>NC_090921.1:1056638728-1057324145 GCF_040938575.1 Ambystoma mexicanum | reverse complement strand
GGAAATAATCTGCCACAGTCTTTTAGGGAGAGTCATTCTGACCAGATCACCAAATGGGGGCATGCGCGTGGTCTTGGTCTACAGGCAGGTAACACATGAGGAAACATAATCCTTGACATCTTGAGGTAGAGTGGGCCACCAGAAATGCCTCTGCAGTAGTTCGGTGGTGTTAGATATGCCCCAATGACCAGCTACCAGGGAATCGTGACACCAACTGAGAGCTTCCTTTCGGAGATCAGCACTAGGTAGGAAGATGTTCTGTCCTCCGTACAAACAATCCTCGTCATTAACCAGGTTATGGTCCATCCTAAATCGAGGGTATTGGGGTTTCAAACGTGGTAGTCTCCACTTCAATCTTCTGTATGATGTCCCTGATGATATTGACAAACAAGGCTCTAGGGAAGATATGTTCTGAATGGAACTGAGGGAATTGATTTGGTTCTTTACTGGATAAGGCATCGGCCCGAAGGTTTGTTCTGCCTGGGATGAAGGTGAATTCAATGTAAACAGGGGGAAAAAATTGCCCCAACGCGCCTGATGGCTATTTCGCGTCTGGGTGTTCTGTAATGCCTTCAGATTGTGGTGGTGGATGCGAACTTGGATCAGATATTTTGCACTCAACAAAAGGTGTCTCCACTCTTCGAATGCCCTTTTTATGGCCAACAGCTCATTTTCTAACACAGTATAATTCAATTCCCACAGAGTTAATGTTTTGGAAAGATAAGCTATCGGATATTCGATTCCCTGGGCGTTCTCCTGAAGAACAGTTCGCAGAGCGTGGTGAGAGGCATCAGATTCAAGAATTAATTTCTTGTCTAGATACAGGAAGATCAAGATAGGAGCGGATGTAAAGGCAGCCTTTAGTGTGTCAAAGGAGTCTTGTGCTTCGGCCGACAATAAGAAGGGAACTCCTTTTCTAAGCACATGGGTCCAAGCAATGTTGGAACACTGCCGGAGCATTGGATAGGCCGAAGGCCATCACCCGGTATTCAAAATGCCCGAATGGGGTCGGAAATGCGGTCTTCCATTCAACCCCCGGCTGTATCCTGTTTAAATGGGAGGCTCTGCGCAGGTCCAACTTAGTATAGATCTTCGAGTCTTTAACGGCCTCAAGAATGTCTGGGATAAGGGGCAGGGGTACCTGTCGTGGGTGGTGAATTTGTTAAGGCCACGGAAATCTATACAGGGATGCAGTTCCATGGAGTTCTTTTTCAGAATAAAAAACAGAGAAGCTCCTGCAGGTGAAGTAGATTTGGCTATTAGACCATTGCAGGGGTTAGTTTGCAAATATTCTCTCAAAACATCTTTCTCCCTGGCTGACAAGATGTACATCCTACCCAAAGGTAGGTGTTGTTCGGGGACCAGCTCAATAGCACAATTGTCCCTGCATGGGGAGATAGTGCAGAATATTCAGATGTGGGAAAAACCTCCTGATATGGAAGGTAAGGTGCTGGAATGTCTTGAATCTGATTGAGAATGGTAGCTGAGGAGGAACTATTGATTGCGGAAGAAGGCACATGGAACCCAATGGCTTTGTGTAACAAACAGTGGGATAAGCAATACTCTGACCCTACGAGAAATTATCCTGCAGTCCAATTGACGTAGGGGTTATGAACCCTCAACTAGGGCACACCCAATATAATCGAGTAAAGTGCAGCCTTCATTAAATCCAGAATGATTCTTTCCTGGTGAGAAGAAATGGTCATCCTCAAAATGGTGTGTGTGCTCACTGATAGGACCGGACGTTAATGGGCTGCCATTCACGCTCTCTACTGGGATGGAAACGGTTTTAGGGGAGCGGAGTATACCATATCAGGCGGTCCATCTATTGTCAATGAAGTTACCCGCAGTGCCACTGTCAATTAATGCTGGTACTTGGGAGATCTTATTATCACCCCATGAAAAAGAAACGCGAACCACAGCCATCGTGGTCTCAGGACCTCCCGAGGGATGTAGGTCTATTTTAGTGGTTGGGGAACCGACTGTATTGCTCCGGACTGTGGTTCCCCTTACGGGAGGATTCGACCGTTTCCCGACCTTCTTGGAGGAGCCACCGGACAGTCTCGTAAAAAATGGCTGTTGTCTCTGCAGTACATACACAGACCCATTGATCTTCGACAGGCTCGTTCTTCAGGAGTTAAAGGACCCTGTGCGGCTCCCAACTGCATTGGCTCTTCTGAAGGGACAGTCCTACCTGTTGACGTAGGTGTGTTGGATTGAGGAGAATCGGAAGGGACATAAGTATATCTAGGTTTCCTCCTTTCATCCTGACGTTTGTGTAAACGGTAGTCTAACTGCATTACTAATGCAATTATTTCTGCTAGATTGGGTGGTCGAGGAACCTGAGGCACTTCGTCTTTTAGTTCTTCAGTGAGCCCTCTGCGGAATACAGTAACGTATGCATCGTCAGGCCAAGAAGTGTCAGTTGTCATTTGCTCAAATTGTGTGATATCTGTGAGTAGATCTTGGGAACCCTGTTTAAAGTCCAGTAGGCGTTCTTGCGAAGCGATCGTAATCTCTTGCCTACCAAACATATTCTTTAAACTATTCATGAAAGCCAGGTAAGAGTCTAGTATAGGGTTGTTTGTGGTCACTAATTGGGTGGCCCATGCCAACGCTGGGCCAGTCAGGTGTGTGATCATATGCCCTACTCTATCCCTGTCAGTAGGGAAAAAGGTGGCCTTGAAGGTAAACTGAACCGTACAGGCCTCTATGAACTCCTTCAGTATATGGAGATTGCCACCTTAACGAACGCCCGGAAGGGGGCACAGGGGTATCTCAGAGCTTTGTGGGGAATGGACCATCTGCTGACACAGGACTGCATTTTCCTGTTTTAGTGACTGTACCTCCGTAGTAAGGGACTGCACCGTGGCCATCAACTGCTGCTTCTGATCCATGTTAGAATCAATAGGCGCTGCACTTACTGTAATAAACCTGTTACAAAAATGTTCTTCGTGCACTATAATTAATCAGAGCTTAGCAGTGACCTGAGTCGGAAGCAGCAGTATATGGAAAGGAGAATCTTCCAGGTTATCCTATTCCCCTGAACTAGTCAATGGGTCAGGGAGAACAGGATTTCCAGGGAAACCCTCTGGGGGATGAAAAAACCCTGCGGCAACCCCTTCGCTTCTTTTGAACTCCTTCTGTGGACCTATCAGCTGGGCATAGGAGACTCCTCGCTGGAGGCGAAATCCCCTTTATTGTCTTACAGGAGTTTCATTACACACTGAACAGAAACAGAATACAAGGACAGTTACTTGAGCGTTGATACGGAGTTAAGTATTGAAAAAGGTTCTACTCATAAGATCTGAGTGAGTTACCTAAATGGTTGAGTGTCGAGGAATTAATGGAGGACTGTTTCCTGATAGCAGGCTGGATGGGTGTGAAAGAATGCCTAGGGAGAGCCAGAAAGGAGATTCCGTAAGGAAGGGTAACTAGAAGGAAGGCGGTTACCATAAAAGAAGTATCCTACCCGTTGTTGGGGAATGCAGCGCCGTCTTTGTGAAGATCACGGACCAGCAATATTTCCTGTCATATGGTGATATCTGCACAGGACAGAATGGGTACCTGTAGTGTTTTCTTTATACAATGAAGAGGTATAACATTGTATATTATATTATGTAGATTTATTCAGGAGAGCCCCCGAGCGGGCCATTTCACCAAAGCAACATCTTCGTGTATGATGCCATCAACATTCTGGAATCATACACGAAGATGTCACCATAGTAACAATAACATAACATTCTCACATCTCCCTACCTAAACACAAATAAAAATTATATAATATTATATTTGAAATTTAACTAAAAACACCTTATAATGTAAAAAAAAAACATAACATTTTATCTTAACATTTCTATACCAATAAAGGATACAAAATCTTCCAGATTTTAGATACACAGCCAGTCTTGGATCATGTCACCATTTGTGAACTTCTCAATAATATACATAGTCTTGTTTGTAATTCCATATTCTTTTCCTACATCTTGATCCTGACTGAACACTGTCATTTCTTCCTTCAATTGAATTCTCCTGTACATCCTTCCCTTGTGACCTTTCTTTAACCAGTACGCTGGGTTCATCAAAACCATCCTTGAAATTCTCAACTTCAACTTCAACTGAATCATCTCCTCCATATCTCATCACTTCCTTCTCCTTTGCTAAAACAACATCATCACATGACCATTTCTTGCCATCCTCTACTATCACAGACTTTCTTGAGCAATCCATCACTCTCTGAGGAGCGCGAAACCTTGACTCCCCTTTCATCACACGTTTTGGTTCTCTCACTCTCACCAAATCACCTTCTTTTATTTTACTCTCTTGGACATTCCTATGTTTGTCATAATAACTTTTATACTTCTCTTGTTTTCTTTTCACTGTGTCAACAATGTCATCCATGTTAATTTTTCTACTTTCATTGCTCATCATCCAAGCAGGCCCCAACCTATTTGCGAAAAGTCTTCCTCTCATCAACGTGAATGGTACTTCCTCAGTTATTGAATGCGGCGTGACTTTATATGTACTGAGAGCTTCCTTAAGTGTCTCCTTCCATGGTAAACCATTTACACTAGCTAACTGTATAATTCCTTTAATGAAACGGTTCATTCTTTCTACAAGACCGTTACCCATTGGGTGGTACAACGCTGTAGTACTGTGTTTAATAGATCTGTCCTTTAGAAATCCTTGAATTTCCGACGACATGAACTGGGCTCCATTATCTGACACAATTTCTTGCGGGTCTCCTTCTCTACTAAAAATTTCATCCAAGAACTTCACAACTTTAACAGCTGACACACTCCACCCATTTGGATGTATAGTCAACCAACACTATAAAATAGATCTTTTGAGATTCTAAAGATTCATATGGACCAGCTATATCAATAGGCAATTTTGTCCAAACAGTAACAGGAATGTTCACAGGTTGTAATGGAGTCAACCGTATGGATTTGCTCTTATCGCTTACAGCACAAGCGGTACAATTCCTAACCAGGGTTTCCATATTACCCCACATGTTGGGCCACCAGTAAGCCTCTCTTACTCTTCTTTAAGTCAACATTCTACCCACGTGGCCCTCGTGGGCAATGTCCATGATCCTCTTCCTTAAAGCTGTCGGGGGTATTATACGATCTCCTCTATAAACACATATTTCATCACTGGACAACTCATCCTTAAATCTTTCCCAGGACCTTAACTTGTCATCAGTATCTCTCCAACCAGCTTCAATAGCTTTTCTCAGCATTTCTTGTTCAATGTCACTGTCCCTTGCTTCTATCCATTCTTTTTTCGAGAAGCTAGGATGTACTTGAGCTATAATACAATCCATGTTCTGTTCCTCCATTAACACTTGTCCATCCTCACAGTCATCTACAACACCTTCACATGGTAATCTGGAAAAACAATCCGCAACCACATTGTTCCTTCCCGGAGTGTACTTTATGGTCACATTAAATTGCATAATAATCAAAGTCCATCTTCTTATGCGCGGAGACATCATGTGAGAATTTTTCGAGTTCAAAACATGAACAAGAGGCTTATGGTCTGTTCTAACATCCACAGGAATGCCCCAAATGAGACTTTTAAAATGTTCTAATATCTACTTGACTCCAAGAGCCTCCTTCTCTATTGTCGAATAACTTCTCTCAGCACCTCTTAATGTCCTTGATGCAAATGCAATGGGAACAACTTCACCATCTTGAACTTGTTCTAAGACACCACCTAAACCTACATTGCTCGCATCAACTGCTATCCTTGTTCTGGCACTCGAGTCAAACATTTTCAAAGCCGGTGCTTTATTAATCATAGTCTTTATCTGTTCAAATTCCTTTTTGCATTCTTCAGACCATTTAAACTTCATTCCTTTACACATTAAATTCCTCATACTTTCGGTGTTATCAGAGTAGTGATCAATGAATTTGGAATAATATTCTGTGAGTCCCAAAAAACTCCTCAGCTGGTCTTTATTATTTGGTTCTGGAATTTTGAGAATAGTGTCTACCAATGATTCTTTAGGCATGATGCCCTTGGCATTTATGCGATGTCCCAAATATGTCACCTCATTTTTCTTTACTTTGCACTTTTCAATTTTGAGTGTCATTCCTTTCTGCTGTAACACTTGCAGAACAGCTAACAATTTTGCATCATGCTCCTCTTGAGACATTCCTGACACCAAGATATCGTCCTGGGAGTAATATACTCCTTGTAAACCTTCAAACAGATGATGCATTAACCTCTGGAATACAGCAGCAGCCGAAGCTAACCCAAAAGGCATTCTCTTGTACCTAAAGGCTCCCAACGGCGTTACAAAAGATGTCAAATGTCTAGATCCTTCCTCAAGTACCACCTGATGGTAGGCCGACGACAAATCCAGAGTCGTAAAATACTTTGCAGGACTCATGGTGGACAACATCTCTCCAATATTCGGTAAAGGATGTCGATCTACCCATATGTTGGCATTTAAATCTCTTAAATCGACACACATCCTGATAGATCCATCTGTTTTTTTAACTAATACAATAGGCGATAACCACTCCAAACTCTCAATTGGCTCAATGACATCTTGCCTGCATAGTCTTTCTAGTTCAACCTTTAATGCATCTCTGGTGCCGATGGGTATACTTCTCACTTTATGTACAACAGGTGTCACACCTCTTTTGAGAATAATGCGATGTTCAAAGCCTTTGAGCAAACCAATCTTGTCATTGAAAACTTTTGGAAAAGCTCTTGCCAAACTCTCTGCATTGTCACAAACATTCTCAGAAATACAAAGAATGGGTACACTCTCTCCTGGATGAATCTTGATATTCAAAGAAGCTTGCTCCCACCATCCTACTATTGAAAAACCATTCTCCGCCACATACAGTCTGCAGTAGGTTTTGCGCCCTTCAAATTTCAATTTCACCCAAACACAACCTACAATATTGATAGGTGTCTTTCCATAACCTGTTGCTCTGGTGTTTGTCATTTGTAGGTCTTCCATCTTCTTCTTTAAAACATTGACATATGTCTGTACATCGACCATAGTATATGGAGAACCTGTGTCCACCATCACTTGTAAAGTTATACCATCAATATCCATAGGAACCCAAGATCCTACACCATCATCTCTTGGTGTGACTGTAAGTATCTGAACTCTATCTTCAGTCTGATCCGTTATTGCTATCAAGTTACTGGGACCAGCAATTTCCTCCACAGCTCTCACACCCATCGTAGTTGCACCTCTGCTTCTATAAAATCGACCAGTATTTCTACCAAATCTGCCATTATATCTGCCTCTCCCTCTGTTGCTGCGACACATCTTTCCAAAATGTCCTGTATGTCCACACCTAAAACACTCTGCCGAGACTGCCGGACAATCCTTTTCCGTATTTTCATGTTTGTACCATCCACAATATGTACATCTATTACTTTGCTTGAATGCACCTCCTCCGTCTTGTCTGTATCCACTAGATGCATCTGACCTGACCATCCTCTTAACCATGGCAATCAATTTTTCTTCTTGGATGTTATGCTGTTCATCATCTATCTCTTGGACTGACTTAATTCCAGTGTATTCCAGTTTACTTTGAACTTCTCTCATACATTTTTCACCCATTTCAATTGACCTGGCTATCTCAACAGTTTTTTCTAATGTAGGATTCTTCGCCTGCCATAGGCGTTGCTGAATGCGCGGATCGGCCACATGCAACACTATCTGATCTCGCAAATATTCATCAGTAACCCCGGTGAATGCACATGTGGCCATTAATCCTCTCAATGCAGCCAAATATGAATCAATACTCTCCTCTTTGCCCTGTTTTCTTGTGAAAAACCTGTATCTTTCCAATACAATGTTGGACTTATTTCCAAAATGTTTATTCAATTTAGCAACTGCTATATTATACTTTCTAGAACCACTTGATGCTTCACCCCATGTTTCCTCATCATGCTCTAGTTCGGGCAATGACCTGAATATTCTCAATGCTTCTGTACCAATGCAGTGCAACAGGGTTGCTTCCTTCTGATCATCATTAAATTTTGCCCCTCCTATTGCTCTCAAATACACTTGAAAATTGTCTTGCCACTGCTCCCAAGGGCATGTTGGATTCCCAGGTGCCGGTAAGAATTTTATTGGAGCAGCCGTGTTTTGCATGACTAGAGCTTGGTGTTGATTTGTATGCAATGTCCTCCTCATATGTAGTATGCTTCAATAGATCGTTTGTTCCTTCCTTTATATTGATATTTTATTTCCTCTTCACCAACAGTTTTCACTTAATATTTCACAATGTCACTTAAAAAACTCCTCGAGCATCCATCAACATCACAACTGTCGAGAGAACCGATTTCAGTGCCTCCGTGCAAACGCGTACGAGCGTTTGTTTATATTTCACATACTTTGTTTACATAGGCCCAAACAGCTGTTTGTCGCATTCATGAAACGTAGGACATCGGCCTTGTTCCTCCTAAAATGGTGGCACGCATCACACGCTCGAAGGTCCTTTACTCTAATGTCCAAAGACGGTTGATCCACACTCGCGCGCAGCCCAATGCAGCTCTTGCCAGGTGATTTCATCGTTTATAATTCTCCACAATATCATGCCGCTCACCTGCCCCTCGTCCATATGTATTTCACGCAAACGCTCGTAGCCGCAGGCTCACAAACTTCGCCACACGCATCGGGTGACGGCCATAAACAGCATCCCTTGTAATCATGTCCGGGGGCTCCCTCCACTTAGCTAGCTCCTCGTCGCTAATGGTAGTGTTTTCTTTATACAATGACGAGGTATAACATTGTATATTATATTATGTAGATTTATTCAGGAGAGCCCCCGAGCGGGCCATTTCACCAAAGCAACATCTTCGTGTATGATGCCATCAACATTCTGGAATCATACACGAAGATGTCACCATAGTAACAATAACATAACATTCTCACAGTACCCTCAAGGGTTCTGAGAAATGAGGCAGAGATTTTGGACGGCGTGATCGCAAGGCTGGAAGAAACGAAACAACACTTGCGAGTGAAAGAGTGAGTTTGGGGGTGTTGCTATGGTGAAGAAAAAGCAGCGTTCGCACCCGGAAGGAGGCTGTGTATCGAGGGAGACTGTGGCGAACGGGAGATCCCCGTATGGACAAGAGAATTCTACAAAAGGGAGCGAGAGAGTGAAACATCTGACAAGGCAGGCTCAATTAGCTTGGAAAGACAGGATATAAAGTAGGCGACCTTACGGAGCGTTCACTTGGAAATTAAGTAACACAGAGTGCTTACATTCGAGGGGCAAGAGAAGCCGTGTCCATGGAGGGGGGCAGAGCCTGTGACATGCCAGCATTCAGAAAAGAGTGAAACACAGCAGTGGCTGGCAGGCGCCATCTTAGGAGTAGCCCAAAATGTAGAATCTATTAGTTTCCATTGGTGCCATAAGGACCAGCGAAATCTGTTCCTCATGACAAAACCAGGGCAAAATCAGTCTGTGATTGATGGACATTGTTATAATGTAGAATATCATTACATGTTGTCATTACGTGTACATAGTTCCAATTGAGAGTGTTCTTCTCGTATGGTTCAGGAACCCAGTTCAGAACCAGACGAGAAGAAGCGGCCGATTGATGAGGTTGGCTGTGGGAGACTTCCTTGTGATTAAACCCATGAAATCACATAAATGTTTCGTGTCATCATTAAGAAGATAACACAACAAATGGCGACGAGGAGCTGTCTTAAGAGGGAGACCCCGAGTGTGTGGTGCTACGAGCATTGACTAAGGAGCTTTTGAAGAAGCCACACAAGGACAGCTTGAACCCACCACAAGCAAGAAGAGAGCAGCCTTTGGTCACTGTATCGAAGGTGTGTGAATTTTGACTTTTACAGAGTAAAAAAAAAAAGAGAAATACAATTGAAGTGACGGCGCTGTACAGATTACTTTTTACAAAGACTGCATTACGTGCCACCATTTTTGATGACGGTTGGTTGTCATGGCTACGCATCGACAAGGACATTGGTAATTATGCGTTATGAAGCTGCCGCAACGAATATAAGTACGATTGCTCAATGAACAGTGATTCACCCGTGTGCATAATTAAAGTGACAGCGCCACCTTCCAGTGTAATTTGCTATCGATCGTTGGAACATTGTGGAGAAAATAAAAACACTGTGAACAGTTAAATCCCACAATTGGTATACCAAATTGGTATTTGGATGGACATGTTAAGGCGCGACATGCTATTTTGTGCAACATTGTTAATTTTTTTTAAAAAAGAATGAGAATTGACCCAGATGAGAAAGCTTCACATTGAATAACCTGGGTTCAAACCACACACCATAACACAGCCACAACTTTAAAAAAAGGAAGAAAAGTGGATATGAACGTTTTGCCTGTATTGTGAAAAGCATAAAGTATCAATGAACACAATGCAGAATATTGTAGCCCCAGTGAAATTCTTGCCACAACCTGGGAGTCCAGTTTGCTCATGGGAGCAATGGTAAGACAACTTCCAGGTCTATTTAAGAGCAATTGGAGGGGCCAAGTACAACGATGATTTGAAAGAGGCTACTTTGTTGAATTGTGTAGGGGCAGAAGCGTTAAGAATATTTCAGACTTTACCTGATTCCAATGATGTAGTGGAAGGGTCCGGAGATTCCACTAGTAGTGCCAGGAAGTATGAATCTGCGTTATCCAAACTAAGCAAACATTTTGGAAATAAAACAAACATTGTTCTTGAGCGATATAGATTCTTCTCCAGAAAACAATACAAAAATGAGTCTATAGACACCTATGTTGCAGCATTAAGAGGTCTCATATCCACGTGTGAATTTACAGGTGTAGCAGAGGAGTATTTAAGAGACCAGCTTGTTCTACATGTGGCAGATTCACGGATACAACAACGACTATGGCAAGCGAAAAATACAACGCTAGAACAAGCACTGGAAATAGCAAGGTCAATTGAACTGGGAGAAAAGTGCATGAGAGAAGTTCAAAGTAGACCAGAACAAGTTGAGATTAAGTCAGTTCAAGATGTGAGTGATGGTGGATTCAGCAAAGATGAAGAGGCCTTAGTTGCTATGGTGAAAAGAATGGTAAAAATCAGATCTTGCCATGAACTCCAGACAGAACAAATAAACATTTCAGAGGTCACAAAATAGATGCTATAAATGTGGATGGTATAGGCAGACTAACCCAGAAAAGGATTGCCCAGCATTGTCGGCCGAGTATTCCAAATGTGGGCAACTTGGTCACATTGGCAAAGTATGCCGCACTTCAAGAGGAAGATGGAGATTTAATCCATGCTACAACACAACAAGAGGTAATGTTCAGTTTGGAAGGGGTGTTTCAAACAGCATAAGAGCTCTATAGGAGATCAGAGGTTCAGATGAGTTGGTGGCAATCACCAGCGGATTTGAAGAGGAGGAAGTACAAATATTGGCTCTCGGATCGAGGAAAGGCGCTGCTGGTCCGTGGGTGTCTATGGCTATCAATGCTATCAATCTGCAGGTTATGGTTGTTACTGGGTCTCCATACACAATGGTAGACATGGAGACGTACCTGAATGTATTAAAGAAGAAAATGGAAGATTTACACATGACCAGAGTCAGAGCGACTGGTTACGGTAAGACACCAATTGATATTGTGGGATATACCTGAGTGCATTTAGATTTTGAGGGAAGAAAAACCTATTGCAAATTATATGTGGCTCAAAGTGGATTTTCAATAGTTGGTTGGTGGGAACAAGCATCGTTGAAAATCAAAATACACCCGGGAGAAAACATACCCATTTTGAGTATTATGGACAACAGTTGCGATTCTGCTATGATTCTGGCCAAAAGTTTCCCCAAAGTTTTCAATGATAATATTGGTGTCCTTAAAGGCTTCAAACATCGCATAATACTCAAGAGAGGGGCGAAGCCAGTAGTGCACAAGGTGAGAAACATTCCGATTGGCAGGCAAGAGGCACTACAAAAGGAATTAGAAAAGTTGTGTTCACAAGACATCATTGAGCCCATAGAGAGCTCACAGTGGCTTTCTCCAATTGTAATTGTAAGACAACCAGAGGGGTCAATTAGAATGTGCGTTGACCTGAGGGACCTTAATAACAATATTTGGGTAGATCGCCACCCCTACCTAATATCGGAGAAATGGTCACTACGATGGAGCCTGCAAAATGTTTCACTACGTTATATTTGTCCTCCCCATACCATCAGATACTATTAGATGAAGAGTCCAGGCACCTTAACATCATTTATAACGCCTCTAGGAGCATTTCGATATTAAAGAATGCCTTTTGGCTTGGCATCGGCAGCCGCCGTTTTTCAGAGATTCATGCAACATCTTTTCAGTGGTTTACGTGGTGTACACTATTTTCAGGATGACATATTAGTGTCTGCTATGACTGAAGAAGATCCTGACGCCAAGTTACTGGGAGTGTTACAAGTAATACAACAAAAAGACCCTACTCTCAAGGTAGAAAAATATAAAATAAAGCAAAAGGAGGTGACATACTTAGGATATTGCATTAATGCAGAAGGGATAAAACCTAAAGAGACTCTTGTGAACACCATTCTTAAACTTCCTAATCCCACCAACAAAGATCAACTTCGGAGTCTGTTGGGTCTCACAGAATATTTTTCTAAATTTGTGGACCATTCTGCCGATAGAACATGTCCGATGAGAAGTTTGATGAATAAAGGTACTAGATTTGAATGGTCTGAAGAATGCAAAAAGGAACTAGAAACAATCAAGATTTTGATCAACAAAGCACCTGCTCTTAAAATGTTTGATTGCAATGCTAAAACTATGGTATCCGTGGATACTAGCAACATGGGGTTGGGAGGTGTTTTGGAACAAGTTCAAAATGGATTGGTGTTTCCAATTGCTTTTGCTTCTAGAACTTTAAAAGGAGCAGAAAGGAACTATTCAACAATTGAAAAAGAAGCTCTTTCAGTCAAATTGATCCTGGAACATTTTAAAGGGCTTATTTGGGGAATTCTTGTTGAGCTCAAGACAGATCATGTAACGCTCACCTGATTCTCGCAGAGGCGCCGGTCTTGACTGGGCGACTACCGTATCTTCAAAGGTGATGTGTAGCACCCGGTTGGCTCTTTGGGCTGGACCTCTGTGCACTGTATGCCTGACGTGTAGAGTAAGATGTCTGCAGATAGAAAATATGGGGTTAATGAACTGGGGTTATTGGGGTGTCCCTATCTCTTTCCTCTTCTCCTCTCCTGTAGACCCCCAAAGGTTAACGCTCTCACCTTAGGTAAGTGAATGCCAAGCTCTCCATCAGCCTCGGGGCAGGGTGCTGTAGCCAGTTTCTTCACTGGATAGGTAGCACAGGCCTCTTGACTTCAGAGGACTGCTGTCCGTCGTTTACTGCACGAACGGTAAGTTTCGAGTCATTCAAATGTCTTTTTAAAGTCTTTAGTAATGATGTCTCTTGTTTTGCAGGGTTCCGGCGATGGCGGATGACGGGCTGAAGTGAGTTGAAGATGGAGCCCGTGTGATGAATAGAAGCGCCTGGAAGCACGTGAGTAAGCGCTTGTTGCCTGTTTCACGATGCGCTCTAACTGTCTTTTTATTTTGCAGGTACGAGTTCGGAGCGGCTGCAGGGTGCCGGAATACCCACTGGATTAGATGTGGAAAGGAGTAATGGCACGTGAGTATTAAAGTTCCCCAATGTCTTTAAACGCACCTTGTTTTGTCTTTCAGATGCGGATGCAGCGTCGAAGGCCTCCGGAGCGTGCGAAGAGTTGGTAAGCTTTTGTCTTTCAGATGCCGGAATGCAGTATGAAGACCTCCGGAGCGCACGAAGAGTAGGTAAGCCTTTGCCTTTCAGATGCCGGAATGCTAACCTGTTCTTTCTTGTCTTTATAGGTGTTGCTGAAGACTGGATTCAGGATGGTAAGCCTTTTTCCTTAGGCCCAGGACTGGATGCAGAAGACACGATGAGCGTCCTGCTGCAGAGGGTGCAGAATAACGCAAAGCAAGATTCATCCACCGGGTGTGGTTTAAATAGCCTCCTGTAGTGCTTAGGTGTCTCCTTCCACAGCCACGCCTAAGTAAGAAAAGAGTTCCTGGTAAGAAAAGAGTTCCTGCCTTCCAGAAGAGTTCCAGTGTTCTAAATCTAGGGAGTGGCTCCAGCCCCACCCAACAGGAAAAGTAGTTCCAAACAGAAGAGGATCAGAGGCTCAACTGGCAGGCAAGTAAGCAGCATGGTCTGCTGCAGGTAAGTCCACCCAAGCATTATGAGCCCGGCGCTTCCAGCGCTGGGACTGGGCATATTTATGAGCCTGGTGCCACTGGCGCCAGGACTGGGTCCAAAAGGTCCCAATTGGGACTGGTTGGCACTCGGAACCTGGGTTATGGATCTGCTTCCAAGGGAGTTGGGAAAACCCTGACCTTTTGGAAGCAGAGATCATGACAGTACCCCCCCTCAAGGCCCCTCCCAAACCGGGCTTCTCCGGGGGTTTTGGCTTGTCAGGAAATGTTCGGTGAAATCTTTTGATTAGGCGAGGAGCGTGGACATATTCAGCAGGTTCCCAGGATCTCTCTTGGGGGCCGTAGCCTTTCCAGTCAATTAGGTAGAATAGTTTAGATTTGGAGATCTTGGAGTCCAGAATGCTTTTGACTTCAAACTCGAGTTCTCCATCCACTAGGATAGGTTTTGGAGATTTGGTTAGTCGGGTTTGAGGTTGCACGGGTTTTAATAGAGAGACGTGGAAGACCGGATGTATCTTCATGTGCGGGGGCAAGTCCAACTTGACCGCTACTGGGTTTACTATGGTAGTGATGGAATAGGGACCAAGGTATCTTGGGTTGAATGTGCGTGGCCCTTTTAGAGATAGATATTTGGTGGATAACCAGACTTGATCCCCTACTTGATAGTGAGGGGCTTCCTTCCGATGTTGATCTGCTCCTTTCTTGTATTGTTCTTTAGCCCTTTGAAGGTGAGAAACAGCTTCCTTAAAGGCTTGGGTGATTGTAGAATGCAGGTAGTCTACTGCTGGTGCTTTAAGATCTTGGAGGGGATCCAACTCCGAGGTTCGAGGGTGACTGCCGTACAAAAGAAAAAACGGGGTTTTCCCAGTTCCCGAATGGACAGAGTTATTGTAGGCATACTCGGCTATCCAAAGGATATCTTTCCAAGTTTTTTCAGTTTGTTGCAGCATGCAGCGTAAATACTGTTCCAGAGTTTGATTGGTCCTCTCGGTTTGTCCGTCGGTCTGAGGGTGGTGACTGGTCGATAGTCTCACATCAATTTGAGCCGACCGACAGCAACTTCGCCAAAAATGAGAAATAAATTGACTACCTCGATCCGAAATTAGAACCGAAGGAAAACCGTGCAGTCGGACGATGTTTTCGAGAAATTCTCGGGCCAGAGTTGCTGCTGTTGGCAAGCCTTTGAGCGGAATGAAATGCGCCATCTTGGAGAATAAGTCCACGATTACTAGAATCGTATTGTATCCGGAGCATGGAGGTAGATCGGTGATGAAGTCCATAGAAAGCGTATGCCAAGGGCGAGGTGGGATGTCAATAGGGCGTAAGAGGCCTGCTGGTCTTTCCTTTTGACTCTTGTTTTGGGCGCATACTCCACAGGACATTATAAAGTCTCTGATATCTTTTTTCCAAGACGGCCACCAGAAGTAGCGCTTGATCTTTTCTGAGGTCTTGGCTATACCGGGATGACCTTCCATTAAAGAGTCGTGATAACAAGAGATTACTTTTTTCTGTAAATCTGTGCTGGGTAGGTATAATCGTTCTTGGAAATACAATAAGTTGTCCTTTACTGCAAAGTCCTTTCCCTGCAGATGCCAATTCTGTATATCTGCTGGAGTTACAAGTTGCCTGGCTTTATCCTTAACTTCCTCTATGGATTCTGTGGCGATTACACCCAGAATTCTTTGTTCGGGAATGATTGGTACAGGTTTAGGGTTGATCAAGTGTTCTTCCACTCCCATCCGAGAAAGGGCATCGGCTTTACCGTTCTTTGTACCAGGTCGATAGGTAATTATGAAGTCAAACTCGGCAAAGAATAATGCCCAACTGAGTTGTCTAGAGGATTGGGCTTTTGCGGTTTTTAAATATTGCAGGTTTCGGTGATCCGTAATCACAGTAACGGTGTGTCGGGCCCCCAGCAGATAATGCCGCCAAGCCTTAAAGGCAGACTTGATAGCCAGAAGTTCCTTGTCAGTAATCGTGTAATTGACTTCAGGAGGCGAGAATTTGCGGGACCAAAATGCCACGGGATGCAACTGATTGGTTACCGGGTCCTTTTGTGATAGAACTGCCCCCATGGCAAGGCTTGAAGCATCAGTTTCCACGATGTAGGGGAGTTCGGGGCGAGGGTGTTTTAAGATTGGTGCAGAGATAAATTTAGTCTTCAAATCCTGGAAAGCTTGTTCCGCCTCGGTAGACCATTCAAAACGTTTGTTTTTCTTTAACAAGGCAGTGATGGGCTGGACTATTCGAGAGAACTCGGGGATAAACCTGCGGTAAAAGTTAGCGAAGCCTAACATGCTTTGCACACCTTTTACGGAGGATGGTGATGGCCATTTGAGAACTGCATCGACCTTCTTTGAATCCATACGCACTCCGCCAGGTGATAATATGAATCCCAAGAATTCAACTTCAGTCACGTTGAAAACACATTTTTCCAACTTACCGAAAAGTTTGTGTTGACGCAATCTTTCGAGGACCATTTTCACGTGTTTCCGATGTTCAGATTCCGATGAAGAATAAACGAGGATGTCGTCAATGTAAACAACAACACATACATCTATGAGCTCTCTGAGGACATCGTTCATAAAATATTGAAAGGCGGCCGGGGCATTGCAAAGTCCGAAGGGCATGACCTGATATTCAAATAGCGCATACTTGGTGCGGAAGGCCGTCTTCCATTCATCGCCCTCTTTTACTCGTACCAAGTGGTAAGCTCCTCTAAGATCCAGCTTTGTATATATGCATGCTTTTCTGACTTGGTCCAGGAGTTCAGGGATCAAAGGTAACGGATATCTATTCTTAACGGTGATCTGGTTCAGGGAGCGATAATCGATACAAGTTCTAAGGTCTCCTTCCTTTTTTGGAACGAAGAACAAAGCTGAAGAAGCAGGGGACTTGAAAGGACGAATAAACCCATTTGCCAGGTATTGATCCAGGTATTGTCGAAGGTGAAGGTTCTCAGGCTCGGTGAGGGCATAAATTCTACTACAAGGAGGAGTAGATCCAGGTATCAGGTCTATCTGGCAGCCATAAGACCTATGAGTAGGTAGAGAGTTAGCCTGATCCTTCCGGAAAACATCTTGGTATTCTAGGTATTCGGGAGGTAACTGGGGAGTCTCTGAAGAAATTGCGGCCAGTGCAACACCAGGTGGAGGGTGACAAGTAGAGACACATTCTGGAAACTGGACCGTTCTTGCTCGCCAATCGATCAGTGGATTGTGTTTCTCTAACCAAGGTATTCCTAGAATAATCTGAAACTGAGGGGCCTTGATCACATCGAACACGATCTTCTCATGGTGTCCATCTTGACTTACTAGCGTCACTTCTTGAGTGGTATGCGTTACTGGCCCGGAGGCTATCTCCGTACCATCCACCGTAGTAATGACGTCCTTTACAGCCTTGGGACAAAGAGTTAGATTCATCCTCAAAACCATTTCATGATCCACATAATTGCCGATGGCACCGCTGTCGACGTAAGCTTCAATTGCATGTAATCGATCCGGATTATCAGGGCTAATGAGGACCATAGGTATCACGAAATGCGAGGTCACGGAACTGGTTTTTACGCTCGGCAAGAGGACCTCTATTCTTGTCGGGCGAGGTCGTTTCCCTGCTCAGAGTTTGTAACTTTGGTAACTGCAGCTCCTACTGCCTTCTTGGCAGGTTTCACCGGACAGTCTCGAAGAAAGTGCCCTGAGTTTCCGCAATATAGGCATAATTGCAACTGTTTCCTCCTATCCCGCTCCCGTTGTGTTAGAGGACCTTTCAGACCCCCTATTTGCATGGGTTCCCCGGAGTCTACTCCTTTGGAAGGAGTTGGCGGTTTGGAAAATACTCGAGCATCAAACTTGGAACGATCGGCCTTCCTGTTCTGCAGCCTGTGATCTATTTGAACGACCAAGTCTATGTAATCCGAACAGTCTTGTGGGGGATTCATTACTTGGGCTAAAACGTCTTTGAGCTCTCCACGTAGACCTCTATAAAACAGCGTAATCCTTTTGTCCTCAGGCCATTGAGTTTCCACTATTAGTCTATTGAAAGATGCAATATAAGCCAAAAGGTCTTGATTACCCTGTCGCAACGAAAGAAGCTCATTGTCCAAGGCCTGCCCCTGTGAATGTCTTGCGAACAGTTTTTCCATACTAAGATGAAAGGCTTGAAAATCATGGAGAACCGGATCATCTTGATGAACTAGAGGGATCGACCAGTCTGCCGCATTGCCACTAAGGTACGAAAGTACAAAAGCTACTTTAGCTTGATCAGTTGGAAAGGCTGCTGGCCGGCATAAGAAGTGCAACCGGCACTGATTGATAAATACTGCAAACCTCTTTGGGTCACCAGAAAATCGCTCGGGCGGGGCCAGAGGTACATTCCCAGGTAGGTTGATCTGCACTGGATTCATAGAGGATGTTGAAGGAAGATTTGCCCCTGATGCGGGTAACGGGGTCTGTCCGGCTTGTGACTGTAGCACTTGTCTAGCAAGATTGTCTGTTCTCTCCTTGGAAATAATTAGTTCCCTTCTTAGAGCATTCGTTTCCTGACGAGTTGCATGCACTTCTGCCCTTAGTTCCCCAAGTAACCGGGCTAGGGGGTCAGTATCCGAGGTTTCCATAGCGCCTGGGCGAGAGTTTTGCGGTAGGCTTTGCGTTCTGTAACGCTCACCTGATTCTCGCAGAGGCGCCGGTCTTGACTGGGCGACTACCGTATCTTCAAAGGTGATGTGTAGCACCCGGTTGGCTCTTTGGGCTGGACCTCTGTGCACTGTATGCCTGACGTGTAGAGTAAGATGTCTGCAGATAGAAAATATGGAGTTAATGAACTGGGGTTATTGGGGTGTCCCTATCTCTTTCCTCTTCTCCTCTCCTGTAGACCCCCAAAGGTTAACGCTCTCACCTTAGGTAAGTGAATGCCAAGCTCTCCATCAGCCTCGGGGCAGGGTGCTGTAGCCAGTTTCTTCACTGGATAGGTAGCACAGGCCTCTTGACTTCAGAGGACTGCTGTCCGTCGTTTACTGCACGAACGGTAAGTTTCGAGTCATTCAAATGTCTTTTTAAAGTCTTTAGTAATGATGTCTCTTGTTTTGCAGGGTTCCGGCGATGGCGGATGACGGGCTGAAGTGAGTTGAAGATGGAGCCCGTGTGATGAATAGAAGCGCCTGGAAGCACGTGAGTAAGCGCTTGTTGCCTGTTTCACGATGCGCTCTAACTGTCTTTTTATTTTGCAGGTACGAGTTCGGAG
This sequence comes from Ambystoma mexicanum, assembly GCF_040938575.1. NCBI lineage: Eukaryota > Metazoa > Chordata > Amphibia > Caudata > Ambystomatidae > Ambystoma > Ambystoma mexicanum. The sequence goes on along the minus strand of NC_090921.1, from coordinate 1,057,304,721 downwards.
CGGCTGCAGGGTGCCGGAATACCCACTGGATTAGATGTGGAAAGGAGTAATGGCACGTGAGTATTAAAGTTCCCCAATGTCTTTAAACGCACCTTGTTTTGTCTTTCAGATGCGGATGCAGCGTCGAAGGCCTCCGGAGCGTGCGAAGAGTTGGTAAGCTTTTGTCTTTCAGATGCCGGAATGCAGTATGAAGACCTCCGGAGCGCACGAAGAGTAGGTAAGCCTTTGCCTTTCAGATGCCGGAATGCTAACCTGTTCTTTCTTGTCTTTATAGGTGTTGCTGAAGACTGGATTCAGGATGGTAAGCCTTTTTCCTTAGGCCCAGGACTGGATGCAGAAGACACGATGAGCGTCCTGCTGCAGAGGGTGCAGAATAACGCAAAGCAAGATTCATCCACCGGGTGTGGTTTAAATAGCCTCCTGTAGTGCTTAGGTGTCTCCTTCCACAGCCACGCCTAAGTAAGAAAAGAGTTCCTGGTAAGAAAAGAGTTCCTGCCTTCCAGAAGAGTTCCAGTGTTCTAAATCTAGGGAGTGGCTCCAGCCCCACCCAACAGGAAAAGTAGTTCCAAACAGAAGAGGATCAGAGGCTCAACTGGCAGGCAAGTAAGCAGCATGGTCTGCTGCAGGTAAGTCCACCCAAGCATTATGAGCCCGGCGCTTCCAGCGCTGGGACTGGGCATATTTATGAGCCTGGTGCCACTGGCGCCAGGACTGGGTCCAAAAGGTCCCAATTGGGACTGGTTGGCACTCGGAACCTGGGTTATGGATCTGCTTCCAAGGGAGTTGGGAAAACCCTGACCTTTTGGAAGCAGAGATCATGACAGATCACAAGCCACTTATACATGTCTTAAATCAAAAAAATCTGCATTTAACATCCCCGCACATTAGAAGGTGGATCCTGATTATCATGCAATATAATGTAAACAGAAAGTATACCCCGGGAAGAACGAATAAAGTGGCAGATTGTTTTTCCCCGACTACCTTGTATCTGTGAGGATGAAGATTCAAGTGAAAAAGATGAACTGATGGCAGACCAAAATACGGATTGCATCATTGCACAGGTACATCCCAGTTTTGGTAAAGAAGAATGGATAGAAGCTACCAAGCTGGATTCGGAACAAGGACAATTGAGGAGAGCAGTGGAGAGTGGTTTGAAAGATATTACTGGTGACATTGGACTTTGGGAAAAATTAAAAGATGACATTTCATGTGATGATGTGTACATCTACCGGGGAGATCGTATAGTTCCACCTGTGTCCTTGAGAGAGAGAATTATAGAGATTGCGCATGAGGCCCATGTAGGGAGAAGTCTAACAAAAAGAAGAGTGAGAGAAGTATACTGGTTGCCCAACATGTGGGGTGAGTTGGAAACAATGGTCAAAGATTGCTCGGCATGTGCGTTGAGTGTTAAAGGTAAGATTAACAGGATCACACCATTGCAACCAATACCAATACCAGAATCAGTATGGTCAAAGTTGGCTATCGACATTGCTGGTCCATATGAAATACTAGAACCACAAAAGATTTATTTCATTGTCTTGATTGACTATACATCCAAATGGGTAGAGTGTGGAATTATTGAGGAGTCGGTTTCTGGTATGAACGTAAACACATTTTTGGAAGAAAGTTTTGGAAGAAATTTTTGGAAGAAATTTTTAGTAGAGAAGGCGAACCACAGGAGTTGATATCAGACAATGGTTCCCAATTTATGTCGCAAGAAGTCCAATGCTTTCTGGAGGAAAGAGCCATCAAACATAGCACAACAGCTTTATATCATCCTATGAGTAACAGTCTTGTGGAGAGGATGAATCGCTTTATAAAAGACACAATTCAATTGGCCATTGTCAATAGTTTACTGTGGAAAGAAACACTCAAAGAGGCACTGAATACATGCAATGTCACTCCACATTCAATGACAGAAGTGGAACCCTTTACTCTGATGAGAGGAAGAATTGCCACCAATAGACTTAGACGTGCGTTGATGACCCTAAAGAGAAGTAAGAATATGGAAGAGATTGTAAAAAGGGTAAAGAAAAAACAAGAAGAATATAAAAGATATTATGATAGACAGAAACATGTAAGAGAAAGTAAAATTGAATGTGGAGACTAGATCAGAGTAAGGGAACCCAGAAGAGTTCAAAAAGGCGAGTCTAGATTTCGTTCCCCACAAAGAGTGGTTAAATGTTCAAAGAAGTCAGTGATTTTGGAAGATGGTAGTAAGTGGTTGTGTGATGATGTTATAACAACAAGAGAAAGAGAACGGTTTGAAAACAGTGCCTGTATGTATGCTCCTCAAGGAAAATGGAAGTACAAGGACATTATTTCTAGTGACATGAATAGAAACGCTGCATCTGCATCTGCTAGTGATGCTGGTTTAGTGGAGGAGTTTCGCAATTGGGAAACATCTGGAGATTTCTGTGAGAACAAGGCATCTCTCACGAGACCCAGAAGAATTATACATAATTTCAAGAAGGATTTTATTTACTATTGAAATTATACTAGTCACACATAAATATAACAACTATGATGTACCATCTTCAAACTATTCAAGGAACCACGGCGTGTATCCTTTTGTTGTACATTTTCATCTTAAAAAGTGTTGTGTTGTTTTCACTTTGTACATAGTTATATGCTATATTTCCCATAAATAATGTAGGGGGAAGATGTTATAATGTAGAATTTCATTACATGTTGTCATTACGTGTACATAGTTCCAATTGAGAGTGTTCTTCTCGTACGGTTCTGGAACCCAGTTCAGAACCATACGAGAAGAAGCTGCCGATTGATGAGGTTGGCTGTGGGGGACTTCCTTGTGATTAAACCCATGAAATCACATAAACGTTTTGTGTCATCATTAAGAAGATAACACAACAGAGATCTCTGAGAGATTGCTGCATTAGGCTGACACCCAGATTTCAGTGAGCTAAGAGTACACCATTATAATGGGCTTTGGGTCGCAATCTCTTACTTATGTTTCATCAAGCCATGCTCCTAAGGCCTAAGTTAGGAAGAAACTTCTAGAGAGACTGAAAAAGTGTTAAACGTAAACATGATTGGTGGAGGGGAAAGGGTGAGAACAGACACGGACTGGCCTATATGGCAATAGGGCAATGCCCAAAACAAAAACACAAAATGTTAGTGTGGGACAGATTTTGAGGTCAAATTGGGCCACTTTTTTGGCCAATGTGGGCCAGTTTCATGAGTTACTCCACTATGTGGCTAATAGTTTTGACCAGTGTTGATGAATAAATATTCTTTAAAATACACAATTTGCATTACATTTTATCAAAAAACTCCCCCTTAGATACTATTCAAACAGGAATTAATTTCCATATGTAACTGTGGGCCACTTTTTCATTGGTGCCCGAGACAATTTTATATCCCAGTCCGACCCTGGGTGAGAAGTGGAGAGAGAGGCACATAGAAGGTGACAAATGGGGAGTGGGACATGAAGAGCAAGATTCTCATAGAAAGGGGGACAAATAGGGGGCTACACCAATGAAGGAGGAAACGCAGTTAGATTTGATAAAAAAATGGGTCAGGGAGACCCAGCAGGGCCCCAGCGTGAGACCAATTTTTACCTTTCCAGAGATGAGCCCTGGCTCACCTAAAGCCTATGTTGGGGAGTACCTGCACTTTTATTTGTCCATATCAAGCACAGGCTGGTGTATTTAACTATCTAATCCATCAGCAGACCTTTGATAGCAGGCGCAGGAACATGGCCGTGCAATCACCCGATCACCCGAATCCGAAATGAGCCTATGTGCTGGCATAACACCACGTGGTAAGCAGCAGTGTTTGATGATTTATTTGCACTTTTAGGAAGCACTAGAGCCACGAGTTACACGCAGGGCTCAAGTCGAGGGTACACGTGAGTGGACGGAGTCCCCTGACTTTTTCCCAGAAGTCCAACTACTTTTTTTCAGAGGGCACCTTGATATGCTAATTTCTGGTGATGCCACATTCAAATGGTATGTTAATAAATCCCCCCCACGTTTTATTTTAGGACTTGAGCACTGGTTACACGTGAATAACAGCGTATTTGTCAACAAAGGAACGGTTTGCCTTGCGCCAAATGTATTGCAAATGATACCTCAGGCACGATCAGGTGCAAGTGGATCTAGGTCACCTGTTGTAAGTCCCGCCCACCTGGTCTCTTTTCCTGTTTGCCACTCTTTTTCCCCACTTGAGGAGGCCTAAGCCCCGCCCACCTGGTGCCTTCCTGGTTGCCGCTCTTTTCCCCCACTTAAGGAGCCCTCCAGCCTCTTCTCCTTTGCAGATGGGGAGCAGGTGCAAGTGGATCTAGGTCACCTGGCCTAAGCCACTCCCGCCTCGTGCCTTCCTGGTTGCCGCTCTTTTTCCCCACTTAAGGAGTCCTCCACCCCCTTTTCCTTTGCAGATGGAGAGCAGGTGCAAGTGGATCTAGGTCACCCGGCCTAAGCGCCGCCCACCTGGTGCCTTCCTGGTTGACCCTCTTTTTCCCCCACTTAAGGAGGCCTAAGCCCCGCCCACCTGGTGCCTTCCTGGTTGCCGCTCTTTTCCCGCACTTAAGGAGCCCTCCAGCCTCTTTTCCTTTGCAGATGGGGAGCAGGTGCAAGCGGATCTAGGTCACCTGGCCTAAGCCCCGCCCACCTTCTGAGCCCTGCCTCTTCCTTTATGCTCTTAACTCTTAGATCAAAGGCATCTCTCACCCGGGAGTCCGAAGTGAAGGGCAGACGAAGAAAAGGGCAATTCCTGTTCGGACCAGGAGGACCCAGGACCCAGGACCCAAATCCCTGCTCAGCCAGTAGGTAAGTATTCACCATTGCTGTTGTTTTTTCCATTACTGACTGTGCTTTGCTTACACTGCCTGTATTTTCTCCTTTATATTCCTCCTTCATCTCGATCTGCTTTCACCGATTCTCCTGTTTTGGTTTTTTGTGGTTTTGTATTCACCTCACTGACTGCCCTGTCCTATATTGTACTGCTTTTCCATTGCACTCTTCCTTCCTCCAGGTTCTCATTTGCCTACTACTTTGTCCATGTTGTTTTTGGTGTTGTCCTCTAAGCAAATAGTTCACTTACCAAACTGTTCTACTATTGTTCTTGTTGATTTTGGTGTTTCCTCTTAGCAAATCGTTCACTTAGCAAACTGTTCTACTATTGTCCCTGTTGATTTTGGTTTTTCCTCTTAGCAAATCGGTGATTTAGCAACCTGTTCTACTATTGTCCCTGTTGATTTTGTTTTTTTCACTTAGCAAACTGTTCTACTATTGTCCCTTTTTATTTTGTTTTTTCCTCTTAGCAAATCGTTCACTTGGCAAATTGTTCTTCTATTGTCCCTGTTGATTTTGGTGTTTCCTCTTAGCAAATCGTTCACTTAGCAAACTGTTCTACTATTGTGTGAGCTCTTGTCGTACTGGTCAATTGTCTACTATTGTCTCGTCCCTCTTTGTCTCATCTGCTTGCACCCCTCCCTGTGTCCTTCCCTAGTGTCTCTGACCCCCCTCTTCATCTCTTCTCTCCCTACCTACTCTATCGTGCTCTCTGTTCTCCTATCTTTTCTAACTGCTTTTCTATCGACTATCCTACTCTCCTCACTAAAACTGGTAGGAAGAAGTTTAAAAAGGACATCCTGGTCTCCGACCAAGGCCTCCCTATAGCTGACACCTATACCAGTGCTTCCTCTAGGCAAACCTTCACCGACATCCTTTTTGTCGTTCCCTCGCCCAGACCTATGGACTCTTCATATGCCGGTCAAATAACACAGCAAGTAGAGCGCTTCCTTTGGTATCCGTGCAAAGCCTGCTGACGCAGGTTCGAATTCCGGCAGGGCCAAACTCAGCCTTTCATCCTTCCGAGGTCGATAAATGAGCACCACACAGCGTGGGTAATAATAAGCAGCGCTCAGATACCTGAGGGTTTGTAGCGCTACATAAATGCTAAATTATTATTATTATTATATGGTCTCTGTGCTTTCTCCTTTCTCTTCTTCTCCCATTAATGGTGGAACCCGTTGGGAGGCCCTCCTGGCCCCCGTCCACTCCTCTAAGGTCATCATTAATGTTTACCTGAATGGCACTGTCTTGGTCCAAGGCCTTCAGGCCAACCTTCTCCTCTTTGATAGATGCTTCCCATGCCTCATCAATTTCCTGTCTTCTCCTGGTGTCCTCTGTCTTCCCTCCACAGTTCCGTTGCCTCCCCCTGCTGTCTCCTCCTTCGCTACCTTGCCCTCTCCTCCTTCCTCTTCTGCCCCCCCTCAGGCTTCTTCTGCACCTCCACAGGGCGTACCTCTGATTTTTACCCCTCCCCGGAAGTCTTTCAAGGATGGCAACCTTCTCCATATTGCCACTCTCAACTCTCGCTCAGCTGTCAAACACTCCTCTGACATCTGCCACCTCCTGGAAGAACTGGACATCAATGTCCTCGGTCTCACTGAGACATGGTTCACGGCCAGCTCTGTCAAAGCTTTGACACTCTCCTCCCTGATGGCTACAAGATCCTCTACACGCCCAGGTCCAACCGTACTGGAGAGGGTGTAGCCCTAATCTTCCCAGAGTGGATTCCTGCTTCTGTCATTCCTACGCAGGCATACTCCTCTTTCGAATGCCTCGTCTGCAGGCTCTCTCTCTCTCTTTCTCTCTCTCCTGGCCATTCCCTTACTCTGGCTACCATCTATCGGCCACCTGGTCAGATTTCCTCCTTACTTTCTGAGTGGGGGCGTATCTCTCCTCCTCCCTCCTGGCCTCGACCACTCAACTCCTCATTTTGGAGACTTTAACATCCACATGGATGCTTCCTGTCCTTCCTCTGGACTCTCTCTCACTCTCTATACTCCGCTCTGGTCCGACTCATTCTGCAGGGCACACTCTGGATTGTTCTGATCTCTTCAGACCTTCCCCTTTCTGTCCCTATCACCACTCCTCTCTCCTGGAGTTATCACTGTCTCCTTTACTTCCATCTCACCCTCTCTACCCCTCAGGCCAAGACAACTCCAGCACTGCCACCTACCTTCTCGGTTATCCAACCTATGAAGCATGTGTCAGTTGAGGCTTTCGACGCCACTTTCTCACCCCTTCCCTCCCCCTTTGGCTGACGCACACCCTAACACAGCCCTTTCCATGATTCACTCTGCTATATCTGATACTCTTGATGTTCTTGCCCCTGTCATAAAGATCCGCTTTAAGCCCAAAGCCAAGTGCAACTCCTGGTACGACTCAGACCTCGTCACCCTTAAACGCAAGTGCAGAGTGGCTAAGAGGAAATGGCATGCTTCCGGTACATCCTCTGACAAATTGGCCTGCTGCTTGCTCCAAAAGCAATACCGGCTCTCTGTCCACACCAAGAAGGGAGCCCACATCCAAGCCTGTGTCTCTGCGGCATCCAACAACTCGGCCGAACTCTTTGAAATCTGCAAGGAGCTGGTCAATCCTGCTGCAGTCTCTACCTCTCCTGTCCCCTCCCAGGCCCTCTGCACAGCCCTGGCTTCTCATTCATCTCTAAAACTCAGGAGATCCTTTTCTCTCTCTCTTCCTCTCCCCCTCCTCCCTCTACTCTATGCTCTTCCTCTGGCCCCTCTTTGGCCACCCATCTTCCCTCCGTATCTGCCTTTCCCCTGTTCTCCCCAGATGAAGCTTCTAGACGAGTCTGATCTATGAAAGTCTCATCAAAACAGGTTCTCCCCTGTTCTTCCAAAACCATCAAGGACCACATTGACACCCTGGCTCCTGCTCTGGCTGACTTCTGCAACTACTCCTTCACCACTGGAGTCTTCCATTCCCCACTGAAGCACTCTCTTGTGCACCCTCTTCTTAAGAAACCCTCAGCCGACCTCTCCTGCCCGGCTAACTATCGCCCGATCTCCATCACTTCTTGCCTGGGCAAACTCTTGGAAAAGCTGCCCATCTCCCAGCTTAATCTTTCCGGCTTAATCTTTACACTGAATCTGTTGGTTGCCTCCATGACCAGTCTGGCTTCAGAGCCACCAGAAGCACAGAAACTGCTCTTCTGAACATCTGTGAAAACCTGCTCTCCAACCTTGATTCTAATACCCCCTGTGTTCTCATGTTAATTGATCTCTCTTCTGTCTTTGACACAGTCAACCATGCCATCCTGCTCAACTGTCTCTGTGATAACCTGGGTATCACCGATCAGGCCCTGGCCTGGCTGTCCTCTTTCCTCTCCGACTGACCCTCCCAGGTCCGACTTGGGTCCTTCCTCTCCTCTATCTCTCTCTCTCAACCTATGGTGTTCCCCAGGGGTCTAACCTTTCTCCCTGGCTGTTCAACCAATACCTGGCACTTCTTGCCGACCGCATTACCGCTCTCTGCCCCAACTTTCAATGCTATGCGGATGACACTCAGCTCATTTTCAGGCTCCCCTCTGCCACCTCTTCTCCATCTCTAATTTCTGACTGTCCGCTATCCAGGAGTGGTGTGCCGCCAATGATCTCTGCCTTAATGCCAGTAAGACTGATATTCTCCTCATCAGCACACCTGCTGCCTCCTTTCCTATCACTCTCTGGCAGGCCTCTCTTGGCCCTCTTTCTGCTCCCACCTGTATCATCTTTGACTCCATACTCTCCTCTCCTCAAGTCTGCAACGTCTCTAAGAAGTCACACTAGCAACTGCACCTCCTCAGAGGTATTCTTCCTTTCCTCTCCTTCCCCCAGAAGCTCACTCTCTCCAGAGTTCTGGTTCTCTCTAGGCTGGACTACTGCAACCTCCTCTTTCTAAATCTGCCTGCTTCTAATCTCTGCCCTCTTCAACTCATCCAAAACAGGACTGCGAGACTTGTCCTAGGCCTCAAGCCCAGGGATCGCATCTCTCCAGGACTGAAATCTCTTCACTGGCTCCCAGTGGCTGCGAGGATTAAGTTCGAAACCCTCTGAATTGTCCACAAGGCCTTCTGGGGGCTGGGGCCTCAATACCTACAACTCATTCTTCCTAAATATCTTTCTTCTCAGGCCCTTCGCTCCTCCGCCTTCAACTCCTTCAGGGTCAGTTGCTTCTCCAAGCGACTGGTTGGTGGCAGATCTCTTTCCTCGGCTCGGGCCTCCCTCTGGAACAGCCTCCCCGCCTCTCTGAAACTTGAGGAGAACCATCTCCGGAAGCACCTCAAGACCTTCTTCTTTGCTTCTGCTTTCTCTATTCCTCTCCCCTGCTGAACTCCTGGTTGAAATTGAAACTGCACTGGTCACCTGGGTACCCTCCGATCTCGGGCCTATGTCCCCTCCCCGTCAGTTGCACTCCCACACTGGTTGCCCCCTGGAAACGATTGCACTTAGTTTCTGTATCCCTACAGTCCCCTACCAGCACTTGACACTTGATGTCTGCACTTACCCTTGCACTTGCCGCCAGCTGGCCTTTTTATTTATTCGTTTTATTTGTTCTACTGTGTGATCCCATGTACTGCACTGCCCCCTCACCTTTCTCCCTCGCACTTTCCCCCTCCGTCTACCCTGATCTTGCGCGATCTCAATGTCACCTGGCCTAGTAAGATTGTTGTCAGTCTTCCCTTTGTTCCCCCTCCCTTGCCTCATCAGGCCTTGAAACACTTGTGTATCGGCGCATTATAAATGCCACATCATATCATATCAATGGTGGTATAATCTGACTCCCCCAAGAATGCAAAAAGTATGTAGAGGTGTCTATACATTTCCAAATGCGTTAAAAACAAAAAAGTTTGTACAAATATTTTCAAAAATGACTCTTTATATTTCTGTATAACTGATGTTTACTGCATTATCTTTCTCAGGAGGCAGTAAGATGTCAGTAAATGGAAAAAGTAACTTCAGAATGTTGCTATTGGTGTTGATGGGCATTGGCTGCACCATGGTTGCAGTGATCACTGGGTACGGCTATATGCGCATGAAACACAGGATTGTTTCTTGTGGAAAGTGGGAACAAGGTGTTCTGTCCTATTTGTAATAAGTTATAGTTGTGATTTATTCACAAACAGTGAGTTTGAAATGTCGCTTGATGTTTTGTTTTGCTGCAGGTTTTTTGCCCTGAAGAAGAAGTTCCTAAATAATTTAAAGGAAAACATCAACACTAGTTTTTTCGAGTTGTAGACGTGACCAGTGTTAGAAGGGGAAAGCAGCACCCTCCCTCATATGGTGCAGTGCCGTACCTGCATACATGTACTGTGCACAATAAGGAGGCCCACACGGGTGTACCGGTGTTAACTCCAACTTTAATTTAACTATCGTAACTTTGCCTTTTCCTGTCACATCCCATCCACCAGGGTCCCCCCCTAACCCTGCCTTACACATAACGATGTGGATAGAGTTGTACTAGAACATGACAAACATCCCCCATTTTAAACACTTAGTCTGTTTAGCCCATCTCTTCAACGAGTCTTATGGGTTTAGTCTTTGCCCGCACGGGGCAGCTTGTCCTTGTCCACTGGGGGCTGCGGAAAGGGGATCCTTCTGTTGTCCACTCACCCTCTTCCTCTGTGGCCTCAGCTCCAGAGACTTCTTCATCTCCCCAGCATGGGTCATTGGAGTCTTCCCTGATCCCTGTGCCCACACTGTCTTCCTGTTCCTCCTCTGAGGCTTCCCAAGCTGTCACTTCACTGCTACATTCTTTGAAGTGTGACACGTTTCTTGTGACCTCACGACTTTTCTCATCCACTGCCATGATCATGGTGCCTTTCACCTTTGTGACCGTGAGGGGGCTGGGTGCGAAACGGGAATCTTCCTTCCGTAGCTGGGTCTGGCATACCAGAACTCTGACCCCTTCCTCGAAGGTGTGCTCTCAAGCTCCCTTCTTCTCATATGCCACAATCTTCATTCTCTGCTTTTCCTCAGCATCCCTTGTTTGGATCTCTTCATCCTCTAGTGTGGTGTTGCCCTCCGGGAGTCCTTGCGGCAACCGAGTCCTTACACTGCGGCCAAACTAAAGGTCTACTGGGCATTTGCCTGTGGTGCTGTGTGAAGTGTGGCGGTAGTCACGCAAGAGCTGGTACAGTGTGTGTTCAAATGGTTTGTGGCACAGCTGCGCCACTTGCAGTGCCCTCTTCAGGTCCCCATGAAGCGCTCTGCCATACCGTTGGCTTGGGGCTAGAGGGGCAGGATTTTAAACCCATATATTGGTTATAATATAAAGTTGGCGAAGTCCACTCTGGTAAAAGGTGGGCCATTGTCCGATTTAATCGTCTGAGGAATACCATAGGCCATGAGTATGCGGTCCAGTGCTGGGATGACTGCTGTCGCTGCTGTGAATGGCACAGTTTGGACCTCCGGATATCGTGAATACTCATCGATCACGACTAGGGCATACGTGCCGTCTCAGAGGGTTCCAAAGAAGTTAACCGCAAGCTCCTCCCATACCCCTCCCAGGGCATTGCAAATGGCACCGTTCTTTAGGGTGTCCGCAACTTGTTTGTCCAAACCTGGGAAACAGACTTCTGCCACAACATCCTCTTTGTCGAGACCACTCCTCTGTGTCCTTCGTGAGCCAGGTCAAGCACCTGTTGGTGTAGCAACCTGGGCAGTACAATTCGGCAGCCCTTCATGATTATTTGATCCTCGGTGGTGGCGAGTTCTTCCTGAATTTTGTATGTGCTGGGGGTCGGCCTCCAGCCGTCACACACGCATACAGCCACACGCACCAATGCATGCAAAGGAAGACACGCCGGAGACGTGTGATGGCTCCGGTCTCCGGCGCGAACTGCCGGGCACCGCCTTTATTGAACTAACGCGCATGCGCGAGCCTCGTAGCTGCTCGCGCATGCGTACTTCGTGTACGCAGTACACAACATCCCTCCTTTTCCCCGGAAACAAACAATTAACACTTCCTTGCAGAAACAACAACAATTAACAACGGACTGCAGAAGTACAACCTGGTTCCTTCTTCGGATTTGCAACAACACCTTTCCCCGCCTATGGTGCAGGGTCCATGATGAAGTCTCTGAACTTCTGGGGAAGTAGTCGTCCGGCCCTGCTCGGGTACCGTGGTGCCCCGTCACCAGGGGCCTCAGATGTCTCGTGATCGGCAGTTGGGGTAGCTTCTTCCACCCTTGTCTCTTCCCCTTGTTCCGGGACTTGTTCTGCTGTTGCCTCGACACTAGCGGCCTTGATGCGCTTGAAAAACAACACGTTTCTGGTGACGGTTCCTCTGGCATTGGCTGCGGTGACCATTGTACCTTTCACATGTGTTACCCCCAGTGGTTGGGTCTCGTACGTTGTCGACAGCTTTCCTTCTGCTCTTCTGTTTCGTACCAACACGGTATCCCCAACCGCGATCTGTTTTTCTGGCAGTCTCCTCCGCGCTGTTTCATTCTCGTTTCTCCATGACCTTTCTAGTTGTACTTGGTCATTGTCGATCACTCCTGGTTGTCTCCCCTCCGACTCCGGTATGAGTCCTCTTGGGATCCTCTTGAAAAGTGCCTCCGCAGGGGCTATTCCAGTTGATCGATGCAGTGTTGTGCGATACTCCCGGAGAAAGTCGAACAAATTCCGTCGGAGGTCTTCACCACCATTTTCGGATATGCGAAACACCTTGTTTAGTGTCCGCATGAAGCGCTCCACTTCTCCATTGGCTCTTGGCCATAGTGGGGTGACGTTTCGGTGTTTTATGCCTCTCTCTTCGCAGTATCGAGCAAACGATTGTCCTTGGAAAGGTTACCCATTGTCGGAGCATAACTCGAGGGGAAACCCATGGGTAGCAAATATCTTGTCCAAGGCCAGGGTGGTGTGGTCAGTGGCCTGGGACTCGACCAGTTCCACCTCTGGATATCGGGACCATTGGTCAGTCACTACTAGGAAGTGTAGTCCTCTTCCGGTAGAGCCAAAATCGGCATGTACTGTCCCCCAGGGTGAATCGCTCCTTGCCATGGTCTGAATCAGGGGTCCCTTCTCCGCCGGGCTCGTTGCTTGGCACGGGATGCATGCCCTTACATACTCTTCCACTCTCTTTTCCAATTCGGGGAACCAAACTTTGAGTCTGATACGTGCCTTCATTCTGGTCATCCCTTGGTGTCCGTTGTGTGCCAACTGAAGGACCTTCGGCACGAGTGACCTGGGGATCACAATCCGGTGCCCTCTCAGCAGGAGACCATCGGCAGTCACTGACAGTTCCTGTCGTGCACCCCAGAGCAATTGCAAGTCCCTTTGCGTTTCTGCGTTTCTTCGGGCATTGTTCAGAAGGAGCTCCCACCATGCTCATGTGGCTACCGCACCTTTCACTCTCAGAAACGCCTCATCCGTGTTCGATTCGTTGGCAATTTCTTGTCTTGTCAAAGCAATGGGAAGCGCCGACTCGACGACCATGTGAATGGTGTCCATACAGTTTGCAACCTCCGTAGTGTCTCTGGGTCTTCCTGCGCCGGGGTGGCGAGACAAATAGTCTGCAGGGTTGTGCGTACCTGGGCGGTATACCAGCTTCACCCCGTACTCCATGAGGGGTAGCATCCACCTCTCTATCCGAGGTGGCGGTTTGGATGAAGCGCCAGCCAGAATGGGCAGTAGGGGCTTGTGGTCCGTCACCACAACAACAGGTTTCCCCAGAATATATAATCTAAAATGTTTACAGCCCCATAGTATTGCGAGGGCTTTGCGTTCAATTTGAAAATATCTTCTCTCTGTGTCTGTAAGAGCCTTGCTGTCGTATGCAACGGGTCGCATGGATCCCTGTAGATCCGCCTGCACAAGAACCGCCCCAAGTCCCACTGGACTGGCGTCCACTATGATTTCGGACTCCCGGGCTGGGTTGAAATACGCCATGGTGTCTTGTTCAGACAGGGCATCCTTGATGGCCGTGAATGCTCTCTGTTCCTTGCCAGTCCACGTCCATGCCACTTCGTTCCTCGTGAGTGCTCTCAGGGGTTCAGAGAGAGATGCTAAGTCTCGAATAAACCGCCCACAGTAGTTCACCATCCCTAAGAAACTGCAGACTTCTGCCGGGGACGTGGGAGGTGACGCCTCTCGAATGTCTCTCACCTTCTCAGGATCTGGGGATATGCCTCCCGCATGGAAGACAAATCCAAAAAATTCCAGGCTGTCCTTCAGGAATTCGCACTTTTCTTGGTGCAGCGTCAAGCCGAGGTTGTGGAGCCTGTGAAAAGTGTTTTCCAGACGCTTGATATGCTCCGCTTCAGATTTGGCAAAGACTAGGATATCATCTGACATGTTTATTACTCCTTTTAGTCCGGACAGAGCCCCCCTGATGGCATTTTGGAAGACTTCTGCCGCCGAGGAAATTCCAAAACTGAGACTTTTATATTGATACAGTCCTTCGTATGTAGAAAAGGTTGTAATATATCTAGACTCTGGGTGGAGCTCCAACTGGTGATAACCCGCTCTCAGGTCTAGTTTCGAAAAGAAATTCGCACCCTGAAGTTCTCCAACGATGTCGTCCAGAGTGGGAGTGAGATGACGTTCTATTTTTATGGCCAGATTAGGAAGTCTCATGTCTACGCAAATGCGTACAGCCCCAGGCTGTTTGGGCTTTGGGGCCACTACAATAGGAGAGACCCACGGGGTGGGCCCTTCCACCTTTTCGATGATATCTCGTTCCACTAGGTCTTGCAGCTCCTTTTCCACCTGAGCCCTCAGATGAAACGGTATGCGACGATGTTTCAGCGCCGTTGGTCTGACTGACTCGTCAATGTGGAGCCTTATTGGCTCAGCCTTCAGTTTCCCTATGCCCCTGAAGAGCTTCTCAAAGCATGTCAGCAGGCTGTCCAGATCTGTGTGATACACAGCAAAAGTGAAATGAACCAGGTCGAGTACTTCAGATGCTGCGCAGCTTAAAAGAGAGTGCGGACTGACGTTGGTTACAAAAAACCTCGCTTTGATGCTGTTTTGGCCATTGGTCACTGGGGCTACAAATACCCCTTGGATGGGTAGCGGAGTATCTTCACCAAAAGCGTATATCTGGGCTTTGGAGGGCGACAGGGTTGGTGGGCCTGGAAGTGCGTTGTAATGTCTGTCCGCCAGTACGCAGACTGAAGCTCCCGTGTCAATGAGGACTGGGGTGGGAATCTCTCCAATGTCCACAGTATATATGGGTCTTCGTCTAGTACCAGGGCCATTTGCGATGCTGGAAATGAAGAAAATGTCTTCCTCCTTTTCTTCCTCTTCTTCGGCAATGTGTAGGTCGTGCACGACCAGCAACATTGCTCTGATGTCGTCCTGCCATGTTTCATCTAGGGTTTGGCTCTTTTCCTTGAATGTTTCATTTTTCCTTGGCTGAAGCACTGTGCGACAATGGCCAGCAATGGATTGCTTGCAGTCTCTTGTTAAAGCGTCTTCCATGCTATTGGAAACGGTTTTATTTGGTGGATAATGTTTTGAAAGTAAGCATCAGTTATGGAATGTTCCGGTTGGGACAGTCCAGCGGGGTGGTGTGAAAGATAGTCGGCCGGGTTCTTATCCTTGCCCGGTCGGTGGCGGATGGAGAATTTATAGTCCTGCAGACAGAGTCTCCATCTTTCTATCCATGGTGGCATCCGAGCCTGGGAGTTACCATAAATGGTGAGAAGGGCTGGGTGATCAGTGACCACTTTGAATGCTTTTCCGAATAGAAATAGGTGGAAGTGCTTGCAGGCCCAGACGACCGCCATGCTTTCCTTTTCTGCCTGCAAGTACTTCTGCTCTGTGGTGGAGAGGCTGCGGCTTGCCTAGGACACAACCTTTTTGATGTGTGGAGTTCTGGGGTCGTATTGCGCAAGTATTGCACCTAGTCCCACCGGACTTGCATCCAGTCACTTCAGTGTCTTTGGCAGAGCTGAAGTATGCCATGTCTGAGGCTGAAGTGATGCGAGGCCCGGATTTCTGTGAATGCGGCATGGCATTCTGATGTCCAAACGAAGTCATGGTTGTTCTTTGTCAGCTCTCTGAGTAGGGTGCTTACTGTCGCAAAGTTTTCTAGGTAGCGAGAGCGGTAGCTCGCGAGTCCCAGGCTCCCAAGAATGACCTGAGGTCCGACACATCCATTGTGCGGGGGGCTTCTTGTAGTGCTTTGACTTTCTCTGGTTCCAGACGCATGCCGTGATCTGAAAATATCTGGCCAAAGAATTTGAGAGTATGCTTGCCGAACTCGCACTTGTCCTTGTTAAGTGTGACATTGGCTGCTTCTAGGGCCATGCAGACCAGGTGTAGATTGTCGTTGTGTTCCTGGGTTGATTTTACAAATACCAGGATGTCATTGCTGTAATTCAGACACTATGGAATGTCTTTAATTACCTGGTAGATCTCCTCCTGGAAGATTTCTATGCCTGAAGATATAGCCCCATGTGAGTCACAAAGGTGGTAATGTACCTGGATTACCGTGCTAGCTCCAGCTGATGGTAGCCCTTGTTGAGATCGAGTTTTGGGAACACGGTAGCACCATTGAGGAGGTGGATCATGTCTCTTATTCTCGGGGCTTGATGTCGCTCAAGCTGGATGGCCATGTTGGGGCGGCGCATGTCTACGCAGAGGCGGATGGAACCTTCTGCCAACTTCTTGGGTACCGGCACAATTGGGGAGACCCATGGGGTGGGCCCCACTGCAGGATCGATAATGTTGAGGTCCAGAAGGTATCATATTTCTTCCTCCACCTGTTTTTTTATGTTTATCGGGATGCCCCTGTAGTGCTGGGCCATAGGCTTAATTTCCGGATCAATGTGAACCTTCACTTTACAGCTGCCTAGTTTGCCCAAGCCTTTGAAGAGGTTTGAATATGTCTTGGTGACGTCCCCTTTTAGAGCCAGGTATTTATGCATTATAGAATATGGACAAGTCCCATGTCCACGGCCGTTTTGAAGCTTAGCATGCAGCCACTGTTGGCTTCCTTGGAGAGGACATGTAGCTTGTATGCAGGCCGTGTGCGACTGGTGTAAGCAGATAATGGTAAAAGTACCCTTATATGACAGGGATGTGTTCGAGGCATAAGGGAAAATGTCAACTTGCGAGGGCCGCAGCTTTGGTGAGTTTGGCAGGTGATTGTAGGCCTCTACACCTAGAACATTCACAGTTGCACCCGTATCAATGAGAAATTCTGTCGGTATGTTGTGGACCTGAAGGGTCAAGATGGGGCTGTGTTCTTTCGCCGTCTCATTCCCTAGAGCCCACACATACCCTTTTCTCCTTTGGTTGTAATGCGAGAATGAGGAGTCAGTCCCAGAAGGTGAACATACTTCCACGTAGCGAATGCTCCGTGGAGGTCGGTGAGTGATTCTCCTGTCAGGCGACCAGACCGATCTTCTAGATTGTTGATGGCTGCTCTCACCTTCTGTGGGACGGTACCCTCTGTACTTGCGCTTGACCTGTCGCCCGACCAGTGATTTGGATGGCGTCTGCTGTTTCTCGGGGAGGTAGCCTGGGCGATTGGTGCTGGGGCGTTCCTGCAGACCGCCCTGAAGTGGTCATCACCTCCACAAGCTGCACACTTATGGCCAGAGCCGGGCACATTCCCTCGTGGGGGAATTCATAGCCACACCTGTAGCACAATTTTGTCGACTGGTTGGCTTTGTCGAGCGGGGTCGACGTTTGCTTCTTGATGACCTCCTGATCTCCGGTGTCCGACTGTTAGGCAAAATTATATACAGTACCCTTTGGGAACACCACACACAATTAAGACTACAAGTGACAGTACAAATTCACCTTTGGTACAAGCCTGTACTACACAGTTAAAGTGGTAGTGATGGCTGAACAGCCAGACTTATCTCAAGAGTAAGTGAGCAGTATCAAATAGTTACACAAAGGACAGCAATTACTATGATTCACACAAACACTGACTCAGAGTTTTCAAGTAAAAGAATATACATGTATTTACTCTTCAGTTGTATAACATTTCACTATAATAAAGCAGTGTAAAAATCACACTCTTCATATACCACACCATTCCCAATAAGTTCCAGACAAGTTAAGCCCACAAAATGAAGTGGGAGCAAAATGGAACTGCAGAAATGTAAAAGGGAGGGAAAGACAAAGTTAATAGAAATTGAACTACACCAACAGGTAAGTACTCAGGGCAATTGAGCAAGAGGAACTACAGTGATAGAATCAGGGAAAAAAGGCTTAGGGCCAAAGTCACTAGGTCAAAAGTCTTTTGCTCAAGATCACACGGTTCAGGGTAGTTTGCGGTAAAGTTCATGCCACTAGTTCCGGACGTAGATGGTCAGCAGAAAAGTTAGTTCAAGAAGAAGAGAAGGACAAGCCCTCGGATGGGAGAAAGATTTCACACACTTTCCCCACGGCTGAACGAAATGAACAACCGGATTTGCAGAGTACCTTAAAACGGAGAGGGAGCTGTAGCTGAGGCGGACGGTCCTGGTAGTTCCTGCAGGCTCACGGTTCCTGAAGCGACTGTCGGACTGACACGAAGTAGGAAGACTGGAAGGTCCTGCACTACCCAGGGAAGAAACCAGCAGCAGAGAAAAGCAACGATTAAAAGTGCGCTCCTTAAAACCTAAGCAGGGTCCGACCTTCCTGGCTATCCGGCCCACTGTAGCTCTGTACAGAGAATTCAACCAGAGGAGGGGTCCTGGCTTGAAGTTTGGGCAAACTGGTTGATCCCACCAGCTCAAGGGAAGAAGATTCCTGGAGGATCCTCTCTTGTCGTCGGATTCTGAAGATTCGGACCTGCAGCAGGGCTTCACCGGGCGGTTCAGTCGTTGTAGGGGTCCTCTTCTGTCAGCTCCTCGTCGGTTCTTTTGTTCCAGTGGCGTCTCTGCCTTGCCAGCCCCAGAGACCTGCTTTTTATGCAGTTTTCCCCCATTCACACAGCCTGGCTGTCAATCACACAGCAGGGTGGCTGTCCTGGCAAGGACAGTCACCCAGCCAAACAAACAGGAGTGCGACTTGGGTTACCAAGGGAACCCATGGCAGGGGTCCTAAGACCCCTCCCTCACATCCTGCCTGCCAAGACTTTCAAGCGCCTTAAGGAGGGCTTCTGTGCAGAAGCCCGCGAAAAGACAGTGAACAAAGGGACCAAACTTGGTTTGGCCCGCAGAGTAAAACTCGAGAAAGAATTTTACAAAAAGAAATGGTGAAGAAACCCAGCCGGAGCCAAAATAAAATATATTTGGTCAAGCAGGTTTATGTACGAGGCTAATAAAATAGCCTAAAACAATACCATGGTTATGAAGATAACCGCAGTATGAAAAATAGGGTAGTTACCACTGCCACCAGCCAAGTCTTGATGAAAAGGGAGTGAAACAGTGCTCCAAGAGAAACAGACAAAAAGGGATATGAATTAACCCTTTCCAATACTCCATTTAAAATGGGGTGTACTGGGTCTGTGGTTTAAAGAGACTGTATAAAGTTAATGGCAACTTTACATGTTTCTGGGAGACAGTAGTCAGTCCCAGAAGAATGGAGTCAGTGGGAAGTCTGAAAGACAACCCTGTGTCACTGCACTGAAGGTGCTGTGTAACACACAAAAAGATGATGCCCATGGAGTAGGTGAGGCTCCAGAGCCCTAGATCACACAAATGGTAAAAACACACACAGCAAAACACATGTAAGATTGGGAAAAGACTCACACTCTTACCAGGTGAAAAAAATAAAACCCTAGAAATCCAGCAAAGCTGCTGAGGGACTCAGTATGTAAGTGAAATTAGCCATTTTGGAGAATTCTCCCTAACACCGACGAGATGTTCACTCATCCCAAACCAACCACCTGTTGTGTGACAGCAGAGCCGGTGCGGGCCATTGCTAGAATTTCGTCGAGGGTCTTCTGTTTGTGGAGCAGTTTCCTCTTGAAGTCCGCAGACTCGCATCCCACAAGGAGTTGGGAGCGTAGTGCTTCGTCGTTGGAGTACCGGTGGAATGCACAATGCTTCATGCGGATGCAGAGTCATATGACATAGTTGTCCATGGTCTCACCTCGCTCCTGCATGGTTGTGTGAAAGGTATAACACTCGTAGTCTACGTTGGTGTGCTGTGCAAAGTAGGTGTCTAATGCCTCATAAATTTCCTGATATGTCACCTTTTTCTCGTCCACCAGTTTGTAGAGGATATCTCTCACGGCAGTTCCTACTGCTAGGGTGAGTATGTTTTCCTTCCTTCATCCATGGGGCCCATTGCTGCCACATACACCCTGAAGTCCTTCATCCATCGGCCCCACCGGGACCGCAAGTTACCTGTGTCTCTCAGGTCGAAAGCTTGGGGCAACTGCCATGGTGTAGCTTCTCCTTGGCCCTGGAGAAACGCCTCCGAGAGCCTGGCAGGGATGTCATCCTCCAACATTGCTGGTCTCACTGCGTTCCCAGCCGTATGCTTTGGGCTTTGTTCCTTGCTTGTAGCACGTGTATGGCAGTGCTTGGGCCCCTTCCTGCAGGAGGTTCCTTCCCTCGTGTTTTTGTTGGGCCTTTCTGCTTGCCTGAAGTACAACACATGGCCACCAGGAAGCCTTGCACAACATAATGTGCTGTAAGATCACTGGCGCAGCACAGGAAGGGGCCTGTCGTGTGCACCGCTTATCCATGCAGTTATCCATTGGAAGAGGAATCACTGCCGCTCCTCGGTGCACTTTCACCCTGGCAGCCCAGGTCGGCGTGAGTGGCAGAGGCAGCCCACGCCTCACGCTCTGCTCAAGGATACTGCACCAGGATGAAGCGACTGCGTCTGGTCCGTCGCACGCCTTGTCGCCAATGTTAGAAGGGAAAGGCAGCACTCTCCCTTACACGGGCGAGCGCCGTACCTGCATACATGTACTGTGCACAATAAGGAGGCCCACACTGGTGTACCTGTCTACACTGCAAATTTAATTTAACGTAACTTCCCCTTCCCCCGTCACATCCCTTCCACCAGGGTCCCACCCAGACCCTAACCCTGCCTTCCACTTAACGATGTGGATGGAGTTGTACTAGAACATGACAGCCAGTAAAGTGGTTTGTCATAACTAGTAGGCTATAGTGTAATGCTGTAACTTTTGCCACTTTAATAAAATATGTGCTGGTAACAGTTCCAAGTTGTTTTAGTCCCCTTTGTGGCAACAGTCATAATTGTATGATATTGAGCACCGCAAGGATACCTTTCCCTCTGAGGACATCTTGGTGAGTAGCCAGGGTCTCAGCCCTTTCTTGTGCACCAGAGAGATCATAACACTTCTACATGGTTTTACCCTTCCTCTGCCTCCCCCTCAGGCCTACCTTGCCCCTTCCTCTGCCCGCCCACCTGCCCATGGATTGGTTGCCTCAATTGGGTCAGCTCACTCAGGTTTTTGCAGTTTTGTAAGCGATTCACACAGGGCAGCTTCTTTAATCTCACCACTCCTGTATTTAGTCCACACTTGCATGTTCTTTTCCCTCAATTGCCCCAGGGGTGGGTTGTGCTGTTTCGAATCTCATCACTTGTGTCTTGCCACACTTGCATTTTCTATTCCTGCATTTAGTGTTTCCAGGGGTGGGTTGACCACTTTGAATCTCCCCACTGCTATATTCTGCCCCTCTCTCCAACATGGCTAACAGCTCCAGAATTAGAGGCGAAAACTGGCACTCCAGAAAGGCCTCCATTCAACCCGTCAGACAGTCCCCTTACATGCCGACACTGTAATAAGGAAGCATACACTGCAGGTGAGTGAAGATCCTTTATTGGTAACCAGCCTGAGCCAGCAGTACTCAGCCTACACAGCACCTCTTCACTACAGCTTCTAACGACTCCTCGTGGAATCTCCCCTCTGAACAGATGTAAACATGACATCAGAGAAAGAGTGGAATTCTACAAGGTAGAGTTCCACTCAAGAGCAAAAGACACTTTACAACACTTCTCCCCCCTTTACCCACAACTGACGGCAAAACAACTACACACACACAGCTAAACACGCTACCGCAACACACACAACAGCCAACACACACATTCAACACAACACATAATGAGAGCCAGAATGCAGCTAGAGGAGGGAAAGAAAGATAAGGACCAAAACAAGGACCTTAATGTAGCTCAATGGAGGGAAAACCTATGAACTAGAAAAGCGGCGTGCTCACCTCCACACGGCCCCCTGCTCCTCCTCCGGCGCAGGCACTCTCCCAAGCCGAAAAGAGGAATGTAGGCAACTGCTGGCGGCTGCAAGACAACGTGGGTCGGAGACTGGTTACTCCCGTCGCCAGTGTAATAAGGAAGCATACACTGCAGGTGAGTGAAGATCCTTTATTGGTAACGAGCCTGAGCCAGCAGAACACAGCCTACACAGCACCTCTTCACTACAGCTTCTAACGACTCCTCATGGAATCTCCCCTCTGAACAGAAGTAAACATGACATCAGAGAAAGAGTGGAATTCTACGAGGTAGAATTCCACTCAAGAGCAAAAGACACTTTACAACAGACACCTCCCACCTAACTTAGCACTCATGAGAAGCCACAACATTCCCTCCCTCCCAGGTTGCCTTCCCCGCTCTCTCCCTCCCACCAGACATTCGCCTCTTGACCACGCCATCCCCCCTCCTCCCGTAAACCAACATTGCAAGTTGCCCACTCGGATCCACGCTTTGCAACCCTAAGCACTTTACGGGCAATCCTGGCTTCCTCTCCTAGCTCAGCCCCCAACATTCCAAAAATATCTAAAGAACAGACCCCACGTCTCCCACGCTATCTCCATCAAAGCACAACTCTCCCTACCTACCGTCCAGACCCAAGACTAACTCTCATGCCCACGCCCTCACCACTGCCTCCTCCCTCCACCCGCTAACCCAGTAAAATCACTCCTCAACCTGCTAAAGAGCCCTCAAGACAAACTCGCCACGATACGCACCTCTAGAAGACTGTCATCGGACGGAACCCACCTCCGAACTGGAATTACAACTCAGAGACCTACAGTCCCCACTCACCACCTATACAGAACATAAACAGCATCCACTATCCAACCCCACCCCTACACTAGGGGCACTAATCCTCACCCCACACACCCAACCCTTGCAGCCACATTTCCATCCAATAGCCAGACATCTCCCAACATCCAAGCCCTCACCACACATCCACCAACAAAGGACAAGGGTTCCACCTCCTCTACGGGAATCCAACTGCCAAGAAACACCTCACCTACAAACACATTGTGGACCGTCCACTGCACCACCACCCCACCTTCCCACTCCACAAGCCATCTACCCAGACCTCTCCTTCCAGCTCCTCCTCCACTGCTGCAATCACTGCATCAGCCATCACCCTCTCCTGCCTCTGCATCAACCCAGCCACCATCCTTATCCCCCCTACATCAACCCATCCCCACCCTTCAGGAATCTCCCCCAGCTCCTACCCAGAATCTAAACCCCCCGATCTAACTAAGCAGTCATCTGAAGTACATCCTCTTCAATGCCAGATGTCACAAAAAATCATTGCAACATGTACAACTTAATCACATCTGAATACTCAGACATCGGGCCTCATTACGACTTTGGAGGTAGCCATGCCCTTAATTAGGGCATGGCTGCCTACAAAATCGTGTCCGGGTCCGCGTTCCCTGAATGGGGAAATACTGGGCCATTCCGACTTTGGAGGGCCCGGTATTTCCCCCTTCAGGGAACCCGGGCCCGTCCTTTCCCCATTCCCATTCGAGCCCCCATAGGGCTCAATGGGAATGGGGAGGGAGCTAGCAACGGGCCCGTCAATAACGGGCCCGTTGTTAGCTCCCTGGTCCCCTTGCAGGACCTGCTATGGACGTCTGGAAAAACCAGATGTCCAGAGTGGGTCCCGCGAGGGAAACTAGTAATAGTGCGGAGTGGGTTTAATGGCGCCGGCACCATTACCGGCGCCATTAAACCCATTCCGCACTAGTTGTAATGAGGCCCATCCTCTTCTTCACTGAAACCTGGTTCTTCCAAGACTTCCGCCTGACTGCACATGACTCCATAGCAGCCATCTTCCCACCTCACAGTATTATGGGATTTCAATATCTGGTTCAACATCCCACATAACCCTATGGCCCGATTGCTACTGGACAACCTGGAAACATTGCAACTTTCACAGCTAGTCTCAGGTCCTACCCACACTGCTGGTCACACCCTAGATGATATCTTCGGTTCACCAGAGCTCATCTCCACACTACCTCCATGCCCACTTGTCTGGACGACCACTCTGCCATCCTCTTCACACTCTCCTCTGTGGAGCCACCCACCCCTCCTGCAACTCCAGGGCTTCAAACCCACTCCTTCCTCTAGAAAAAAAAGTCAACATGACTCCTGACCTGGCAGATACCCTACTCACCTCCATGATCTCCACTCCCCCAACTCCACTTGGGTCATTCCCCAACTTCGATCAGTGGCTTTCTGAAGCACTCAGCCCCTCGTCCCCTTCAGATCCTTCTCTAACAGACAAGGCCTCTCTCCCAGATGGTTCACATTAGTCCTCAACTGAAATCCTAGATTCACATCCTAGCGTGCAGATGGCTGTAAAGACTGGAGGGGGGGGGGGTGTCTGTACTCCTGCTCTCTATATGGCAGAGGAGAGGCACAGAGGTCCCCAGCCAAGTTTCTCTATTATTGGTAACATAGTTGAGCAATCAAGTCTTAGCTCTCTGGAGGTGATGCAGGCTGGTTCTTAAGTACAGTGTAGTCCCCAGGCACCCACAAAGGAATGTCCATACACTGTATTAGTGAAAACACAGTCTTTATACAATTAAGGTTCAAGGTTATATACACAATAACTCACTTTGTGCTCAGTTAATCTACAATGGCAAATATATACACAGTTCTACGTGGTACCACAATTACTATTAGATTTCATTAAAGTGCATCAACTGTACTTAGTGTAAAGGTCACACAAATCATTTAATAAACAGAGCCAGCAATAGACATAGGAGGAAAAGCAGTTGGTTAGAACACTAGGCAGAATACTGGGCCCCTACCACCAGGCACAGTTTTGTATGAGGATTAGCCCAGTCCATATATTGTTTCTATGAGTCTTACTTCCTTCTAAAATAGTTCTACCACCCCAATGTACCTGGAATAGTAGATTTCAACATCCGGTCGTCTACGGTTCGTTCTTGAGCGGCTCCCTTTAAGTCAGGAACCACAGATCGCTGAGATCCCTTGAAAAAATGGTGAACAACGGCGCCGAGGCAGCAGCTTCGGTCCTGGCGGTGCTCTTTGGCGATCGGTTGTGGACATCCTGCGAAGATGAGGCATGGGGGGCACCTCGATGATGATAGTTTGTTACTGCAAAGAGTCTATGAAGAACTTTGGCCCAGCAAGGGCATTGAGTCGTCCGGCGTCTCTGCGGTGTTAGGGGGGCTGGAAACCCACCAGCGGATACTCCTCGGCGCGTCGGCGGTCTTGACTCTCTCCGGTGGGACAAAACGCTCGGCGGTGCAGCGAGAGCGTCCTTGGATTCAAATGTCTTAATGAATGGAGCGTTGCGGCTCCGGTCATCAGCGGTTCGGCGGCAAGCGAGTCCCGCTTCTGGGCAACACAGCATCGATAGGCCTCCAGCGGTTATAGCAAACCTGCGAACCCTGTTCGACGCCGGTGGACGGAATGTCCGGTGCTTCTCTTCGTTCTCCTCGCCGGTTCCCGTCTCCGGTCGGCAGCCTGTCGAGGGTCTGACTTCCAGGGAGCTTCAGCGAAGGTTATCGGGGCACGCTGGTCCCTCGTAGCTCGGGAGAGGTCTCCTAGCCAGGTCCCCTCTCAGATCAGTCTCAGCATCACTGTGGCTTTCAGATAGCGGTGAAGGTAACAGCTGTTAACCTTCTTCGGGCTCGCGTCCAAGATCAAGCATCAGTTTCGACTTATGCTTCTGAACGATTTCTAGCAGTGAGAGGCCCCCAGATATACTGTTTGGTCTCTCATTCACTCTGCTGGGTCACACTCAGGCAAGTGCATTCAGCAGTCAGGCATGCCAATAAGGCATAAAGTGCATTCAGGCCATTCTCCGCTCTCTCAGACACTCACAACAAGGAAAGTGTATTGGGACAAGTACCCAGCCATTCAGCACTACACACTGCATTCATACCAGTTTCGGGCAGGACTGTCTCAGTCTTTGTGCCACATACCAGACAATAGACACCCATAACAAGAAGTGCATATTGGTCATCCACTCCATTCACCCAGGTCCCACCCACAGGATGTACCCACAACATACAGTCATTGGGAAGGCTCCAGCTTCCCCACAATACCATATATGAAACTTCCACCCAACACCAGTCAGGGGGAAGGGACAGAGGCAGGGCTTCCCAGGACTTTGGGAAAAACAAGGTAGCATGCAATAGAAAGCAAGAGGTCACAGGGGCCATCTTGTTTCCTATCAGGAATCAACCTATTCCAATGGCAGGGCCTGGGTATCCCCAAAATGGAGAATACTCAGAGCACCTGCCAAATTCATCATGGTTCTGCCACCAGCCCATACCCTGCTCTGTGGGCCACACATAGGTGCCAAAAAGAATAACTAGGGGCACAGGGCTGTACCTCGACCGATGGGTGCCATAAGGGTATCCCATGGGTCTGTACACCAAACCAAAAATAGGAAGAGCTGCACTGCCAGGATCCCACATGGACTCCTGGGCATAAAACAATACAGAACACATATGAAGAAGGACTACAGGACAAGGACAGGGAGGCCCTGTCCCTCCAATGCATTTCCAGCATCACAATGGCAGGCAGACTCATTGTCATCCAACAGACGGGCATATTCTGGCCAGCGCAAAGCTTACCGGACTGAAATAGACAAAGCCAAATAAATCCTACTACTGGAACAGAATCACCAATTCCCTGCACCCTTCAAGCTTATAGCTGAATTCAACTCCACTCCCCGTACCACGAACACTACTGCCCATGCCCAATCTCTGGGACTCTTTCTAAGACCACTTTCACAACATAGCCCTCGAGAGACACATTCTATCCTCTCTAAAATCACATCACTCAGTCCAACTCCCCCCCCCCGAATTCACCCATGAGATCACAACTGCCATCCATCCTACCACTCTTCACCACCTTCATACCACTCACCCACCTATAATTCCTCAACCTATCAATCAGCCATGCCTCAGGATCCCCCAGAGACCCCTGCCCCCCACCCCACCAATAAAAGAAATATTGACAACCACTGGCAACCTTGCAAGATCCATCATCAGCACATCACTCACTTTCAGCACCTTCCCAGCAGAATTCAAAACATCCTAAATCAAGCCCCTGCTCAAAAAGACCTCACTTGACCCTCTTGTCCCGACCAATTACAGAGCCATCTCAAACAATTGATACATAGCTACATTAATCGACCAAGCAGCATACTCTCAACTGGGCCTTTTCTCAGAGTCCAACCAGATCCTTGACTCCGCCCAATCTGGCTTCAGACGCTTACGAAGAACTGAATCCTGCCTACTATCTATCTGAGATGATCTCCAAAGACACAGACTTGGAAGGGTGTGCGCCACCCTAATCCTACTTGAGGTCTCGGCACCATTCAACACCATTGACCACACCACCCTCACTAACAGACTTCATACACTCTGCATCAGAGACTCAGCCCTGAATTAGATTACCTCCTTCCTCTCCAACAGATCGCAAATAGTTCAAATCGCTCCTGTCTCCTCAGACTCCCGCCCAGTCACCCACAGAGTGCTACAGGGTGCCTCACACTCCCCACTTTAAGCTCTAACTGAGCCCCCTTCCCGCTCTCACTCAATCCCTTGTTCTATGGCAGTGGTCTTCAAACATTTTGACCCCGAGCCCCCCCCCTAAGAAAAATGTCTCCGGCCCAGGCCCCCCCTATACACATGGACTCCAAAATTGTACTCGGTTGCAAACGTTTATCGCGCGCTGGAGTAGAATGGTGCCCCTAACGAAGGAGTGAATGCCAAACAACACGTTGTTTCAAAATCATTGCTTGAAATGATTCAAATCAGATTAGAGGACAAATATTTGTGAACAAAGCATTCAGATTATTTTAAAGAGGACTCGACTAAAAATAGTGTTGGATATTTATTTCACACAAACGAAAACAGCCAATATTGCTGTCCTGTAGTAACATTTGTGATGCAAGTTCTGTAATAATTAGTTTCTCACTTGCAAGTTGGACAGTGGCATACTGGAGAACTAGTGTGAAGGGTGGGCCTGCCTTTCACCAGCCAGCCTGTCAATATTGGGTTCTATTTTTGCAATAGCCAACCGCAGGCTTTCTTCCTAACAGGCTTTAACCAATATTTTGTCTTTAGGGCTGCAAGTGCAGAGAACCCAATCTCGCACAGGTGCTGAAAGGTAACAGTACATTGCTGCACATTTTGATAAAGTTGGAAACTCTGCAGACACATGTTGCCAAAATGCACCCAAAGACAATTTTCTGAATTGGCTCTCTAGTAGGTGGTCACTTTGGAGCTCCATTAGTTCCTCCTGGAGTTGTATTGGGGGATGGGCTCCTACGTCTGCTAGGAAAGGCTGAACCACCCAGTCATTCAGGTTGCAATTGTCTTTGGGAAAGTACTTTTCGAAACTGGTTCTGTGAGCATTTAAATTGTTTCCAATTACTTCTGAAACACATGAAAGATCATACTCCCGTCTCCTCAAGAGCATCTTCTAATAATGGGAACGCATCGGCAATGCCAATATCAACCCTTCTCCTCCAAAGCTCCAGCTTCTTCTTGAATACCAATCCTTTTGCATTCAAGGCAAATGATGTGGTTTCTGTGCCTTGCAGGGAGAGGTTTCGAAAATGTAGCTTTTCGAAGATGTCGCCAAGGTAAGCCAACAGTACAAGCCAGCGTGAATCCCACAGAGGCTCTGCTTTTGCCTGGTCTAAATCCAGGAGAAAGTGTCTCACTTCGTTTCTGAGTTCATAGATGCGATTTAAAACCTTTCCCCTGGATAGCCACCTAGATAGCCACTTGACCTCTGTGTGAAACAGCAAAGCATCATGGTCAGCTCCCATTTCTGCACATAAGGTGGCCAACAGATGGGCTTTTGTGGGGTGCATCTTAATAAAAATGTACAATCTTTACAACAGAAGTCAAAACCTGTGTGAGTTCATGCCCCATATTGCGCACAGCCAAAGCTTCCCAGTGTATCATGCAGTGTGTCCACATAATATGTGGAGCTACTGCCAATACTTTTGCTTTTAGCCCAGCTCTAGCACCACACATTGAAGGAGCACCATCCGTGCAAATACCAACACACGCCTCCCACTTTAGGCAGTTGGAACTTAGGAAGTTGTTTAAAATTTCAAAGAGTTCAGGTGCAGTTGCTCTGCCCTTAATTGGCTTACAAAACAAGAAGTCCCCCAACATCTCCTTTCCATGGCAGTACCTCACATAGGCAATCAAGTGAGCTTTGTTTGATATGTCAGTGGCCTCATCCAACTGTAGGGTGAACTGGCTGTCTTTCAAGCGCAATATCAATTCTTACTGATATCAGAGGACAGGTCAGCAATACGACGGCAAATTGTTGTGTCTGACATACGGATACTTTTGCATTTCTCTGCTGCACTTTCACCAAGCATAACCCGGTTGACAGCGAGAATGGTTGGGAGAATCACTTTCTCAGCATCTGTAAAAGGCTTCTTGTTTTTGCCAAGAAAGTATGCAATGTGGTAAGATGCTTTCAAAGCATTTGCAGGTACAGAGCCCCCATTTTTAACAGTCTCATTTTGCTTTTTCATGCCCTGCAACTGCCATACAAAGAAATCGCTGTTATTTTTTGCTAAATCGGCATGTTTGGTTTCCAAATGCCGCCTTAATTTTGTTGGCTTCAGGCTGTCATTTGCTAATGGAGCACCACAAATCACACACTGCGGCTTCACTTCCCCAGCAACTGTGATCGATGTGAACCCAAAGTCCAAATAAGAGTCATCATATTTCCGTGTTTTTGCATTTCTTTTGTCTGACCCCACCACTCCTTCCACTTTACGTTCCATCTACCATCTTTGGGCACTAGAAAATGATCCATCGAGAAAAGGAGCCTGAACCTGTCGAAACATTGCAAACGGTTTTAAAAAATTAAAAATGCACCCCAAAAAAAGTGTAAAAATGGCAAACACCACATGCAAAGAGTTAAACTGCGCCATTTGAAAAGGTTGGGGTTGGTGGGAAACACCCCATGCAAAAAAGGGTCAGAAATATGGGGTGGGGGAAAAACGAGAGGAGATTTTAAAAAAAAAGCAAAAATTCCCAAAAAACGGTCTGAAAAGCTTGGGAGTGGGAGAGGGAAGCCCCACGCAAAAATGGGTCAGAAACACTGGTTAGATTAAAATACATTGGTACAAGTCTCAGAAGACTTCCTATTCAGATCATGCAGGCCTAGCTCTAATTTCTTTTTGAAGTGTGGTCCCGGACTAGGTTGCAAGCGCAACCTTGCACAGGGTTGATATAAAACATCAGCATATGTACTCATCCAATGACACACAGGGAAAATAAATCCTTACCTGCGTGACTGGGGCAAGTGCTTCACTGGGTTTTTCTTGCTGGAACACAGGTGGTTTGGTTGATAGACTGACGCTTGGAGCAATGCTGCTGCAATGAAAACAGAACAGTTAGTCAAGGTTACATGTAGCAATGCTGCTGCAATGAAAACAGACCAGTTAGTCAAGGTTACATGGAGCAATGCTGCTGCAATGAAAACAGAACAGTTAGTCAAGGTTACATGTAGCAATGCTGCTGCAATGAAAACAGACCAGTTAGTCAAGGTTACATGGAGCAATGCTGCTGCAATGAAAACAGAACAGTTAGTCAAGGATATATGGGTCTACCGGAGACTTCAAATTAGGATTAAATGAGCAGGAGCTAAACTCAGCTCTTGGGTAAAATGCATCAGAGATAGGTACAGCCCCAGAAATAGATAGGGTTGAAATCCCTGATTCGAATCCCTGACCCTCATGGCACTGACACCCCTGTCCCCCAGACGCCCTTCCTACCTACTCTCAAACGGCACTGGCACCTACCAGGGAAATACGAAGATCGGATGACGGGCAGGAAAGATCTGTCAAAGTATGGGAAGGCGAAGGTCTTCTGGCGCAAGTGCTGCAGGTCTGGGGGAAGGGCAGAAGGCGTTATAGCATAGGTGGGGAGGCATCACTGTTAAAGACAGGCTTTCAACATGCTGAGCACACTATTGTTCCCCAAGTGGGCGTCTTACATTTAACAAAAAAATAAATAATTTTCCCAACTCGAAAGTGCTGCTTAAACTTGCATTCACTAGTTTGCCTTGAAGCGTGAATTTATTTTGCAAACCTGCAAATAAAATCATAAGCAATGGTGCCCACATGCCTGAGCTCAAGAAACCATCGGTTTTACCGTACATTCTTGGAAGATTAATCATGAAAACCTGGAAAATATCCCATAGGAGGAGTGTTTCCGATAATGTTGCAAGCAAAGTATAAAAAGTGCACAACTTTTTAAATCTAAAAAGTTGTACTTAAATATTCCTGATTGACTGCAGAGTACAATCGTAACAAGTGATTTCACAGAGATCCTGATCAGACGCTCAAGTGATCTTGTGGGTAAGTGTCTCACTTCTGACCCATATGATCTCAGTGTAGATCCCGGCTTCAGCAGCAGGGCACTGTTTTAAGCAGTCCTAACATACTAAAATCTATGAGGGGTGCACATGGATTACAGCGAGACATTTTTTAGCAGGATCGCAATCAATCTGGCCCAATGCCAGCACTGCTCCGTTATGATACAGCCATCAGGGGAGGGATTATTGATTCCCTTGATGCCAAGGATAGGCAGGGCATAACATTAGCACAGTCATCAATCAAAAAGGTTTGTTTCCTGACAGACTGTATGATTAATCCTCAAGGTTTTTTTGGTTGGTAAAATGTGTTGCAAATAGTGCATTTTAAAAAATATTTGTTAAGTACCACCAGTGACGTAACTCATTAAAATGTCACACAACTGGTCCACTTTAACCAAACACATTGACTCACACTAACTAGCATGTTGTGCTGTACTTTTGCTGTATTAATAACGCATGCTATACATGCCCTGAGACTCTGTGATGGAAGCTTGCACTATCCACTTTGTACAAATTCTGAACATGCAGTATAAAGCATTCCTTGCCTCCGTCCATTCTATACCTCCACTGTATGCATGAAGGATGCTTGCCCTGAGGCTTTGCCGATATTTTGTGCTTGTAAATCATGCCCTGCTCTGTCCATGCTGTACATGCCCTGACTCTGTGATAGAAGCTTGCACTTTCCACTTTGCACAAATTCTGAACATGGAATATACAGCATTTCTTGCCTCTGTCCATTCTATACCTCCACTGTCTGCATGAAGGATGCTTGCCCTGAGGCTTTGCAGATATTCTGTGATTGTAAATCATGCCTCTCTGTCCATACTGTGCATGCCCTGACTCTGAAGCTTGCACTATCAGTTTCGGTCCCCCGCTCGCCTCCTCTCCTCCATGCCCCCTAATGTGGGGGTCGCAGAGGGAGAGGGGCGCAGGGGGGACCGGTGCTGTATTAATAACGCGGCTCCCCCGTGGCAGATTGGAGCCCAGCAATCTGCCACAGGGGAGCCGCGTTATAAACACAACACCGGAAAAGCAGTTTCGGTCCCCCGCTCGCCTCCTCTCCTCCATGCCCCCTAATGTGGGGGTCACAGAGGGAGAGTGGCGCAGGGGGGAACGGTGCTGTATTAATAACGCGGCTTGCCTGGGGCAGATTGCTGGAGCCCAGCAATCTGCCACGGGGTAGCCGCGTTATAAACAAACAAAGGGGTGAGTATTCATGACTTACCTCTCACGGGCAGAACGGCAGCAGCAGCAGCAGGGAACACAGGACACCACAACGCAGCCTGGACGCACGATCCAAATGCAGGAAAGTGCGCGTCCAGGCTGCGTTTATTTCCTGTTTCATGGGCATGCCCCACCACATCGCACTGGCTGAGCATGTGCATGGGAGCCGGTGGCTCCCCATTGCACATGCTCAGTTCAGTGCAGCAGGGAAAAAAAAAAAGAAAACTCGTTAGTCGTTTTTGAAGGCATCACACACCCCAAGGGTTGCGCGCCCCACAGATTGAAGACCTCTGGTCTATAGTGCTATAATTACACAGACAACATCCAAATTACCTTCAAAATCACAAACAGCCCCTCTTTCGCTTACCCCTTTCTCGCAACATGTCTCTCAGAAATTGAATACTGCATGACGGCCAACCACCTCCTACTCAATCCTTGCAAAACCAAGAACATGCTCTGTGGGAAGACCACCCTCTTCCCTCAACCCACCCGTGGCCGCTCTCCTTAGGCGCCGCCCCCACCACCTCCCACAGAGTAAAAAATCTCTGATGCATTATGGACACGGACCAGACCCTATCAAAGCACATCAACTCCTTGATAAAATACTGTTACCTACACATTTGCATCCTTCACCTCCTCTTCCTCTACCTGACCTTCCCACACAGAGTCTCTTTGATTGTTGCCATCATCCTTTCATGCCTAGCCTATGCCAACATCCTATACCTAGGGGCTCCTGCACCTCACATAAGAAAATCCCAATGAGTACAAAACACAGCCATGAGCCTAGCCTTAGGACCCAGGGAACACATCACCCTGTCCTCTGTGTCCTTCACTTGCTTCGGATCGGGCAATAATCCACCTTCAAGCAATGTGCATCACCCATCAAGCTCTTCACAACATAGGACCGGACTATAAACAGCATAAATGTACATGCTACAGGCCCAATAGAAACCTCAGATCAGGCTCGGCACTACTCGCCATTGCAGTGCAAAATCAACGCGCATTGTACACTCCTCCT
This sequence comes from Ambystoma mexicanum, assembly GCF_040938575.1. Taxonomy (NCBI): domain Eukaryota; kingdom Metazoa; phylum Chordata; class Amphibia; order Caudata; family Ambystomatidae; genus Ambystoma; species Ambystoma mexicanum. The sequence continues at coordinate 1,057,271,137 of NC_090921.1, read as the reverse complement.
TTTTAATACAAGCACCCACCACATGGAACTCCCTCCCATAAACGATCCATTGCATAGAGGACCATCTCGCCCTTCAGGAAGGCTCTCGCATCTGGATCTTCTCCCATCAGCACCTTCACAGACCTAGCCTGGATCTCAGTCATGCACAAACTATCGTCCACCCTTGCTGGGAAAATAGTGCCCACATGAGTGAGTAGATTTTGGTGGGACATAGCATTTCTTAATCAGGCAATAAGATACGCTCTGCATGACTAATTCCAACTATGTTTCAGTCCATCGACACAAGACCCTCATGCACCGCATCCAGGGAAAACAGCTGTGTCCCACCAGTGGCTCAATCCGCACAACCTCATACTTCTGCGATACACACTGTTTGACTACATCCACCCTAAACATTCAGAACCCTCGGCCCAAGTGCCACATCCAGTAGAATAGGGCAGAGTCCCACATAAAATTTGGTCCAGCCGTTCACATAACAATCATCAAATGACACTCTGCTCTAAAGAATTAGGATTTTGCAGACCCAAAACCAAGGGAAGATCCACCATCTGAGGTAAAATGAATATGACTAATAGAATCGGACTAATCTGATGTCCTACAGCTGGTAAAACAGTCCAGCTCATCAAGGGCACCGGGACCCGATGGCCTCTCCAACATGATCTTGAAATTGGACCCCGAGAAGTGGGCCATATTGATCTGTTTTATCCTGGAAAACAAAGGCTGCTAGAGCTTTACCAAAATCATGGAAATGAGCAACAGTGGTGCCAATATTCAAGAGTGGCGACCCAAACAACTATCGCCCTGTCGCGCTCTTGGATTTTATGGGAAACATCTATGCATCTATTCTTCTTAAGCCCGTACAACCCATTTCAAACAGGTTTTTTCAAGGCCTCAGGTACCTCGTCTGCCATTTTTCTGCTTTCGTTCCCGACAGACAAACTGGTCGTTTGTGTACCTAGCAAAAGCCTTTGACAGTGTTAACACACATGCACGTAGAGACATCATTGAGAGTGCATCTCAACCAAGGAGGATTGCTGACAGATGCAATAAACACCTTCCAGGGGAGTAAAACAAGGATGCCTCTTTGCTCCGGCACTCTTCAATCTCCATGTCTCGCATTTGGGAACTTACATGGAAGATGCAAGATGCTTCTCATCAATGATTGGAGGAACAAAGTAAAGTCGATTATTATACCCTGACGACCTAGTACCTCCGGATTACACCCCAATAGTGCTGCAATGGTATTATGTAAAAAAAAAAAGGGGGGAAGGCGAGGCATGCACTCCAGTTCCCAGTCAAATATACCTGATGCAAGAAGTAACTGGGTTAAATCCCAAAAATGAACAAGTATTAACAGGGTTGAATCCCATCTGCTGCAGTTCAGTTGTTCTGTTGTTCTTCTCCTCCAAGCACTTTCTTGTCACAAACAATCATCAGGGAGGCTGTATTTCTTTTCAGGTGTTACTAATGAGTTGCTCTTTCAGTCTCAAAGGATTCTGGTAGCTGTAGTGATAAGAAAATTCTAATCAGGTGACCAGGAACCAACTCCCCTCCAAAAGCACAAATCTTTCCCAAAATTGGGGCAGGGGAGAAAAACATAATTATGGCTGTAACAGGTGGGGCACAGTAACCCTGGTGCTGCTGCCTCTGGAGCCGGGGACTCCCATAGCATTTTTTTTTAAAGGGGAAGGCGAGGCGCGCACTCCAGTTCCCAGTCAAATATACCTGATGCAAGAAGTAACTGGGTTAAATCCCAAAAATGAACAAGTATTAACAGGGTTGAATCCCATCTGCTGCAGTTCAGTTGTTCTGTTGTTCTTCTCCTCCAAGCACTTTCTTGTCACAAACAATCATCAGGGAGGCTGTATTTCTTTTCAGGTGTTACTAATGAGTTGCTCTTTCAGTCTCAAAGGATTCTGGTAGCTGTAGTGATAAGAAAATTCTAATCAGGTGACCAGGAACCAACTCCCCTCCAAAAGCACAAATCTTTCCCAAAATTGGGGCAGGGGAGAAAAACATAATTATGGCTGTAACAGGTGGGGCACAGTAACCCTGGTGCTGCTGCCTCTGGAGCCGGGGACTCCCATAGCATTTTTTTTTTAAAGGGGAAGGCGAGGCGCGCACTCCAGTTCCCAGTCAAATATACCTGATGCAAGAAGTAACTGGGTTAAATCCCAAAAATGAACAAGTATTAACAGGGTTGAATCCCATCTGCTGCAGTTCAGTTGCTCTGTTGTTCTCCTCCAAGCACTTTCTTGTCACAAACTATCAGGGAGGCTGTATTTCTTTTCAGGTGTTACTAATTAGTTGCTCTTTCAGTCTCAAAGGATTCTGGTAGCTGTATTTACTTGATCATTGATGGGATTTAACCCTGCTACAACTTGCATCAGGTATACAAAACTGCAACTAGAGTGCACCCTCAACCCCCTCTTTTTACTACACATTGGTTCGAGAGTCCCAGGCTCTAGAAGCAGAGGCACCGGGGTCACCATGCCATACATAGGAGAGTCACACTGATGGTTTTCCCCCATCCCCCTATTATGGGAAAACATTGTGCTATTGTAGGGGAGTTGATTCCTGGTTACCAGAAGTGACTACAGCTACCAGGATTACCTGAGACCTAAATTGAGACAAATTTGTAACACCTGAAAAGACTGCCTCCCTGAAGATTGTAAGAGACATGAAAGCGCTTGGAGGAGAAGAGCAACTGAACTGCAGCAGATGGGATTCAACCCTGTTATTACTTGATCATTGATGGGATTTAACCCTGCTACTACTTGCATCAGGTATACAAAACTGGGAACTAGAGTGCGCCCTCACCCCCTCTTTTTTCTACACATAGGGCTGAAATGGTAGTTGAATAGATTGAACGAGTACGCTGTAGAAAATGACTTGGTCATAAACAAGGGAACAACTAAGAACTTAACCCTCAAAGACTCAAATTCCAGGAAATAAGTGCTGTTTAAATGGCTCCATGACCCCTTAGAAATTGAACAGATGGATTCCTTTAAGTATCTAGGAATGAAGACTAGCCAAAGCAAAGTTGAAGCACATAACACTTTGGCCCTTAGAAGAAAAGTTCTGATGCTGGCAAAACAAGTGGGAATTCTAAACAGGAAATTCTGCAGATACTTCTTGTTGCCATTACTCGAATTTTATACGGCAAAGGTGGTGCCGTCTCTGACATATGGAGCAGAGGTGTTGCCGTTCCTACCAAAAAAGCTCTGGAGGCAACAGGAAGGTTTCTTCTGGAAAAAGGTGCTGTGTCTCCCGAGATCTATTCAAATTCAAGTTATTAGAAGAGAACTGGGACTGTCGTCAATAAGGACAATGGTAGGCTGGAAAAATCTAGTTTTCTTTGGTAAATGCGCCCAAGAATTCCCGGTGCCTATTCAGGCATTGATAAAAACGAGACTTGGAATCTGCCTGAAGGTGAGCCTCCTGTAGAGACTTATTGGATCAACTTAAAGTCCTATTGGAAGACCTTGTAAAAAATCATGGTAAGGTTAAATGCAAAATGATGGAAGCTGATTGGATTGAGACCCAGGAGGAGGTAAACAAACTTGGTTTGTTAGAGGGCATTTTGAAAGAATCGCGAAAACTGGGAAACAGCCCGGAGTATATAAAGAAATTCCTGGACCCTTTTTACCGAGAAAAATTTGTGAGGATTTGACTGAACCTGTATAAAACAAACAAAATCCTTGTATCTTGAAGGATTATACAGCCGCAGGATATAACATGCAGATTTGGTAGGATCAAAGGAACAATGGAAAACTTGCAACACATTTTCCTTGTTCTGCAATGCCCTAACCATATTTAGAATACATTTTTTAATCGTTCTATGAAAGATTTAAGCACTTTGACAGCAGAGGAATGGTGGTCTTATTTATTGAGGGGGGAAAACACATTAGTCCTAGCAGTGGTTAATTTTATAACTAAACTGAGGGAATATGACTACTGTATTTGGAAAGGCTGATGTAAAAGAACTAGCCTTTCCCTTCCTTCTATCATTCCAAAACTGTACATTGGATCCGCTGATAAAGTGCTCTCTAAGGATTATGGATTGTCTTGTGATAAATTTGCTAAAAATTTGTAACAAACTATGATCTCCATTTTCAAAGTAACTTAGTATTGATCTCATGGAATAGACTCATGTGGTTTATTTGGGCTGTATGCCCACCTACTGATTGAGTACATGGGCAACCCAACAGTTTGTTTTCTTATGAAAGAAGAATCTTGCCAGGTGGAAACGTCCATGGAATAGTGCTTGCAGAAAATGCTGGGAATAGATCAACTGGCTTCTTGGCTGATCCCAGATGGGCACATTCCTTTGAAAAGCTACTGATGCTGCCTTAGATTTGTTGGAAATTACACCAAGTCTCTCTGGGGCAGACAGACCCTTAATCTGAGGCACTTGGGCAGCTCTCCCCTGGTGTCTGACATTTTTGGGGTGTGTTGTGATGTATGAATTTAGGAGGGATAGAACCCTGAGGTGGAATGTGGAGTATGTGTACACTGTTGTAAAATGTTATGCTTTGGTTAAGGGCAGTTGGCTTGCTGTATTGATGGCCACAGGCTGGGGGTCTTTATTGCTTGTTGTAACTTGTGAAATAAAAGCTTTTACTACAACCAGTAATGTGTGAAGACCGTCTTTACATTGGCGACGAGGATTGAAAGCAGAAACCCTGGCAGACCCCCAGTTCATGCAGAATAAGCAAGACGAACAGGACATTTATTGGCTTGGAACAATGAGAAGCAGGTTAAGCCACACAGCGGACGTCCCTGCACAGCTACAGTGAGAGGTGAAACTGCTAAAGCTGCCCCTGGAGGCTCGAGAAGAGCAGCACAGCAGTTTCTGGTCAGGAGCAGCATGAGAGGTGGGAGACCTCATAGCGATAGCCGACGGTGAGCTTGATCGCATTAAAGGAATGGTTCGTTCAGAAATATTATTGTCCCTATGGTTCAGCCATGTGTTTTTAACCATAATTCGATCGATCGTACAAACATTACCTATGCACCTTACCCGAGTTTTCGTCCCTTGAACACAAGCAAAATCAGGCAGCAGGGCGCATCCATCTTTTGGGTACACAGGGTGTTCGTTTTGTCTAAATGAAGCACTTCGGTCGCTCAGTGAATTGCAAGGCTGGTGCATCAACTTGGCACTAGACCACCATAAAGGTTGTTATGTTGCTCCTAATCGCTGGTACCGCATATGGACATATTGGACCTTGTCTGTCGTTCCAAAATACGGTTAGGTAGATTCAGTGATTGACATGTAGCTGCAGGTGGCGGTTGAAGAAGCCATCGGTCGGGGTCTGGAATAGATGACAATCGCAGAACGTCACGATATACCTGTTTGCAAAAGATAAAAATCGAAATGTGTCTCAGTAGCCGATCTTTATTACAATTAATCATTTTCTTTATTAGAGCAGAGGTGACACAATGTGAACCGAGAGAATACAACGTGAAATATCAAAGTACTCTGCTATTTGCTTCCAAGGCTAGTGCGAACGAGAATGTTGAGCTCTAAACGTAATGCGTAAACTGGGGCAAGAATTCGAGGTGCAAAAACAATGTAATGATTTCTTAGCGTAGAGCCAGGGAGAAACGAGTGGTGGTCTACATGCGTCTCGATGCTGGCCTGCACATGTGCCCGGTAGATAGCCCAGCACACAAAGGTTGTAATAGCACTTCATTGCAATATGCCACACAGAACGAACAAGTACAATGTGACCCAGCAATAACGGTCAGCTATTCGTATTTCGACTAGTTCTGGTATGAAATCGTCTAAAGAGAAACTTACATTATATTCGGCATTTCCATTCTCTTAGCGCTTTGCAGACCGTAATGCAGACTCCTCCGTTCGTGTCAATAATTTCTCATAAACTGAACTTATATGTAACTAGGTGCAGTTTCGGAATGGGCAACCTTATCATATCATACATTATTACCCCCTTCAATTCAATCCCTTTCGGAATGGTCCCTGCCTCTCAAGGTCAAAAAACAATAGAACCTTATACTGTGCGCGGGACGCGTGGGCCTCCCAGCTCCCAAGCAAAAATTCAAAGCTGGTGTCCTTCACTCAAAAGGAACATACATTCTTACTTTGCAACATCCTGTGTCAACTCATCCATGAGAACATGAATTTTGAAGCACGGGCACATGGAATTTGGAGCTGTCACTACTCATTTTTGTGGCGCTGCTGAGCTGTAGGGTAAAAATTGCCAACGGCAGAATGCCCCCTATTCCGAAATCATAGTCGATGTAACACATAAAATGAGTCAAAATGTGTCTAGAGATAGGCCCACCTCTGCTTATTTCATGGCCTCCTACCCCATGGCATGTTTTCACAGTCACTACTTCTTGCGTACCTAGAATGTTTTATGGCCTAGGTCTAATCCCTTTTGTATGACGAGCAGATATTCAGCTTTTTGCATAACTTTATTGCAAGTCAACTGCCAAAAACCCAAATATTCTTACACACTGTTACCCATTGGTCATTAACACAAAAAATGAAGGTCCCACAGTATCTCGACTAAACTGTGAAATATGAAAGCAATCGTAATAATTGAACTGAGAGAATAGATTTCAAAAGAGAAATTGCATACTTTATTTGTGCAGTTTATAGAAACATTTTTTGCAAAAATAAAAACAGACGGTAATCATTTCAACCGGGATTTGAACGATTTAACAAGCTCTGCTTTGGGTGGACATGGCACGCTGGCAATGTTTTGTGGCAATGTATGTGTGCTCTGAACAAATTTGTGCGCGATTCCATGAGTATGCATCTCGACATTAACAATAAGATATTTCATAAAATTTAATTCCATTTTCTCATATACTGGTTTGACAACCCATTTTTTGCTTCTTTTCGTAAAGGTCATAGTGTAGCGAAGCATCCATAAGTTTCCTGCAGTCCTATATTGTTCCCGGCCTACATTCTCGTTATGCGCCAATACCGCAAGTAAAGTCCCATATTTCATCCCTTGGATGCCAAAATGCAATCTCTTTGGCCTGTACTTTAGGCACATATTGTGTAACACCTCCAAATCTCCTGTGTGACAGAATTCTGTGAGTCCCTTAAAATCTCTTGATAGAGTTTTATCAAACACAATCTTCTCAAGGGCTTTGTGTGGAGGTGAAGATGGGATCAACCACTTCTTCTTCCGTGCCTGCTCTGGGGACAAAGGGCCATGTTCACATTGGCGGAAATGTTGGTTTTCTGTCCAGTGGTGAACGTTGGAACAGTGGTGCACTAGTGACCACCATTTTTCCAGTAGAATTTCCACAGACCCATCACATGTTTTGGAGCTCCACCAAAGGTGGTTGCTGAAAGGCAGGGACCATTGCGAAATACCTTCCAAACCTTTTTTTTTCCCTGCAGCCGAGATTTTTTTATTGATTGATTTGGCAACATGCCATACATAAAATTGATGTTTAATATTTGGATACTGCTCTCTCACTGTCTTGGCTATTGAAACGTGTCTGTCCGTGGCTATGAGGTCGATTTGCATTCCCCTCCATTGTAGATCTTCCAGTGATTTTACAAAACTAAGTTTCTCCATGGCCACCGAAGATTTACATTGGGACACCTGCACGACCACCAAACTCACAATTTTCTTACTTTCCATGTCCTGAAGATGGTAGGTGCAGTACTTAGCAGAAAATCCGGGGCTGTCACACTGTCCATCGCCGGCTAGCCTGAACCGTTTGTTGGGGAATGTACTTTGAATAGCCAATTGTTCAATTTTCCAAGCATCACTAATGGCAGGGAATAGATAATCATGTTGGTATTTGTAGTATTGTGTTTTAGAAATTAAATGTAGTCCCACAAACTGAAAGAAACTGGATAACTTTGTGAAACTAGAGCCACTGAAAAGTAAAGCTGCTGCACACAGTAGATTGCTAGCTGACAGTTTCCCCAGCATCGGTTGAGAGGACCATGAAAATTCTTTATGTGACTTTTCACAGGTGGCATGTACTTTGAGGTTACTGCCTTGTGTTAGACGAGTCACGCTCACCAATGGCTTTCCACATACTTTTCCTCCGACTGAATGCACACATTTCAGCATCTTTATAATCTCCATCAAGCTTCTGTCAAATACTATGTATTTGGCCTCTTTTATTATACTGTCATCTGGCAACACTATTGTTTCGGACTGAACCGTTGTGGACATATCAGCCAAACTGGACATCCCGTAGTCGATATCATTGTCTGTTTTGTCGGTCAATAGTGTTGAAGATTCAGTTTCTGTCATTTCAACATCTGTTACTTGAGCATGGATAGGAGAAAACATCAATGTGGACTGTTTTTTGGGGGGCATTTTTTTGGCGGGTGTTGATTGTGTCAAGTGCTCATCTAGTAATGTTAAACTATCATCTATAAATTCAATTTCACCTTCCTCTGGCGGAGCAGGCTCATTGTAGCAATGGTCCAAGAACACTTTGCTGGAATCGCCGGTCTTATTAAATTCATTTTCTGGCCATTGGACATAGGCATCTCGAGTGTGAATACAACGCGCCTCAATGAATAGTTCCGCCATGGTGAAATCAGTTTGGCAAGCAGCATCTGTCATTTGTATCGCTGTCTGTGTCTGCATAGTCCGTACTCCATCGGGCAACTACAGGACAGATAGGAAAAGGGATGTTCAGTGTAAATCCAACAAACAGTTTTGTACAATTTACATTACCAAAAAGCATATAATGAAGGCCTTAGCACAAAACGATTGCCAACAATATAAAGTGTTTATAACTAACCTTATTTTTAATTCTTTTCTTTGAAACCTTCTTTACTCTAACATCAGCAAACTGGCGCACCGACTCAGAGCCACGTTCCTCCGGTTCAATATACGGATCTTGTATACATCCCTACAAAAAATAGTATCCATTTAAAATAAGTCATTGGCATTACACATATAATTAGACCGACTTTCTTTCATTAGATGGTACTGTCAGTACGCATACCTCTGGCTCCGGATCAACTGTAAGGTCTGGTTCCGGAACAACTACAAGGGATAATGTAATTGTAGAGGACGCTGCAGTATCTCCCTGAAAAACAGTGCTTGCATTAGTAAGGACGAAAAGATTGGAAACTGGACACACAATTTGGAAAGACGACAAAGGTACATATCAATAGTAAAGTATGAATGAAACATTGTGTAAAACAATTACACGATATGAATATATGATCAGATTATCTCGTCCTATTGAAATGTGAAGACCCATACCTCTGATACCGGATCGACTAAGAGGGATGCTGTAATTGTAGTGGATGCTTCAGCATCTCCCTGACACACAGTACTTGCATTAGTAAGGACGAGAAGATTGGAAACGGGACACACCATTTGGAAAGACGACAAATGTACATATCAATAGTAAAGTAGGAATGAAACATTTTGTAAAGCAATGATACATTGTGAAAATATGATCACATTATCTAGAATTCCGTGCATAAAAACAGTCTGGAGCAGAATAGCTAGGTACGATTACCTGATACGCTCTCGAAGTGGTTGATGACTCCCGGCAAGACGATTTAGAAATTCCAACATTACAAAATGGCATGTAAGGAGACTGAATACGAGAAAATTACACTTATTGAAATGCATAATATAGCATAGTTATCCATCCCCATAAATCATTTTTCTATGTGGTTCCTACAAAACAAGGACTGATGTTTAGCAAAATAGTAGTCATGATTTCAACAGCTACTCAATCACATAAATATGGAAAGTACTATAAGTGACATTTGCACCAAAAATACAGGCGTAAAGCTAAATCCGGAAGCGTGACTCACTTGTGGCGGCATTTTCACGAATAAAGTCGGAATAGCGTTTGGGAGCAATTTCCAAGTTGTTCTCAGTTGATTCCTCTTTGTGTACAAGGATGTGTCGTACATATCCGGGTCGAAGTGCAGGCTGCAGATGCGGTATCGATGACCCCTCTTGTCCTCCAAGACTTGTTTGACTCTACTTTCAAGCTCTTCCGGTGGATATCCGCAACGTTTGACCCATTCTCTTATTCGATCAACAGTCTTAGGCAATACATGCATTGTAATGCCTTCGGATTTGTCATGGGTCTTCGAAGGGCAACCGAAAATAGAACATGCAGGCATTGTTATAAATACTGCAAAATCAAGGTCAACATTATTAGAAAATTAGTTTGCATAAACATGTGAGAAAGAATGAATTGGACCATAGATTGTTCATTGCACGTGCATGAAAAGGGAACATGCTTATATTATAGACACGGTCCGCAAAGGATGCAATACAATGCCAATTAACCCTGATAAAAATTGACATATCGATAACATAACAAAAGAAACTCAAGTCAATCGCAATGCACTACGGAGTTCGATACTTCGTAATATATATAAATTTACAAATGAAGGAGATATGATTAAGATACATGCCCTTACCTTGACCAACAAACAGTTGGATTCAGCAAGCAGAGTAATTAGTGGCAGGAGAACAGGGAGATGTTCACAGCACACTGACGAGTTCACTCGAAGTGGTCACAGAGTAGCATGTTCACGAGTTGACTTGCAGTGCTCAAAGATGTTCTCATGTTAAATTTCCAGTGGTTTATAAAGAATAACAAAAAGGGGTGTGTTTGTGAATGAATGACGTGTATATGTCGTGGTATTATGTACATTGCAGGGGCATGGTCTGCTTCAGGGGAGCCTGCCTGGAGACACGTGGTCTGAGGAGGCCATGTGAACAATGACCCCTGGGCGTAAGATACCTTTTGAAGTGTACATGTTGTTTGGCACCTTGGCCGTTCGCACCCCAGACAGCACCCCATGGCAGCGCACATCCACCGGTGCGAACCTCCTTTGATAGTGGGAGGTGGGATGGATGGGCCGGGAGGCGTGCAGACAAGGCACCGGAACACTGCTGAATGGAGACACACTTGATTCACTTAAAAACTGAAACAACCATTGATAAAAAATATGTTGTGTTTTATTTGGTTTCTTATTTTGATGGCACAAAAATACTAGACATTGTAAAGGTCTGGTTGCAGCTCAGTGAGGGAAAATCCCTTGTACTGACCGCTGTCACTGGGGAAAGTTTGTCTAATGGCGCCAACGACACAGGCGGGTATTACTCGTCGAACGCAGTGTCCAAGCCTCCCATGAAGCCACAATGTGTACGAACGATAGGCCATCAGCCGGTCCCACCTATGAAAGAGAAAGATACAATCTGTTTTTAAATGACCAAGATAAGTGTATTAAACCTTAGTTGTCAATGACAATTCTTGTATGAAATGGCATTTTTACCAGGACAAATGCTAACTAGACACTGCACAATATTGAATGACTTTTATGCGACTATTAATAGAGAATTCCAAGACTAAACGGATATGACAATGATATCTGGAAGTTACGAGAATATAGGGGACAACCGTGAAATAGTAGTGGCCTAACTGACATCACAACCAGACTATACTTACTCGTTACTTGGATTACGAGGGCGAACTGTTGCGCGAACTTCGTGCATAAGCACCATCAAAATCCTCAACACAGACCGTGTGAGACAGCCTGCCGTGAAGACTGGCAGCTCGGTAACGCATTGCACCTGTGTATCGCCTTGAGAGTTTCTCGGCAGCAGCAGTTCTCCACCTCGGTTGGCATTAGCGCACACCGATTGCAGGTACACCAGGTGGAAACACCGTCCATGCGACTAGGCCCATGCTCTTCATCTGTTGAAACGTCCGCCCAACTGTTGTCCAAATCCCCATCGTTTACAGAGCTTGCTCTTTCCAGTAATTCCTCCTCGGAATACTCTGGCTCGTACAGGTAGGGCATTATTGTTGCCATTGTCTGGTAAAGAAACGAAAATAATTTATAGCGGTCGTACTGGTATTTGTTCACACGGGCCACAAGCAACGAAGGTAGCTGACCAGAGCACAGAAACAAGTCACAGAATACTCAAAGAAATACAGCGAGAGGAATGGAAAAGAAAATCTGCTGTTGTGTGTTGTGAAACGATCTGTTTATACTTATCGAGGAAAGAGGCTTCCTGCCGTTTCCATGATGACACGTCATTAGCTGAGGCGCATAGATTGTTGACACGGGACGTGCTTTGGCATTGTGAAATGGGCAGTATGCGTCTAGTGATGTCATGCTCAGGGGCGGGGGATATGATTTAGTGCCGCAAACGCAGGTCACCCTGGGCGATGCTGCAAGTGATAAGATTATCACAAGATGGCCGCGCCCTGCTGCCTGATTTTGCTTGTGTTCAAGAGGCGAAAACTCAGGTAAGGTGCATAGGAAATGTTTGTACGATCGATCGAATTATGGTTAAAAGTACATGGCCGAACCATAAGGACAATATTATTTTCTGACCAAACCATTCCTTTAAATCCCACTGACAGTGTATTGAAAGCGTACTCGCGGCGAGGAATTGAGCGCTGTGCAGGAGCAAGTGAAACTGACATTGGCAGCTGTGCTGCCTGCGGAGTGATGGGACTCAGAGCAAAGGTGATAACCGCTTCACTTAACTTGCTGGAGTGAAGCAGACATGCGACATTGGCGGGTGTGTCTGCTGCCGAGTAACAAAACCCCAAGCGAAAGTGATAATTTCTTCGCTTGCCTTGCTGGAGTTACTCTTTTTAAATCTCGGTGCGAGGAAAAGCTTTAGTCAGCTCCAGGTGCGCGCATGATTGAAATCCGGCTGCGAGCAGTGAACGTTTTACCAAGTTCGAAATGCGCACTAAGGTCAGCTACTATGCGTTGAAGGGAACGTGAGCACGTCAGAGGTACGCAAAAGAATTACTGAAGGGCGCCAGTGTATTGGTAACCGCGTTACACACGCCCATAGCAACGGGCAGGCGCGTCAGTTAATCACTGACGCGGAAGGGATATTGCAAGGAAGAAAGTAAAAAGTGTTGTGCGCTGCTGGTGAAAGGAGCGACTCTAGTACAGCAAAAAGGTGAGCATGTTACATACAAAACTCATCTACGACTAAGCAAACAAATTTAAACCAATTTAAGGGGGTATAGTGCATGACTAAGGAAAGTCATTTGGAAAAGTGTGGTGTAACTGATACAATATCCCCTGAAACTGGTAAAGAGGAAACATATTAAGCCCCATAAAAAGGAAAAAGTGGATTGAGTGAGGAAACTACACACTATGGCTGTGGCAGGCGTCCAATCTTTTCTGTATATTCTCATGAGGATCGTATCTGGAGACCACTTCCAGAATTTTGAAGTGTATTTATGGCAGGTTGTGTTTCTTCTATAGCCACTATTGCATCTATGCAATTAAGTGCCCTTGTGGCCTTCACTATATCGGCCATTCAGGGAGGATGGCGAAGCTAAGATGGAACGAACATAAGTCCTGCATTAGGAACCAAAATATAAATTCAGCTGTGGCCAGGCATGGGCTAGAGAAGAAACACAACCTGGCACAAATACGCTTCCAAATTCTGGAAACGGTATCCAGATGAGATCCTCATGAGAATATACAGAAAAAGATTGGACTAGAGGGAATCCTTTTGGATCGAAAGACTTGGAACATTGACACCAAGGGGGCTTAATGAAGAAATAAACTTTGTCTGTTTTTTATAACTACATTACCGTGAAGATGGACTGTGCCTTGGAAGTAATGTATTACTGTACACTATCACTGTAACTATCCAATGATTATGACAGACGGTTTCCATTGGTAATAAGGGTACACATTTCTTTATCGTCACAATAACGTTGCTCTTTTTGAAGATGAGGATCAGTTTGTGCAAATGTATAGACAGAGACTTATGACTATAAAACTTCTTAAGATACACAGTATTTACAAGTTCATAGTGTCTTTTTACACCAACCTGGTTCATTCACTTTCTGTTAATACAGCGCCGTAGATGTAGCATACAGTTATAACGTGTGGGCATATGTCAAAATGCATATAAACTGATGTTGTTTTTATAATTGATACACATCTTTAGGTTCTTATTGCCTAATGTAGCAGCACACCGCGATCTGCGGTCTTTTGTGCAAGTATATACCTATTTAATTTGATTTGAAACATTTGGTCTATTCAGAGTGTGAGCACTTTAGTTTAACAATACAGTCTATTTCTCAACCTGTTATCTATGGGGCTGGTAAACGCTCCTCGCAACCTAGACATTTCGTAAGCATTACATTTTGAGTTACTGCATGCTTTATAGAATCATAGTTGCTATCCAACGTTGTGACCTTCATTATGCAGTGCTGGTGAGTACTGGCGTAAAGTTTAAGCTTAAGATCGGGAAGGTTCCCATGGGAACGTTAACAATAATGTTGAGACCAAGTCCTGCCCTCCTGTTGCTATGGAAGGGTGGGACGCGAGGCGTAGGCACATCAGCACTTTGCTGCTGTGTCGCGCCGACCAACCAGGTTTCCTATGGTTACATTTAAAATGCTTTCGAGAGACGCACGCTCTCCTGGTTCACTACGGCAGGCATGGATTTTCTATCAGCCGCCTTAGCTGAGTTACGATTTCACAAGACTTTTACATCAAGTTACTAGTAGAGTTAGCAAATTAATAGGAATATATGTTATAGGTAACCCTGCAGATTTTTTTTAAAACTTTATTTAATGATTGTGGTACACAACATTGCAACAACATGACATTCCATACATATCCATATCGGAGATGTTCAGTTCAGTCATATAACATAATGTGCGGTATTACAGAATAGACGTATTACTGGGCCCTGCCGGGCTACTACTGGTCGAGTCCGCTTCACATAGATGTACTCTGAACGGGGCCCAGATGTCCTTTGGTTTACATGAGTTCGGGAGTGATATTACATAGTGTTAACATACATTAGTTCCTTAAGAAAGTGGTTCACTTGTGGTGCCTGTGCACTCTTTCACTTTTGCAGAATGCACTTTTTTGCCACCCCGCATGCAATATTGAAGAGCCTTCTGATTATCTCTGACTGTTTTCCTATATCCCCGAACAGATATTTTTGTGGTGTGCGGTCTGCCGGTTTCTGCGTGACTTCTTCCAGGATTTTCGCCACCCCCCCCCAGAATACACATATGTGTGGGCAGCTCCAGTACATGTGTATCGAGTCGGCCTGATCCGCCCCACATTTCTGACACCTGCTGGGACTGTTTTTCGTGAATTTCGCAATTTTTTGGGGGGTATAGTGCAACTTATTCAACACCTTAAATTGGATCAGCCGGAGGCCTGCGTTCATGGACACCCTCTTGGTCAGTTCACAGTATCTCTCCCAGGATCTGTCAGTTATGGTAGCACCCAGATCCGTTTCCCAGGAGGTCTTTATCACGTTTACCATTGGAGTGTTCGCCTGCACAGCCGTGTATAGCCCCGAGATGCTGGTTCCCGACAGGGTTGACAAAGCCACCAGGCACGGGTGTGGTGGGGGCTTGTCTGGGAACAGTGGCCACCTAACTTTAAAATGCCATTCTCATTCTGTGGTATTGCAATATCATCAATTGGTCCCTTCCCATCCCTGTTTTGAACTCTTCCAGTGTTATAAATTTGCCATTAGGGAATATGTCTTTGATTTTAAATTCTCCCTCCGGGTCCCATGTCTTCTGCACATCTGGATCATAAGTGGGTGCTATACCGGGGAAATTCCAGAACGGGGCCTCAGAGTAATATGGTACCTCCAACCCGAGCCTACGGTAAATCTTGGACCATGCATGGACCATGCATGCACTGTTGTACTGACTGGATCGAAAGGTCACTCATCTCTGTGTTTTCCTTTAAAGATGACTGACCTTAAGTCGGTTGGGCGAACAACGTGTTTTTCTAAACAGATGAGGGGTGAGGTATCCTGCTCATAATACCAGTGTTTAACAAACTGAGTCTGTGGCACTAGGTAATATAATTCAAAGTCTGGAGCTGCTATGCCACCTTTGTTATAGGGTTCCACCATTTATTCCCACCTCATGCTGGCCGCCCTCCCGCACCAGACAAACTCTACCGCCATGGATCTAAGAGTATCAAAGAACCGCCTTCCAGGCCATATCGGGATATTGGTAAATATGTATAGCAGCTTGGGGAGAATGACCATTTTCAATATAGCGACCCGGCCGATAAGTGAAATGGGAAGTTAAGCCCAGAAGCGGAGTTTAGTAGAAATAGTGTTCAACAGGGATTCATGGTTGTTCGAGAATAGGGATACTCTGTCTCCCGACACAATAACACCCAGGTATCTTATCTTAACAGGGGACCATTGTAGGCCGTGTGTGTTGTTTTGACGGCTAGTGGCAGGGGTCAGGGGGAAGATTTCAGATTTGGAGCGATTGGTTTTGTATCCTGAGTATTCTGCAAATTCATGCACGGTCTCCATCGCTGGCCCCAGGTGTGTGTCTGGCTCTCGGATGTGTAACAGGGCGTCGTCTGCATATAGTGATATTGATTGGGTCAGGCCCAACATCCATATACCCCTCTGTCCCTGGTGTTCCCTAATTGCTGCTGCGACTGGCTCCATAGTAAGGGTGAACATATAGGGGACAATGGACAACCCTGTCTCATACCCCTTCCCAGCTCAAACCACTCCGACATGGTGCGATTAGTCAATACTCTGGCTCCTGGGTTAGTGTATAGTACTTTGACGCATTTTAGGAAGTATGGGCCTAGTCCAAATTTCTCAAGCACCATGAACAGGTATGTCCATGACACTGAATCAAACGCCTTTTCGGCATCCAGAGATACAGCCACCGCCTGGGCTTCTGGCTTAATCTGGGCCATGATACCAAACAACCTACATAGATTCAGTGCCGTCGATCTGGTGGGGATAAATCCGCATTGGTCCGGATGTATCAACACGTGCATGTTGGGCAGGAGTCTTGTGGCCAGAATCTTTGCAAGTACCATGGCGTCATAGTTTATAAGGGATAGAGCCCCCCCCCCAATATTTGCTCGCTTCCACAGAAGCCAATCTCTTGCATTACATTTGTATAGAAGTCAGGGTCGTCCACGTTCGGACCATACGTGTTTATTAATATCCGTTCTTCCCCAGCGATGCTGCCCCACACTATTAAGTAGCGACCCAGAGGGTCTATTTTACTTTTCTCCAATTGGAACCCAATGGAGGGGTGGATCAGGATAAGTACTCCTCTTGCCTGTGAAGAGTATCCGGTATAGTATCTATGCTGACCCCACCCTTTCAAGAGCTCAGTGTTGACTTTCTGGAGCGCATTAGTTTCTTGTAACATGATTATCTGGGGATGGTGTCGAGTTACATAGGCTCCCACCTTGTTCAACTTGGCTCGGTTGTTCAGCCCCCGGACGTTCCATGTGAGAAGTTTTAGTCTCAGCCCTCGGGCTGTCATAACAGGATTAGCCATATCCGTATACCCTTGTTGCGTCTCTTGGCTTTTTTGTTACTCAGGAGAGTTCCATGTGCTGCAATGTCACCACAATTTATAACTTGTAGGACTCCTCCAACTGAGTCCCAAACCCTCAACCCCACCCGCCCCTGCCCGCATTGCTCAACAGAGCTGAACATCCTGTGATACTTTGGCCCCCCACCCACATCATCTCCCCCAACTTGACGATGCTGCCCTGTAATTTTCATTCCCTTAAACTGGTGGAGCTTTCCTGAGGGTCGCCCGTTGCATTCACCTGGCTTGCCCCGACAGAGGCTCTCGGCTCGGTTAATCATAAGTCTTCATTCAGTCCGTCCATATTAGAGAGTTTTCCTTTCTTTGGGCGGTAAGCAGCTGGCTATCCCTTTATTTTATTTTTTTGTTTTTCCCTTGTAACGGAAGCAGATGGTTTACTCTGGTCAGTCAGCTGAGTCTCGTATCTCGTCTCCGGGTTGTGGCCTGGCGTTCTGATCGATTACCCGGGCTCTGGGAGGCAGCGGGATAGAGGCCTCTACATATGTCATGGCTTCTGTGGGGTTTTCGAAAAAGTGAGCTCTTCCATCATGTTGGATTCTCATTTTCGCTGGGAAGATGAGGGCATATGGTACATTGCATATCCGCAGCTGTTTTTTCACCAGTTCGTAGGATCGCCTCTGTGCCTGTATACCAGCGGAGAAATCTGGATATATGTGGATTCTGTTGTGTTAAAAATGTAGAGTGCCTTTCTCTCTGGACAGTCTGAGTATCGAATCCCTGTCCCTGTAATTAAGGAGACGTGCTATTATGGTGGGGGAGGTGCCTCAGGCTTAGGTAATGGTGCCAGAGTGCAGTGGGCCCTCTCCACGAGGAAATGTTCGGAGAAAGATTCTGCTCCCAGGATATCTCTCAACAGGTTTTCCACTTGTCTCTCCATGTCGCCCTTGCCAAAGGTTTCTGCAATTCCAACAATCCGGATGTTGTTCCTTCGAGATCTTGATTCTAAATCTTCGCACTTATTTTGAGTTTTTCGTAGCTCTGTCTGGAGGTGGGCTATGTAGCGGCCATGCTGTAAAATTGTGTCTTCATTCGTGCTTATCCTGCTCTCCGCTTCTGTGATACGCATGCTCTCCTTCTCCACTTGTGCTTTCAGGGATCCAATCATTGCGACTATGTCGTCCAGTTTGACATTGACTGCCATGAATCCATTTTGGACTAGCACTGCTAGGTGGTATAAGGGATCTTCCCCCTGTTTGTCGTGTTCCTGTGGCGTCCCATCAGCCGCCCTGTGTTGCTGGGAGCTGGCGATGGAATGTATCGGGCCAGTCTTTTTCCCTCCTGTGCCTTTCCTCTCGGTGCGTCCCATGTGTTGTGGTGTACGGCCTTAGAGTGGACTGTGTCCTCCCACGTATTATAGACTGCCGTGTAATTGTTCAGAGAAGAAAAAAAAGGCGGATAGTGTGGAAGCGTTTGGCCTTCTTCACACCCTCCTTCCTCAGGGTGTCTTCGTATTTATTTGTGCCTTCTTCGGGGCCAGGATCTTTGCCGGATGGACCCCGAAAGTTGATCAAAGAGAATGCCCCCATGCGGCTTTCAGCGGGGTGCCCCATTGCACCACTCCGGGATTGATGGGGTTCTGCTCGGTGGGAGCCGCCTAGTTCTGCCCCTGTATTCCGGGATGTTAGTAGTGCACTGGTAGCCACACTACGTAGGGTATATTGTTATCTTGATCGGCGAGCACCACCAAGTGCGAGGGGGGGGTTGCAGCCTCCTACGTCCTCTCAGCCGTGACAGCCCCAGACCACAGCAACCACTCGGGGGCACCCTCCGTGATCCTGCCGCGTTTCGTGGGTTGTGCACACAGGGCACTGTAATCATTCAATTTTTGTACCGGTAACAGTTCATGGGATTTGTCACTGAGTCTCCCCGTGGTCTCACCCTGTGGGTTATGGCATGGCACTGGTGTTTGTCGTCGTGGGGGGCCTCCCCGCCCCGCTTCACTTACTTGGTGTGAGGGGTGCGACACGACCCCGCCGCGTGTCTCCGCGTTGCTCCTCCGTGCCCTCCTTAGCTTGCCAGCTCAGGGGAAGAAGGGGCCAGCCCACCGGCAGCGGCTGTAGCGCCGCACGTAGCACAGCCGCGAGAGCCGTATAACGCTCCTTCGGCTGCTCTGCCGGCCTTCCGCCCTCCTCTCCTCGTGTTCAATCAGCTTCGGTTGTTCGCACTTTCCACCGGCGGCTTCTCAGTGTCCCAGGCTGGGGATGGCTGCGCTGCCCTCCACTTCTCAGGCGATGCGCTACGAGAGATACCGCTACACCCCTCCCCCACTGCGGCCCGCTCTTCCCAGCGCACCTCTGGAACACAGTAGATGTTCTGTGGAGCAGGATGGGGCAGCCGCGTCAGCCCCTCCTGTCCACCAAAATGCTTCCAGCCGGATATTGTGACTTCTCCTTCACGTATTCACTCGATTCTTCGGGGGCTTGCTCAGGAGATCCTCCACCTCGTGTATCTTTCTCTTTTTAGCGTTTGGAGTGGCGCTGATAGGATATATTAGGAGCAGGATTTATGTTTGAGCTGGAGCTCTCCTCTCAGGCAGCCATGTTCGTTGCGCGCAACAGCACCCCCCCTACCCCTGCAGATTTTTAAGTGATTCCAATGAGGGAAGTCAGTGAACTTAAGGTATTTGATGTAAATTAGAATGTGCGTGGTGACGGAAACCACAATACTCACGTAAACTACTCACACATTACGTTTAAATTACAGTGGAAAGACTCACATTTGAAGGTATGTTTTACATTATTTATATGTTTATTTGAGAGCTCTATTTACAACTATATAGTATAAGAGCTGAATGATGAAATGAAGACATCCATGCTCATTGTGATATTTCATTTTTTCTTTTCTCTGGACAATATGAACATACATGGCGCACAATGGTATGTATTTAATATTGAATGTAATTTCACGCGTTGTAATAAATGTGGCTATTCAGTGAACATAGCCCTGACGATGGAGTAAAGCTCCGAAATGCACTGGCTTGTAGCTACACTCAACTAGGAATCTGTTCTGCCAAAGGAAACAGCCAACTGTGGCCTATAATTTGGAATAAAGAATTTCCTTTTTATTTAAAAAAAAAATGTGGTTGTTAATTAAAGCTATAACCGCTCAAAACAAGCAAATACAGAAGAGCATGAAAGTACCATATGAATGAAATAAGAAAAAGGATAATTGAAACAAAGTTATACAAACTACCACATCATGTGCACAGCATGCTGACAGCATCAGGCACTACTGGGTGGTCCCACCTGGTTATTTGGTTCTTGAGGGGTTCCAGGCCCACCTGTGTTTATGGCCAGTCCGGGTCCAGTAAAAATAAAGTGGGCTGCTTGGAAAAAGGGATTTATACATTAAGTTAAAGCGGCCTGTGGTAATAGTATTTGTGCCGAACGCAAAGGTTCCCTTCTGATGCATTTTCTTGGATATGGAGGCCAGAGGATGTATGAAACATTGCCCGAGATTCTGGATTTGGATCAAGAAAGTGGGGCTAATGATTTTGATAATGCATTGGTAAAACTTGATCGTCATTTTGATGTTAAGACAAGCACTGTACTAGATATATATCATTTTGGAATAAGGGAGCAGAGCGAGGGAGAGAATGTTGAAGAGTACATTACTGCATTATGACACCGGCATTGAACTGTAAATTTTGAGAGAAACTGGATGAGCCCATTCGTGATCAATTCATGATTCATTGTGCAAATGATAAAATAAGGGAGGAAATATGGTTAAAAGACGAGCCAAGTTTAGAAGATGTTATTGCCATAGCTAAAAGGGTTGAGCACACTATGCAGTGTGTGGCCAAATTAGCGAGGAAGGAGAGTAGACTTGTTTCGAGTGAGATATTGAGAGTGGATGATCATACCACGGAATACAGGAATGTGAAGAAAAAGGGAAAGGAGAGAATTTCAAAAGGTTTTGATACTGGGGATGAGAGGAATAGCAAAGTGAAGGGTGGCAAGAGGGAGGAGAAGCTATGTTTTCGATGCACCAGTTCGAGTCATTTTGCAAACTCTCCAGTGTGTCCAGGCAGAATATTTACGTGCAACAAATGTAAGAGAGGGGGGCACTACGCCAATTGCTGCAAAAAAAGGATACGCTAGGAGGGGGGGAAAAGGAGTTCTATTTGGGCGATGATGTGCAGCAGTCATCTGGTGAGGAGGAGAAGGTAGAGGTGGTCACAGTGAATATGGTAATGTGTAGCGGTGAGGAAAGGTGCGACAGCCCATTAGCCAATATAGGTGTGAAAGCGAAGATAGTGCGCATGATGGCTGATTCAGGGGCAAAACTGTCTCTCATGTCACGGGAGGTGTATGAGAGTGTCGTGGGTGGCAAGGTGGAACATTTAAGGCCATCTGATAAGAGACCGGGTGGTTACAGTTGTGGTAAGATTGACGGCATTGGATATTTCATGGCGAGTTTGCAGTTCAAGGGGAGGGAAACGCAAGGAAAGGTGTGTGTCACCAGATGTGGAGAGACACTACTAGGATGGAGGGAACAGAAGGGAATAAAGATAAGACTCGATCCCAACACGGACGAGCAAGTGTTGAACGTGACAGATCCCAACACGGATGAGCAAGTGTTGAACGTGACAGAAGGGATGAGTGTGGTTGATGGTTTTCCCGATGTGTTCTCAAAGAAAATAGGATGTGTGAAGGGGATGGGCCACAAAATTGTTTTAAAGGAAGGAAATAAGGCAGTTGTGGCGAAACTTCGCCCTGTTCCCATGGCTCTCAGGGGCGGGGTGAGAAATTAACTCAATAGATTGAGGGAGGCAGGTATAATTGAACCAGCAAAGAGTGTTGAGTGGGTATCCCCTTTGGCCGTTGTGAAGAAGTCAAGTGGAGAGTTAAGGTTATGTGTCGACCTTAGGGAACTAAATAAGTGCGTAGTGGCAGAAAGACATCCCTTACCTAACATGTCCAAAATGCTAGCTTTGATTGTTGGTGCAAAGTTCTTTACCAAATTCGACATGGCGTCCGCCTATCAGCAGATACAACTTGAGGAGTCATCAAAAAAACTCACAGCATTTATTACCCTTGAGGGTATTTTCCAATTTTGTAGGATGCCCTTTGGCTTAGTATCGTCATCTTCTGTTTTTCAAAAGATGATGGACAGATTGAGGGGCATAGGAGGGGTGTGGTGTTTTCAAGATTACATTTTGGTGTGCAGTGACATGTGAGAGAAGCATGAAGAAAATGTGAGAAAAGGGGGAGGATCTTGGGGGAGAGAGGTATAACGTTAAGGTCAGAGAAATGTACCTTTGGTAAGAAAGTTGTGGAATACTTGGGACATGAAATATCCATTAAGGGTCTTCAGCCGAGTTAGTAGAGGTTTTAAAAAGGTGAGATTGCCTAAGGGGAAAAGGGAACTACAATCTTTTCTTGGCATGATATAATTTTATTGTGAATTTGTGAACAATTTTGCCAATAAGGATACCAAAATGAGAAGTTTGCTCAAAAAAGGGGTGGAGTTTGAATGGGATGGCAAGTGTGAAGAAGAATTTCAAGACATAAAAAGGTAGATCGATATGGCTAAGGCTTTGGTGATGTTTGACACAAAAAAAGGAGTGTACGATTTCAGTGGATGCTAGTGTGGCTGGTTTTGGTGCGGTATTGACTTAGATTGGGAAGGATGGCCAAGACATGGTTACCACACATGTGTCAAGAATGCTTAGAGGAGCAGAAATGAATTATTCCGTATTAGAGAAAGAAGCAAAGGCCTGTCATTGGGGAGTTGAGAAATTGCAAAATTTTGTGTGGGGAATGGAGTTTTCCATACGGGCCAATCACGGACCAATCAAGTCAATTTTTGAGAAAAAGGGTCTCAAGAAAGTATCAAGAAGGGTAGCAAGCTGGGTAGCCATACTACAGGGGCACAAGTTCGATGTAGAGGTTATTTCGGGAAAAGAAAATGTAAGGGCAGATGACGTGTCGAGATTGTGGGAGCATGAGAGTGAGACCGAGGTTGGGGTGACAGAAGATAAAATTACAGACATGGGGCCTCATTACGACCCAGGCGGTAAGTTACCGCCTGGGTCGTACCTTTACCGCCATGGCGTAAACTATGTTTACGCCATGGTGGTTGGCGGATTTACTGCCCCATTCCAAGGTGAGTGGGGCGGTAAATCCCCATTTCCCATTTTACCCTTCCCCATTCCCATTTTTGCCCCATAGGGCATAATGGGAGTGGGGAAGGCGCTAATTACGACACCGTAAATTACGGTGGCGTAATTAGCACCATGGTCCCTTAGCGCCATGGATTTTAACGCCTGCAAAAAGCAGGCGTTAAACTCACCATGGCGCTAAGGGACCTCGGAATCAGGCGTTAAGGGTCGGCGCCGTTTACGGCGCCGTTAACCCCTTTACGCCTGACTCGTAATGAGGCCCATGGTCTTTGTGTTGCATGATGGGGTTATTACCTGAGACGAATGGTTGAATGCCTTGAGGAGTGATGAGTTGGATGACAATTATGCATTTTGTGCAGGGGGGATGTCCAGAAAAGAGACTTCTGAATGAAGAGGAGAAAGTGATGTGGGAAGTGAGATCTGAATTGAGTTTAAGGGATGGAATATTGTATCGTTGGGATCGCATGGCAGTTCCAGGTTCTTTGAGGAGGAGGCTAGTGGATATTGGACATGAAGGACATATTGGTGTGTATAAGATGAAAGGGGTCCCAAAAGGGGAGTATTGGTTCCCGAGATTCGATCGTGATGTGGAAAGGATGGTTGTTGAATGTGAGGTATCTGGTAAGAATGTGGTGGTGAGACAGCAGCCAGTGATAAATGTCGAGGCTCCTGGTAAAGTGTGGAGTGATGTGGCAATGGACATTGTAGGGACTATGGAGATGGGCAATGCCGTGGTAGGTTTATTGTGGTTTTGGTTGACCTATTTTTGAGGTAGACCGAGTTTCAGATAGTGCAGGACATAACGGCCCAGAGTATGGTTGAGTTTTTACAGGGCTTATTTGAGAGGGAACTATTTCCTGCAACAATTTTGAAAGACAATGGGAGACAATTCATTGGAGGACATTTCCAGGAGTATTTGAAGTTGTGTGGAGTGAGACATAAAAGAACAGCATTGTGCCAACCCAGATCAATGTGATGGTAGAAAGAGTCAATCGTTGTGTGATGGAAGCAGTAAGGATGGCGGGAGCATGCGGGAAGGATAGAAAGCTGGCGGTCAGAGATAGGTTACATGCCTTACGATTAGCACTGCATGCTCATACAGGGATGAATGCATTTGAGTTGATGAGGGGAAGAACGCCCAACATCAAGGTATCGCCACCGTGGCTCGGTAGGGTGCGTGAATCTGATTGTCTGCTGAAAGAGGTAAGAGGGAGGATGGTGAGGAAGAAAAACGAGTAGGTGAGAAAGCTCAATGAGCGGCCTGGAAGGAAAAATCTTAATGTGGAGGTGGGAGATTGGTTTTGTATCAAAAAGGAGGCGATAAAAAGGAAGGGTAAGATGTTGTATACTGAACCTGTGCAAGTGACGCAGGTTTTGGAAGGTGCTGTAAGAGTTCATGGTGGACAAGTGTGGAATGTGTCCAGAGTGGCAAAGGTGTTGCATAAACCACAGAAGAGACATGATGAGGGGGATCAAGGCAACTAAGGCTTCCCAAGAGATACACAGCCGAGTGTGTGCACATATGTTTTGGGAGGTCAAAACAACCGAAGTTTTGCATGCATTTTTACCCAAATGTGTTTACATATGTACTGTTCCTAATAATGTTAATAGTTGCATTCTTTGTATATAGGTGTGTGTGTAAAGGGGGGAGGTGTGTTGTGATGTATGAATTTAGGAGGGATAGAACCCTGGGGTGGAATATGGAGTATGTGTACACTGTTGTAGACTGTTATGCTTTGGTTAAGGGCAGTTGGCTTGCTGTCTTGATGGCCACCGGCTGGGGGCGTTTATTGCTTGTTGTAACTTGTGAAATAAAAGCCTTTACTTCAACCAGTAATGTGTGAAGGCTGTCTTTACCGCCCTCTGTTCCCCAAGCCTCCATCTGGTCTTTCCCTCACCCCCAGGATCCCACTCTTTTTCCCACACAGCCCCAAGTCTCATTTATCTGCTAGTTCTCTTTAGTTACAGTCCTGTATTGTCTTGGCCTTACACCATGGAATTAGAAAAGGGATTCTTCCCTTTCCTATTTGCCATGATGGGACCACAGACGATTGAGACATGCCAGATCACACAGAACCCATCTCATGTAGTTTAAAAAACTTTCAACTATTAGCACCTCAGAGGGAGCAGGTGGACCCAGAACTCCCCTGAGAGTAAAATAGCTTCTCAGGTACTGTTATGGAGAATTCTCATTATATGGGTAATTTCCCTCACCCACTGAGTCCCCCATCAGCTTTGCTGGATTGCTGGAGTTTATCTTTCACTTGGTAAGAGTGTGAGCTTTCCCCCCACTCTTACCCATGTTTTGCCATGTGTATTTCCTCTGTTTTTGTGATTGTGGACTCTGGAGTACACCACTTAAGTAGCCCCCTTCTTTTGTGTGTTACACAGCACCTTCAGTCCAGTGACACAGGGTTGTCTTTTAGACTTCCCACCGATTCCATTTCTAGGGCTGAATACTGTCCCCCAGAAAAGGGTAAAGTTGCCATTAACTTTACTTAGTCATTTAACCACAGATCCAGTACACCCCATCTTACATGTAGTACTGGAAAGGGTTAATCCTTAGCCCTTTTTATCTGTACCTCCTAGAGCATTGTTTTGCTCTTTTAACATTTAGACTTGGCTGGTGGCAGTGGTATCTACCCTAACTTTTCTACCGCGATTATACTATATAAACGTGGTATTGTTTTAGGCTATTATATTAGCCTCGAACTTAAACCCGCTTGACCAAATACTTTTTCTTTTGGCTCTGGTCGGGTTTATTCACCATTTCGTTTTGTTAAAGTCCTTCTTGTGTTTTACTTTGCGCGGCAAACCAGGTTTGCCTTCTTTGTTCACTGTCTTTTGGCGGGCTTCTGTCAAGAAGCCCTCCTCTAGGCGCCTGGGTGTCTATGTGGACTGAATGTGAGGAGTGGTGTAGTCACCGCTGCACAGGGTATCCTAGGAAACCCAAGTCGCACTTTGCCATGATTGGCTGAGGTGGTTGTCCGGCCCGGAAAACCCCCTGCTGCGTGATTGACAGCCAGGCTGTGTGAATGGGGGATTTTCGCATAAAAGGCAGGACTCTTGGGCTGGAAGTCAGAGTCGCCACTGGAACTACAAGGAACCGTAGAGAAGCAGAGAAGAAGTCAGCTGCTGCAACTATCCCGTCCCGGTGAAGCCCTGCTGCAATCCTGAGCTATCTACGCTTCGACGACCAGAGAAGATCCAGTCCGGAGTCTTCTTCCCTTGAGCCTGGTGGGGATAACCAGCTCATCTTCTACAGCCAGAGGATCCTCTTCATGGTCGAAATCGCTGCACCCTGCTGTAGTGGTCCGGATAGCCATCTGAAGAGCCTCTCCTGTTTTAAGGAGAGCACCTTTTATTCACCGTCGCTGCTGCCGCCTTCAGCCCTGTGTGGTGCAGACCCCCTCAGACGTCATCCTTCTTGCCGAAGCACCAGGAACCGTGGGTCTGCAGGAAACTACCAGGAACAACTGCCGTGGCACCAGCTTCTTCATTGAATAAGGTACTGTGTTCTGCTTGAGGAATTCGGGTGAATCCCTTTTCTCCTCCTACAAGGCTTGCCCTTATCTTCCCTCCTTCTTATAACTTTTGCTTCCTCCATTGACAATATCTAAGTACTCCTGGCTATGTTTAATCGTGAACTGTCCGACTGTGTGATCCCCAACAACAGGAACCCGGTTCCACTTGACACTGGCTCCGGCCTTTTGACTCTTGAATTTCTGTCCATGAGTGTGCTCTGATTCTGTCTGCCTTGACAAAAGTATTGCCTATGATTTTTGCCCCCAACTCTCTCTGGCTAACCCAGGTGCTAAGTGTGTTTTTGCCCCAGTAACATTTCTTGCAGCGAATACACGTTTCTTTAATAAGACCGAACTGTCATTACTGTCAAAAAGTGATCGCATATATATTCCCAGTAACGTCTTTTGTTTCACAACACCGGTCCACTAAAACATAGGGTACTTACCTTGAAGTTATCCAGTACAAAGTGAATTGGTTGGTTGTAGTGTATTTTACCTGTGGTTTTCAATTAATAGAAGTGTTGTGTTTATAACAAACGGTTTAAAAATAAATGTACTTATATTTTTTACCTGAAACCTTGAGTCAGTGTTTGCTTGAGTCACAGTAATTGTGGTCCCTTTGTGTAATCTCTGGTACTGCTCATATACTCTTGAGATAAGCCTGGCTGCTCCGCTACTGCTACCACTTTAACATAGTAGTACAGGCTTGTACCAAAGGTAAAACTTGTATTACCACCTGTAGTCTTAATTGTGTGTAGTGGTCCCTAAGGGCACTGCACAGGATTCTGCCTAACACTGGTGTACAGCAGTGAGGATTTGGAAGTAGAGTGATTACACTTAGAGTGCTGCTATTGCTTGGGTTCAACTAACCACAAGGCTAAACACCACAAATTGTATTTAACTGAGAAATCATGTCAAATATGGAAAGCTACACTGAAGAGGGTCTCTTAAACTACAGTGCTGAGGTTTTATGAACCATGTGTAGGGAGAGGAGTCTCTCTGATAAAGGAAAGAAATCTGAATTGATTGCAAAGTTAATGGGAAAACAAAGTCTGGGGAGTGGGTCAGAAGGGCCAACCCCTCCAGCAAATATGGATACTGATGTTTCTGATTCTGAGAGTGTTAACTTTGAAGAAGTAGGTGAGTCCTTGTTAGGAAACCCTACAACTCCTTTGCCTGCTCAGAAAGCACAACCTCTGTCCACAGGGACCCCCACATGTCCAACACTTACTCCTGAGTTTATTGCACTTGAGAAAATGAGACTTGAATTGGAAGTGAAACGTATTGATGCACAAACTGCCATGAAACATCAAGAGTTAAGGCTCAGAGAAATGGAGATGAAGCATGAACTAGAGATGAAGAAATTGTCTGTAGAAAATGCTTCTCTCCCAGAGTCTTCTAGGTCTTCCAGCCCTAAGAGACCCTTTATGCCAAAGGAAATGATTGGTACGTATGAGACTAAACTTGATGTTTTGGATTGTTTAGCAATGTTTGAGTACAATCATGGGATTCAGGGTATCTCAGGGAATCCGTTGATTCCCTGGCTTTTCTCTAGGCTTCCCCCTGTTGCAAGTGACTCTGTAATGGAGTTGGGGGAGGAGGATAAGGAACAAGTTACTTACCTGTAACTGTTGTTCTCCAGCATGGGTCTGGCATGGATTCACATGCTCATGAATATTCCCCGTCGTCAGGCTGGGAATCCTCGGTAAAGAAAAAACCAGTATCAGTTTCGTTTCTGATCTGTCTTTCGTAGTAATAACCAATCACTGGTCTCTGCGTCATACTGACCACAGCCAATGACTGCCCTCTACCTAAGCACCGCCTCTGGCAGCCATCTTCAGATTTGGAAGCACGTGAAGTGGCAGTATGACCAAGTGAAGAGCCGCAGAGGGGTAGGCGGGAGGGTTCGCATGTGAATCCATGCCAGACCCATGCTGGAGAACAACAGTTACAGGTAAGTAACTTGTTCCTTCTCCAGCATGGGGTCTGGCATGGATTCACATGCTCATGAATAAAGAATACATAGCAGTACACACATGCACAACCACGGGAGGTGGCAAAGGCTCAACATTAAGCATCACATCAACTCAACATTAAGCATCTTACCTCCTCAC
The DNA here is from genome assembly GCF_040938575.1 of Ambystoma mexicanum. Taxonomy (NCBI): domain Eukaryota; kingdom Metazoa; phylum Chordata; class Amphibia; order Caudata; family Ambystomatidae; genus Ambystoma; species Ambystoma mexicanum. Next base: position 1,057,242,017 of record NC_090921.1, on the reverse strand, counting down.
CAGGCTCACCTCAGGCGAACAGGTTGCGCAGCACTGCTTGGCCGACCCTGGACTCCTCCCTGGAATCCCGGTCGACGCAGTAGAATTTCGTGAAGGTGTGCGTCGACCTCCACGTAGCAGCCCTGCATATGTCCAGCAGGGGCACACCAGATAGGAACGCCGTGGTAGCTGCGATCGCTCTGGTGGAATGGGCTCTCGGACGGCCAGGCAGCGGTCGGTTTGCCAACCGGTGACAGTACATGATACAGCCGGAGAGCCATCTGGAGATGGAAGCCTTCGAGAGAGCCTTCCCCTGATTGACAGGTCCAAAGTTCACAAAGAGTTGTGACGTCTTCCGAAAACCTTTCGTGCGGTCCACGTAGAACTTCAGCGCTCTAGCTACATCCAGCGAGTGCAAAGTCCTCTCAGCCGGCGACGAAGGCGACGGGAAGAACACAGGTAACACCAAGGGTTCGTTGAGATGAAAGTCCGACGGTACCTTGGGCATGAAGGAGGGGTGCGTCCTGAGCACTACCCTCGTGTCGTGGAAAGTCAAGTACGGGGCCTTGCAGGAAAGGGCCTGGATCTCTCCCACTCGTCGTGCGGAGGTGATGGCCACGAGAAAAGCTGTTTTCCACGATAGAAACTTCAACGGGGCCGAGTGCAGAGGCTCGAACGGAGGTCCCATGAGTTTGGTCAGCACCACGTTGAGCTCCCACGCCGGGGCCGGAGCCTTCACCGGCGGGAACGATCTGAACAGTCCCTTCATGAACTCTTTCACCAGACGATGAGACCACAAGGACGTCCGGCCCGTGGTTCTGGTGTATCGGGAGATCGCAGCAAGATGAATCTTGATGGACGCGTGTGCCAGACCAGCTTTGGCCAGCGTCAGCAGGTACGGCAGCACTTGGGGAGCCGTAATCCGTAGAGGGTTAACCTTCTGTGCGTGGCACCAGACAGAGAACCTCTTCCATTTGTGTCCGTAGCATTTAAGAGTCGAGGACGCCCTGGCCTTTGCAAGAACCTCTCTGCAATCGGCCGGTATGTCGTATCCTCCAAACTCTAGCGCTGCAGGAGCCAGGCCTGCAAGTTCAGCGACTTCGGGTCGTGGTGGAGGATGGCGCCTCCTTCCCTGGAGAGTAGATCCGCGTCCGCCGGCAGCTTGATTGGCGGGGACGCCGACAAGTCCAGAAGGTCCGGGAACCATATCTGCCTCGGCCACGCAGGTGCGACGAGGATCATCCTGCACCGTGACCTCTTGAGCTGGTTGACGAGCCGGATTAGCAGAGGCAAGGGAGGGAACGCGTAGAGGAACAGGCCCTCCCAGGGGAACGAGAAAGCATCGCCCATGCTCCTCGTCTGGGGAAACCTGCTGGCGAACCTCCGGCACTTGGTGTTCGTCGCCGTCGCGAACAGGTCGATCTGGGGTGTGCCCCACCGTCGGAAGAGGCGATCCACCAGATCCTGCCGTAGTTCCCACTCGTGGCACGAGCGCAGCTCCCTGCTGAGTGAGTCGGCGATGGTGTTTTTTATCCCTGCCAGATGAAACGGCACCAGAAGAATCCCTTGGGCGACGGCCCAATGCCACAGGTCCTGCGCCTCCTTGGACAGCGCTGGGGACCTGGTTCCGCCCTGTTTCCTGATGTAAAACATGGTGGTGGTGTTGTCGGTGAAGATCCTCACCACCTTGCCCTTGAGGGACGGAAGGAAGGACCTGAGGGCCCAAAACACTGCACGGAGCTCCAGGACGTTGATATGCAGGGACTTCTCCGTCGGGAGCCAGAGTCCCCTTGCGTGCAGATTTTCGGTGTGCGCTCCCCACCCTTCTAGGGAGGCATCCGTGGTCACAGTCACCTGGTGGGCTGGGGTCTGGAAGTCCATGCCCGCCGTCAGATGCGCGCGGGTGCCCCACCACCGTATCGCTCGTCGGAAACTCTCGTCGAGCTTGATCCTTTCCTCGAAGCTGCCCGTCGTCTGGATCCAGCGCGCATCCAGGAACTCTTGCAACGGGCGCATCCGGAGCCTGCACATGGGAATGAGGTAGATGCAGGAAGACATCATCCCGAGGAGGGACTTGATGGACCTCACCTTGGCCGCGTCGGCCACCAACATCCGTTGCACCTTGCCCAAGATGGTCCTGGTCCTCTCCTCCGACGGGGAGGCCAGAAGGGACACTGTGTCGAGCCTCGCTCCCAGAAACAGTGCGACTTGCGCGGGCACCAGGTGGGATTTGGCGTAGTTCACGGAGAATCCCAGGTCCGTGAGGAGTTGGACGGTCCTTGCCGTGTGGACCACGGCGAGCTCCCTCGTCTTGGCGCGGATGAGCCAGTCGTCCAGGTAGGGGTAGACGTGAATCCCCTCGCGGCGCAGCTGCGCCGCCACCGGTGCGAGGCACTTGGTGAAAACCCTGGGTGCCGACCGCAGTCCGAAGGGAAGGGCTTTGAACTGGTAATGACGCCCTTGGACCACGAATCTGAGGAATTTTCGGTGCCCCTTTAGGATGGGAATGTGGAAGTAGGCATCCTCCAAATCCAACGACGATAGGAAGTCTCCTTCCTCCAGCTGACCCAGGACGTGCTGGAGGGTGACCATCCGGAACTTCTGCGCCTTGATGAACTTGTTCAGGCGTCGCAGGTCCAGGATGGGGCGCCATCCTCCCGTCTTCTTCTTCACGAGGAAGTAACGCGAGTAGACTCCGGAGCCCCGAAGCCTCTTTGGGACGAGTTCGATGGCGCCCTTTCTGAGCATCGCCTTTACCTCCAGGAGAAGTTGAGGGACGTGAAGTTCTTTCCTGGCCACGGGGGGGACGCGCGGGCACCTTCTTTGAAACTCGAGCGCGTGGCCCCGGGCCAGGGCGTCCAGCACCCAACGGTCGGTGGAGATGGACTCCCACACGCTGACGAAGCCCGCCAGCCGGCCTCCCACCGGGGTGCTTCGGTGGGGGCCCGACCCCACGGCCGGTTCAATCCTGCTTGGACGCGGCCTTGCCGCCTTGGCCTCCTTGGCGACGACGGCGGGGGCCGCCAGACTTGCCTCGTCCTCTGTAGGCCTCTTGCGACGACGAACGGGCCGCTTGACGGTAGGAAGCGAAACCGCCGCCGGAACCTTTGGAGGCGCCCTTGCCTCCGCCGCTCCGAAAGGGCGTCCGCCGTTGCTGCAGTACTCCAAGGGCCCGGGCCGTCTCAGTATCCGCCTTGATGGCCTGAAGGGAATCGTCCACTGTCTTCCCAAACAGGTTGTTCCCGTCGAAGGGCATGTCCAGGACCCTGGTCTGGACGTCCTGCCGAAAGTCCGTAGCCTTGAGCCATCCGCGACGTCGAAGGCAAACGCCGTTGCCCATCTGGCGGAACCCAGTGTCGGCGATGTCCGTCGCCACGGTGATGGCGTGGTCCGAGGCCACCTCACCTTCCTGCAGGATCTCAAGGGCCTCCGCCCTCTTGTCGTCCGGCAGAAAATCCAGCAGGGGAGCTATCTTGTACCAGAGTTCCCTGTCGTAGCGGGCCACGATAGCCAAGGCGTTGGCCGCTTTAATCGTCGTCGCCGCCGACGAGATGACTCTGCGTCCCATGGCATCCAATTTCTTTCCCTCGCCGTCCGGCGGGGAAGTCGACGTGGAGGCCGCACCCCCCCCCGCTTTCTTCCTGGCTGCCGCGGAGACGACGGAGTCCGGGGTAGGCTGCGCCCGGAGGCATAGGGGGGCCGAGTCCGGGACCCGGTACTTTTTCTCGTACCGGTCTCTTTTCGCTGGCGTCGTGGAAGGGTTCTTGAGGAGGGAAAGGCCCTCATCCCAAATGTCGTCCAACAGAGGCACTGCGAGGACCGTCTTCCTCTTGGTCTCGCGCCGTTGGTAAAGGAAGCCTTCCTTTTTCTTCTCCTCAGGGCAGAGTTGGAAAAGCTCGGATGCCCTGGCGATCATTGAGTGGATGATCCAATCTCGTCGGGCGGAGAAGCCCTGGTGGGAGGCGACGACGGAAAATCCTCGTCGTATGCCTCGTCGTCCGTACCCGTCGCTGCCGTGTCAGTCCCCGTATCATCCCCTCGGGTGGACGGGGAGGAGGGCTGGACGGGGCGCGACGGTTGAAAAGGAGGCGGTGGATGGATCCTTCTTTTCTTGGTAGGGGGAACACCAGAAGGTCCCGGTTCTGGATCCCCCGACGGGAGAGGTTCCTCCGTCGGTAACGGTAGTCTCGTCCTTATCTCGGAGCATAAGGACTGTATAGCCAACAAAATGGCCGCTGAGTTGTCTTGCGGCGCTGGCAGAGGGGAATCCGACGGGCGAGCAGGGGCCCCGTCGGTATCCTCGACGATGTCGTCGTCGTCACCTGCGTCGGGGCCCATTCCGACGGGCTGGTCTTGTTCCACGCTTAGGCCGTGGCTTAAGACCTCGATCAGTTCCTCTTCTGAGGTTGAGGCCGAATCTACGACGACGCCCTGCCCCCCTTTCTTCCCCACGGAGGGTTTCACGGGGGTCCTATCGATGGGCACGAAAGAAGACTCCCTCCGAGGAGGCAGGGAGATTCTGGGCCCCGAGGCCGCCACCACTGGTGCAGCCTCCACAGGCTGGGCCAGGGCCGCCGCGACCGTTTCGATAGAGGGCTTGGTCGAATGGATCAAGGCCTTCACCACCTTAGGTGCGCTCACCGCCTTATCCTTGAGGGAGGGGGCACTGCCACGCTCCTCCTCTGCCTTAGAGCTCGACCGGGGTCTCTCCAGGAGCTTCGCTGGGTGCTCGGCCTTCCTCTTACCCGACCCAGAGCGTTGGCTCGTGGTTGATGGTGCCGGGGAGGGTGCGCCCTGCCTGGCGCCCGTAGAGCCCGACCGTTCGGCGCTCCCGGTGCCAGCGGACTCGCGGTGCTTGGCCTTATGTTGGGCCCCCGTCGCCGGGGCGCCCTCAAAGGTCTTAGAAGACCGCTCAGATTTCTTCTTCTTCTCGCCAGACGGGCTCTTACCCTCCAGCCAGCTGGCGAGACGTTGATGGCGGTCCTTCATGGTCCGTTCCGACATGTTGCCGCAAAACGCACAGTCCTTCTCCACGTGCGTCTTGTCCCCATGAAGGCAGTAAAGGCAGAAAGAGTGTTCGTCCTCCTTGAAGACGTTCTGCAGCTGGCATCCAGGGCAGGCCCTGAACAGCTTTCCGGGCGTCGAGCTTCCCTTCTCCTGGGCCATCTCCGAGACCGGGCCTGAGAAGCTTCTGGAGTCCTCCGAAGTGTAGCTCGACGAAATCTTCACCCTTGAGGGGCACAGATGAATCCGACACGGGTCCCCGTTGATCGGATGTAGGATCGGTGGAGCTTGAGGCTCTTTTGACCGAAAGAATCGAAGTTTTTGTGAAAAAGCGCGAAAAAATAGCACTAACGCTCGAGAGCAATAGCACGAGGATCCCAACACCTGAACGTGCGGTAAAAATCTGAAGATGGCTGCCAGAGGCGGTGCTTAGGTAAAGGGCAGTCATTGGCTGTGGTCAGTATGACGCAGAGACCAGTGATTGGTTATTACTACGAAAGACAGATCAGAAACGAAACTGATACTGGTTTTTTCTTTACCGAGGATTCCCAGCCTGACGACGGGGAATATTCATGAGCATGTGAATCCATGCCAGACCCCATGCTGGAGAAACAGGATTATGAGTGTGTGAAGTTAGCATTAATAGCTAGATTTGGGAAGACCCCTTCCCAGTATCTTAAGAGGTTTAGAACCCTCAAAAAGCATGATGGTACCCCTTGGGCTGCCTGGGTGTGTGAATGTTTGAAAAACGTAGATGGTTGGGTTAAGGGTTACAAAGTGAACACTTATGAAGGTTTAAGGAATCTTGTAATGTTGGAGTCTATTTTTGATGTCTGCTCCCCTGAACTTAGACAGCACTTGGCTGATTCAAAGGAGATGGATCCCAAGAAGTTAGCTAAGGCCGCTAGCTAAGGGTTGCCAACAGGGCTACTCACAAGGATTCTGGAGTAACTCAGAAAAAGGATGAGGGAAAGCAGCCAAAGAAAGACAGCAAAGAGAATTCCAATAATTCCAATCCAAAGGAGGGCCCCAAACATAACCAGGGTAAGCCACAAGGGGAACCAAATCAGGCTAGTGTACCATCTGGTCCCAAACTAGATGGAGTCAGAACAAACCCCCATTCCATAGAGCATTTGGAAAATGCCTTGTTTGTGGGTTACCTGACCATGTTAAAGGAGATCCCAGATATAAGGGTAAACCTTCAGGGGTCAACACTGTCTCCTTAGCCTTCTCCGAGGTAGATGAACTATCTATGGCCAGTGGAAACTTTCAGTTACTAGCTGATGAGCCCATGAGACTCTCAGCTAGTCTTTCTTTAGTGTCCTTGGGTCTTTGGGAACAACAGAACTTAGATGTCTATAACTCAATCCCAGATAATACTAAAGAGTATTACAAATATAGTGTTCTTGTGAATGGTCAGGAAACCCCTGCCATCAGAGACACTGGAGCCAACATAACTGTGGTTGATGAATGTTTTTTCAAGGTGGAGGATGTTGCTAAGGCACCCGAACACCTAACCAAGTTAGCTGGAGGCCCTGTGCAAATGGTTCCCCAGTTACCAGCTCTCATCCAGTGTAATGACATGACTGTCAGAATACCTTTAAGTGTGCAAAATAACGTACCTGGGAGGGTCATGCTGGGTAATGACCTTAATACTCTTGTAGTTGTGTCTAGTACCCCCAGAACCCCCAGCGGAAGGAAGCAGGAGCTCACAAGGTCTGCAAGGGAGAGAACCTTGAGAGGCTCTCCTGGGGACATGACAGAGGAAACTATCACCCCAAGTCCACAGGACTTACTTACTGCTATTGCAGGTCAGAAAGAGACGAAGGGGAAACCCAAGTCTGCCAGCAAGAAATCAGCAAGCACTCCTGTGCCCAGAAGGACATCTCCAAGACTGTCCAAAGTCATATCTGTGACTCCTCCACCAGCTGAGGCTGAGTGTGAGGTTCAACCCTGTATGGTTCAACTAGATACAGAGGAATCAGATCTAGAAGAGGATCTTACTCTGGTAGGAGATCTTGACCCTGTTGACCATCCAGAGCTGCAGTCTTTACTGGCAGAAGGTGGGCCCAACAGGGTAGATTTCAGCAAGGGACAAAGAGAGTGTCCTACCCTGGAAGGTCTTCATCTACAGGCAGCTTCTCAGCTCAATGGGACTGAGTCTGGGAAGTATAGGTTGCACTGGAAAGATGGCCTCTTCTACAGTGAACCGACTGAGTCAACCCCTGAAGACTGCAAACAACTTGTAGTACCTCTAGTGAACCGACTCCATTTTCTGCAGTTAGCCCATGAGATATCTTTGGCTGGTCATTTAAGCTTTAAGAAGACCAAGGAAAGGCTCTCTGTTTACTTCTACTGGCCTAAAATGGGCTCAGAAGTAGACAAATTCTGCGTAAGCTGCCACACTTGCCAAACCTCTGGCAAAAGTGGAGCTAAGAATGTGGCACCCTTGGTGCCTCTCCCAGTAGTGGGAGTTCCTTTTGAGAGGGTTGGGATTGACATTGTTGATCCTCTCGACCCTCCCACAGCTTCAGGCAACAGGTTTATCCTGGTTGTAGTGGATCATGCCACTAGGTTTCCTGAGGCCATACCTATGAGGACTGTTACGGCTCCGGCTGTGGCTAAGGCCCTACTTGGTATTTTTACCAGAGTAGGTTTTCCTAAGGAGGTGATATCTGACAGGGGATCAAGTTTTATGTCCCACTACATGCAAGTAATGTGGGAAACCTGTGGAGTCACCTACAAGTTCTCAACTGCCTACTATCCCCATACCAATGAGCTGGGGGAGAGGTTTAACAGAACTATGAAGAGCATGATAGGTGCTTTAGAAGAACCCCTTAAGAGAAAGTGGGACCTTATACTGCCATGCCTTCTCTTTGCATATAGAGAAGTCCCTCAGGAGGGAGTAGGATTCAGTCCCTTTGAACTTCTTTATGGCCATCCAGTCATAGGCCCTTTAGCCCTGATTAAGGAGGGGTTGGATAGTGCTCCTTCCCCCAAGCCAGTCAGAGTGACTGACTATGTGATAAGTCTCCGGAGGAGAATGTCACACATGATGGCAGAGGCAAGTGATAACTTGAAGGCTGGTCAAGCTCTGGTCAAACATTGGCATGACCAGAAGGCTTACATGGTTGAGTTTACTCAAGACCAGCTTGTTCTTGTTATGGTCCCCACAAGGCAGAGGGCCTTGCAGGACAAATGGATAGGACCCTTCAAAGTTGTGGGTAAACTTGGAGAGGTGAACTATCTGGTGGACTTAGGCAATCCTAAGGAGGCTCCCAGAGTCTTTCACACCAACCGTGTGAAGGCGTATGTCTCTAGACCTTACATAGGAGCTTTGCTTCTATCTTCAGCTCAGGAAGAGGAGGAGAGTGAACCTCTGCCTGACCTCCTCAGAGGCTTACCTTTAGATGAACAAGTGGAAGGAGTTAATCTCTCTTCCAGTCTCATATCTGACCAGCAAGATGAGTGCAAGTTACTGTCAAATCAGTTTGCCTCCCTGTTCTCACTTTCACCAGGCTTGACCCTTTGGGGCCAGCATGATATACTCACTGGTGACTGTTTGCCTGTCGAAAGCAGGGGGTACAGAATGTCAGACCATGTAAGAACCCATATAAGGAATGAGGTCAACAAGATGGTTGATCTCGGGGTCATAGAGCCCTCTACTAGCCCATGGTCTAGCCCAGTTGTGCTTGTACCAAAGGCAGGATCCAAAGAGTTGATATTATGCATGGAATATAGCGCTCTAAATGCAGTAACAAAGACTGATGCCCATCCTTTGCCTAGGACAGAGGAGCTGGTGGACAAACTTGGTGCAGCCAAGTACCTCAGCACATTTGACCTAACGTCAGGCTATTGGCAAATAGCCCTGACAGACCATGCCAAGGAGAAAACTGCATTCTCCATCCCAGCTGGCCTCTACCAATTCAAGGTAATGCCTTATGGCCTAAGGAATGCACCTGCTACATTTCAGAGGATGGTCAATCAAGTTCTGAATGGGATGGAGGACTTCTGCATGGCATACTTGGATGACATTGCAGTGTTCAGCCCTACATGGAAAGAACATATTGAACACCTAGGCTATGTATTGCAGGCTCTGGAACAGGCCCATCTGACCATAAAGGCAACCAAATGTCAAATTGGTCAGAGTACAGTGGTCTACCTTGGACATGAGGAAGGAGGAGGTAAAATAAGGCCATTGCCTAGCAAAGTACAAGCTGTACAAAACTGGGCCACCCCTACTACTCAAACCCAAGTGAGAGTCTTCTTAGGTCTCACTGGGTATTACAGGAACTTCATAGAGAACTATGGGACCATAGCTTCTCCCTTGAATGTCATCTCCTCTCCCAAATTCCCTAAAAAGGTCAGGTGGAATGAGGAGTGCAATCAAGCCTTTGAAGGTCTGAAGAAAGCCCTTTGTCAAGCTCCAGTCCTAAGAGTGTCTGACTATCAACAACCCTTCATTGTACAAACTGATGCTTCTAATGTAGGTATAGGTGCAGTCCTTAGTCAACTGGATGAGAAAGGTAGGAAACACCCCATTTGTTTCATCAGCAGGAGGTTAAAGGATCCTGAGACAAGGTGGGTAACAATAGAACATGAATGTTTTGCTATTGTGTGGTCATTAAAGAGGTTTAGACCATACTTGTATGGATCTACCTTCATCATTCAGACTGACCACCAATCCTTGGGATGGCTGATGCAAATGAAAGGGGAAAACCCAAAGTTAATCAGATGGTCAATCTGCCTGCAAGGATTTGATTTTTCCATTGAGCACAGAGCAAGAAGTAACCACCAAAATGCTGTTGGTCTCTCTAGGATGTTTATAACCGACTAGAGGTATGAGAACCATCCAGGAGTGGATTAAATCCTCCTGTCCCTTAGTCTGGGGGTGGGGGGGGGGGTGAGTGTTGGGGAGAATTCTCATTATATGGCTACTTTCCCTCACCTAGTGAGTCCCCCAGCAGCTTTGCTGGATTTCTGGAGTTTACTTTTTCACTTGGTTAGAGTGTGAGCTTTTCCCCCACTCTTACCCATCCTTTGCCATGTGTATTTCCTCTGTTTTTGTGATTGTGGACTCTGGAGTACACCACTTCAGTAGCCCCCTTCTTTTGTGTGTTACACAGCACCTTCAATGCAGTGACACGGGGTTGTCTTTTAGACTTCCCACCAACTCCATTTCTGGGGCTGACTAATGTCCACCAGAAAAGGGTAAAGTTGCCATTAACTTTACTTAGTCATTTAACCACAGATCCAGTGCACCCCATCTTACATGGAGTACTGGAAAGGGTTAATCCTTAGCCCTTTTTATCTGTACCTCCTAGAGCATTGTTTTGCTCTTTTAACATTTAGACTTGGCTGGTGGCAGTGGTATCTACCCTAACTTTTCTACCGCGATTATACTATATAAACGTGGTATTGTTTTAGGCTATTATATTAACCTCAAACTTAAACCCGCTTGACCAAATACTTTTTCTTTTGGCTCTGGTCGGGTTTATTCACCATTTCTTTTTGTTAAAGTCCTTCTTGTGTTTTACTTTGCGCGGCAAACCAGGTTTGCCTTCTTTGTTCACTGTCTTTTGGCGGGCTTCTGCCAAGAAGCCCTCCTCTAGGCGCCTGGGTGTCTAGGTGGACTGAATTTGAGGGAGGGGTGTAGTCACCCCCTGCATAGGGTATCCTAGGAAACCCAAGTCGCACTTTGCCATGATTGGCTGAGGTGGTTGTCCGGGCCGGACAACCCCCCTGCTGCGTGATTGACAGCCAGGCTATGTGAATGGGGGATTTTCGCAAAAAAGGCAGGACTCTTGGGCTGGAAGTCAGAGTCGCCAATGGAACTACAAGGAACTGAAGTGAAGAGGAGAAGAAGTCAGCTGCTGCAACTATCCCGTCCCGGTGAAGCCCTGCTGCAGTCCTGAGCTATCTACCCTTCGACGACCAGAGAAGATCCAGTCCAAAGTCTTCTTCCCTTGAGCCTGGTGGGGATAACCAGCTCATCTTCTACAGCCAGAGGATCCTCTTCGTGGTCGAAATCGCTGCACCCTGCCGTAGTGGTCCGGATAGCCATCTGAAGAGCCTCTCCTGTTTTTAAGGAGCGCACCTTTTATTCACTGTCGCTGCTGCCGGCTTCGCCCTGTGTGGTGCAGACCCACTCAGACGTCCTCCTTCTTGCCGAAGCACCAGGAACTGTGGGTCTGCAGGAAACTACCAGGAACTGCCATGGCACCAGCTTCTTCATTGAATAAGGTACTGTGTTCTGCTTGAGGAATTCGGGTGAATCCCTTTTCCCCTCCTACAAGGCTTGCCCTTATCTTCCCTCCTTCTTATAACTTTTGCTTCCTCCATTGACAATATCTAAGTACTCCTGGCTACGTTGAATCGTGAACTGTCCGACTGTGTGATCCTCGACAACAGGAACCCGGTTCCACTTGACACTAGCTCCGGCCTATTGACTCTTGAATTTCTGTCCATGAGTGTTCTCTGATTCTGTCTGCCTTCACAAAAGTATTGCCTATGATTTCTGCCCCCAACTCTCTCTGGCTAACCCAGGTGCTAAGTGTGTTTTTGCCCCGGTAACATTTCTTGCCGCGGATACGCTTTTCTTTAGTAAGACCGAACTGTCATTACTGTCAAAAAGTGATCGCATATGTATTCCCGGTAACGTCTTTTGTTTCACAACACCGGTCCACTAAAACATAGGGTACTTACCTTGAAGTTATCCAGTACAAAGTGAATTGGTTGGTAGTAGTGTGTTTTCCGTGTGGTTTTCAATTAATAGAAGTGTTGTGTTTATAAAAAACAGTTTAAAAATAAATGTACTTATATTTTTTACCTGAAACCTTGAGTCAGTGTTTGCTTGAGGCACAGTAATTGTGGTCCCTTTGTGTAATCTCTGCTACTGCTCATATACTTTGAGATAAGCCTGGCTGCTCCGCTACTGCTACCACTTTAACATAGTAGTACAGGCTTGTACCAAAGGTAAAACTTGTATTACCACCTGTAATCTTAATTGTGTGTAGTGGTCCCTAAGGGCACTGCACAGGATTCTGCCTAACAGGTACCACGCAAGCTGACCAATACAAGGAATTGTAGAGGACCATACTCTCTCTTTGGTCAGAAGGCCCTTACTCAAAGGAAAATCCAGGAAGACAACAGCAATGATCTGATTACCAGAACTAGCAAGGCCAATTCAGGCATGACCAGAATCATGCTTGTGTGTCTGCTGTGCCCACATTTCTGAAGCACTAGGTGGATCAACCACATTGGAAGAAAGGTATAGAGGAACTTGCCAAACCACTCGTATAGGAAGGCACCCACTACAAAATTCAAACCTTACTCCCATCCGCAAATCATAGGACTGACACTTCCTGTTGCCTTCTGCTGCAAATAAATCAGTCGGGGGGACAGCCCACTCCAGCAAGACATCCTGGTTAAGTAACCAATCAAGTGGGAGTAACAGATGTAACCGAGTTGGACAACCTCCATGTTGCTCACACCATGTGCAAGCCCAGCCACTGGAAAACTATTTGTGGGTCTCGTAGCCAAAGCTGGACTTCCATCAAGAATAATATGCAAGAGCGGGTATTCCCCTGCTTGTTTATGTAGAACATTGCAGTGTTATGGTCTGTGCACCTATACCACTTAACTAAAAACATGGCAAAAAAGGCTTTCATGGCCAAAATACTATCAGTTCTAGCAACTTTATTTGCGCTACCTTTACCTTTGCTGACCAAACACTGTGCACAAGCAGAGCACTGCATTGGCTCTCCCAACCGGGCATGGATGCAATTAGGAAAGATTGTCTTTTTACCGCTTTCCTCCCAAAGACTTCTATGTGACACCCTTTATTTCTGCTATCTTTTTGCCTGTTGACCTGAAGTTTTTGAAGTAAGTAAAGCCTTCTGCTGTACTTCCCCTTGCTTTGTGCTAGTTTTTAGGGGGAAACTGATCAATCCATAAAACTATCAGTACTGGGAGACATACTCTCTTTGTGGATCTCTTGTATTTTTAAAACTTCACAGTTAACCTTGAAGAGAAGGGCAGTTATGATTTTTTGTTCGTGGTAGCACTTGCAGGCTTTTTTCCCAGCATTTTTCTAGTGCCATCAGATTATTCTTCCTGCAGTCAGACGTTTCCTTCCGCCTCTGCCAGAGCATAAAAGGTTTGCATCGTGTATATCCTGCGGGCGTCACTGCGCAGCAGCGGATCCCCACAATTTATGTCTAGAGTGCCTTGTACATGACCATCCGTGGAGCTTGTCCTTTTACTGCAATGCGCTATCTTTGCGGGGACTCGAAATAAGACTAACGCGGTGGGAGAACGTTTTCCATACCGTTCTTCCGGTCCACCTGAAGGAGTTAATTGAAGAGAAGCGCCAACAACCGGTAAGTACTGTTCTTTTCCGGGCACACTGACCAGGATACTCCTTCCTAGGACCTTCTGGTACAGGGAGGGGCCCCGTAGAGCCTAACCTTACTAGGACGCATCCCGAGGTAGGGGACCAACCTGGACACCAATGCCCAGTCTGAGGTTCCACGAACATGGGCTAAAGTTACTAGGGGTCACTCCCGAGGATCCACATTCAGGGGCTAAAGCTACCAGGGTCAAACTCCAGGATGCCATTCCAGGGGCTAAAGAAATCTACTGTCAAGGCAGAGTATCTCATCATGGGGATAAACTCACTGGCGTGCACTCAGCGGATCCCCTCAAAGGACTCAATAAATTACTGGCCACCCAAGGATCCTGTGAGGGCTAAAAGGTTAGAGGTTCGTCCAAAGACCGGGATTGCTGAGGATCCGTTCATCAGGCTAAACGTTTTTCCACAAAAAACGAAACCGTACAAGCTTCGAAGCAGGAAAGTAAATTAAAGACTGCAAGGCCAACGACTAAATCACCCGTCTCCTCAGGCAAAGCTATGATGGAGTTCTGAACAACAGCTTCCAAGATGGCAATGCCTCAGGAATCATCAGTGATGGCCATTTCCTTGATGTCCTCAGCACCTCTTGTCGAAACCAGACCTCTAATCCGCTGAGCCTGGTTGAAGCTCAGGAATGCATTGAACTGCACCCGATTGTGCATGACCACCTGGAGGCCAGACAGATTCTGGTTTTCAGACCTGCTCAAATTCATTTCACCAACCAATACGGCTGCCGGATCTTCAGAGTCTCATATCAGATCAATGGACAAATATGCCATCCCTCCCCACGATTGCTCAGTTTGTGGGTGTGATTCTAGAAATCAGATCAATAGGTCAGCTTAGTTTTTGAGAGAAACTTTCATATCATTCAAGATAATCGTCCGTTCTGCAGTCTGCAATGGGGTAAAGTAATGGGATCCTGTTTCAATATAGATTGCACTGACGTCTGGCCCAGTCTCACTAGGATTGTTCTTAGGAGTATCCATAGAGCTAAAGGCCGCAGGGACCCTAGTTTGTTTGACGTTCCTGGGACTTCTCAGTTTAGGGGTCATTGAGCGGACACGCTTGTGATATACAGAAATGTAATAGAATTTGTTTCTATGACAAGGTAGGAATTGACTAGTAAAACACGCAGAGGACCAGAGCACACCTTCATACAAGCAAAGCTTGTTGTGTCTTCTTGGGGTCGCCTCATGCTTTTAAGTATTCGATTTGGCCCATCCTCCGCTTCTTTTATCCCCATTGGAAGGGGAGCTTTTTCTGTATACCCTACCCACTAGAAAGCACTTCACCTCATATGTCTGTCTCTCCACATGTCACCTTTATCTTTCCTGAGCCCCTTCACTCCTACAGTGCTACAGTTTTCATTTGTATCCTCTTCGCCTGCTTCAAGGATATCTTCGAAGACCTGTTGGTTTGGCCTTCATGGGTGAGTGATATTAAATGATTTAATACTCTTTAACCAAATTCCCAGTTTAGACATTTTGGCAATTACCTTTTTTTTATAATCAAGGTAGAATTCCTCCACCATTGGCCAGCAGTTTCTCTCTATTCCCTACATTTAACAATAAGGCATAGGGGTTTGTGTCTCAAGGTATTTGTGACAGTGAAACCCATTGCTAGAGGCCCTGTTCTACACACGAACCTGACATTTCAGGGGATGAGCTCTACCCGCAGCAACCTAAAACGCATGCTTTTATATGAATCAAACTAAAGAACCTTTTAACTTTAGAGATTTATGCAGGACCACTTTTATGCTACTTTTAAAGACCATCTGGGGGAGATCCTTACAACCCCCCAATGAAGTGGTTGCTTTTCTACTACACTTGTTCACAATAGTAACTCACTCCATCACTTGATTGCACACATGACTAAGAAAGCACACACAAGCATTCTAATCCTTCACACAGCCAAAAATAATTAGAGGGAACATTGCCCTAGTGACTAATGTAGTCCTAGTCCAGAGTATGCTCCATACGCCCACCCATCTTCCCCTACAGAAGATCCTTATCTGGCTGTACACCACCAGAACTTGACGATCAGAGAACGATTGACGGTTCAAATCTTGGGGCGGGGCTAAGGCGGCGCATGCACCAGCCCTTGCATACAGAATTATAAATTACTCACCGTAGTGACCAACATACTCCTAGTCCATAGTCCCCTTTCCTCCATACTGTAAGAGCGTCCCTTGCTAGGGATGGGAAACAGAACCTTTTTCACCAGAAGAAATTGTCTTCCCCTTTAAATTTAGGTGCGCGTGGGGGTACGGCCATGGGAGCACACACTCCTCTGACTCTTCCCACCTGCGCCACTCCTCAAGCCCCTATGGCACGTCGACAATATTATGATTGCCGAATGACACCGATTGTTACGGGGGAGGACAGTGGGACGTATGGAGGAAAGGGGACTACGAGTACATTAGTCACTACAGTGAGTAA
The DNA here is from genome assembly GCF_040938575.1 of Ambystoma mexicanum. NCBI lineage: Eukaryota > Metazoa > Chordata > Amphibia > Caudata > Ambystomatidae > Ambystoma > Ambystoma mexicanum. The sequence continues at coordinate 1,057,226,183 of NC_090921.1, read as the reverse complement.
CTTATAATTACTAATACGTCCCCTTTCCTCCAAACTGTATGGGCGATTACAACTGAATCCAGCCCAGGAGAGGAGAGTTGCCCCTCGAAGAAAACAAGTTCTTCAAAACTGCCTGGCCAAATGCTGCGTCCGATCTGGGGCTGGCATCCAAGCAGTAGTGCTTGCAAAAGGCTGATGGGGAAGCCCAAGTCACCACCTTGCTGATCCTTTGCCATTGAACGTGTCTCTGGAAATCCACCGCCGTGTCCTTGGCTCTGATGGCGTGGGCATGCATGTTTGCTGGCAAAGGCCTGTGCTGGCCCTCATATGCCTACATGATGGCCATCACCATCCACCTTGCTATGGAAGCCTTGGAGGCTTGACAGCCTGGATTTGATCTGCCAAAATTTATGAACAAGGCATCCTATTTACGGAAGCTCTTTGTCCTGTGCAGATAGAATCTTAGAGCACGCCTGACATCCAGACAGTGCAGTACCTTCTGAGCCTCAAACTTTGGGTCGGCAAAGAATGTTGGCAGTACCATCTCCTCGTTAATGTGAAAGAAAGAAACAACCTTAGGGAGAAAGGCAAGATGCGTCCTGAGCACCACCTTGTCCCAGTGAAACATGGTATAGGGCTCTGAAGCCACCAGAGGCGGAATCTCGCTAATCCGGCGTGTTGAATTAAGGCCAACCAGAAGGGCAGTCTTAATAGTAACTAGCCTGATGTTTACTGACGCCATGGGTTCAAAGGATTTGTGTGCCAGGGCGCCCAGCACTATGTTAAGGGGTCCCAGACCGGATGTGGGCGTTTGACAGGAGGATATAATCTGGTCAGACCCACTAGGTGCCTTAATTACCGGATTGGAAGAGGAGAAGATTTAGTCTCCGGAATTCTTGCAGGCCTCTATGGACGACCGATATGTTGGGCAGGTGTCTACCAGCATATCTGAGTGGGCCAGATGCACAGAGAAGAATAGCACATCATCCAGTGAGTATGTCATATGATCAATCTTGTTTGTCTTGGCCCAGTGGTAGAACTTGGTCCACTTGCTTCTGTACTGACTCCTGGTGGAGTCCCTTCTTGCCCCCTGTAGGATAGCCAGGTTGTCCTGTGACAAGTTTAGATGCTTCAGGGTGACCTGTTCAGGAACCAAGCTGCCAGGTCTAACTTCTGCTGAGCTGGGTGAAGGACTGAACCCCTTGCTGGGAGAGTAAGGGGGCTGGCCCCAAAAGGGGTCTGGCCCCAAAGGGAGGCATACCGGCACATGGTCCGACAGCCAGAGGAGCTCCGAGAACCAAGGTTTTGCCAGCCACCATGGCGCTATCAGGATGAGTCAAAGGCTCTGGGACTTCCTGACCATGCAGATGACCTGTGAATCAGTGGAGTTGGAGGATACGCATCCGCATTCATGCCGTGCCACAGGATCTACAACATGTCCCCCAGAGTTCCCCTGCCCTGACCCAGCCAGGAAGCAAACTGAGGGCACCTCCTGTTGTTCATGGTGGCAGATAAGTGTACCCGAGGGTGACCCAACGTTAGGAAGATTCCCCTCAGGGCATCTTTGTTCAACTGCCACTCATAGTTGTTGATCCCCAGCCTGCTGAGACTGTCTGCCTCCAAGTTGGACTCCCCCGGCAGGTGGACAGCTGATAAGCAAATGTTGTTCGACAGGGCCCATTCCCAAATGGCGATGGACAGCCGGCAGTGAGGAGAAGACCTGGTACCCCCCTGCTTGTTGATGTAATACCTGGAAGTGGAGCCGTCTGTCTGGATGCAGACCGATTTGCCGTTGACTACAGGGAGGAACGATTTGAGGGCCAGCCAGATGGCCATCATCTCGAGCCAGTTGATGTGCTCCAGCTGTTCCTGTCGTGACCATACTCTGTGGACACTGTAGTTGTCCAGTGTAGCCCCCATCCCTCCAGGGATTAATCTGTGGTAATAGTGAGTTCTGGGGAAGGCTGCCTCAACAGTCTGCCCTCCAATAGGTTGGTATCTGCACTCCACCACTCCGGGTGAAGTTGTTGTGGTATACTGATTAGAGCTGCCCATCTCCTGATTCGGAGAGGCTGAGAAATGCAACTTCAGCCTCCTTATTTTGAGCCTTGTGTGTGGCACAGCCAGGAGACAAGCTGCCATAATTCCAGGCAAGTGCTGGTACCATCATGCTGAGGTCGCTGGTCTGCTGAGGAAATGCTTGGTGGCCTTCCTGATTGCCGTGATCTTGTCTGCCGAGGGGAAGATCCTCTCTGCCCTCGTATCCCAAATTAGCCTCAGGAATGTTAAGGACTCAGTGGGGAGTAACTGCAACTTCTTGAGGTTGATAGAGAACCCCAGATCGAACAGAATGTGCATCAGTGCTGAAGCTGTGTGTTGTATGTACAGCCTCGGGTGACTCCGTTCGGACTAGCCAGTCGTCGAGGTATGGATAAAGGTGACAGTCCTACAACCTGAGCAGAGCTGCTAATTCGTTAGTAACCTTGTAAAGACCCTCTGGGCCAAATTGAGGGCAAACGGGAGGACCTTGTATTGAAAATGAAAGCCCATGATCCTGAACCTCAGGAAGGAACGATGGGGCTCCCAAATCGGGACGTGTAGGTAAGCATCCTTCAGATCCAGGGAGCACATCCAGTCTCCCCCACACAGGGAATCCGCAAAGCGTGCTGGAGTAACTATCTTGAACATTTAAAGGGGCATGGAAAGGTTCAAAGAAGAAAGGGCTAGAACAACTCTCAAATATCCAGGAATAGAAGCCCATACCTCCCTGCGAGGCTGGAACCTCCTCCACCGCCTGACTCGCAACGAGCGAGTGGATTCCTGCAAAAAGAGTTGCCACCCCAATCTGTGGGAGTGGAGAGGAGGAAAGAGGAAAGAGCAAATGGAGGGATTGGTAGACAGAAGCCTGTGTAAACTACAGAGAGTATCCAAGGGTCTGCAAACCTTGCCTTTCAGGAATGAAAGTGAAGGGCAAGCCTGGATTACATTGTCACAACTGCTTTCCCTCCGAGGCTGGTGCCTGGGAAGACGACTGGAAAACCCTTTGTGGGAGGATTTGTGTTGCTTGTGCCTGTGCTGGCTAGGAGACCGGTCGGGCTGAAAGCCCCTAAAGCCACCAAATGTACGGGCTCTGTCAGAGGGTTGTTGACTCTGGCTGTAGGTCTTGGGTGTAGACTTTGTCAGGATTGACAAGGACTTAGCTGTCTGAGAGCTATTTTTCTTTTTGTCCAGTTCCTCCTTCAACAAGTCCCCTCCCTCAAATGGCAGGTCTAGAATGCGCTCCTGCACATCAGGGTTAAACTTGGTAGTCTTGAGCCAAGTTGTCCTCCTCATATCTGTGGTGACACAAATCGCTCTACCTGCGGTGTCGATGTGAGCAACTCTGACTAGGCGCGTGAAGCTCTGGGAGGAAATCCGCAATCTCCTGCCACAGTTTTTGATTAACTACCACCAGCATAACGTCAGCATTGGCCTGGCACAGATTGAGAGTGGCATTAGGTAAACCTTTTTGCCATATGCTTTCAACAGCTTTTCCTCCTTTTCTAGGAGTGCTGAAGTGGGCACCGATGATGAAGACTGTGGCTTGGAGTAGAGGGAGGCCGCAGCTATAATAGAGGAATGCGGTTGAGGGTGTACCGCCAGAATGAGGGAGTCCCCCTCTGCCTGCCTATACTTGGCATTGAGGCGTCTATTGGTAGGCTGTGTTGAGTGGAGCTTTACCCATAACTTCTTGGCCAGGGCTTCCATGTCCTTTTGCAGAGGGATGCCAGATCTGTGGCTGAGCGAATGGTCAGCACCTCGGCCAGAACCCCCACTTCAGGTTGCTCAACTTGTGGCTACGGAATACCGAGGTGTTCTTCTAGACCCGCAAGCCTGTTGTGGAAGGCCTTAGCTGATAAGGGAGTATCCTGGTGGTCCACCTCGTCCGTGTGTCCCACTGTGTCCTGCAGGTCGGGAGCTGCCGGAGGCGTGCTGGGTGTGGGCAGCTGTGGTGTGCTGACTGGTAGTGCCGGAGGCTGTGCCGGAAGTGGAGCCACCGCGATTGGTGCGAGTGTGAGAACCAAGGGCTGAACCAGGGCTGGGGTCTGGAGCACGGTAGGAGCCTGGGGTGGTGCCGGAGGGAGTATGTCTTTGATGAGCCCCCGAAGTTTGGTACCCATCTGTGGTGATTTCATGAGGCTAAGGAACTTTTCGGAGAACCTATCCTCGCATAAAAGCAAAGGGTCTGGGGGCTTAGGAGCCGGGCCTGGTGGCTTCTGAGGTCTTAGAGGTCCTTGCTGCCCTGCACTGGGAGCTGTGTACCGCCCCTGTGAAGGTGTGGTGGGGTATGACGTGGACTAGGTCACCGGAGTGGTCCTGTCCCACATAGACGTGTTCCCATGTCCGCTCTCCAGGAGGAGGCAGCTCTGGGCAAAGCGCCATCTTGTCTGGCCTGGCAGCCATCTTGTCATGTCCCGAACCACGTGCCTGCTGCATGGTGCTTGAAGGGCTGGGCCCAGTCTCTGCCTACATGCTTAGAAGCGAAGGATTGGCCCTTCCCTGCACCTCAAGTAGAGCCCTGGGATGTGGAGTACCCTCGGCCATGACGCCGGTAGTGCTGCATATAGGCCCCCCCTCGGGTGCGAGCCCCGTAGTAGAGCAAAGTCCCTTGGGGATGTCCCTGGTAACAGAGCCTTGCAGCCAGTCAGCTGTGGAACCGGGAGGATCTTGTAACCCCTCATCCTGTTGGCTGGTAACTCTGGGAGCCTCAGTCTCTTTGCTGGTGCTAGGACACGTAAGGTATCCCGCGCTCGGGCGCTTCCGTGGGAAGGAGTCGCCCTTGAGGGATGCAGAGGAGAACAGGGCACCTACCTTAGCCCTGGTCTTCCTCGTCACGCAATTCTTGATGTCCTCTGGAGGTGATCTCTTGGACAGCTCCCTCCTCCTGGCCAAACAATTCTTGAGAGCTTGCGGGGTCAACATGTAGCACGCAGAACAGCCGTTTCTGCTGTGGTCGGGGCCAAGGCACCGGAGGCAGAGCGTGTGGGGATCCGACGTGGGGAAGGAACCCTCGCCGGCCAGACACCTGCTGAAACCCACCGTCGTCCACATGCACCGGGGAGGAGCGTGGCACCAGAGGACAGACTCTTCTCTGAGAATTGCTAGGAGAAAAACAGATGGAGATAAAAAGGAAGCTTTGGGGAAGAGCTTGTGGAATTACAAGGCCGCAGCCCAAACCCAGGAGTGCTGGTGAAGTGGTTGTTTTGCTCTCCAAAAGTGCACAGACACTTCATCACCAGCACATTTGTAGAGCCAGAAAATAATTTGAACGCAGGTAGGCGAAGCAATAACTCACAACCAAATACGCAGTTAGTGATATAATGAGCACTTATACAGGTATTTAATCATATCTTGGAAGCAACAAGTGATAACACAGAAATAAATCATAGAAAGGACAGAGAATTCAAAAGAAAATACATCACCGTGGGCGTAACTGAATCCCTCATCTCGCCAGAAGCGGCTGGAAGACCCCGGTAACAGCCAGGCAGAGAGCACAACAGCCCACAGGAAGGTCAGAACAAGGTGTCCCCCCTCCGACTGAGATCTTTTGTGGTTTCCCCCCGACCTTCCCGATAGCTCCGCATATATGTGCCCTCCTCAAAAGGGGTGGCAATTTCTCAAACCTTCTGACATTAGCATTTGCGCATTGCTGAGTTACTGTTGATTGCCGGCCGGTCAACCGTCAGTAACCCCAAGGAGCAAAGCTTCCCTCTTCTTCTAAAACTCCACGGAAAACAATTCCATAACTCATAGCAAGACATAACAAAACCAGCTTTCCCAGCAGAATGTCCTTGACTGGCTGCATACCAGGTTCAGAAAGCATGTCTTTCAGCAAAGCAAGTACAGCTTTTAACTGAGGCATGGAATCAATATCCATTATGGCTCTGAGTGCCCCCAGAATGCACTGCGCAACAGCGCCATGTTTTAGCTCAAGCATAACAGTGGTCCGTTCCATCGAAGCGGAAAAGAGGACTGGGGAGTGGCACCGGTGGTCAGAGTCAGGGGAGCACATGCTCCAAGGGCTGCGCCCCCACGCGCATCTAAATTTAAAGGGGAAGACAATTATTTTTGGTGAAAAAGATTCAGTTTCCCGTCCCTAGCGAGGGACGCCCATACAGTATGGAGGAAAGGGGATGGGACGCAGGAGTAGTAAAAGGACAAATGTTTTGGGTGTATTACCAAAATGTTTTCCAGTCCTCTCCCAAAGGACGGAATGTCCTATAAGTATGATGGAAAGGAGATTCTGGGCTATGAGCATATTAGTCACTATTATTATTATTGGGTTTTTGTACTGTACCCATTCACTGCCGTACTTCTCTCAAAGCATGTACATCTTGTCAGAGTTAGGAGCATTCGGTCCCTACCAGGGAATGCAGACCTCTAGTCTGCTGGTAGGCTATGTTAAGCAACTTTCTAGTTTGACTTTTTACAATTGAACATTTGCGTTTTACCACTTAATGCCATAAAGAGTATCATATACTTGAGGAGGGCGCTGTTGTGCAGCTTCCAAGGTGGCTACACTTCTTTAGAGCTACAGCCCATGTACCCTAAATGTAAAACCGGCACCGTCGAGATCGCCCTGACAATTATTCAATAATCCTGTCCGAGGTAGTGCTGATAACTGAGGGCTAATTGTGCCGGCACTGACCGCAGGGTGCTGTGCTGGGCCAAGCTCTGACTTGGGCCTGCTGCGATGTTGCACTCAGCGCCGGCCGTTTCTCATCCTGTGCCAAAAGCCAAGCTAAGCGGCAAGGGCGTCCTGCACATTGAATGCTGCTACATACCGGCATCCCTGGCCGTCGCAGTGAGTTCCTTGCTGCTGCCCGTGATGAACATCTTTACCCCTCATTCTCACAAGGGAACGCAGCAGAGATCACAGGACAACAACCAGGTGGAGGGCCCCGACATGACTGTGGAGCTGACTCCCGGCAGCCCTGGTGGAAAAGCTGGCTAGTCCATGAGCCCTGCCCATGATAGTCCTGAGGACCTAGAGCCTCACCAAGGACTGCTTGCACCAAATAGACTTGGGGATACTGCACCATGCCAAGCTCCTTCCTGTCCCTGCCGACACAATAGGGTGTCTTGTCAGATCCCCATAGTGGAGAAGCGAGGTCTCCCTGTACTTGGAACGATGCTGCATTCCGACTTCCCCACCTTCTGTGGTGAGTAATCCGCTGTAGCCTGTAGTGTGAGTGACTGGACACTTTTCCCCCTCAGCTACATGAGTGAAAGTGGCCGAGGCCGCTGACAACACACTGCTTGAGGCCGGGTGGAGGGCTGTGACACAGTAGCTGGCCTGCCTGCACTGCTGGTTGATAAACCAGGCTGAAGACCTGGGCGGGCCCCTATTCCTTCCAGGTGGGTGACCTATGCACCGTAAACAACATGGGGAGTAAGGTGCTATGGCCCACTCAAAGATTAGTCCCTGCTACACTAACTACTGGGGTGCACCCCAAAACCTTTACTCATTGACCTATAACACAGGACTCAGTCTCCAGCCCAACCCGAAGTGGGCACTAGATCTAGATTACACAACTCATCCATATCTGATTATCCATTCCCTGGTGGGCACAACCACAGCAATGACCAAAGGTGAAAAAAGAAACAAGACAGCATGGACCTATTCGGAAAGACACCTCAAAAAACACAAAGACAGAGCGTACCTTCCTCATAGTGGGGTCTCTTCAGTAATGGGAGAACCTACAGAGCTGCAAAGACATCTGGCTAGCATGACAGAGGGGTTCTCTTCAGTCAACAAGAAACTGGAGATAACAATGAACATTGATGCATAAAGCTGGAAATAGTGCAATGTAGGTTCACAGAGGCAGGAAACAGAATAGGGCAAACCAAAGATGAAGTCGCTGCCCTGAAGAGCAAACACTCCAGCCTCTCTAAAATAGTCAATAGTACCCAGAAGAAGTGTGACTAGCATGAATCCAGATCTCGCAGAAATAATATTAATCTTCTCGGAATACCAGAGGGCAAGATTTCTGGCAGCATGGAATAATCTTGTCGATAACGCCATCGCTCACAGACCCCTGGCCATGCCTCCCAAGCAAGGTGCTGCTCCGAGTCCGATTATAGCCAGGATGTTCAATTACATAGATGCTATCTTGCATGTGGCCACAGAGCAAGGTGGGTTCAGGTTGGTGTCAAACAGGATACATATATATCCCGACTTCTTGACAGCGGTGCAGCTGGAACATAAGACTTTCCTATGAGTGAAGAAACTTTTACGAGAGAGAGAGAAATAACATACATTACGCTCTACCTATTGAAGGTTTACATTCGAGAATAAAGTGTACTTCTTTATGATCTCTGAAGAAGTGGTGGCGTTTAGATTCCAATGTCCCCAAACCCGGGAAGAGACGTAACGAGAAGTATGGACAGAATCTCAAAGTCTCCATCTAACCCGCAGAAAATGATGTCATGGTGCATGATTCCTCATACTGATCCATTTAATCCGGTTTATGGTGTGTAACAAGCAGTGGCATACTAGTCGCATGCAGTTAACCTCAGTGCGAAGTAGTGACATTTGAATGGTTTGGTGGGGGGATTGTCTACTATCCCTGTATTTAGGGTTGTGCGGGTGGGGGAGTTGGTTGGGGGTTGGTTGGGGGGAGGGCAGCAAATGGCATTTGATTTTGTTACACTAAGAAACAAAAATTGTCAAAATAGACGTGATAAGAGATGGTGCTGTGAAAGAATGGTAATCGAATACATGAGGACATTGTAAAATGGAGGAGATAACATGTATGAGCTGGAACATTAGTGGGATGAGGAATCCCATTAAGGCACGTAAACTCAAAGCTTACATTGAGCATCATATGGTGAAGATACGGTTTCTTCAGGTAGCCCACCCTAACACGAGTACTAGCATCCTAATCGCCCATACCTACCTGGGGGAACAACATATATATTACTCCACGCACTTTAGGGGAGTACTTACACTCATCCATAAATCCCTCATGTTTCAGCAGGTCAGGACCCTGATGGAACCCATTGGGCCTTATGTTGTTGTTTATGGTTACGGTAAGATTGCTTGGAGGGAGCTTTGTTAATCAGCACATATGGTCCCAATATAGACAACCCTCAGATCTACACTAACATCCTTGAACTATGCCACACCTTCCCAATGGTGCCTATACTATGGGGAGGAAACTAACATGATATTGGACACTGGAGTTGATCGCACAAGCATCAGTTTTAGGGCACAAGCTAGAATGGCACGAACATTGCTGGATGGAATATATGAATAACCACAATGTGTGGTGTGCACACCATCCAGATGGCCGCGAGTATACATATCACTCTACTGTTCATGACTTGTCATCCTGGATGGCTCATATTCCCTATTTTAATGAGGGAAGCAGCATACACCAAAATCCTCCTCAGAACATACTCTGACCACTCTTCCATATTGATCGGGGTGGACCTTACACAGCAACAACAGCTATCTGAACTGGAAGTTTAAGTCCATGGCATTGTAAAACATTGGGCCTCATTACAACCTAGGAGGTAATCATGCCGCTAATAGCGGCATGGTTACCCCCTTACTGCATACCGGGTCCGGGTTCCCTGAATGGGGAAATACCAGGCCATTCCAACCTTGGAAGGCCCGGTATTTCCCCATTCAGGGAACCCGGGCCCGGTATTTCCCCATTCAAGCCCCCATAGGGCTCAATGGGAATGGGGAGGGAGCTAACAACGGGCCCGTTAATGACGGGCCCGTTGTTAGCTCCCTGGTCTCCTCGCAGGACCCGCTAAGGACGCCTGGTTTTACCAGGCAGCCTTTGTGGGTCCCGCAAGGAGACCTCGTAATAGGGCGGTAAGGGGTTAACGGCGCTGGCACCATTACCGGCGCCGTTAACCCCTTACCACACACCTCCTAATGAGGCCCAATATTGTGTTTTCATCTAACATGCTTGATCATGTAAAGCTGTTGTTAGCTACTAACGTGGGCACTGTAAGAGAAGTTGATATTTTATGGTCACCATTTAAAGGCTTTCAGGGAGTTTTACACAAGTTGGAAAAGCCCACCAACTTGGAAAAGCCCACCATAGGTGACAGGGTTGTACCACCTTAGATATAGCTTGAATTACCCAATGGTTTGGTGGCAATGGCTGAGCAGCCAGGCTTCGTCTATGAGGGCAAAGGGCTGTAGTGAGGTACACTGTACCTAGAGCATACAATTGGTTCAAGACAACACTGACACACTAGTACTTATATAAAAGTAGTTATTTTATATACACTAAGGCATTACAGATAAGTGATAGTTAGAGTAGAATTCCCTTTTGTGTGAAACTCTTCTCAACCTGCGAGTCCCCCAGCACTTTTTTCTGGACTCTGCTGAGTGAGTGGGACCCTTTTTCCACACTCACTTAGGCTTTCACTGTGTTTGGGAACCTTTTGTATCTCCTTTGGATACTATCCTTTGGAGTTAAATTTTCCTCCAAATGTATGACATTTGTAATTTCTTATTGCAGTACACAACACTTTCTTTGCCGTGTTGCTGGGAAGCTTCTTGAGCTTTCCTCTTGAACTTTCTGTGATAACATGTTATCAGGGCAGGGGGTGCTTTTAATCCACCCGGACCTCTATTTTGTGGAATCAGCACACCCCACCTTATGTGGAGTGCTGAGTGGACACAGAGTATCCCTTTTTCTGGGTGGCTGGTGGCAGGGAATATTTTTCTACCAACTTTTGTGAACTTGTGTTGCAGGCTCCCTTTGCAGCTGCAACAGGGAGCACAGGGTATACCATTCCCTTAAAATGGTGGCTGTACTTTTTTCATGGCATCTCTTGATGACTTGTCCTTTGTGAGGCCTTCTTCTATCTAGCGTGGTGGGGGTGGTCTCGTTGAGTCTTGTCTTTGGCAGGTTTCCCTTAGAAAGCCTGCCAAGGTTCTCTGTGTGCCTGAAAGGACAGGAAGTGGGAGACGAGACCGAAACTCCCCTGGTCTTTGTTCCACAGTGTGCCTGCTTGGAACCAGTTCCAACTGGGGGGCTGGCTGTCCTCTTAGACAGCCCACCCCACCCCTCCAGATATGCATGAGAGGCTTGTGGTATGATTGGTGGGCGTAGCCAGCTTTTCAACATAAAAGGCTCAGAGTCAACCACTGGATTGAACATCCAAAGCAGAAGTAAAAAAAACGAAGAAGGAACCCTGTAGCCACTTCCAGCAACTGCCAGTGCCAGCTGAGTAACCGCTGTATCCAGACATCAACTTATAGACGACAGGGAAGACCCGAAAAGGACTTCCTCCCCTGGAGTGGTGGGATCGGCCTGTCCCAAAACAAAGAACTGCAACCCCCCGTCCTGCAATTCACGAATACCCATGGTTCTATGCCATTTTGCGGTGTAACCTCTACCAAAGGTCTGTTTCGTCTGCAACTTGGTGGGCATTCTTTTGGACCTCCAGTGACTGGATCCCGCTCCTGAAAGTCCACTCAACCGAGACTACGACCAAAAAAGGGCACAGACTCTACCGCACGATAACAGATCTACATGCAGAGCCTGTGAAAGGCTCCAACATACCTGCACCATGGAAATCCACTGCTGGGACTCCCACTGCTGGAGTACATCAGGCTATATCCTCCAAAGGACCTTCTTCAGCTTTCCAGGCCAACAAAACCCAAACCAGGGACAACTGTTGCCTCACCTGGTGGCCCAACCTGCTGCAGCAAATGCTTCACTGAAAAGGTACTGTCTCAAGCCTTGGTACTTACCTTGGTCTTACTGTTTGATTTAGTGCCCCGGGAGGGCTGCTTGCACCCCTCTCTAGGTCCCCCTGGGGTGAACAACCCATTGGGCCTAGATGTCTAAAATGATTGTGCTTACTTGCAAACAAGAAGACTTCCTTATAGAACATTGCTCTACCAACTACCCATGTGCTTCCTTCATCCTCAGCCCTTGGTCACTGGACCTCCAGTGCCTCCTTGACCGTGTATGGAACCTTTTATAGGGATGGACCTCTGAAGCCTGGTTAAGCAGGGGTTAATTTAAGTGGCCAGAGTGTTTTAAATATTTGCTTACCTGTTACAAGAGTTTTAACATTGCTTTTATCCTACTTTGATTTAAAGTGGGCCTCCTTTTATTACATTTTGATTTAACGGATACAACCTTTTCTTCTGTTTTGATTTAAAGGATACAACTTTTTATTCTACTGTTATGTGACTGATTTTACTAGGATTAGTACTTACCTTGCTTAACAGCCTTAACATTAGTGTATATGTAATAAATGTAATTTTTATGTAAACTAATAGTGTGTCAGTGTTTCTTTTAATCAGCTTGTATGCTCAGAGTCCTGTGTGCCTACATACAGCCCTCTTCCATCACAGACTAAGCCTGGCTGCTCAGCCATTGATACCAAACCTTTTGGGTAGTTCAGGCTAAATCTAGGAATTGGATACCCAAACATATAAAATGGAGTCTTCTCTAGACCTGCCATAGATGGATATTTGTAAAACTCCCCAACAGTCATGCAAATACTATTTACACAGTAAAATCAAAGTTGAATAAAAGGTAGCACACTTTAAATCACATGTAAAGCAACACAAAAGTTAGAGAGAACTACTAGTACTAATACGCAAACTTAGATCAACTCTTGCAAGTTTAGTTAACTCTTTCTTAACCACTATTCAAAAGTTCAACCCTATACTAAATGAGTCTCAAAGAGTGAACGGGGGCAGTGGAGGTCGAGGGACCAATGGCTGAGGATGGGCTATGGCGGTCACTTGGAAGTTGCTGGGACATCCTTCGAAATCCTCTTTGGATCTGCAGTCCAGTGGTCGACTCTGAGATTCAGCTCCAGGACCCTCACCTTTTATGCAGGAAAACTGGCTGAGCTCACCATTCAAGCTTCTCATGGAAATCTGGGGGGTGTCTGTCCAGCGGGACAGTCGGCCTCCCAGCTCAAACTGGTTCCAGGGAGGAACACTGCTGGACAAAGAACAAGGGAGTTTTCGGTTACCTCCCCCACTTCCTGTTCTTTCAGGCACTACGAGACCCCTTGCGGGCCTTCCACGGGAAGCCTGTCAAGAACAAAAGACCCATCAAGATCTCCCCTACCCAGGAAGACAGAAGGCTCAAGTAAGAGCAAATCAAAATTAACATGGCTTAAAGTACAGCCACCATTTTAAGCAAATGGTGACCCCCGTGTCCCTACTGCAGCTGCGAAGACAAAAAGTATCAAAAAGAGATTAAAAAAAAGTGTTGCAAAGTACAGAGTAAAAGAATGAGTGTGGAAAAAGGTTCCAACTCACGAGAATTAGATTTAAAAAAAGAAAAACAACAGTCCAGCAAAAAGTGCTGGGCGATTCACAGGTGGAGAGAATTTCACTCAAAAAGGAAATCTACTCTAACTGAGGCATAGACATGTCTCTGGAATTTTGGGTCCTTTGCATGATCAGGAGGGATATTCGAATGTGCAAGGAGGTACAGCGCAAAGTACAGTCGGATTACCCAACTAACTTAACTGCGGCACAACAAAGTAAAATTAAGGACGCACTTGCTGACTTCCACAGTAATGCAGACAGAGAATTAAAATTCCTTGGGGTGCCGACGGCAGACCAGTGGTATGGCGAAGGGGGCCTGGGAAAACACTAGTCCGACTTTTTCAGCCAGATGGAAGCAGCCATGATATTACACACAAAGACAGGTGATGGCAGGACTATCTATACTAGTAGGGAAATAAATACGTTTGAAACCTACTCTAGACTGTATGCACAACAAGACTCCTGTACTGACAGACGTTCACTGCCCTTGACTCATATCTGCTGACACTCGTGCCTAACTCGACCTACCCATCATTCTGGATGAGATAAGTCATGCAATCGACTTGCCAACTGGGAAAGCAACAGGATCAGATGGCCTTAATGCTGAATTCTACAAATATGTATCCAAAATGGGTAAATACCTCTTGCAAATGTGGGAGGAGGCACTAGACAAGCATGAGCTTCCACTATCGCTGCAAGAGGACATCATCACAATTCTACTGAAACCGGGAAAATCCAATGAGGACTGCCGCTCTTACCGGTCTCTCTTCTTGATGAATGTGAAGATCTTTGGTAATATTTTGGCCAATAGACTCATGCCCTTTTATGCAGTATATAATCCCTCCCGATCAATCAGATTTTATTCTGGGTAGATCAAATGCACTCAACATCCGAAAGAGGAGTCGTTGTTACCACCAGGGTAGGCTCCGGTCGGGTAAAGGGGGCTACCACTGAAATATTGCCATCCATCAGCCACCAACTAAGGTCAGGAAGAAGGAAAGGGGGTATAGGGATCCTGTCTGACTGAGACCCTGTCTCCTGATCCCAAGTTGCCGCCAGGTTGAGCTGGAGGCGCCTCATCTTGAGCCCAGCGAGCTGGCTGGACAGTGAGCACGCAGGAGGCCATCAGGCCCAGAAGGTGCTGGAACCACCATGCTGAGGTGGTTGAGTTTGCCAGAAAGTGTACCACCACCTTGCAGAGGGACATCAGTCTCTCGGGCGTGGGGAACACCCACTGAACGGTAGTGTTCCAACACACCCCTAGGAACACAAGTTCCGGCACTTTGTACTTAAAGTGGTACGACATAATCGTGAACCACAGAAACTTCCGATGCGGTTGATATATGGGTTCATGCAGGTACACATCCTTGAGGTCCAGGGGCCACTTCCAATCCCCCACACATAGACACTCGGCTATGTGTGCAGAAGTAATCATCTTGAAGCGTTACAAGCGTAAAGACAGATTCAGAAAAGTCAGGTCCCGGATTACCCTCAGGTCAGCCTGGTTATTATTATTATAATTTCATTTTTATAGCGTGCCACATGCCCACGAGCGTCAGGTTGTTCTTGAGTTCTGCAAAAATCCCGGAATAGTAACCGAAGCCCCTGTCTACAAGAGGAACCGGTTCTATCACCTGTATCTCCAAGAGTGAAAGGACCTCTCATAAAAGAGCCATGGACCCGATCTGCCAAAGAGGGGGAGAGAATGGTAGAGGCAGAGTAAGACTGAAGCCCAGGGAGACTACGGATAGGATCCACATGTTGCTGAAAAGACGCTTCTAGGTGTCCAGGAACAGAGTCCTCCACAGGAGAGCTGTGTTCCCCGACCCCGATGTCACTGATTCTTGGCATCAGAGGTGGCGGAGAGGGGGAGCAACGGAAAAACCTGCGTCTGCTGCTTCCTTCTGCTGCCGCTGGGTGACCTGTCAGGCCGCCGCATGCCACAGTCTCTGAAACCTTTGAAATCGGAGAAGGTTTGGTGTTTGAACTCGGTCCTACCCTGGGATTAAGGGAAGGACTTCTGACTTGGCTTTGTCAGGATGGCCAAGGACTTGGCACTTTGAGTGGAGGTTTTCTTCTTTGTCAATTCGTCATCCGTGGACAAATGGAAAAGGTGCACGCCCTCAAAGGGCAGGTCAAAAATCTGCTCCTGCACGTCAGATGAAAACTTAGTGGCGTGCATCCAGGCCATCCTTCTCATCTCAACCTGAAGACACAGCCCTCTGCTGGCTGTGTCAATGTGGGAGATCGAAGACTCCATGAGGTCCTGCGCAATCGCCCGGGCATCTGCCAGCCCTGCCTTGAAGTATGCCTGCTTGTCCAAAGGAAGGTTGGGCAGAAATTCCCTGTGCTCCCACCACAGCTTCTGCTTAGTCGCAGCCAAGAGAGCGTCCGCATTCACCTGCCGCAGATGCGGTTCTGCAATGGAGTGACAGCGCTTTCCCAGAGACTCAAGAAGCTTGTCCTCCTTGAAAAGGCATGTGGAGGTGGCTCCCGTGGAGGAAGACGGCAAAAATAATAGTTTAGAATATAGAGAGGCGGCCAATACCGAGGAATGGGGCTGCGGGTGGGAGCCAACAAGGATTGGCTCCCCATCCGTCAGCCTGATCCTGCTGTCCAATTTCTTGTGCATCTGGGCGTTGCCCCTGGGCAGTGGTCGAAGTGAGCGGGATCGGTTGGGAGTGATCTTCCACTACTTTTATTTTTTACTGTTAAAAGCTCCACTACTTTTTCCAACCATTTTCACCATTCCGGAACTGTTCTTTGTGAAGTTAAAGCAAACTTCTCAACAGGATATCAGTTACAACTGAACTAAAATCAGTTTCAACTCAATTGGCTGTCAGCCCACAAGGCTGCAGCCCTTGAAAAACGTTGCTCCCTTCCTTCCTACTCTGTCCCCCTGCCGGAGTCACAGTTTCACTACTTTTTCTGTACACTATCACTGCCCCTGGCTTCTCCGACCTTCCATGTCACCTGCAGCACATCCCTCTGTATTGGGATGCCCAACCAGGTCTTGGTGCACTTCCCCAAGACCTCTGAGAGCACCCCCGACTCCTGGGGGCTTCCTCAGGAAGAGGGACCCTAAAGAACTCTGCCAGACCCTGGATACGGTCATGAAAGTCCTTGACGAATGCAGAGGGCTCTTCGTCCTGGATGTCTACGTCATCATCACCCCCCCTTTTTTTTTTTACAGGCTGAGGGGAATCCGGGCCCTCTGACACAGGTGCTGGAGGGGTCCCTCCAGGTCTGCAGCCGCAGACAAGTCCAACAGCTATTGAGGGGGAGGTTTTGGTGGTACAGGAGGAGGCAGAGGGGTCAGTAGGACTGGTACGGCCTGCACTGGAGTAGTAACCGGCACTGGGAGTGCAGGAGGAACACCCAGAGGAGGGGGCCTAGGAGGCACAGCCTGCGGGATGACCTTCACAATATCCTTCAGAAGCCCCTTCATCTAAGGAGAACGCATGAGGAAGAGGAAACGGTCTAAGAAGCTGTCCTCATTTTCTGCCGAGTACCTAGGGGCCCTGTCCTCTGAGGCCCTGGGCACTTGGTTGAAGTGCCGAGGCACCTGGTATACGCAGCTGTGAAGGGTAGGTGTACCTTTGAGGGGAAAGTAACTACAAATTGGAGTTTGGAGGCAGTCGCCTCCTGTTTATACCTCAGTATTATAACACATGTGTAACAGAAGGCTAGGTGATTACAAAGTTATTCCTGACGCTGAGTCCTAGCACAAAGTTAAATGACCCTACATGCAAAAAATCTCGTATCCGATTTGGAGTGGCCCTAGTGAGTGCTGCTGAGCCGACTACAAAGGATGTTGAGATCCTGACCCTATCCTCTCTAAAACACTTTCCTAATATCTACAAGTGCACGCAAAACATGGAGGTCGGTATTTTGTTTTTAATCTTTCCGCCCCCACAACGCGTGTCTTATCGTTAAAATAACAAAGGTCCTCACTGACAATTAGTCACTAGAGGAATTAAAAGACCCTATTACCTCCCCACTAAGTTGTAGTGGAGCTAGAGTATGTAATGATAACTTCAATAATTTCTTTGTGCAACCCCTTTCTCTATATATAAGGGTATTGGAGTCTGGGTTATCAACCAGTACTCTTAAATCAACAGTCAACCGGTTTCAGCGGGATTCTTGGCTGGCCGCTTTCATCAGGACGAATACTTTTCTGTTTTTAGTATTCTCAAATTGTATTCAATTTTTTCAGGAGTTTAGCGGTATCTTCCGTTGTCCAGAGTGGGTATAATGGAACGATCCCTGATCCTATAAGGACAAAGACAAGAAAAGACAAGTGGGACCGTTGTCAGTCTCAAAGTACTTATTTAAAAACCTTTTTAAACTATAGGTTATGAGGTGTTGTCTTTACCTATATCTGTCGAGGTACTGGATCGTGTATTAATCCCGATCTCTGTCTTCGACTTTCTGTTCGGGGAGGAAGGTGTTGAGTCCTCGCTTCTCTCCCGGATTGATCTCACTAAAATGAGAGCATCGGTGTCAGGTCAATAGTGTAAAATATTTACAGCCTACTATTCGGCACGTTTGCTATCACCAGTGTTTAACGACTTCATCCTAGCTTGGTAAGGTAAGTCTGGTGCTCCTTCTCTGTGTTCTAAGACAAGATATCGTCTAGCTTTTATTAATAGTGCGGGAGATATCTTGTGCGTTATTTTCATCATAGTTCACATACATTATTGTTGGCTATGCGGGAGTCCTTCCCTAGTTGTTGCAACCTAAGCAGATATTGAAACGCTACTCGCAAACACTTACCTCTATTTAATCGTGGTGACCGCCTCTCGTTGCACGTACCGTTATCGCGCCATCTTGGATGATTTTTGTTTACATCCAAGCGTCACGTGTGCGCGGTCACGTGTGGGCCTCAGAAAGGGCTCTGAACCTCCTGGGAAATGTAGCTCAGTGCCGTTTCTGTTCCCCATGGACGTGTTTGAGGCTGTAAATGGTTCTACAAGAAGTGTCTGGGCATGTGGTAAAAAAGTTTGGAGTTCCACAATGGCCTGTGCATCTAATCCTTTTGGAAATGACATATTGGTGTTTGGCATATAGCAGGTACAGTGGATGAACCCACTGAGGTCGCCTCGGTTGCCTGGTTGATATCAATTATCCAGATGTTTCAAATGCGGTGAATTTTGTATGTATGTAAGTCACGTGTTGTGGATTATTGTCAAATTATGGGAATTTTTTGGTTTTCTTTAGATTGTTTCTGTTCACTTCGCTGTCACCTGTAAATCATTTATAAGACCGCCAGAGTTTGCCAGCAGATCTCTTCATTAAGGCCTGTCTGGTGGCTTTGGGTCTTATATATCCATTGTTGTTCTCTTTTTAATAAGAGGGCTGTTATATTCCCGCCTCGTTTAGGTACTCTGACTTTCTCTATGATGGTCCATGTCAAGTCATTCTCAGTGCGCTGTTTCTCTATGAAGTGTTCGACCAGTGGGGCAGTTCTTTTTTGGGGTCCTGATGTTAGACCGATGCTCTCCTATACGTGTCTTGATGGCCCTTTGTAACGCTCACCTGATTCTCGCAGAGGCGCCGGTCTTGACTGGGCGACTACCGTATCTTCAAAGGTGATGTGTAGCACCCGGTTGGCTCTTTGGGCTGGACCTCTGTGCACTGTATGCCTGACTTCAAGAGTAAGATGTCTGCAGACAGAAAATATGGGATTAATGAACTGGGGATATTGGGGGTGTCCCTATCTCTTCCCTTTTTGCTCTCCTGTAGACCCCCAAAGGTTAACGCTCTCACCTTAGGTAAGTGAATGCCGAGCTCTCGATCTGCCTCGGGGCAGGGTGCTGTAATCAGTTTCTTCACTGGATCGGTAGCACAGGCCTCTTGACTTCAGAGGACTGCTGTCCGTCGTTTACTGCACGAACGGTAAGTTTCGAGTAATTCTATTGTCTTTAAAGTCTTTAGCAATGATGTCTCTTATTTTGCAGGTTCCGGCGATGGCGGATGACGGGCTGAAGTGAGTTGAAGATGGAGTCCGTATGATGAATAGAAGCGCCTGGAAGCACGTAAGTAAGCGCTTGCTGCCTGCTTCACGATGCGCTCTAACTGTCTTTTATTTTGCAGGTACGAGTTCGGAGCGGCTGCAGGGTGCCTGAATACCCACTGGGGTTGATGTGGAAAGGAGTAATGGCACGTGAGTATTAAAGTTCCCCAATGTCTTTAAACGCACCTTGTTTTGTCTTTCAGATGCAGGATGCAGCGCCGAAGGCCTCCGGAGAGTGCGAAGAGTCGGTAAGCTTTTGTCTTTCAGATGCCGGAATGCAGTGTGAAGACCTCCGGAGCGCACGAAGAGTAGGTAAGCCTTTGTCTTTCAGATGCCGGAATGCTAACCTGTTCTTTCTTGTCTTTATAGGTGTTGCTGAAGACTGGATTCAGGATGGTAAGCCTTTTTCCTTAGGCCCAGGATCCGATGCAGAAGACACGATGAGCGTTCTGCTGCAGAGGATGCAGAATAACGCAAAGCAAGATTCATCCACCGGGTGTGGTTTAAATAGCCTCCTGTAGTGCTTAGGTGTCTCCTTCCACAGCCACGCCTAGGTAAGAAAAGAGTTCCTGCTTTCCAGAAGAGTTCCAGTGTTCTGAATCTAGGGAGTGGCTCCTGCCCCACCCAACAGGAAAAGTAGTTCCAAACAGAAGAGGATCAGAGGCTCAGCTGGCAGGCAAGTAAGCAGCATGGTCTGCTGCAGGTAAGTCCACCCAAGCATTATGAGCCCGGCGCTTCCAGCGCTGGGACTGGACACATTTATGAGCCTGGTGCCACTGGCGCCAGGACTGGGTCCAAAAGGTCCCAATTGGGACTGGTTGGCCCTCGGAACCTGGGTTATGGATCTGCTTCCAAGGGAGTTGGGAAAACCCTGACCTTTTGGAAGCAGAGATCATGACACCCTTGTTGTCATGCCAATATATTTTTTGTTACAAGGGCACTGGATTAGATACACGACATTTGTTGTGTTGCAATTGGTCAGGCTTCTCTGTTCCCATGGATACTTCCAGCCTATATCTATCGATGTCGTGCATTGTGTGAATTTACACACAGTGCAATTACCACACGGTGTATGGCCCTGCGGTCTGGGTTGGTTCCAGAGTGTGTTCGTGTTGATTGGAATTGGTATTTCTTTATAAGTCTGTACCAACGAGTCTCTAAGATTTTTTCTCCTCCTTATCGCGAACTGCGGTTCAGGTAGTGGTGTTTCTTCGATGTTCAATATGTGCCAGGCCTTCCGAATTTCTTTTTTCAGGCGGTTGATTATTGGAGAGTGACTAAATACCGCTGTAATTGTATTCTCGTCTCTTTTTCTTTTGCCATACTGATTGAGGGTGAGTTCTCTCGGTATATTTCTCGCCCTTTTCATCGCTTGGTTAACAATTTGATGTGGATAGTTTCTTTCTTTTAAATTGTTGGAGAGTCTTGTTGCCTGTGAATCATACTGTGTTCTCGTGGTGCAGTTCCTCCTAAAACGGAGGAACTGCCCAAAGGGTAGATTCTCTTTTAATGACCTTTGATGGAAGCTGTTATAGTCCAATAAAGAGTTTCTGTCAGTTGGTTTTTGAAAAACCATAGTTTCGAATGTCCGGCCTGTCCTCATGATTTTCAAGTCCAGGAACGTTGCTGTTGTTTTACTTGCTTCTTAGGTGAATTTTAGAAAAGGATTTAGCCCGTTGATCCAACTCATGAAGTTATTCAGGGTGGTGTTGTCCCCATCGAAAAGTACAAAGACGTCATCAATGTATCGGCGCCAGCTCACAATGTTGGTGGCAGGGATTGGTCTCTGGGTATATGTAGTTTTCTTCAAAGTTGGCAACATATAAGTTCGCTAGGGTAGGTGCAAATTCGCACCCATTGCTGTACCGGATCTTTGTTCATAATAGCTGTCTCCATTCAGGAAAAAGTTTTTAGTCAAAGCTATGTCTGCCAATTGCATGATCAGTGCAACAGGCATGTCCAGTGATTTGGTCTGTAATACACTTTCAATGACCCTCAAGGTTTCCCCCTGTGGGATCTTCGAATATAGTGACTCGATATCCATAGTTATTATATAGATGTTTTCACTTTCTAGAACAAGATTATTCAGATATACCAGAATAGCTGTGGTGTCTTTTGTATATGAGCACATTTTGCTCACCTCTTCTCTAAGAAAGAAATCTGTGAATTGCGAAAGGGGTTCTAAGATGGAACCAATTCCGGAGACAATAGGACGTCCCGGAGTTGGCATGACGCCCTTGTGTATTTTAGGCAATGCATAGAAGGCAGGTCGCCTGGGGTATTGTGGAGTCAGAAAAGCTGCTTCTTTGCTGCTTATATGTCCTTCCGCCTCTGCTTCTTCAACAATCGGATTGATAAGTTTTCTGAGTCGTTCAGTAGGATCGCCTTCGAGTTTTCTGTATGTGGTCTGATCATTTATCAAGGTATTTACCATCCCGTCATAATCCATTTTATTCATAATCACGATGGCTCCCCCTTTGTCTGCGGGTTTTATGATTATATCTTTGTTTGTTTTTAGTTCTTTGAAGGCTATACTTTCCATTTTGGTCATATTATGGAACACCCCTTGAGTATCCTCTGACTCGATTTCTTTGAGTTTTTTGAGGATCAATTTTTCAAAGGTTTGGGATTCCACACTGATAGTATGTGGTGGGGGATAATATGTAGATTTATTGTGTAATCCCGTTACATCTGTTGGTCCTGTGTGGGTATTTTTAGCAAAGAATTGTTTGAGCCGTATTTTCCTCATCAGTTGGGTGATCTCGATTCTTGTTTGGAATGGATCATGTGGGGATGTCGGTACAAATGAAAGGCCCTTTTGTAGTACATTCAATTGCATACTTGAAGGGGTAAATGTTGATAAATTAACCACCAGAGATTCTTTTTTGGGTATTAGGGATCGTACTGTGGGGCGGCATTCTGTTGGTACCATCCTTTCCCTCTGTTCCTGGTGACCCTGGGTGATTGGTCCGGCCACCAGCCTCTGGCTCTGCCACGTCCTCTTGGGGCCTGAAAACCCCGAGCGTTTCCACCTCTATTCTGTTGATTGTCAAATCTGACATTTCCGCCTGTTCTGCCTGAGTCCTCATCAGAGCTACCACTGGAAAAGTTCCAGTTGCCGGGTCTCGGTCTGTTCCTTTGTTCGAGTCACTATATTCGAAGATCCTTGAGGGTCATTGAAAGGGTATTACAGACCAAATCACTGGACATGCCTGTTGCACTGATCATGCAATTGGCAGAAATAGCTTTGACTAAAAACTTTTTCCTGAATGGAGACAGCTATTATGAACAAAGATCCGGTACAGCAATGGGTGCGACATTTGCACCCACCCTAGCAAACTTATATGTTGCCAACTTTGAAGAAAACTACATATACCCAGAGACCAATCCCTTTGCCACCAACATTGTGAGCTGGCGCCGATACATTGACGACGTCTTTGTACTTTTCGATGGGGACAACACCACCCTGAATAACTTCATGAGTTGGATCAACGGGCTAAATCCTTTTCTAAAATTCACCTACGAAGCAAGTAAAACAACAGCAACGTTCCTGGACTTGAAAATCATGAGGACAGGTCGGACATTCGAAACTACGGTTTTTCAAAAACCAACTGACAGAAACTCTTTATTGGACTATAACAGCTTCCATCAAAGGTCATTAAAAGAGAATCTACCCTTTGGGCAGTTCCTCCATTTTAGGAGGAACTGCACCACGAGAACAGAGTATGATTCACAGGCAACAAGACTCTCCAACAATTTAAAAGAAAGAAACTATCCACATCGAATTGTTAACCAAGCGAAGAAAAGGGCGAGAAATATACCGAGAGAACTCAACTTCAATCAGTATGGCAAAAGAAAAAGAGACGAGAATACAATTACAGCGGTATTTAGTCACTCTCCAATAATCAACCGCCTGAAAAAAGAAATTCGGAAGGCCTGGCACATATTGAACATCGAAGAAACACCACTACCTGAACCGCAGTTCGCGATAAGGAGGAGAAAAAATCTTAGAGACTCGTTGGTACAGACTTATAAAGAAATACCAATTCCAATCAACACGAACACACTCTGGAACCAACCCAGACCGCAGGGCCATACACCGTGTGGTAATTGCACTGTGTGTAAATTCACACAACGCACGACATCGATAGATATAGGCTGGAAGTATCCATGGGAACAGAGAAGCCTGACCAATTGCAACACAACAAATGTCGTGTATCTAATCCAGTGCCCTTGTAACAAAAAATATATTGGCATGACAACAAGGGCCATCAAGACACGTATAGGAGAGCATCGCTCTAACATCAGGACCCAAAAAAGAACTGCCCCACTGATCGAACACTTCATAGAGAAACAGCACACTGAGAATGACTTGACATGGACCATCATAGAGAAAGTCAGAGTACCTAAACGAGGCGGAAATATAAGAGCCCTCTTATTAAAAAGAGAACAACAATGGATATATAAGACCCACAGACACCAGACAGGCCTTAATGAAGAGATCTGCTGGCAAACTCTGGCGGTCTTATAAATGATTTACAGGTGACAGCGAAGTGAAAAGAAACAATCTAAAGAAAAGCAAAAAATTCCCATAATTTGACAATAATCCACAACACGTGACTTACATACATACAAAATTCACCGCATTTGAAACATCTGGATAATTGATATCAACCAGGCAACCGAGGAGACCTCAGTGGGTTCATCCACTGTACCTGCTATATGCCAAACACCAATATGTCATTTCCAAAAGGATTAGATGCACAGGCCATTGTGGAACTCCAAACTTTTTTACCACATGCCCAAACACTTCTTGTAGAACCATTTACAGCCTCAAACACGTCCATGGGGATCAGAAACGGCACTGAACTACATTTCCCAGGAGGTTCAGAGCCCTTTCTGAGGCCCACACGTGACCGCGCACACGTGACGCTTGGATGTAAACAAAAATCATCCAAGATGGCGCGATAACGGTACGTGCAACGAGAGGCGGTCACCACGATTAAATAGAGGTAAGCGTTCGCGAGTAGCGTTTCAATATCTGCTTAGATTGCAACAACTAGGGAAGGACTCCCGCATAGCCAACAATAATGTATGTGAACTATGATGAAAATAACGCACAAGATATCTCCCGCACTATTAATAAAAGCTAGACGATATCTTGTCTTAGAACACAGAGAAGGAGCACCAGACTTACCTTACCAAGCTAGGATGAAGTCGTTAAACACTGGTGATAGCAAACGTGCCTAATAGTAGGCTGTAAATATTTTACACTATTGACCTGACACCGATGCTCTCATTTTAGTGAGATCAATCCGGGAGAGAAGAGAGGACTCAACACCTTCCTCCCCGAACAGAAAGTCGAAGACAGAGATCGGGATTAATACACGATCCAGTACCTCGACAGATATAGGTAAAGACAACACCTCATAACCTATAGTTTAAAAAGGTTTTTAAATAAGTACTTATACCCACTCTGGACAACGGAAGATACCCCTAAACTCCTGAAAAAATTGAATACAATTTGAGAATACTAAAAACAGAAAAGTATTCATCCTGATGAAAGCGGCCAGCCAAGAATTCCGCTGAAACCGGTTGACTGTTGATTTAAGAGTACTGGTTGATAACCCAGACTCCAATACCCTTATATATAGAGAAAGGGGTTGCACAAAGAAATTATTGAAGTTATCATTACATACTCTAGCTCCACTACAACTTAGTGGGGAGGTAATAGGGTCTTTTAATTCCTCTAGTGACTAATTGTCAGTGAGGACCTTTGTTATTTTAACGATAAGACACGCGTTGTGGGGGCGGAAAGATTAAAAACAACATCGGATACAAGATTTTTTACATGTAGGGTCATTTAACTTTGTGCTAGGGACTCAGCGTCAGGAATAACTTTGTAATCACCTAGCCTTCTGTTACACATGTGTTATAGTACCTTTGAGGGGACCAGAAACCTGTCCCATGGGATCCGCTGCTGCTTCCCGAAAGAAGGGGGCTGGAATTGTCCTGCAAGGCCCACTTGATGGGCGAAAGGACTGGTGGTGCCGGAGCCAGATCCAAAATGAGGCTTGCACCACGCCCTGGGCAGGAGGGGGTGAAGGCCCAAAGCTAGGAGAGACCTCGGACATGGGAGGATACAGCTTGGGTCTTGCACCCGAAACAGAGGCGTCAACCTCAGAGATTCCTCTGGTAGGCCCCGAGCCCTCAGCCGGAAGTCGAAAACGCCCTGGAGGATGGCTTCAGAGCAAGCTCCGGTAGCCTGGCAGCCCTCAGCACCCGTGCTGGTAGCCGTGCTGGATCTACCCGAGGAACGACTCCTGGAGGTGGCACTCGACGATCCCTTACTCTCTGGGGTAGGCGAAGCAGATAACCCTGATCGTCTGTCCCCGGATCCCTCAGCTTGCGAGCCGTAGCCTGGAAAGCCTCAGGTCTGTCCCCGGACGTCCCCCCAGGCTTGGGAGCTGGATGACGTCCCCCTCAGGCCTGCCGGAAGCTGAATGCGAGGAACCCCAGGGAAGGAGTCTCTGCGTCGCAGAGCCGCACTGAACAAAGGTCCTACCTTGTCCTGATGAGAGATCCCAGAGACGAAGTCCTTAAGGTGGGGAGGAGGAGAAGTGTGGAAGATATCCCTCCACAGCATATGAGTACACTTAGTGCGTTGGGCTCTCTCCTCAAGCCTCAATAACTGGGGGCTTCTCCCTTCCTCCCAGGGTATTCGTTTCCACTTCTTGTCAGTTTCTCATACAGTATTGTTTATCACAATCTGTACTGATTTCAGATATCCCCAATTCGGGTTTACTCAATGTTCATATTTCACAACTGGGACTGAGTGTTCTCTCCTCCCAATACTTCCCCAGGCAGCCTCCCATCTCTCCCGTTCTCCCTGGTACCTTTTCCAATGCAGAGGAACCTCACGCGGCTCGGCGTGCACTCAGTTTTTCGTCTTCGCTATGCCTGCCTTTGCCGGCCAGCATAGCAGTCTTGGCTCATGACTTTGGGTGCCGTCTACGGACACGGGCCACAGGTAGCTAGTAGGATTCGCTTCTTCAGTGGTCTCAGCTTATTCCCACAAAGCAGCCATGGTCACGCCACCACCTTGCACGCGTCTGGGACCCCGTTCGGGCAACGGTTCTCCCGCTGCAGGATTAGTTGGCTCTCTGGCTTCTCACTCAGGCGTTCCTCACCTTTCCAAAAGTCCCAGGCTCTGCAAATTCGCTCTGCTCCGCCTCTCCCAGGCATAATCATGTGAGGGGGCTTCCCCTGTGTATGATACTCTCTCCCCTCACAAGAGCTACCCGTCCCAGTTATATACACTTCTCCTTTTAAAGGAACATCTTGTCTTTCTTGATATGGCTGTGGTGTTCCCACATTGCCTGAAGCCAAACCAAAGGATGACAGACTGATTTTCCTCGCAGACAATCCCACATATGCAGATATGGTATTGGTTTATGGAATTCCTCCTCAGAATGGGAGCCCTTGTCCCCTAAGGGGGAGTCACTCCCATTGAGGTCCTACTTGCCCTAGGGAGGGTCTTGCAGAGCTGGCTACCTCTTGGGAGAAGGGACGAATTCCCTTGATTAGTCACAGTGCGCAAATCGTACTTCGACACAAAGGAGGTTGAATTAAGCCCCTTTGGAGAATGTGCCTCTTTAATATCAATGGTTTCTCTTGATATGCCCTAATCACTCCTTTGGGTCACAAGCTCTTTTAGGGCACGAGTCGCCAAGAATAAAGGCCTAGAGGAAAAGTGTGCTGACATTTGTATACAAAGAGACACTGTCTTGTCGAATGAGGTGGGTCCACAGTGATAGTGGGAAGACCAGGACTTGTCACCCCTTTCCAGGTTTGTGTTAAGCTTTGAACACAGTCTGCTGCTACCGGATAGCCCTCAACAACATTGCTCGACACACCCTCTCACGGCCCAGGAACCAAATGCTAACTCTTAGAATCAAATACGTTTATCAGACACTTTCTGCTTGCAATGTTTAAAGGTGCAAGACCTTCATGGGCAGTCTCAAAAAACAGAGAATACAGTGGTAACAACAAAAAGGGAATTTAGGGTAAGGGGGAACAAGGATCAAGCAGTGCCATTGTCTAATGAGGGAGTTTGGCTGTTATTGCTCATGGTATCCCCTTGTGTTAGGGCTGGGCGATATATAGCGTTTTGGGGATATATCGATATATTTTCAAAAGCGATAAAGGATTAGACATACAACAATATATTTGTGTATATATATATATATATATGATACATTACTCACCATAATCATATTTCGGATGCTTGTATCTGCTTAGACACACATGCTTTGCATACGCCGAAATCTAGTGGAAGCTGCAGAGTATTGCACATCAAGTTATTCGAAGTTCTTCGAGGTCCCTCAGATTTGTTTCTGACAAGAGGGAGTCTAAGTTGTAAGCGTGAAGTGTAGGTAGAGACAATGAGGTGGGAAAGAACTATTTTTTCCAAGAACTCAAAGATGGGAGGAAGTGCGGGCACATATGAATCTAATCAGATACAGCATCATACAGCACCTCACTGCTGATGTTGGTAGGACAATTGACCTTGTGGGTTGTAAAAGGAGGTGCCAGAGGTACCTGAAAATGTTGGCGTGTGTTGAATACTCCCTTTCTTATGAAGGGTTTACATGATATTTGACCAAGTGCCTTGATGGTCTCATGTTCTTTTTTTGTGGTTTCTAGCTGATCATCTAGAGCCTTACCAAAGAGGACTGGCTCTTTGATAGGCATGTTAATGAGTGCTGCCATTGTTTCAGGCATGAACCCTGAATCTCTGAGCCATGAGGGCCTCTTTAGGAGAGATCTCTCAGCGATGACTCTCCCCTGAGGTGTCTGCAGAATCTAAAATGTTCTTGGGTATATTTTGAGACTTGTTTTCCCTCCGTGGACACCTTGAGGAGGTGTGGTCGCGTAGGTTCTGGGATGGAGTCAAGATGTTTTGAGATGTGATCCACTGGGTGGTGTTATAGCTGGCCAGCAGGGTAGTACACACCAGAAGTAGCGATACGCTTGCCCTAGCTTGAAGAGTCCTTTGCATTCTTTCCTCTGGGGTGCTTCAGAGTTGGAGAGTGGAACACCACCTTTCTGCCTGGTAGTGATAACCACCAGAGAATCTGGCTTGACATGGCCTCTGATGTAGAGAGGATCGGATGGAGATGGCTTAAATATATTATCCACCCTTGGGTGGACTGCCCTGGTGAGTGAGGGTGTATCAAAACACACTGTCATGGACAAAGGTCTAGGAGCAGCAACCTCTGCCCAATGCTCGCAATTTTTTTAATCATAATATAGGTAGAAGTTATTTGAGATATTTAGTAGTTACTTCTATATCTAAAGTGGCCTGTTGCTCACTAAATGTCCCTCTCTAAAAGTCTAGATATTTCTCAATGATGATAACTCTCCTTAATTGGCGCTGAAGTGCCGCCTATCTAGGAAAGGGAATAAAGAAGAGAATATCCCTTGCCTGGCTCACTACTTTCCTACATCTAAAAAGACACTTCTGGAATGATATACTTTTATTAATTCCTTCTTGTGCAACATAAGGATAAAATATCCAACTAGTGAAATAAAACTTATCAAGCAGAACAAATCTGGGGGCATAACCCAGAACCTCTAGTCTAGTCAACCGGTTTCAGCGGGAATTGCTTCTGTGTAACTGCTTTCTTCAGGACTGTGCCCCAACCCTTTGGTCGGGATCACTTGTTAGAGATGTAACATCATTATTCTTATAAAGGGTCTCCCACGTTTTCTTTAGGGAGGCTTTTTTCTCTTCTTTATTCTTTTTTTCTCTTTTGTCCTTGTGTTGCAACTCCTCTTTTTTAGTGTTATGGGTACTTATGAACTGGCAGCGTGTGTCTATCCGTCAATGGGTCCATCGAGGAACGGCCATTGGGTGGTGTTTATGTGTAGCCGTGAGTGCGTGTCCGCCGGCGTCGCCAGAGACCTTCCTCATAGCATCGCGCTGAGACTGCCCTTTGAGGCTGGGGACAGGCATGCAGGAACTGGTGTGCTCCTTGGTCCTGACTGCGCCCACCGGTGCCACTCCTCAGTCCCCTTTGACGCGTCGACAATATTAGGATTGCTTAATGACACAGATGTTACAGGGAGGATGGCGGGAAGTATGGAGGAAAGGGCAATATGGACTAGGAGTACATTAGTCACTACGGTGAGCAACTTATAATTGCTACTACGTCCCATCCCCTTTCCTCCATACTGTATGGACGATAACAACGGAATGCAGCCCTGGGGAGGTGAGTTGCCCCGCTAAGAAAACAAGTTCTTCAAAACTGTCTGGCCAAATGCTGTGCACTCGTACCGATAACCACTTTAGCATTCTCTCCACCATACAACACTACCACCAAAAAGAAGTGCTCCAACCACTCACACCCATCACCTGCAACAGAGAATCCACTGTAACGACAAACTATTCCAAAATCGACCGTATCGTGAAATTTAGGCCTCTCTCCGACTTTACAGGACTCTCTAATCTAGGTGCAGGTGAATTACTGCCTGCCATTCTGCGAAACTTAGGCCTTTCTCCCATTATCCAGGTGGCCCATATCTAGGTGCATTTGATTTACTGCCTGCCATTCTGTGAAACCTGTGCCTTCCTTCTGTTGTCTAGGTTTCTCAAATCTAGGTGTCTTCGTAGGTGAAACCCTCTTGCCCTTGTCCCCCTCACCTTCACCTCCTGCTCCTCCTTGATCCCCTTCCACAGACCCTCTCCCTCGAGTCTCCATACCTTGCCATTTCTTTGTGAGTCCAACCTCCCATCCTTGCCGTAAGGGCCACCCCACCTGCCACTCCCCATCTCCACCTCTTTGAACACGACCTCTCACCCAGTACACCTAAACCCCAGCTCCCTCCAGACACGAGCCACTCTCAACAACTCGCCTAACCCCACACACCACACGAGCACCATTTACCCCCCAAACTCCCCGATCCACCCCACCCCATCTCACAAATACCTACCACTGCCCGCCTGCTCTTCCCGCTCCCCATTGACCTGCACCACCCCCTCAAAGAACACCTATGTCCTGAACCCCCACTACCACTGCCCAGTGAACCTCAGCCATCCTGACTGTTCCGACCACACTTGATATCGTAACGACTGACACCTTACTCACTGCCTCTCAATCCAACCGAGCCCTTCCTGCCACGAGCATCAGGAAAACAGCCATGCCTGGTGAAGTCACCCGTCGCCTTTTCAATGCCCACTCTGTGGTGAGAAACCAACAGCATCATTGACCTCCTTTCCTCTGACAATCCTGACCTCATCTTCATCACTGAAACTTGGTTCTGTGATGATTTTGTACCAGTTGCACACTAGGCTTCCCCCCACACCACCCCAGGATACTCGCTTATCTCCCACAACAGACCTTCCCAGAGGTGGCAGAGTAGCAATCCTCTATACATCTCACTTACCGAAAGCCAACCTTGCAATGCTAACTGTGAATCCCTTCTAGTAAAACTCTCTCTACTGTCAACACTCACCCACAGCTTCCTACTCATATATAGACCCCCCCGGCTATGACAAACTTTGCCAACAATCTCTGTGACTCACTAGCTACCTTTCAGGGCAACCATCCAACACTCGCGCTACTGCGAGACTTATATCTGGTCTGATGTGCCAAACAACTCGATGACCCAACCCCTGGTCGACAGTCTAGAATCACTCAACCTCTCCTTACATACCACAGGTCCAATACACTCTGGAGGTCATACCTTTGGTGCAATTTTCAGCTCATATTACCTCGTCTCTGTATCTAGTCCCAAACTGCTCATCTGGACAGACCACTCTGCCATCCCTTTCTCTGTCCTCTCTCCTCCCCTACACCCAAGACTCACCCTGCCTACACACACGATCACAATATCGCCGACCTCAGATAGACCATTAACCATTGAATCCTTTGACTCCTGGCTTAATGAATCACTACTTCCTCTCACCCCCTCATGCCCCCTCATGCCCCGCAGCCTCTCACTTCAAAAGCAAAAATGACCATCTTGAGCGCAAATGGCAAACATCTCAAACCCCTCAGCAGATCTATATTCGCCCACCACCACCGTAATTACAAATCCGAGATCCGAAAAGCCAAAAAGGCCTATTACAGTAAACAAATCTTGAACTGTTGAAACAGCAGTAAAGAGCTCCACAGGATCATCTCCGAATTTGTGAAACCCTCCTGCACCTCTACCCTGAACATGCAAATGCTCTGCAACACCCTCTCCTTTCATTTCTACAACACAGCTATAGACAGGATGGCAACCTTTAATACCAAACTTATTACCCTCACCCCCCGCCCAACACCTGCTCCTCCCAACTCCACTGCTCCGACCACCATAATACAATTTTTCGACTCTTTCAACCCCATCTCGAGAGACGAGTTTCTTGATCTAGTATCCGGCAGCAGACCCTCTGGATCTCCCCTTGGCCTCTGTCCGGCCTCTCTTCTGAAAGAAATATTCTCCTCCACATGTGCAGGAGAACAAGCCATGTCCATAATAAATAACTCCCTCACCTCTGGCATCTTTCCCGTGGCCTTTAAAATAGCACATGTCAAACCACTTCTGAAAAAGACATCCCTTGACCCCCTTGAGCCTAAGAACTACAGGCCGATTTCCAACACTCGATTCTTGGCGAAACTCATTGATCGGGCTGCGTACTCTCAGCTCAACCACTTCATAGAATCCAACAACCTACTCGACCCCACTAAATCAGCCTTCAGGCCGCACCACTGAACATAAACCACTCTGATATCGATCTGGGAGGACCTCAAAGTCTCGGCAGACTGAGAGGGCTATGCAGCGCTAGTTCTCCTTGATTTGTCAGTCGCCTTTGACACCTTGGAATCCGAGGCTTGGCACTCAAATCGATTGCCTCATTCTTCAACAACAGGAAACAAATCACTTTCCTCTCCCCTCAACCACTCGCACTGTGAACCCTGGAGTACTCAAAGGTGCCTGCCTCTCTGCTCTCCTGTTCAACCTCAATCTGACCACTCTACCAGGGATCATCCACGCACACAACCACACCTGCTACAACACTGACAATACCCAAATTATCCTGAGAATTCCCAAAACAAGCCTCAACCCACGACCCGAACATGAAGCTTGCCTCAGAGACATTGACCGATGGATGACAAGAAACCACCTTCTTCTGTACCCTGATAAAACTGAGATCATGGTGAGCGGCAACACCACCCTTCTGCTGCAACCACACCCATGGCCCCCCTTCCCTTGGCACCCCTATCCTACCTCCAAAATAGTCAAAAACCTTGGCTGCACTATGGACTCAGGCTTAACCCTCTCCCATCAGATCAATAATGTATCAAAATCCTGTCACTACCACCTCAAGCTCCTAAGGCGCATTTTCCCATACCTCACCTACCCCAACAGACTTGCTGCTATTATGTCCAGTTATATCGAGACTGAACTATGCCAACTCCTTATATCTGGGTACCCTGGCATAGCAACTTAAACTCCAAAGAACCCAAAACGCTGCAGCCAGACTCCTTCTTGCACTGGGACACAGGGAATCACATCCCCCCCACTCTCCGGACCCTTCACTGCCTGTTGGATGAAAGGCCATTTTCAAAATTCTATGCATTACCCACAGTGCACAAAACCAGCCCAGCATACATACAAGAGAAGATTACACCCTACCACCCATGCTAAGGTCAAGCACTGCCCTCATTCTAGTTATTCCAGCCTCCAATTCAACCAGGATTGGAGGGTCCACCTACACA
This sequence comes from Ambystoma mexicanum, assembly GCF_040938575.1. Taxonomy (NCBI): domain Eukaryota; kingdom Metazoa; phylum Chordata; class Amphibia; order Caudata; family Ambystomatidae; genus Ambystoma; species Ambystoma mexicanum. The sequence continues at coordinate 1,057,193,104 of NC_090921.1, read as the reverse complement.
TCCCTGACTCCAACTCTGTGGAACGCACTCCCTGCTCACATTCGACACACCCAAGACTACATGGCCTTCCGTAAAGCTCTAAAAACTGTCTTTTTCCGTAAACCATGACTAAACCCGCCAAAACTCAATGTTATTAATGAATCATGAGTTCAATGACATTAAATTGGAAAGTAATTACAGTCAGCCAACTAGTGTTCCTAGGGATTCCTACAGGAGGGACCACAATCGCAGACCAATAAGAAATCAAGGCAGATTCAGGAACTTTGAGACCACAGTTCACACTCTTGCTGTCCTGCCAACTCTAAAATATGCACCTTCTGATGAAGGGGCCCCTAGGGGACCCTCGCGTATGGAAACAAGGCACTATCACCACACACAAACTGATACGACAGACACAAGGTTATATTCCCAAAAGCTAGGGTTTATTGCAAAGCAAATAGTCTCAGTTGGCCAACTGGGTCCCACGCCCCGTGACAAGTGTTTCCAGACCCCGGGGGACGCAAGAGAGATAGAATCGTACAACAGTTACATATATACAAAGCAAGCATCTTACAATCAGTGGTGACACATTCAATACCACCCATAATGTATTTCCTTTGAATTGGGTTTGATGATTGCCAATTGTGACGAGTATGACACCTTCAGACATTTATTTAGCAACAGTTTGCAATTTCATGAGCCTGCAGACACAATTCTTTGTTACAAGAACACACTGCTTCTGTTCTCTGCAAGCAAGCTGCGTGCAGGGGAGAGACACATACCAGGCCTCGCTATCTCCTAGTTTCTATTCATGTACCGGGGGTCAACTCGCTCTTCAGGGCTCAGGAAAGGGGGGCCATAAAGGAGAGAATAATTCAAGCCATTAAATGTTTGTTTCTAACTTTTCTACTGTATTAGCAAGACTAGCTGGCACATGCGTTCTGATTAAATGCCTTGCTGCTTACTTCCAAGGACTTGTGAGGGAGGAGATGGGGCATTTCTGTCTGGGTCGCTGTGTTACGTTTCAACAAGGCTCTTGCGGCCTTGCTCTATGCATGAACAATAATGTACTAGTGGAGCAGAATAAGTTTTCAGCAAAGCAGTTTTAACAGAAAGCAAGAGGCAAACGTTAGAAAACAAAATGGCGATTTCAATCACTTCAAAATGGCCGCACTGTGGTCAAGCTTATGGCTATGTATTTCTAATACTAAACACATGAGGCGGTTGGTCCTCGGCCAACAAAGTACATTGCCTCCATCATTGAGGGGTGTCTACTGGACTGACACTGACACTCCACCTCCCAATAGTACTAGACAGGCCCAGCAGCATCTCGTGCCATCAAGTTGATCATAACCTTTCTCCCCTACCTTGCACAACTGCATATCAAAGATAGGAACCCCTCCCAAGCATCAAAGAACCAGGCTCTACAATGTCTTGGTCCTGACTGTCCCTTATCACCACTGCCTCGGTAGGACAATGCTACAGCGAGATATACCCTGACCTATAACCAGTACCAAGACCTACCCTGTTTTCTGACACATAATGCTGATCCTGAGAATAATGATCCTCTGATTGTGCAAATCATAACCTACTCCGGTCCAACGTATGACTCTACCTCTGAGTACCTATACCACTAAACATGAGAACGATCACTGCCAGCTCATCCTGACCCAGAAGGTAACCAGGAACAGTGGTCTCCAAAGAGTACACCATCCACTCGCCTCTCCTACCACTATGCTCACTCTCCACTTTACACCAACAAAACAATAGAATGCAACTATACCCCTCGATCAATTTCGACCAAGCAGCACACATCCGAACAATTCTTCTTGAGCACCTCAACGACCTGCAAGAACGCAGCTTTACCCCAAACGAAATCGGCCTAGCTGCACACAACTTCCTACACAGGCCTAATGCCGCCAGAATGCAGTCTCAGAGACCATCCACCTGACTGCCCTCATTCGACTGATCTCTCACTACCACCACACCTAGTGTTAGGATGCAGCCACCATCGCGTAGAATCACACTGGCTGCACACATATTGAGTGCACCCAAGTACTGTATTCTACCCTACTCTCTCAACTGACCTGGACTACGGTCCCCAAGGGTGTTCAACCTACAAGCACTTTGAGATCATACCAATAATATATAAGGCGCTATATAAATGCCAAATAACATAACCAGCCACCTTGCTATGGAAGCCTTGGACGCTTGACAGTCTGGTTTTGACCAGCCAAAAGTGATGAACAAGGCATCCGACTTACGGAAGCTCCGTGTCCTGTCCAGATAAAATCTTAGAGCACGCCTGACCCCCAGACAGTGCAATACCTTCTGAGCCTCATCCTTTGGATCCACAAAGAATGTTGGGAGTACTATCTCCTCGTTAAGGTGAAAGGAAGAAACAACCTTAGGGAGAAAGGGAGCATGCGTCCTAAGCACCACCATGTCCCGGTAAAATGTGGTATAGGGTTCTGAAGCCACCAGAGCCTAAATTTTGCTGATCAGAAGTGCTGAAGTAAGGCCAACCGGCACGGCAGTCTTAATAGTAACCAGCCTGATGTCTGCTGACGCCATGGGTTCGAAGGGCAGAGACGTTTTTATGGGATGGCAAAAGGGGCACTTGCCCAGGTCCACCACCTTGGAAGGGGGCCCTGTTAAAAAGCAGGTTCCAGGCTCTTTTAAGATTTCTTCAGGTAAGTTTATTTCCAAGTTCTTAGTTACAAATCCACATGAAGACATAAAGGACATAAGCTGTGACAACACCGGCTCCCATCACCCAGGGCCAGCCAGCTGTAACCGCCTCTACACAGAACACTCACTCAGAATATTCCATCATCCACACATAAACATTCCACATGACATCTCAAGCTACCTCACCTCAGACAGGCACAATACAACACACCTCCCTCCTTTACTAAACCATACATGCACAGAACAAGTCACATACCAGAACAACACAACTACCACCTTCCAAGATACACGCACACGTAACACTCAACTGGCAGACGGACACTTCCACGGCCAAACCCAACCATCAAAACATCACACCATGACAAACTACATTCCATGTACCAATAACAAAAATACTGTAATCCATCTGCCTGTTCCTGCCACAAACAAGCAACTGGGCTCTCACCCCAGGACCTGGCCAACCCTGAAACTGGGCTACTTCACCTACATTCCTGAACAACCACAAGACTGCTACACCTCCTACAACCTGCCCCCGCCTACAACAACGCGGGTGTCCAGGCTGCCACCCTGGAACCCCATCAGGCCCCTAGACTGCCACTCTAGAGAACCGAGACCTCAAAGCCTCCAAAAAGACAATCACAACCTCACTCCAACAGGGATTCACAAAGTGGAAACATACAACATCACTGAGATCACAAACACCCATGGTCTTAATACCATACTCATTACACCAGACCAGGATGTACAAGCCTTCCAAACACATTGGGAGCGGTGGCCATGCACTCCCAATGCCAACATCAATGACTGGTAAAAACTAAACGGTTTTATAGCAAGGAAAACATCTTAACCCAAAACAAGCTGTTGAACCCATGGATACAACGAAATCCACAATAAATACCACAAGTAACATAGAAAACAATGTACTCATCATCTCAGGATTTACCACACTCAATGCCGACGGGTCATTACCAGGCGTCCCCAGCTACCCCTTTACCACCAGCTACCTACTGTCCAATGTGATGAGAAGGATCAAAAAAAAGCCTAGAGGAGGCGCTACCTCCCTCAAAGAACAACCTCATCGCTGTTCAACCTTTACCGGAATCAGGTAACCCCTATAACCAGACCAATCCCCTCACATGAAATTAGAAAATCCTAACATCCTTAATTGAAAGAGTCGAGGCGCTACCTCACTCTAGAACAATCGCATGAGTGTTCAACTTTTACCACGAAAGGTAACTACCCAAACCAAACCAAAACAATGTAAGGAAAACTATATACCCCACTGACATTACCCAAACAATTCAAACCATGCATTTCACACTGCAACACTTCCATGCTGAATGTGAGTCCACCCAATACCCAACACTCACTGACTCTCTCCAACCTATCTGAGTCGGATTCATCATAACATGCATTCCAAAGTCATAGAATGCTGCAACCATATGCTGTAAACAAAACATAAACCGCATTGAAAACATTTGCGTTGTGCACATTTGAATACAAAACCATGTTGCTCATAGTAAGTAAAATCCCCAAAACTAACACTTTTATGAACTAAAATGTCCATAGCCATTTGTAGGCTCTTAAGCGAACCTATGAGTCCATAGCCATTTACACAGGCTCTACTGACATGTGCAATATAGCTGAAAATCCTCAAAATGATTAAAGCTATCACACTCATACACATACCACCCATTTTACACTAACAGCAACGATTTATGCACATTAGTGTCCATGTGCCATGGTGCTTGGCACTCGAAACCTGCAATTCCTCAAAAGAATTATGCTAAATACCCTTCAATACAACATATTACCACACTATATTGTCACCGTTTCACTTACCCATTTACATAACAGAACAGCGCTGTTTAAGATGCATGTATATCTTCTATAAACACAAACTCATTTGCATCCTCGCAGTGCCCCCATTCTTAAGATTCACATCGCACCAAGGCACTCACCATCCTGCACATGCAAAATGCTCCGTCAGTTTTAAATAGGTATATTAAAGTTCCAAACTACCCAACATTATGGCTGTTACTCTCTGCACAAGCCTATACCCCACCATACTGTCATGACCTAAAAATGTCACCTTATTTGTTGGCCGCTACCCATCCCCTCACTAACTGAGACGGAGCAGCATGCCAGCATCACAATCTGCCGAAAATGTCTCTTTTGCCAAGCAGAGACCACAGCATTTGGCACCTAAACAAACCATGTCTCTTGGATCTGATTAGTATCATAGGGTTCCCATGTTCTAAGCATTGTTCATTTCTGCCTTAATATAGCTGCACACATATTTTGCTTCCTTCCTTCTAAGACACATGTCTTGCCAAACGTCAGATTCCTTAAAGTACTTTCCTTTTTACATCCTCAGGGCAAACAGCACTTATAATACGAAGCTCTAACAATAGCACATTCAAAAGAACATTCTACGCGTCACCATCTCATCTCCCCCTGCTGCATGTGTGACATCATCAGTCACTACTGCTCAGCAGGGCTATGCAGAGCTTCATAGGCCAACGGTCGTTCACTTCCCAGGAGACCTCGCCACAAAAGGCTCATAAATCACCAGAGGTTCAGACAGCCAAAAACATGATGTGCACGATAAGCACAGTACGGTGCTGCCAGGCTCCCATAACTTCAAAGCCTGCAATTATCTCGTGAGAAGGACACTGTTTAAAACAACAGCTCCCCATTGCTATGAGTGCACAAGACATGGGAGTGACGTGTAGTCAGGCAAACAGTCCTCCTTGTTCATGTCAAATTCACATCCATTTCCCAAACTCAGAGCAGCATCTCTTTTTTTCTATTGCCATTCTAACTTTTAAAAAAACGTAGAGTAGCATCACATTCCTCCCAGTGGGCTAGCTCTTCATTACATCTCACGGAGGACCAGGGTACAGTGTTTGCTTTCAACATCAATTTCCCAGTATTGCCAGTATTATCTTTCACCTGCTGGTCCAGCGCCATCTCCAGCCCCCAGGGCAGAGCTCTGCCTCCTACTTAGGAGCTGCCCATCCAAAAAGGGGCTTCTTTCTTGGACTTCCCCTGAACTATGGGACGCAGTCCTCCTTCCTGCTCCTGGAGCTGATCCCTCTGCAATGGGGCCCAATTCCTGTTCCTGCCCCTGTGCTCTGGGGAGCCATGTCAGGGCTTCTCCCTGAAGACTCCCTGGGGCCCAGCTTGCCCACTACTTATGTGCGCCGGTCCCACCAAAGATGGGGCTTTAACCCTCCGGCTCCCCCTGCACCCTGGGTGATGGGACTTACAGTTTTTTGGGGCGGTGTTGTCCTTCTCCAGAAGCTTGTCCTTCCTGCACCCCCCGCAGCATGGTCCTCAGTCCATCAGCTTGTGGCACGTAGGTTACCAAAGACCGACTCGTCGCCATTGTTAAAAAGCAGGTTCCAGGCTCTTTTAAGATTTCTTCAGGTAAGTTTATTTCCAAGTTCTTAGTTACAAATCCACATGAAGACATAAAGGACATAAGCTGTGACAACACCGGCTCCCATCACCCAGGGCCAGCCAGCTGTAACCGCTTCTACACAGAACACTCACTCAGAATATTCCATCATCCACACATAAACATTCCACATGACATCTCAAGCTACCTCACCTCAGACAGGCACAATACAACACGCCCCACAAGGCTGCTTGATCTGAGGACGATTCCATTGTTCACCAGTCTTAAATAGCACACGTCTGGATATTTAATGGGGTGCTGCGGAGGCTCTCAACCCATTGCCGTTCTGTTTTGACAAGCACATTCTGCCTTGATCAATTCATCATATATTGCTTTCTGTGCTCACTGTGGTATACATAGTTTGTGTGTTCCTTACGGCACAACTCTGTAGCATTCTTTCCTCCCTGTAGGAATTATGTTGATCATGTGCAATAGGCAACAGTGAAATGCATATTGATAAATTGAGTGCCACAATGGTTCAGAAGTTAGCTCAGTGTGTGAAGCACCCAATGCAGAGCTATGTGTTCATATGCAAAATTAGAATATCACATTCCAGCAAGGCTGGCCGAGCCTTTCCTATGTCGGACGTTTATAAACCTGCCTATAAAACTTGGTTTTGCAGAACAACATCTGCTATTATCAGAAATGTACCGACACCAAAAAGGGGTTGTTATAGCTAACCTATGATCCGTATGGTGAAGGTCTATAAATTGGTTTGTTCAGATGGGGTGTTGTAAAACCTAGGCAATCGCCTCCAATGATGGCATAAACTGTTAGTCAAAGAGGTAAATAAGTATCCAAATTCAAGACTATGGAACATAAGCGTTCATGCTTGTATCCTGGATTTGCCAGCAGATGATAAAGTGATCCTGGTCAAATCATCTAATATATCTTACATTACTGTACTGTCTTCTGTGAGGTTTGCCTTCTTGCATGCTGCTGGTATCGTTTAGCACATTACTTGATCTTTTTTCTTATGTAGGCCATTTGGGTGGAAGGGTTGGTAGACAGAAGAGAGCGGACCAGATGTTGCAGGCCTCAGGCAAGCATATTTTAAGGTCTGCTTGTTTGACACAAAAAACGGTTTGCTTTTTGGTAAAGGTCAAAGGTGTTTAGGCACGTTTGTAAGTGATTTGTGTACTTTCCAAGTCCGTTTTTATAAAATGAGATTGTTTTAGTTCATGGTAAGAACTGGAAAATAAACTGTTCAAATGCAGAAATTCCAGAGTTGGCACAAATCACAGTGTCACCCCTTCACCAATGTGTGATCCTGGGCATTTCATTTAATCTTGTATTGCCTAACCTCTCAATATTGCCAGTCCTTAAACCTTTCAAAATTGTCATCCCTTCAGAGTGATTTCCTTCTCATGGTATGATCTTCATAAAAAACCTATGCATGGTTTCACTGGCTATAGGGTTGCTTCGACTTTAATAGTGAGCATATTTCTATTGCATACCACAGGCATTTGTTCCTTTGATATCTAATGGCAACACGATTTGTTCTTTACTTGTTAACTGGTTAATTGAAATTGACTTTCCTCTTTTATGTTTGTATTTACTAAAGAATGATGCACAAGTACACTATTGTGGCGTCAATGTTGTTGTGAGACACTCTGACTCCCATTTAGTTATGCAGAAAATCAGCTCTAAACAATTTATTGATGTTTCTTTTTGCAATTCGGAGTGATGATGAATGTTAACAATAATATTATCTAATTCCAACATCTTTTTTGGGCCATCCACCCCACTTTTGGGTACGCCCCAGAACACTTGTGTGACAATCAACCTGGGATTGGCTACATCCCTATAGGAGTGCATATTTGGGTCTCCTGTTAGTGTCTAACAGGTTCTGTTCGCTTTGGTTCATCTTTACAGTCTTAGGTGGCCTTGAGATTGGTTGACCCATTTGCACCTGAAATAATCCTCTGATTATACCTACACATAGAGATACAAGAACATTTAAAGACAGCACCTGTACTTTTGGTACAGTTCGCAATAAACTAATTTATCACGTTGTGCCCCTCTACCCCCCCCCCCCCCCATCTCCTTTTCCTAACACTATTTGATAACCATATCCCACTTCTAATCTTAGTCTGTCTGGATAAAGACACCTTCCTGGTAGCTTCTAATCTGCATCCACTATCCATGCTACGATATGTGTAGCTTTCTCCTTCCTTCCAATTAGTCTCCTCTGTCCATGCATGAGCACTTTTGCATTCTGTGAGGCAGCTAATGTGAGTTCTTTGTCTGTTATGGGTTACATGTACCTTTTACATACAGCCCTGCATTAATACTACAGGTTGCATACCTCCCTGGATGTTATTGATAAAAATGATCCTGTATGTACTAGAACAGTAACCTCGTCATAGACTGCTAATGTTAGTCTTCAAATGCTACTTGTTCATCATTCTCATTAGAGCAAGAATGAAGAGAATAAGGGGACTTAAAGGGAGTAAACATGCTTAATATGGTGCAAAACAGCATATCAACCTATAGGTTGTGAGCGCGACGGGTCGGGTGCGCGACCAGTATTCTTGATCCCTTTATTCCTTTGGTGGAGGGGGGGTCCAAAGATGTCTGTGCCCAGGGCCCCAAAAGTGCTTAAGATGGCTCCATTGAAGGGTTTGTGTGCCAGGACGCCCAACACCACGTTAAGGTCCCAGACCGGATGTGGACGTTTGACAGGAGGATATAATCTGGTCAGACCCACTAAGTGTCTTTTAACTACCAGATTGGAAGAGGAGACAATGTCATCTGCGGAATTCTTGTAGGCCCCTATAGCCGCCAGATACATATGGCAGGTGTCTACCTGCACACCCAAGCCAGATGTACAGAGAAGGATAACATATCGTCCAGTGAGCAGGTTAGCGGACCAATCTTGTTAGTCTTGGCCCAGCCACTTGCTCCTGTACCGACTCCTGGTGGAGTCGCTTCCTGCCCCTTGTATGATAGCCAGGTTGTCCGGTGACAATTGTAGATTATTCAGGATGGCCTGTTCATAAACCAAGCAGCCAGGGCTAACTTCTGCGGAGCAGGGTGTACCACTGTGCCCCCCTGCTGGGAGAGTAAGTGGGCTGGATCCAGCGGGAGGTGTACTGGAGGTTGGTCCGACAGTCAGAGGAGCTCCGAGCACCAAGGTCTTGTCGGCCACCATGGCGCTATCAAGATGAGTCAAAGGCTCTGTGATTCCCTGACCCTGAAGATATTATAAGTTACTCACCATAGTGACTAACGTACTCCTAGTCCATAGTGCCCTTTCCTCCATACTGTAAAGGTGTCCCTCGATAGCTACAGGAAACAACCTTGTTCACCAGAAAAAATTGTCTTCCCCTTTAAATTTAGATGCATGCTGGGGCGCGGCCCTGGGAGCATTCGCTCCCCTAACTCCACCCCCCAGAGACACTCCTTAGTTCCCTTTGACGCTTCGACAATATTACCATTGCCTAATGACACAGGTTTATTATGGAGGAGGATGGCGGGACATATGGAGGAAAGGGGACTATGGACTAGGAGTACGTTAGTCTCTACGGTGAGTAACTTATAATTATTACTCTTACGTCCCATCCCCTTTCCTCCATAATGTATGGGTGATTACAACAGAATGCAGCCTTGGGGAGGAGGGTTGCCCTTCTAAGAAAACAAGTTCTTCAAAACTGCCTGGCCAAATGCTGCATCCGACCTGGCACTGGCTTCCAAGCGGTAGTGCTTGCAAAAGGCCGATGGGGAAGACCAAGTAGCCGCTTTGGTGATCGTCTGCTATGGGACGTGTCTTTGGAAAGCCCGAGCTGTGGTCTTGGCTCTGATGGCGTGTGCATGCATGTTTGCTGGCAAAGGCCTGTGCTGCCCTACATACGCCTCCTTGATTGCCATCACCATCCCCTTTGCTATGGAAGCATTGGAGGCTTGACAGCCTGGTTTTAACCCGCCAAAAGTGATGATATCCAGACAGTGCAAAACCTTTTGAGCCTCATTCTTTGTATCTGCAAAGAAAGTTGGGAGTTTTATCTCCTCGTTAATGTGGAAGGAGGAAACAACATTGTGGAGAAAGACACGGTGCGTCCTGAGCACCACCGGTTAAATGTTGAATGTGGCTCTGAGGCCACCAGGGCCTGAATCTCGCTGATCCGGCGTGCAGATGTAAGGCCAACCAGTAGGGTGGTCTTGATAGTGACCAGCCCGATGTCCGCTGACACCATCTGCTCAAAGGGTTTGTGTGCCAGGGCGCCCAGCACCATGTTAAGGTCCCATAACAGATGTGGACATTTGACCAGGGGATATAATCTGGTCAGACCTGCCAAATACCTTTTAACCACCGGATTGGAGGAGAAAATGGCATCTTCGGAGTTCTTGTATGCCCCTATGGCCGCAAGATACGTACAGCAGGTGTCTACCTACACACCTGAATGTGCCAGATGCGCCGAGAAGGACAGCACATTGTCCAGTGATTACGTCAGGGGGTCAATCTTGTTGGTCTTGGCCCAGTGAAAGAACCTCATCTACTTGCTCTTGCATTGACTCCTGGTGGAGTTGCTTCTTGCCCCCTGTATGATAGCCAAATTGTCCTGTGACAACTGCAAATGCTTCAGAGTGACCTTTTCAGGAACCAAGCTGCCAGGGCTAGCTTCTGCGGAGCCGGATGAACCACTGTGTCCCCCTGCTGGGATAGTAAGTTGGCTGGTCCCAATGGTAGGCGTACTGGGGGATGCGCCGCCAGACAGAAAAGTTCAGAGAACCAAGGTCTTGCCAGCCACCAGGGGGCTATCAGGATGATCCGAAGGCCTCATGACTCCCTGACCTTGCAGATGACCCTGTGCATCAGCAGAGGGGCAGGGTAGGTGTATGCATTCATATCGTCCAACAGAATCTCAAATGCATCCCGCAGCAATCCTCTGCCTTGCCCCATCCATGACGCAAACAGATGGCATCTCCTGTTGCTCCTAGTCACAAATAGATCTACCTGAGGGAGGCCCCACTTGTGGAAGGTCCCACTCAGGACCTCTTCGTTCAACTGCCACTCGTATTTGTCGATCCCCAGCCTGCTGAGCCTGTCCGCTTCCTAGTTGGATTAACCCGGGAGATGGACTGCTGGTACCCCCTCCCCCCCGTTTGTTGGTGTAATACATGCAGGTGGAGCGGTCTATATGCAGACCGATTTGCTGCTGATAATGGGAAGTCACGCCTTGAGAGCTAGCCAGACAGCCATCATCTCAAGCCAGTTGATGTGTTCCAGCATGGACACTGAATACCCAGCGTAGTGCCACCATCCCTCCAGGGATGAGTCCGTGGTAATGGTGATTTCCGGAAAGGGTTGCCTGAACGGTCTGCCCTACACCAAGTTGGTCTCTGCACTCCACCAATCCAGTCCGGGTGTAGGTGCTGTTATGCTGACTGGAACTGCCTGTGAGCCCGTCTCCTGATTCCAAAAGGCAGAGAAATGCTGCTGCAGCATCTTCATTTTGATTCTAGTGTGTGGCACAGCCAGGAGACAAGCCTCCATAATTCAGAGTAGGTGCTGGTAGCACCATGCTGAGGTCGCTGGTCTGCCGAGAAAATGCCTCGTGGCCTTCTTGATCGCTGTGATCTTGTCTGCTGAGAGGAAGATTCTCTGCCCTTGTATCCCAGATCAGCCCCAGGAAGGTTAAAGACTCTGTGAGGAGTAACTGCAACTTCTTGAGGTTGATAGAGAACCCCATATCGTGTAGCATGTGCATGAGTGCTGAGGCTTTGTGACGTACTGCCTCTGGGGACTCTGCTCGGATATGCCAGTCGACGAGGTACGGAAAAAAAAGGTGGGTGCCTTCCACTCCGAGCAGGGCTGCTACCGAGTTCATCAACCTCGTAAATACCCTTGGGGCCGAGTTGAGGCCAAAGGGAAGGACCTTGTACTGAAAATGGAAGCCCATGATCCTAAACCACAGGAAGTAATGATGGGGCTCCCAAACGAGGACATGCAGGTAAGCATCTTTCAGATCCAGGGAGCACATCCAGTCTCCCCCACACAGAGTCTCAGCAATAAGAGCTGGAGTACCCATCTTGACGTTTTGAAGGGGTTCAAGGAAGAAAGGTCTAGAACAACTTGCAGGCCAGCCTGGTGGTTCTCCTGAATGGTGAATATTTGGGAATAGAAGCCCATGCCTCGTTGTGAAGCTGGAACTTCCTCCACCGCATGACTCGTGATGACTGAGTGGATTTCTTCCAAAAGAGTTGCTGTCCCAATCTGTGGGAGAGGAGGGGAGGAAAGAGGCAATGGAGGGTTTGGCAGGTAGAAGTCCGTGGAGACCACATAGGATCCATGAGTCCGCTAACCTTGCCTGACATGCACAGAAGTGCAAGGCAAGCCTGCCCCTCACCAGAGACTCGATCTGGATGACGCCGTCACAACCTTTTGCCCTAGGAGCCTGGTGCCTGGGAGGGGACTGGAAAAAACCCTTGTGGGAGGATTTGTGCTGCTTGCGCCTGTGCTAGTTAGGAGAGCGGTCCGGCTGTCTGGTGCCCCGCTCCTGAAAGCCCCTTAAACCACTGAAGGTACGTGCTCTATCAGAGTGTTGGTGACTCTGGCTATAGGCCTTGGGAGCTAACTGTCAGAATAGACAAGGATTTAGCTGTCTGAAAGCTATTCTTTTTGGCCAGTTCGTCCATGGTTGAGTGAAACAAGACCACCCCCGCCCCTCAAATGGCAGATCTAGAATGCGCTCCTGCACATCATGGTTAAATTTGGACACCTTGAGCCAAGTCGTCCTCATATCAGTAATGATACAGATCCCTCTACCTGCTGTGTCGATGTGAGCCACTGTAGACTCCATATCATCTTGGGCTACAATTTAGACCTCGGCCAATCCAGCCCTGAAGGTTCACCTGACTCTGCTCTGGGAGGAAGTCCGCAATCTCTCTCCATAGTTCCTGATTCACTGCTGCCAGCATAGCGTCTGCGTTGGCCTGGCGCAGATGTGTGGCATTAGAGTAAACCTTTTTGCCGTATTATTCCAACAGCTTTTCCTCCTTCCCTAGGCTGACATTGGAGCAGTTGCCGAAGACTGTGGCTTGCAGTAGAGGGAGGCCGCAGTTATAACTGATTAATGCAGTTGAGGTTGCACCAACATAATGAGGGAGTCTCCCTCTGCCTGCCTATACTTGGCATCCAGCCGTTTATTGGTAGGCGGCGTAGAGTGCAGTTTCACCCATCCCTTCTTAACAAAGGATTCAACATCCTTTTGCAGAGGGATACCCGTTCTTGCGGACGGCGAATGGTCAGCACTTAAAGCAGAACCCCCTGCCTATAGGTTGCTTAACTTGATGTTGAGGAATCCCCTGGCATTCTGCGACACCGGCCAGCCTCTCATGGAAAGCTATAGCTGGAGAGAGTATCCTGGTCCTCCGCCTTGTCTGTGTCACCCATGGGTCCTGCAGGTCGAGAGCTGACGGAGGCGTGCTGGGTGCGGGCAGTGGTGGCGTGCTGACTGGCAGTGTCAGGGGCTGCTGCGGAGGCTGTGCCGGAGGCAGAGTCTGCGTGACTGGTGTGAGCACATGCACCAGGGGTTGGACCGGCACCTCGGTCTGCAACACTTTCTGGGCCGGAGGCGATGCCGGGAGTAGCATGTCCTTGATGACTCCCCTAAGGATGGTGTCTATCTGCGGTGACTTCATGGGGGTCAGGAACTTCTCGAAGAACCTATCCTCACATGCAGGGGAAGGGCCTCGAGGCGTGGGAGCCATACTTTGTGGTTGCTGGGGTCTTTGTGGTGCTTGCTGCATCCCGCTGGGCGCTGCATACCTACCCTTCGCAGTTGTGGTCGGTCATGACGTGGACCAGGTCACTGGAGTGGTCCAGTCCCACCTGGATGTTCATTTCCATGCCTGCTCTCCTGAAGGAGGCGGCTCTGGGCGAGTCGCCATCTGCTTTGGCCTGGCAGCCATTTTGTCATGCCCCACGACCATTTAGACGCGCAAGGGATCATCGGTACAGGGTACGTCACACTGGGGATAGTATTACAGTCACGCCCTGTCAACATCCATTTACGAACTTTGAAAAACCGCATGTGCAATACTCTTGTAGCTTCCACTAGATGTCGGCCTATGCAAAGCATGTGATTTAAGCAGATCCACAAGCCTCAAATATATGTCGCCCAATAAATTAAGATGACAAATCAATATGAAAATGACACTTAATGCCTACTTCAGTGCATATAGGGATGTGTATTTCTTGTGTTAGTATTGCCATTATTGTTGAGATGATGTCCTTTTGAATCAATTGCAATTCTAGTAAGCGGTTAATTGACAATGTTGGAGTTGTGTTTTGTATTTACTGTTCAGTATTAATACTCGTGGCATCTCACATGTAGTTGGCTTACAACGGAGCATTTAACCCACAAACCATAGAGATATTTATTGTACATTGCCATTCGGCCCAAAAATAGAGATGAACAAATGACTTACCTCTGGTAATGTTCTTTCGACTGGATGTTCCTCCCACGCATTCCTCACCTTATGATTTCTCCTTCCAGCGTCGGCTGCTTCATAAATGTATTTTTGCAGAGGGCAGTGTGCGTCGTCAACTCAATGTCCCTTAATGGCCTCCATCCGCTCTTGAGGCGGACGTCACCCATGGTATATATAACATGCACCGTGTCGGTTACTACAGTTCCTAGTTTTTCCCACCTCGGGTATCAGAACAGACCGCGTGAGGTCAAAAGACCCGGTAACTAAGAAAATAAGTTGTACTCACCGGAGTGACCAATGTACTCCTAGTCCATAGTCCCCTTTCCTCCATTCTACATGGGTGTCCCTCGCAAGGGACGGGAATGGAAAAAACTTTCACCAGAATAATAACTTTCCCTAAAATGCATACATGCGTGGGGGCGAGGCTCTGGAAGCATGCGCTCCCGTAACCCCACCCACCGGGGCCACAGCATATAGAGGAAAGGGGACTGTGGACTAGTACGTTAGTCACTCCAGTGAGTAACACTTAATGACTCCTACGTCCTGTCCCCTTTCATCCAACCTGTAGGGGCGACTACAACTGATGAAAACGCCCTACGAGGAGAGATTGACACTGTATGCAAACAGATCACGGAGGGCAGCCTGGCCAAATGCTGCATCAGCCCTGGCACTGGTATCCAGACAATAGTGCTTGCAGAAGGCCGCTTGAGTGTCCCATGTCACCACTCTGCTTTTTATTTATTTTTTAAATCAGTTTTTGTTCAAGTTTTCCACAACATTAAGTTGACAATAACAGCTTTACTATTCCCCAGTCCCACCTCCCTATCCCACCCCAAAACCACAACAGGTGCTGATACATATGTGAATATTATACAAATTCAAGCAGAATGCAGAAGAGAAGCTAGGACATGTATGGTTGTGCTAGTAGGGCATCATTTGCAATAAACGTCACTGGGACGAATCACTTCGGAGGGGTAGTTTTGCAATGAGCATTACTAGTACTTCCGCTTTACCTTGTGATTGTCCAATTATGCCAGGGCATTCTGACTGAGTCCAGGTGAGGAGGGATCTTCATCCTTAAGGATATTTGCCCAAAAGGGATCCCAGTAGTCTACTGATTTAACTCCGGGAGGAAAGGAAGAGAAGGCAGATACAATGATTCCCGGCATTAACAGATTTTCAACATGTGGATCCACTCTTTCACTGCAGTTGGTCTTGTCCTTTTACATGTTTTAGCTATTAAAGCCCTGGCGACTAGAGGCCAGGAGTTTCCTTTCCATTTTAATGGGGACATAAAAAAATGCAGGTAACCAAGCCACCGGGTTATCGCGTGGACAATCTGGGACCATTTTGCCCATGGTTCCGAACTCTCCGTCCCGCAGAAGGACTGTATATGACGACAATTCCAAACCATATGCATCTAATCAGCTGTGTCAAAATTACATTGTGGACAGGTAGCCGCTCTCGCAGGGTATTTATGGAGTTGTGCAGGTGAATGGTAGAACTGATGTACGACTTTAAACTGTATAAGGAGGAACCTGGAATTCAAGAATATCTTCCGGGTCATTCTACAAATCACCTGCCATTGCGTCTCTGTTGGAGGTGTGTCCAAAGCCCTATCCCACCTTGCTCTAAATAAAACTGGGGGGACTAGACAAAGATTTTATAAGTTTGTATAGCACTGAAACCACGCCAATGAGTTTAGGGGGTTGGTCACAAACTGGGCTAAGAGGGAAGGAAGTGGAGCCCACTGGAACACATCCCACACCCCCCCGCCCCAACCAAGAGTTTCTTGTAGCCTGAAATATAGTAGCATGGAAACAGTATTCCAGGGACCATGGCTCTTAAGGGTAGCCCACTGAAACTTGCCGTCCTGTACCATATCACCCAGGGAGTGGACATCCAATTTCTCAAATTGTGTTCTAAAAGCCCCTTCATGAGTGAGAAGAATTCCATGAACCGAGTACAGTGCAAAGTCAGCCTGATAGTTACCTCTCGCTCCTGCTCCAGAGCTGACCTGATCCCACGCCCAGCGAGTTACATCAATAGGCTAGATCTCCCCCCAGGGAATGCATCTGGGTGTTCCCCACAATATGCCTTTCAGGTCTTCTGGTCAAGCGGTAGCTCTTTTGAGTTTGATGTGTGGCAGGTCCTCGGAAGAGTGCCACCACCAAATGGCATACTGGATCTGAGAGGCAAGAAAATACACAAAGGTCTGGGTAGTCCAGACCTCCAGCAGCATATGGCAGCGCCAGGGTGTCCAGTGTGATCCGCGCTTGTCCCCCCCCCCGCCCATACCAATCTAGACAACAATGACCGGGTATGCTTTCAGTACCACTGCTCCCGCCCCCTGAGTCCCTCAGCCTACTTCTGCAGGAGTCTGTCCTGATACATTCTCGTTTCACCATCACCGTCTTGTGGCCAATGGTGGATTTGACTTTTATGGACTTCATTGATTCACGGTGCATCACCCTTTCTCAACTCTCATGCTGGACTTCCTTTGCATCTTGTACTGATGGTGGCTCCGAATCAAGCTGTTCCCATCTTCATCTTGTATCCTGACTTGCAACATCATGTGTTGCAAGTCAGGATACAAGATGAAGATGGGAACAGTTACTACTGACTTCTGCAATTGTATTCGCTTTCCCCTCTTGCTTCTCCACTCTTTTTGACTGCTTACTCTCTGGTCTCAACTCCTATCTCCTCCCCTTACTTTCTTCTATGCACTTACTGGACCTAGTATGATAGCAACCTTATCAGTGTTCTCCCCCACCCCTTGCTCGTCCCCCCCACCCCACTCTAGCACGATCTGAAATGTCATCAGGCCTAGTACGATAGTCGCTTGTTTTGTTCCTCCCCTCCCTTTCTGCACCCCTCTCCCTCACCTTTTGTTTTTCTCCGGGTCTACCAGAAATGTCGTCAGGCCTAGTACAGTAGTCACCTGTCTGTTTCCATTTTCTTCTCACTCTCCCCCTCACTTCCTTATCTATGTCTTAGCTCTTGCACTATCTGAAATGTCATCGGGCAGAGTACGATAATTAATTTCACATCCTTACCGTTCATGGCCTGTAAGAATGTCATTGTATTTTCCCTTGTTCACTCCCTTGCCTTGAAGCGCTTTGAAACACATTGTGTATAGGCGCTATGTAAATAGACTATCATATCATACTAAGAAGGTGGAATCAATGGAACATTGTTAAAGATGTAAAGCATCTTAGGAACCACAACTGCTAGGCCATAAACACTGCATATGGAAACTAAGGCACAATAACCATATACTCTGGTGCCACGCCAGACGCAAGGTTCGATTTCCAAACAAGTCTGGTTTATTTCAAAGTATTCTCAGTCGGCCGACTGGGGTCTCAACGTCTCGCAACGTGTGTTCCCAGACCTTGTGAGACGCAAGAGAGCGAGCAACGCTCAAGCAAAAATATATTTACATAACATGCAATCTTTTGAAGGCAATTCAATCCGTCCATAAATGTATCGTTCAGGCTAGGGTTCATGACAATTATGACATGTTATGACAAGTCTCTATTCAGTCTAAATATAGTTATTCTAGCAATAGTAGCAGACACAGCTTTCTATTATGGGGAACATAAAGCTCTTAGTTCAGCAAGGGTATCATGTTCGTAGGAGAGAAACATTCCTTAGCACGTTATCTATGTGTTTCGATTAATGAAACTAAGGGTCAGCCAGTTCTGAAGAAGAAAATACCAGTCTCCGCGAAGGAGTACCGCTAAAAGAATATAATTCATGCTTTAACTGCCTTTTACTACAGCGTTTGCAAGACAGGCCGGCACCTGGTCTGCTGATTAGATGCAGCTTCTGCTCGCCTTCAAGGACTTCATGAGGAAGGAAATCAATGTATTTCTGTATCCTTTGACATTCCTGTCTGTGTTAGTTTTTCAGCATTCAGGCCGTGGCCTTGCATCGTGTGTGAGTTCGAAGCATAGAATACATTTTGCAAAGCGTTTTGACAAAAAAGGAAAAAAGCAAATGGCTGACATTTCACAAATTGGCTTCCTCTGGTTACATTGACGATTCTGTCATTGCGATGTTTGTTGCATGATGCGATTGGTTTCTGGCCAACATAATATACATACTATAGGGTTGTTTCTAGTCTAATAAAACCTCCTTTTGGCCGTAAACCAAGAGCAGCATCCATACATTGCATCTTCATCTGACCACGTGTCTGTTTCCGAGCTACCCATACTACTGTAATCGTCATCAGAAATATTAATTGCCATGAATTCTTTGATCGTTTCTTTTTTGTGTTGGGCATCTTCACTTAATATGCAAGGAGGTTTCGTTTTCATTGCGTATATACACTCATTTGTAATTTGGGAGCAGAGGATTGGCAGGCATTGTATGCAACAGCAGAACATGAGGATTCCAAATATCATGACCAAAATTGCAATTAGTTTCCATCTCCATGATCGCAGCAGTTTCCAAAACCATGAACTTATATTCAGATTCCAACCACCTGTGGGGACACGAATATCAGAACTCAGGACATGCAATTTCTTGATTGCTTCAAATATCGTGGGGGAGGAGTCACTTGCGAATACACAGCACGCTGACCCCTCGATTTGCATACCTCCCCCCATGATCAGCCAAAATTATGTCAAGGACCATTCTATTCTGAAGTGCCATTAATCTAACTGCTTTCTGTTCTAGTGTCATATTATAGAGTTTATCTGTAGTTCAATTTATCGTCTTTTCTAACACCCTGGACAGTTTCCTTATATTCCATGAATTTATTGCTTGTCCCCAAAATGGTATGAATGACTTTGCTTATCGCCTGCAATCTGTCCTGCATTATCATCTTGTCGTAGCCTAGATCTGGATAGTTTTGATATTTCAGAAGTTTTGGAAAGAAATATACCAGGAAAAATTATACCTAAATAACAGGTCCCTTCCCAAGTTCTAGGTAACCGTGGATAGGCCTGATCTCCACATAAAAAATAAACAGAACCTCCTATATATAATGGCTTCTCTTCTTGCCCAAGTACGGCAGTATTCATTCATCTAGTAAACGTTCCCACTGGATAGGAAGCCTTTTTCCGTAAGCAAAATGGGACAGAATGTGGACTGTGATTAATAGTATAGGAGGGAGGCACAGCATCTTTCTTTCCTACTGGAGCCATGTTAAAAGTGATTAGGCATTTGTAAGGCCTAGAGAGCCTATCTACTGGATTCGTTGTTCACGTGTTTATTTTGCTTGCGCTTGCAAATAAGGAACAACCCACCGGTTCAAATACCACTCTTTCAAATTCATCTATGTTTGTTTCATCAAACTGACCAGTAACACTGTTGTTCCATTTTCCATAAAATAACGCTCTCAATGATGCATAACATGCAGTATTAAGTGGCGACAGATGTACATACCAACCCATTCCTTTTCCACCATGCTGGGGTAAATGGGAACAGACCCAACAATTGGACCTATTCAAGATAGCATGTGTCATATTCATAATCAATAGCAATGTATTATTGTCATAACCTTTTCTATGTTTCACTTCTACTGAGGGGAGAGTGTAAGAGAGCACATGGCACTGGGCTGCTCGTAGTAGGAATATTGGTAGCAGGTAAAAGAAAGTTCAAAGGATGCAGTTTCCAGATACCACAATATTGGGATAAGCGTAATCAAAATGCAAAGCGGTATCATAATCATTAACATATTCTTTTTTCCGAACCAAGTTTTTCTAAGAGTAGGCTTATTCTCTATTTCTACAATATCAACAGCGTTGGTGCAGGAGGGAGCAGGAGTGAGTGTAGGCATTGTCTGTAATGTTTATCTTAGGAAAAGATTTCATTGTTCGTCGTGAAAAGTTCTCCACAGCAACACACATTAACAGCAAAGCCTTCAAGTGGCAGCAAAGCGTTCAGGTCAGTTCAGGCTAGCCTGCTTAATGAATGACAGCAAGCTGATGTGATTTTGCACAGAGCTCCAAAAAGGCAGGAGCAAGCATCAATTGTGTCGGTACCATATTGTTAGGACACCCGCTAGGGCACCTACCTGTGAGAGGCCAGGGAGACCCACACATCGATTCCGGTCCTGGAGACTTTATCTCCATTTCCGGTGGTGGGGTCCACGCTCCGCGTTGTCCTCCGTTGCTAGAGGCAACGCTGTTTTCTTCGCGCATGGGCCGCAGCACGTCAGCTTGCTTGTCAAGCCTCGTTTTTGATCGGCTGCCTTCGCGCATGCACGATGGAGCAGCAGCGCGTCGGCTTGCGAGTCAAGCCTCATTCTCACGCGCGCGCTTCCCTTATGCTGATTGTGCAAGAGGGCGTTGCGTTCCAGCCCACGGTCTCCCGCTGACACCTTATCAAGCGGGCTGAATTGGAACTTGCTGCGTCTCAACGTGGCTTGGTTCTCCATCCGCTATGCTCCTGTACCAGTTTATCCCGCATCTTGTCTCTAGTGTCCTTCTGCTCCTTGTTACCCTCTGGTACTCCTTGGCTGCTTGTTCCTGAGGTCCGTGGACCTTCCTTGGGTTCCCTCTCCTGGGATCTCTCCCTTCCTTTCCTGAGTTCCCTTGCTCCTTGCCTTTTGCCTTTGCCCTTTCCTTGTTCTGGGTCTCCCCTCTCCTTTCCTGGTCCTGGGTCCTTACCTTGCATTGTGCCCCTGTTCCAGTTGGAGACCCTTTGCCTGACCTAGTGTGCCTCTGCCTCCAGCTTGGGTACTTGCCTTTGTGGACTGCTATCATTCTTTAGAACCACTAGAAGCCACGTCTATCAACAGTTCTTCAATTCAGCTAAAAGCGGCCTTCCCTGTCAGTGCTTGCAGTGTTCTGGCACCACGTTAAAACACAGGGAAGTGCCCATCCGTGGCGTCAGTAGCTGGTTCCCCTTTCACCCTGTGCAGTTAGGGTGGAAGTGGGACTAGTTCTTTGCGCCATCAACCAACGTGACAGACTGGCTGCATCTCAACAGACACCTCCTGGAAGCACAGGTATGCAGCGTCCCCGGGACGCATTTCCTAACACATATGCCCCCACCTCGTCCCCACGGGGTTGCACTGGTCCTTTACTTTTTCAATGGTAGCACCGGGAAACCACGTTTCAGAGCTTTCAATTAGATGCAGCTTGATACAACTCATACGCTCCTTTTCCCTAGGCCTCCATTCCCACTTCATCCATGCTGGGAACAAAGGCAAAACAAACACGCAGATCACTTCTGATTTTGTGAACGTAGATTGTAACTTATGGCTCCAGGTACAGTATGATCGATGAACAATGCACTAATTTCCAGATGCTGGATCAGTGCCAGCTTTCGATGCAATGAGTGATGATGCGGCAGTAGTCTGACAAGGTTGAGGCACCTTTGGCCTTTTGATCTTTGTTGCAATCTCCCCACGCCCTTTCTCGGGTTTAGGAAGCACTTCTGGCAGAGAACTGGCGATGGTATCTTTGTGATGGAGTGCAGCTGTATTTCTTTCAACGTCAGGATCAGGCAGCTCTTTCAAAGGAAATGGAATTCTTTTTGTGTGTGTTGCGTGGATCCAGGACTTGCGGCCATCCACTCAGACTGCAGTCTGTGTAGCCAGGAGCACCTGGTAGGGCCACTTCCATCGCGGTGCGAGTGAAGATTTTCTCTCAAAATCTTTAATCAGTATCCAGTCCCCAGGTTGCAAACAATGTCCTGGGTCGGTATATCCGATAGACGAGCCTCCTGCACCTGCTGATGAATTAAACGCACGTTTTGAGTTAACTGTTTAAAATAGTTAATAAGCAACGGGTATTCTATGTCCCTCAGCTGTTTCGGCTGCCAAGCATTCCAAACATTTGCTGGTCTCCCCATAACTACTTCACAGGGGGAGAGTCCAGTCCTTGCTTGTACAGAGGTTTGCATGCACAACAAAGCTAGCGGTAATGCATCGGGCCATTTCAAATTGCTCCCCTCACAAATCTTACTTAGCTTATTTTTCAAGATACCGTTCTGGCGTTCCACCAATCCGGCACTCATCGGGTGTCTAGCCGAATGGAATCATTTGTCAATTTGGAGGCCTGCACACATTTGTAATATCATGGCTGCAATAAAGTGCGGACCATTATCTGACCATATGACACGGGGTAGGCCAAAACGGGAAAAGTAGTCTTTTAGCATAACTTTAGCTGTGGACATAGCTGTACAATCTTTCAGGGGATAGGCCTCTGCCCATTTGCTAAATGCGCAGACCACCACAAGGACATACTGTCACGACCATAACCCCTGGCCTGGGAACTCGGGGCCTCTGGCCCTCGCCACAGTATTCCTGCAAGGCCCCAAGGGCCCAATCATGCCCCTCTCAGCTGCCCTTGCGCCAGGCTCATATAACAGGTGGAGTTTCCAGGAATGGACCAACATGACTGCCCCCACAACGATCAACATGGAACTGCATCATGCAGTCTAGCATCCAGGGCGTGGTCTGCCCTGGAGGCACCTGGGATACCTGCTGGCTATTTAAGCCACGACCGAGCTGAGGCACACGCTTCACGTTGTTCTGCACTTGCAGCGTGATGTTCACGAAGTCCTGCTCGCAGCATCCTTGGCCTGCATCTTCAGGGAGAAGAACACGGTTATTCCTCCTTACCTGTTCTACATCCAGCTCCTCAATCTCTCCGGAATCTTCCCTGGAACTCATCTTCTTTCGCAAGCAACATCCTAGTGAGGAGAGACAAGAAGAAGACAATTAGTAAGCATTCGTCTTCCGATTCCATCGCCTCCAGACTCTGCTTACTTACTGAAGCTCTCCTGGTAATTCAACCGCCGCCCGCACATCTTCCATTCTACGCTCCGCTTCCATCTGGCCGCATTTCTTCCAGGAACTGCTCGGCGACCTGCAAGGAAGAATAGCACAGGTTAACTTTATTCAAAAGACGCTTATAGCACCGCGCTTTGCGCATTCTCTTACCTTCTCGAGCACTGCTCTCTCCATCAGCTCAACGTCTTCATCACCCCTTCTGCATCAACAAGAGAAGCAGGTCAACAGGGCAACAACAATTGTGGACACTCATTTAAAAACTAAAGACTTACCTTAAGAGTGGAGTCACAGCCGGCCTGGACTCCCGGGCCCACGCCAGTGAAGTAACTCGGTGGAAAGGTGCCCAGCCACGATGCGCCCCTGCACAGAACAGCAGGACGGAGAGCGCACCTTATCGAAATACAAGGTGAGAGAGACACCAAGGGGGTCGCAAGGGGAACACTTGGGAGGTGGGCCCAGAGAGAAGGTGATTGTAGCTAAAACTAAACTCCTGTCTTCCAGAATAGGCCCAGGCCAGCGCGAGTCCCCGGGGGAGGTGAATCCATCCCAGAAGCACTCCAGACCAGTCGGGTGGCATCCCTGTGGATACAAGGTGAGCATTACAGAACACAAAGCCCAAACATAATGATCAACCCGGGTGCCTAGTATGGAAACCTCAGAAACCGATCAGTTGGCCCAGTTGTTGGGGCAGTTATGTGCAGAGGTACATTCTGCCCAACAAGAAACCAACGCCTTGTGGAGAGAACTAATTGTGGCCAAAAAACAAACTGATGATCTTGGCAGACAACTCCTTAAATCGCAGGCCGGACAAGCCCTGTTGCCCAGAATTAGCCCATCAGTGCCAACTCCCACGAATAATCCGGTTCAGATCAATCTACCTGGGACAGTTCCACTAGCTCCACCGCAGCGTTTCTTGGGGGATCCTTGAAGATACGCGACCTTCATGAACCAGTGTCGCCTCCACTTTTTGTACAGACCTGGGGCGTTTCCCCAATGACCAATCGCGAGTGGCCTTTGTTTTGTCGTACTTGGAGTGGTAGTGCAGCAGACTGGTCGGTGTCATTCATCAGCCGGGATTATCCACTGTTACACGATTTTGGGGGCTTTCAGCAGGAGCTGGAAAAACTCTTTGCCCGTCGCTCCCATGGACAGGCTTTGGACAACAAACTTTTGTCCCTTCGAAAAGGAAACCAGGATCTGTTGGCATACATAGCCACCTTTAATAGGCTGGTGGTTGAAGCAGAATAGCCAGCGGACAAACAAACCACCTTGTTCCACTGGGGATTGCGAGAGGAGTTAAAGGACGTACTGGCCCAAGTTGTGGACCCACCCAAGGACTGTGCCGAGTTCATTAATCTGGTGGTACAATTCGACCATCGGTTGCAAGATCGGAGAGTAGACCAAAGCAAACCGGATGCACGTGCCATGTTTGTGCGCCCCAAAGAGCATGCCCAGCAGAGATCAGAAAGCACAGTTGAACCAATGCAACTAGGAGGAGTTAGACCACCTTTAACCAAAGCCGAATGGGACAAGAGGAGAGAACAGCAGTTATGCCTTTACTTTGGAAAGGCAGACCATTTCCTTAAGGAGTGTCCAGTTAAACCACCAAGAAGAACCGTACGAGCCACAGACAAGGAGAAACCAAGTTAGGAGTCGGAAAACTACCAAGCCCGGCAATTGTAGGGCTCCAATTGTCGAGCGAAGAAATCCAACTACAGACCTCCCATTTTGCTTTACCCGTGATCCTAATTACCCATCAACAGCCATCAAAGATGCATTCGTTAGAAGCTTACATTGATAGCGGAGCAGTGGGGAATTACATTGACCAGGATCTTGCAGCAAAGATGGGGCTCCCACTCTGTTCTAAGCCCACCACAGAGAACGTAACCACTGTAGATGGCACTGAAATCGCCTCCGGTCCTGTGTCCGAATGTACCACAGAACCCACCCTCCTATGTCAAGATGGCCATCGAGAAACCATCACTTTTGACCTCATCAAAGCACTGCAGTTCTGATTTATCCTAGGGATGCCGTGGCTGTTCGCGCACAACCCACGGATCAACTGGCATGCCCGAGAGATGGTCTTCTCCCATGACTGCACACACACACCTGCTATCCCAAAAGAAGGAAGGGGAAGCATGCCGGCTCACCCGTTCAGGAAGGTACGATAAGTATCTTAGATGCGGTTGCCACCTTACCAACTCAATACCAGGACTTTCAAGACGTGTTCCAAAAGGAACAAGCAAATACCCTGCCACCCCACAGGCCCTACGATTGCCAGTTCGACCCGATACCTGGAGCCCGAATTCCGTGTGGCCGTATCTACACGCTCACTGAACCGGAGAACCAACATCTGAAGACATATCTGAAGCAATACCTGGCCAACGGTTTCATCCGCCCCTCAAAGTCATCGGCCGCGTCTCCCTTATTCTTCGTACCGAAGAAGGAAGGAGAATTGAGGACTTACATCGACTACTGTGCATTGAACCAAGCCACTGTCAAGAACCGCTACCCCCTACCTCTGATCCCAGAACTGCTAGACCAAGTAAAGGAAGCTCAAATCTACACGAAATTGGACCTTAAAAAGGTGCCTACCATCTTGTGCGCATTAAAGAAGGGGACGAGTGTAAAACAGCGTTCCGTACCAAATACGGCTTATACGAATACCAAGTGATGCCGTTCGGCCTGTGCAATGCCCCAGCCGCATTCCAATACTTCATGAACGATATTCTAAGAGAGCTGATTGATGTCTGCGCCTTAGTCTACATCGATGACATCCTGGTGTATTCGGCTTCTGAACAAGATCATGTCAGG
The DNA here is from genome assembly GCF_040938575.1 of Ambystoma mexicanum. Lineage (NCBI taxonomy): Eukaryota > Metazoa > Chordata > Amphibia > Caudata > Ambystomatidae > Ambystoma > Ambystoma mexicanum. Next base: position 1,057,166,972 of record NC_090921.1, on the reverse strand, counting down.
CATGTACGGGCTGTCCTTGCCAAGCTCCGTCAACATCATCTCTACGCCAAGCTTGAGAAATGCTCATTCCATGTTACGGAAGTAGAGTTCCTGGGTTTTATCCTCACTCCAAAAGCAATATGAATGGATGTGTACAATGTCGATGCCGTCCTCAATTGGCCAGCTCCAGGTTCATTCCAGGGAGTCCACAGCATGCTAGGCTTTGCAAACTTTTACAGCTGATTCATGCCAGGGTTCTCGCAAATAGTTCACCCGATCACTTCGCTATTAAGGAAGTGCAACAAAACTTTTCGATGGATAGAGCCTTTCAAGAACTCAAGGCGAAATTCATCACCACTCCATTCTTACGACACCCACGCCCAGAACTTCCATATGTGGTGGAGACTGATGCTTCCAGTATGGCGATGGGTGCAGTATCGCAAAGGGACCCACACACCGGCCAGCTACATCCTGTGGCTTTCTGCTCACGAAAATTCTCACCACCTGAGCCCAACTATTCCATCACAGATAAGGAGCTGCTGGCCATAAAGGCCGCCTTCAAGGCCTGGCGACACTATCTGTTGGGAGCCAGACACTATCACCGTGATAACGGTCCACCGAAACCTACAATACCTGAAAAGTGCAAAGGCTCAATCTTCTCAACAACTGCGTTGGGCCCTTTTCTTCGCGGAGTACGACTATGTGATCACGTACCGACCTGGAGTCAAAAATGGCAAGGCTGATGCCCTTTCACACATGGGCACCGATGAGGTTGTGTATACACCTCCTGACCCCGTAGCTATCATTCCGGGGGACAGACTCTTAGGCATTACAACTACTATGACTCAAGACGAGTTGCTGTATGAAGTCCGGCAAGTGTTAACTCAGTAGCAACTACGAGAGTGGGGTTCAAGAGGAGAACACTATAGTGTTAAGGACCAACTGCCTTACTACAGGAATTGGCTATTCGTGCCTGTAAAATAACTTCAAGAACAGGTCATCTCGGAGTATCACGACTCCCTCATGGAAGGCCACCTGGGAATTGCCAAAACCCTGGCCAAGGTAAAACGAAGTTATTGGTTGCCAACGTGGCACAAAGATGTAATTCAATTCATCACTTCCTGTGGTATCTGTGTTCAGAATAAATCATCAAAGCAAAGACCCGCTGGGCTCCTGCAACCATTGGACAGTCTGACGGCTCCGTGGCACGTTATCACTCGATTTCTTCACCGACCTACCCTCCTGTCAAGGTTATAACACTATCCTAGTGATCATGGACCTGCTCTCCAAGATGGCCCATTTTTTCCCATTCAAAGGTCTACCAAACGCATCTGGTCTCGCTAGAACTTTCCTTGAACACGTGGTACGGCTGTACGGCTTCCCATCAGTCTTGATTTCGGATCCAGGTACCCAATTTGTATCTAACTTCCGGAGGAAGTGTTGCTCGATGGCCCAAATAGACATCCGATTATCCACTAGCCATCACCCCCAAACGGATGGTCAAACGGAGAGGACGAACCAAACGCTCAAGCAATACTTGCGCTGCATGCTTCACCAAGTGGAAGGAAACTGGAAGGATCTATTGTGGATCGCTGCGTATGCCTATAACAACTCACTAGACAGCAGCACCGGGCAAACTCTGTTCTTTACTGTATATGGCAGACACACAAGCACGTCAGAACTGGACATCCCTATGACTCTGGAAATGCCAGCCATCACAAACCTACACGCGACCATTTCGCAGGCCTTCACGAGAGCCAACGAACATTTGCATCAAGCCAAGGCTCACCAGAAGAAGTATGCAGACCAGCATCGCGAAAAAGCCCCCGACTACCAAATAGGAGACATGGTGTGGCTAGCCTCGAGCATGTGCCTCTAAAAGGGAACCCGGAAATTCCGCCCACGGTTTTTAGGGCCGTTCCCCATCAAATCCATCATAAACCCAGCCGTGGTAAAGTGCGTTGCCAACCCACATGCGGATACATCCGGTGTTTCATTTATCCCTCCTGAAACCAGTTCAGCCTGGAACCCGAATAACTACCCCACCAGGGCCTGTGATAATTCATGGAGAACCCGAATTTGAAGTAAAAGACATCCTGGACTCCAAGTATGTTAGAACAAAACTCTATCTAGTGGACTGGAAAGGATATGGTCCGCAGGACAGAACATGGGAGCCCAGTGATTACATTCATGCTCCACGTCTGATTCAGCGTTTCCACCAAGAGTACCCCACCAAGCCGGGACCAGACAGAAGGTCCACCCTGAGAGGGGCCTTGGGGGGGCCTTTATGGGGGAGTGCTGTCACGACCATAACCCATAGCCTGGGAACTCGGGGCCTCTGGCCGGCACCACAGTATTCCTGCAAGGCCCCAAGGGCCCAATCATGCTCCTCTCGTGTAACGCTCACCTGATTCTCGCAGAGGCGCCGGTCTTGACTGGGCGACTACCGTATCTTCAAAGGTGATGTGCAGCACCCGGTTGGCTCTTTGGGCTGGACCTCTGTGCCCTGTATGCCTGACGTGCAGAGTAAGATGTCTGCAGATAGAAAATACGGGGTTAATGAACTGGGGTTATTGGGGTGTCCCTATCTCTTTCCTCTTCTCCTCTCCTGTAGACCCCCACAGGTTAACGCTCTCACCTTAGGTAAGTGAATGCCGAGCTCTCCATCTGCCTCGGGGCAGGGTGCTGTAACCAGTTTCTTCACTGGATAGGTAGCGCAGGCCTCTTGACTTCAGAGGACTGCTGTCCGTCGTTTACTGCACGAACGGTAAGTTTCGAGTAACTCAAATGTCTTTAAAGTCTTTAATAATGATGTCTCTTGTTTTGCAGGGTTCCGGCGATGGCGGATGACGGGCTGAAGTGAGTTGAAGATGGAGCCCGTGTGATGAATAGAAGCGCCTGGAAGCACGTAAGTAAGCGCTTGTTGCCAGCTTCACGAAGCGCTCTAACTGTCTTTTTATTTTGCAGGTACAAGTTCGGAGCGGCTGCAGGGTGCCGGGATACCCACTGGGTTAGATGTGGAAAGGAGTAATGGCACGTGAGTATTAAAGTTCCCCAATGTCTTTAAACGCACCTTGTTTTGTCTTTCAGATGCGAGATGCAGCGCCGACGGCCTCCGGAGCGTGCGAAGAGTTGGTAAGCTTTTGTCTTTCAGATGCCGGAATGCAGTGTGAAGACCTCCGGAGCGCACGAAGAGTAGGTAAGCCTTTGCCTTTCAGATGCCGGAATGCTAACCTGTTCTTTCTTGTCTTTATAGGTGTTGCTGAAGACTGGATTCAGGATGATAAGCCTTTTTCCTTAGGCCCAGGACCGGATGCAGAAGACACGATGAGCGTTCTGCTGCAGAGGGTGCAGAATAACGCAAAGCAAGATTCATCCACCGGGTGTGGTTTAAATAGCCTCCTGTAGTGCTTAGGTGTCTCCTTCCACAGCCACGCCTAAGTAAGAAAAGAGTTCCTGGTAAAAAAAGAGTTCCTGCCTTCCAGAAGAGTTCCAGTGTTCTGAATCTAGGGAGTGGCTCCAGCCCCACCCAACAGGAAAAGTAGTTCCAAACAGAAGAGGATCAGAGGCTCAACTGGCAGGCAAGTAAGCAGCATGGTCTGCTGCAGGTAAGTCCACCCAAGCATTATGAGCCCGGCGCTTCCAGCGCTGGGACTGGGCATATTTATGAGCCTGGTGCCACTGGCACCAGGACTGGGTCCAAAAGGTCCCAATTGGGACTGGTTGGCACTCGGAACCTGGGTTATGGATCTGCTTCCAAGGGAGTTGGGAAAACCCTGACCTTTTGGAAGCAGAGATCATGACATCTCGGCTGTCCTGGCGCCAGGCTCATATAACAGGTGGAGTTTCCATTGGGGAATGGACCAACATGGCTGCCCCCACAAGGATCAACGTGGAACTGCATCATGCAGTCTAGCTTCCAGGGTGTGGACCGCACTGGAGGCACCTGGGATACCTGCTGGCTAGTTTAGCCACACCCGAGCGGAGGCACGCGCTTCGTGTTGTTCTGCACTTGCAGCTTGACATTCACCAAGACCTGCTCGCAGCATCCTTGGCCTGCATCTTCAGGGAGAAGAAGAACACTGTTATTCCTCCTTACCTGTTCTGCAACCAGCTCCTTGATCGCTCCGGAATCTTCCCTGGAGCTCATCTTCTTTCGCAAGCAACATCCTAGTGAGGAGAGACAAGAAGAAGATAATTAGTAAGCGTTTGTTAGGCAGAATCCTGTGCAGTTCCCTTAGTGAGCACTACACAAGATTAGGACTACAGGTGAGAATAATAAATCCCCTTTGGTATCAGTTTGTACCACAAAGATTTAGTTGGTAGCTGTGGCTGAGCAGTCAGACTTATCTCAAGAGGGAGATGAGCAGTATTCAGGGTTTACACAATAGGCCTACAGTACTAGGGCACAAGGAAACACTGACCAAAGCTTTGTATTAAAAAGTAGTTATATATTTATTTTATACACCTCTAATAAAACACATGTATCACAGTCATCAAGCAAGTTAAATTAAGTCAAAGGAAAAATATACACACTCCCAAGTTAAATTGAAGACCAAGTGAACCAGAGTGAAAACTGAGCAAAAGGGCACAGTGAAAGCCAAACACAAGGGAGACTCTAAAAATTCCTTACAAGGTAGGGAAAGCACAAGTTATAGAGAAATAGTTTCCTACACACCCTAGCAACACTTCCCATAAATTTGTGGACCAGTTTAAGCAAGATAGTGCATCAGTATAGGCAATACTTAAATGAAAACTTAGCAAAATGGCATTCCACAAGGTTTAAAAATGAGAAGGAAATGGTAGTTGTACGAAATAGGTGCACCACACAGTTCTAGATGAAAATCAATCTAAAGAAGGCAGGTCTAACAAATGTAGCCAGAGTCAGTAGGACTGTGCCACAGTCAGTGGTACAGGGCAAGGGCCCAGGAGCAAAATGTTCTTGTAGCTGCAGTCAAGTCTTTGGTTAATGAATTTGAAAAGGTGGATGCAGAAGTTGAAAAAGACAATGTTAAGAGAGAGGGGCGGCCAACCCAACAGGTAGGTAAAGGATTTAAAACACCTTTAGTGCTACCGCGAAGAAAAGGCGGCCTGGCGGAACAATGTACCTTTAAATGAAGAAGTGGCTCCTGCGGTGGCGGTTGTTCCTGGTAGTTCCTGCAGTTCAGGTGATCCAGCAGAGGAAGAGAGGCTCTCGTCGTGGAGGAAGGTTTGGGTTACTGCAATACCCAGGGATGAAACCAGCCGCGGTGCTGCCCGACGAATAAAAGGTACACTCCTTTAAATCGCGGTCAGGGTGGACTGGTGCCTGGCTATCCAGCCTCCGAGTACTGGGTACGGGAGATTTGACCAAGGCAGGTCCGGGAAGGCGATTGGCAAACTGGTTGGCCCTACCAGCTCAAGGGCAGAAGGATCTTGCAGATGAAGAACGTCTTTCATCGTGTGGAGAAAAGTGGTGAGACGCTGCAGCAGGGCTTCACCGGTGGTTCAGTCATTGCAGATGTCTTTGGCTTCTTAGTTCCAGTGGCAACGTCTTGCCCTTCCAGTCCTTAGGACCTTGCTTTTATGCAAAAAGATCCCCATTCATACAGTCTAGCTGTCACTCACACAGTGGAGTGGTCATCTTGGCGGGAGACCCTCCAGCCTATCAGGATAGAGTGCGACATGGGTTGCTGAGGCAACCCTGTCCAGGGGTCCTATTCCCCCTCCCACACAATGGACCCACCCCAGACCCAGTGGCGCTGAAAGGAGGGCTTCTCGGTAGAAGCCCACCAAAAGGACGAACAAAGGATCCCCGACCTGGGTAAGGAATTTAGAGAAAGACACAAGAAAGAAGTTATATTAAAGTTCTGGCAATAAAAACCTACCAGAGTAAAGTTAATGTTAAAATACATTGGCGGTATGTTAGAGGCTGTCAGAAAAAGTGGTAGCCTCGAACAATGGGAAAATCCCATAGGGAAATATTCGCGGTTGAATATTTACGGCAGTAACCACTGCCACCAGCCAGAAACCGTTGAGAGAGGGACTGTACGGTACCCTCTTGAAAATTAACATAAGGGAAAAACTATTAACCCTTTCCAGTACCTCCATAGTAAGATGGTTTGTACTGGTTTAGTTCATATAAATTGACTAGTAAAGTCAATTGGGACTTTACATGCCCTGGGAGACAGTAGCCAGTCCCAGGGTATGGAGTCTATGCTTGGGGGTCGCTACGATACCCCTGTGTCACTGCACTGAGGGTGCTGTGTAACACATGTGAATAAAGATGGTTTATATGGGGGTGAGAAACTTCAATAGACATTAAACACAAAAATAGCCTAGAACGCACGTAGCAAAAATGCCTAAGAGTGGGAAAAAAGAGTCTCACTCTTAGCAGGAAAAAGAAACAAACCCTTCAAATCCAGCAAAGCTGCTGGGGGACTCTATATGTAAGGGAAATTAGCCATAGAATGAGAATTCTCCCTAACAGCGTTCGTCTTCCGATTCCATCGCCTCCAGGCTCCGCTTACTTACCGAAGCTCTCCTGGTAATTCAACCGCCGCCCGGACATCTTCCATTCTACGTTCCGCTTCCATCTGGCCGCGTTTCTTCCAGGAACTTCTCGACGACCTGCAAGGAAGAATAGCACAGGTTAACTTTATTCAAAAGACGCTTATAGCGCCGCGCTTCGCGCATTCTCTTACCTTCTCGAGCACTGCCCTCTCCATCAGCTCAACGTCTTCATCACACCTTCTGCCTTAACGAGAGAAGAAGGTCAACATGGCAACAACAATTGCGAAAACTCATTTAAAAACGAAAGACTTACCTTAAGAGTGGAGTCGCAGCGGGCCTGGACTCCCGGGCCCACGCCAGTGAAGTAACTCGGCGGAAAGGTGCCCAGCCACGACGCGCCCCTGCACAGAACAGAAGTACGGAGATCGCACCTTATCGAAATACAAGGTGAGAGAGACTCCAAGGGGGTCGCAAGGGGAACACTTGGGAGGTGAGCCCAGAGAGAAGGTGATTGTGGCTAAAACTGAACTCCTGTCTTCCAGAATAGGCCCACGGCAGTGCAAGTCCCCGGGGGAGGTGAATCCGTCCCAGAAGCGCTCCAGACCAGTCGGGTGGCGCCCCTGTGGCTACAAGGTGAGCGTTACATATACTTATAGTTTTGGCACCTTTCCATTTCTATGAAATCAAAATGGAGGACTTCAAATGGCATAGAGGTGGGGCCAAAACTTCCTACTGACGTCACTGTTCCTTTTCCAATGTCATGTTGTAGACAAGTCATGCAATTTTGAACCAATCTATCAGCAGTTTTTCTAATATGTGGATTCTGCCATACCGTATCTAGATGTTGTCATTTTTCTAGCACATATGTGTCTTGGACTGTGGGCCATAGTGACCATTGCCATCACATAGGCATTTGGCAACATCCATCTTTTGTTCTCTTTGTCCACCCAACAACCTTCAGAGTCTAATTCTGCAGGACCCTCTGTCCAGGCTGGAAGATTCCGCTAACTCCCATTCCTCCCCACTCTCCTCACCTGATTCAAAATCCTCTGGTTGCAGTTGCCTGTGAGAGAGGTAGTCCTTCTCCTTTTTGTGTAGAACGTATCTGTCTCGAGAGGAAGCCACAGTGAGCGCTAAAGTATAGCAAACCTGGGGCCCCCTTCCCGAGACCAGACAGTGCGAAGGGAAAAAGCCTGTTCAGACAGAAAAAACCCTCCGAGGAGTGAAGCAGCTTGAGAGGATCCGGAGCAAGCAGTTGTAGTGGCGTTCTTGAGGCAGGTAGCTGATGGGAGCAGGCGAAGCCGGACATCCAAAGTAGAGAAGGAACCGGAGAGAAGGAGAGCCACCGGAAAGAGTACCAGCGGAGAAAACTACTCCGGAGCAACAGAAACCAAGGCGGCTGGATGACAGCGCAGCCGAAGGTAAGGCAGAGAAGGCGGGCGCGGAGGACCGCGCACCGTAAGAGGAAACAAGCCAGAAGGTAAGGAGAAAGCAGGAAGAGGAAGCAAGGCAAAGAAAGGGAGGGAGAAGGAAAGGTAGTCCGAGGGAGGCAGACCGAAGGTACAAAGAAGTGGCCGTGGCGGTCGAGGCTGGAAAAACTAGCGTATAAACCCAAAGAAGCGAGCTAGCGCAGTGAAGGGGGTTGCAACGCGGCGATTGCTGGCAGAGGAGGAAAGAAATATTTCCCAGCGGCGCCATGTTGGAAAACCACTAGACCGTAGGGTGCGTAAAGGAGGAATCACGTAGCGGAACCTCTGCTCGCCCTTCCAGCGCATAGCCACCAACGCGGATATAAACGCCAAACAGGACGGCGAATGACAGTATGCCCCCTCCTAGAGCGTAGGACCCCCGGCTTAAAGGGGAAGCGGGCATGAAACTGAGCCAACAATCGAGGGGCATGAATGTTGGAAGCCGGTTCCCACGAGTCCTCCGACCTAGGGTAACCCTTCCAGGAGACCAAATACTCCAACCTACCACGGTAGTGGCGGGAGTCACGTAAAGTGGAGACCTCATACTCCATAGAGGAATCCACCTGAGGAAAAGGCTGGTCGGGAACAGCTCTCTGGTGGACGTCCGGAATGAAAGGTTTGAGAAGAGAGGCATGGAAGACAGGATGAATGCGGCTGAGGTAAGAAGGTAGTTTAAGTCGAAAGGTAACAGGATTTATTTTGGAAAGAATGGGAAAAGGACCCAAAAATCGAGGAGAGAGTTTAGAAGGGTGAACCCATTGCGGCAAGAATCTGGTGGACAGCCAAACCTTGTCCCCTTCCTTCCATTCAGGGCAAGGCCTACGATGTTTGTCCGCTTGGGTTTTGTTGTATTGGCGACTCTTCTCCAAGCACCTTCTGGCAGTGACGTGTGCATCAGAAATAGACTGCAGAACCTCTTCAGCCGTCGGGGAATTGGTGGGCGACGGAATGTAGGGAAGAAGAGATCTTGAGTGTACCCCATAGGTGCAAAAGAAAGGAGATAGTCCAATGGCTGTATGAAATGAGTTATTATAGGTAAACTCCGCCGTAGGAAGCAAAGAAACACAATTGTCCTGAAGACGATTTCTGTAGCATCTAAGGTACTGTTCCAATGTGGCGTTAAGGCGCTCAGTTTGACCGTTAGTCTGTGGGTGGAAACCAGAAGACAGGGTACGTTCCATACCAAGGCGAGAAGAAAGAGCCTTCCAAAACTTCGAAACGAATTGGCTGCCACGATCAGAGATGATCTTGTCAGGGAGACCATGAAGACGAAAAATATCCTGGGCGAAAACCTCAGCCATCTCGGTTGCGGTAGGCAGACCAGGCAATGGGGAAAAGTGAGCCAGTTTGGTCATGGTGTCAACTGTAACCATAATACATGTGCAGGAGTTGGAAACAGGAAGTTCTATGATGAAATCAGTAGAAATCAATCCCCAAGGGCGAGAGGGTACCTCAGGTTGGGTGAGAAGACCCAAGGGTTTGCCAGTTATGGACTTAGTCATGGAACAAACAGGGCAACTGAGTATGTATTCCTCTACATCCTTCTTGAGTTCTGGCCAAAAAAAAGAACGAGTGATAGATTCTGTGGTATTAAGCTTCCCACGATGGCCTGCAGTGAGTGAATCATGACACCAATTTATGATCTTGAGACATAGTGGACCAGAGGTATGTATAACCGATGGTTGAGGTATAGCAAACCCTCCTTTTTGGTGTAGGATGTCTCTCCTCTGGGTAGCGGAACAGTACCTTCTGAAGCAACACCAGCTCGAACCTCTTCCAAAAAGGTTTTGGCAACAGTCAGGATCCTATTCCTGTGGAACATCGGCTCTGGGGTATGTCTTTTCTCCTCACATTTGGGACCCTTCCGAGAGAGCGCATCCGCAAGCGTATTGTTGGTACCAGGCAAGTAAGTAATTTGCAGATCATATTGGGCAAAGAAATATGCCCAACGGGCCTGCCTGGAGTTGACACACTCCATATTCTGCAGAACCTTGAGATTCTTATGGTCCGTTCTGATGATAACGGTCTGCCTTGCTCCCATCAGTAGATGTCGCCAAGTCTCACATGCTTGTTTAATGGCCAGCAATTCTTTTTCCAGTATGGAGTAGTTGAGTTGGCTGGGAGTCAACGTCTTCGAGAGGTAGCAAATGGGGTTCTCCCGTTCCTCGAACACTTGTAGCAGAACAGCTCCAATGGCCATGGCCGAGGCGTCAGTCTCGACGATGAACTGTCTGCTCTGGTCAGGATGGCGCAAAATGGGAGCAGTACAAAAGAGGTTCTTGAGATCATGAAAACTCTGTTCTGCTTCGGAAGTCCAGCGAAAGGGATTGTTGACCTTCCTGAGTAAAGTAGTAATAGGGAGGACTGCTTCAGAGAAGTTTGGGATGAATGAGCGGTAGAAATTAGAGAGCCCGAGAAACCTTTGGACCTCTTTGATCGATGTCGGGGAAGGCCAGTCCAGAATAGCTGCTACCTTGCTGGGATCCACGGAGATACCTCTTTCAGAAAGGTGATACCCTAGATAGGGCACTGAAGTAGCAGCAAAAACACACTTCTCTGGTTTGACAAGGAGTTGGTTGTCTTTAAGCCTTTCCAGAACTTGTTGGACATGGGTTTTGTGATCCTCTAGATTGCCGGAATATATCAGGATGTAGTCCAGGTATATGATCATGGAGACAGACAATAAGTCTGAAAACATCCGATCCATAAACCGTTGAAAAACAGCAGGAGCATTCACCAAACCAAAGGGCATGACTCGGTACTCAAATAAGCCGAAAGGAGTGCGAAAAGCGGTCTTCCATTCATCTCCTTTGGCGATGCGTAACAAATGATATGCATTTCTGAGGTCTAATTTGGTGAACCAACGTGCCCCTTGAACAGCTTCAATGATCTCATGTATTAATGGCATGGGATACCGATCCCGGATGGTAACCTTGTTGAGGCCTCGGTAATCGATACAAGGGCGCAAGTCAGTAGAGTCCCTCTTCTTGACAAAGAACAAAGAAGCTCCGGCAGGAGACTTGGAAGGTTGAATGAGCCCGTTCTGAACATTGGCATCAAGATAATCTCTTAGAACCTTTCTTTCTGCTTGAGTTAAAGAGAACATCCTACAGAAGGATACCAAAGCATTTGGTTCTAAGTCTATGGTACAATCTTCTGGCATATGGGGAGGTAAGGTCGCTGGCTTTCTTTCGACGAACACCTCCAAGTAAGGGGAACAGTACAGAGGTAGAGCATGAACCCCAGCCAGCTGTTTGGTAGACCCTGTAACAATCTGAGGAAGACCGTCGTCAGAAAAACAGTTGAGCTTGCAGTAGGAGGAACAAAATTGTAGTTGATTGTCCGCCCAATTGACATGAGGATTATGCTTTCTGAGCCATGTGATGCCAAGAATAACCGGAAAATGGGCAGCTTGAATAATGTCGCACCGGATTGTCTCGGAATGTTGAAATATGGTAACCGATAGGTCCTCGGTGGTGTGAGTAATGGGTCCTGAAGAGAGAGGAGAACCGTCGACCCCTTCTACCTTTTGATCTTCTTTGCGAGGCAGGGTGCAGAGACCAATTCTTTTGCTCCAGATGATGTTGACAAAGTTTCCGGCGGCTCCGCAGTCCAGAAGTGCAAGGCACTCAACTGCTCTGCCGTTGACCTTAATAATAACAGGTAGAACCATAAGCCTGGAATCCTCGGGGATGTAAGGAGCCGAAATTGAGAGAGAAACATAGGGACTGGTGGATGAATCGGAAGTCCCTCGGAACCAGGTCCCTACTGGCGCCGAGGGAAACCGTTTCCCTGACGTTTCTGAGGAAGTTCAGTACATTCCTTGAGGAGATGTTGATCCGACCCACAATAGGCACATAGACCTTTCTCCTTCCTTCTTCTTTCAGCCGTGGAAAGAGGTCCTCTAGTAGATCCAATCTGCATGGGTTCGTCTGAAGTATGGGACGGAGAGGCGGAGACGGTGGAGGATGAGGCGGGATCGGAAAAATTGACAGTAGTTCGTTGTTTACGGCGTTCTGATCATCGCTCCTGCAGTCTATATTCAATTTGTAAGGCTGTGGAAAGCAAATCCGGAAAAGAAGGCGGCCTGGATGCTCTGGCGAGTTCGTCCTTAATTTCCTCCTTGAGACCTTGCCGGAATATGGCAAATTGTGCCTGTTCAGACCACCCAACACCCGAAGCCAATCTCTTGAACTCTGAAATGTATGATAGAACATCCGATGACCCTTGTCGGATATCCAACAGGTCCTCACAGGCGGTGTAAGTCAGTTCGGGCCTCTCAAAGGTTTGCTTCAACAGGTTCTGAAAACCAGCAAAATCGTGTAAGATGGGATTAGGCCCGGTAACCATGGAGTAACCCATGCCAGGGCATTGCCGGTCATGTTCGATATCATGAACCCGATCTTAGTCTGGTCGGTGGCAAACAGCCGGGGCCTGAAAGTAAAATATACTAAGCAGGCCTCCAAAAACTCTGACTTTTTTTAGGAGTTCCATCGAACTTCGCTGCCGAAAGAGCCATGACAGGAAGTTCTGGGGATTGTGGTTCGCGGGTAGTAATCTGTTTCAAGACCACATTCTCTGCCTTAACAGTTTGTAACTCTTGGGACATTCCCTGAATGGCCTTCCATAGTTCTTGTATCTGCTCTTCTGCCGACATTTCTTCTGAATGGCATTGCAATCTGTCCAGGTTGGAAGATTCCACTAACTCCCGTTCCTCCCCACTCTCCTCACCTGATTCAAAATCCTCTGGTTGCAGTTGCCTGTGAGAGAGGTAGCCCTTCTCCTTTTTGTGTAGAACGTATCTGTCTCGAGAGGAAGCCACAGTGAGCGCAAAAGTATAGCAGACCTGGGGCCCCCTTCCCGAGACCAGACAGTGCGAAGGGAAAAAGCCTGTTCAGGAAGAAAAAACCCTCCGAGGAGTGAAGCAGCTTGAGAGGATCCGGAGCAAGCAGTTGTAGTGGCGTTCTTGAGGCAGGTAGCTGATGGGAGCAGGCGAAGCGGACATCCAAAGTAGAGAAGGAACCGGAGAGAAGGAGAGCCACCGGAAAGAGTACCAGCGGAGAAAACTACTCCGGAGCAACAGAAACCAAGGCGGCTGGATGACAGCGCAGCCGAAGGTAAGGCAGAGAAGGCGGGCGCGGAGGACCACGCACCGTAAGAGGAAACAAGCCAGAAGGTAAGGAGAAAGCGGGAAGAGGAGGCAAGGCAAAGAAAGGGAGAGAGAAGGAAAGGTAATCCGAGGGAGGCGGACCGAAGGTACAAAGAAGTGACCGTGGCGGTCGAGACTGGAAAAACTAGCGTGTAAACCCAAAGAAGCGAGCTAGCGCAGTGAAGGGGGTTGCAACGCGGCGATCGCTGGGAGAGGAGGAAAGAAATACTTCCCAGCTGCGCCATGTTGGAAAACCACTAGACCGTAGGGTGCGTAAAGGAGGAATCACGTAGCGGAACCTCTGCTCGCCCTTCCAGCGCGTAGCCGCCAACGTGGATATAAACGCCAAACAGGACGGCGAATGACACCCTCAGACCATGTTTTTATTTCATCTGCAGTAGCTTTGCTTGCATTTCCTTAACTGTGGCAATTCCATTTTCTACCATGCAGGGTACTTCTTTCATTTTTTCAACGTACATTTTTGTGCGTAAATCAGTGGCAGTTCGTTTCGCAGTTCTTTCTGCAAATGCGTTTCCCTTTCCAACGTTACATGTTACCTTTTTATGTGCTTCACATTTCATCATTGCTAATCGTTTGGAAAGCGCAAGTGCTGACAGCAGTCTCACTATCAAAGTGACATGTTGGATTTTAGTTCCGTGTGATGTCAAGAAACCCCTTTCAGCCCATAGTCGACCAAAATTGTGTACCACTCCAAATGCATACCGACTGTCAGTATATATGTTTACATTAAGGTTTGTAGAAATTTCACATGCTCTGGTTAACCCTATTATCTCTGTGGCTTGTGCTGAGTTGTATGGGATTCTTTTGCTTTCTACAATACTTTTCAGTGTAGTGATGGCATATGCAGCAGTTGATGTAACATCGGGTAATTTAAAACAAGAACCGTCACAAAACAGTTCTCCATCTGGCTCTTTCCGTGGAGTATCAGTTAGATCAATTCTTCCTTTTGTCTCTTGTTCAGTAACCATTAAACAATCATGGGGGAATTCTTTTTCACCCCCTTTGTCTTTGGGAGGGGGCAGTAACTCGGCCAGATCTAAAGCGCAACACCTCATAATTTGGATATGCGGTACAAACAAGACAATTTCAGATCTTGTTTATCTGGCTGATGTAAGGTGTTGCATCTGCGTTCTATTTAAAAGAACGTCCACTGAATGGGGCACCATTGACGGTTAAAGCGTGACCTAAAACCAAACCCTCTGTTTGTTTTACTGACGCGGCGGCGGCGGCACCAGCAGCAGCTCGCAAGCAGCGCGGCAAAGCACATGCAACAGGATCCAACGTGGAAGAGAAGTAGCCGCATGGTTATTTCTCCCTCCTTGTTCCCGAGTCAAAACAGCCAAAGCACAACCATTGTTTTCATGCACAAATAACTTAAAACTCTTGTCATAATTTGGTGTGCCCAAAACTGGAGCTGAACATAATGCAGCTTTGAGCAGGTCAAATGCTTCTCGACATTCCATGTTCCATGGCAAAGGTAAGGTAACATCTTCCCTTGTCAATGCCACTATTGGTTTCACAATCTTAGAGAAATTCGCGATCCACTGCCTACAATATGAAGCCATGCCAATTAAAGCCCTGACTTCTTTCTGCGTCTTTGGAATAGGCATATCAGAGATGCTTTCTATTCTTTCTGGTGTCAATCTTCTTCCCTCCTTCGAAAGGAGGTAGCCCAAGTAGGTTACTTCCTTTCGACAATACTGGAATTTCTTTAGCAAAGCTTTGTGTCCATGTGCTGCTAAATGTGTCAATAGTGCAACTGTACTTTCTTTACAAATTTCTTCTGCGTCTGCTGCTATCAATAAATAGTCTATATATTGTAACAGAACACAACCTGATGGTAGTTCTAGCATATCTAGTTGTTCCTTTAATGCTCTACTATAAATACTCACTCTCAGGGTAGCCCTGTGGAATTTGTGTGAATGTAAATGTGTCATGATGCCTACCTCCAAGGAGCCAGGTCCGACCCAGCAACCCCTGAGGCAGGCATCATTCCCCCCCAGGGAAGTGCCAGCGGGCCCAAGCTTGGGGCCCTTTGGACACAGTCCTGGCGACTTAGGCGCCAGGCTCATGTCAGACCACTGTCCTGGCTCCTTAGGCACCAGGCTCATAAAGCTAGATATGTGTTCAAGTGTTTTAATGTGCACTTACCTGATGCAGACCATGCTGCTACATCCAGGCCCTCTTGAGGCCTGAATGGAACTACTTTACCTGTGGGACTACTTTCCACCTGGGTGTGGTCGGGGAAGGATACATACCTGATCGGTGGAAGGATACATGCCTGGAACTTCTTCCAAAGCTATTTAAACCACGCCCGATCAGCAACTCACGCTTCGCGATGTTCTGCTGCTCGCAGCTGGACGCTCACCGTGTCAGCTCCTGCATCTGGACTTCAGCCACGCCTGTCAGCATCCTGGGTTGCCTGCAAAGGGAGATAAGAGCGAATTGGAGAGAAAGAAGACCTTACCTGCTAAAGCTGCATCACGGGGCATCACACCGACGATCCTGAAAGGGAAGACATCATTTTAAAAGCATTTCGCTTCGATCGCTGCAGCGCTGCATTTCACTCCCCTTTCCTGGGCGCCTCCATCTTCAGCAGCGATCATCCGGATCCGCACCCACTTCCCAGAGCCTAGAGAGAAAAGACAAGAAAACAAGGTGAGAGAAGGAAGGGAAATAGGAAAAGCTCAGTTTCCTTCTAAGACTTACCTGTTGGGTCATTCCCATTTCATTTCGGGTCCTGCCGCTTCCTGGCATTCCGGACCAAGGCCCCAAACAGGAAAAAAGACAAAGACATTGAATGAGCGAATGCAAAGACATTACCTGAACGCTCATCCAGAACTTACACTTCGGGTCGGCGCCATATCTCCGGCATTCCGAACCCCGGCTCCTAAGGGGAAAAAGACATAAGCATTAGTGCTTGCTGCAATAAGACAATGAACATTATTATTAAGCTTGAACTTTTGAACTTGCAATAGAACTCTTACAGCGCCTCACCTGAATAGTCAAGCTTATTTTGAACTCCCATCAAACCTCAATCCAGTGAAGTAACTGAGTTTCAACGCGCCCCTGCATCAGAAGCAGGATGGAGAACTCATCCTTCCAGACCCTAAGGTGAGACTTCACAGGGAATCGTGGAAGGGTATCGAGGAGGGTTGGAAGGGAGTGGGAGGCTTGAGCATTATTCCATCAGTAGGTAATTCTCCCTTTTCACGCACAGGGGAATATTCCTGCGAGCCAGAAAAGCCAGAGTAGAGGGGCTCTTCCTGTCCATCATCAGAGTCATGCGCTTCACCCTTGAAGAAGCATCAGCACTCGAAGCCAGACCTGCGCCTCCGTGGGAATCAGGTGAGCGTGACAAAATGAACGTCCTCCTAGAATAAAAGCAAATAAATATCTGCTATCTGGATGTACTGGAATGCTGAAAAACGCATTCTTCAAATCTACAACACTAAAGTACGATGCAGATGCTGGAATCATAGTCAAAATTGTAGTCAAATCCGGGAATAACAGAAATTGCAGAGCAACAACTTTATTCACTCCACGCAAATCAATTATGAAAAGGTACAGTATGTCATTACCTCCTTTCTTGTAAACCGGAAGGATCAGACTATTGCAAGTGCTACCAGAAATTTCTTCAATTACGTTTCTTTTAATCAAATCTGACACAATGCATTTCAATGCTTTCTCTCCTTCAGCCGGAATTTTATATTGCGGAATACGCGGCAATGTAATTCCTTCTTTCAAAACAAATATCACTGGCTCGACTTTTAAACAACCAACATCATTGTTGTTCATTGCCCATATACAAGCCGGTACTTTACTCAGTTCAGTCGATAATGACTTAGATGAGAATTGTGATACAGGAGTCTTTTGTGGCGATATCATCAAATACACCCCATCAGGAGAATAATAAATAACGGCATTCAATTTCTTCAACAAATTTAATCCCAACAAATTTTCATAGCAATTTTTCGGCAAAAGAAATGGCCAAAATTCAGTGAATCGACCTATTGTGATAGGTACTGGTTCTGACACTGGACTAATTACTGGTGTACCTGAGAACCCTACTGAGACATTGTTATGCCCTGACAGTGGTATATCTGGAACCTGCTGATGGTCAATCGAACATTTTTGTGCATCTGTGTCCACTAAAAAAGTGTTCCCTATTCCCAACCTTCATTTCTACGTAGGGCCCTTTCTGGTCTACGGGAATAGATACTTGTTCAAACCCCTGTCTCGGGCTGTCCTAGTAAAACAATACATCATCAGATGTAAAGTCGCCAGTGTAATATGCATTGGACTGATTGTCAAAAACATTTCCATCACTTGTGCTGTTCCGCTGTTGGTTCTGGTTCCGATTCTGATTCCCCTGGTTATTCGAAATTGTGGCGCTCTTTGGTTTCTATTCGGTCCTTGTGTTCCTGGGCGACCTCTATTCTGTCTTCTCTGGAAAGTCCCATTTCGATTCTGTATCTGCGGGCACTGTGCTCGCCAATGGCCTTCTTGTCTACCATAGGCACATTGATTAATCCCTATTGGACCACCTTACATGTTGGAAAATTGGACTCTGGATGATGCGTTCCCGCCACCTCTATTATTGTTTGCTACTTGCTGCATCAATACATGTGTAATACTTCACTTTGTGTTTTTGCTTGCCAGGCACTTTCAGATGTCATTACATTTTGAATTTTCGGTAACAACCCTCGCACAAACTTAAACAAGCTCTTCCTGGGTTCAGTACTCAAGTCTTGACAACTAAAATCTGCAAATACTTCTTCAAATCAATTAAAATAATCAGTCGCTCCTTCTACTTTGCCCTGTAAACAAGCAGTCAATTTATCCCAAACTATTCTCTTCTAGGGTACCAAAGTTTTCAATTCCTCTACTATTCGCGCTGGTAAAGCCAACATAACTTGCAGCTGTTTTTCTCCAGCCTTTCTCTCACCATCAATTCTAGTCAAATGTTCCCATGTATCGCCTAACATCTGCACGTCACTTATGTTTCTAACCTGTTTCCCTATGTCTACAGGAAGAATCACAGGAAAACAATAAATCAGTGTCACTCAATGTAAAAACAGATACATTCAAAAGAGATTCAATTTCTTTATAGAATCCCAACAGGTTTTTCCTAATATCAGGGATCGTCTGTCTGATATTTATCTCTTGCCTAGAAAAAGGGACAGGTACAAACTGTGCAGTATAATGGGCTTCTATCGTTTGCGCTGCAGTTGTTGCAGTGGCAGCGACTTCTACTTTCAGGACAAACGTGGGAGGCATTTCCCTCATGGGTAATTGCAAACTAGGTGTTTCTACATTTGTTCGTTTATTAAGCAACAAAGCTAAATCAAGAGAAAAAGCAGTCGTTCTAGTTTCAGGCAAAAATGCTCTTTTGTAAATCATCATTAAATCAGCGGGACAACATATCTTATTCTTCATATATTCATCTTGCAAATACTCTACCATGACCTGTAATACCTTTCTCTGCATTTCTGGTTTATACTGACTAAACGTATCGTGCACTTCCATTGGAGAAATGGCGGCATCTGTAATCCATCTAAGCGCATCTCGCGTACAAATTCTCATCTCTTCACTAACAGGTTTCAACGGCGGAAAAAAACGTTTCTGGACATATGACATATGCGGTTTATCTTTCTTCATTATTTCTCTATACAATTGATCAAGCTTGTGCTTAAACACAAATATTCGGCCTGCATGTTCTCGTTTTCGTCGCATTATCCCGCAAATGAAAAAGAACAAGCAAATCACGCAACTCTTTCGGTGCCAATGTGTCAGTCAAATCACTCCATATGGAACTTTGCACAGCTGCTTCATCGCCACCTTCAACATGTTTCTGCCCAAGTTCTCAGCTCTTCTTTCCTGTGTTTGCTAACCGTACTACGAGTCACTCTACTGCTTCCTTGCACAGGCCCCATTTCTGTAGAACTGCCTACTAAAGTAGCTAACACATGCTGTGAAGGCGGTGGAGGAAATTATGTCACAAGCACAGTGGGAGAGGAACTTACTACTGGTGCAGATGGAACAACGGGAATGGGAGGTACATAAGGAAGAGGTGCAACTGGGTCAGTACTTTGATGTTTATGTCTTCGCTCATTCAAGGTTGTGTTTATTAGCTCATCTGATGTATGCAAATCTTGCTGTGGATATATTTTCTGTACACCTAATTGGAAAGCCCATTTTCCTAAGGTCCTCTGTCTGTTGCTGCTGATCATGCTCTAGCGCTTTTTCTGCGTTCGTTTTATGTCTGCGCGCGTGTTTCTCTCTACTTCTCAAACGCAGATTAGCTTCCTTCCTCCAGTCTCTCACGACGTTGAACGCCGCTGGTCTGGCCTTCTTACGTAACAATATTGATTCTAGGTATTCTATACGTGCTAATTCAAAGCTCCAATCATTAGGTCACTAAGTCTGATACATGTCTGGTCTGCCTATGCCAAATCGCATTAAACACTATTGCCCCTATACCGTATTTTACGTACATTTCAAATGCAGGCAACCCTGCGGGTGGCGCGACCTGGCCAGTTTCCAAAGATTGTCTACCGCAGTGGAAAAATCCCACTAAGCAGGAAGACAATTTCCCAGGCATAGTTACTCCTTACCCTAGTTGTTTGATCTTGCAAGAGCAATTCTCGACCAATATCAGGATGTTTAATAATCGGGGCACGACTCACCTGATCAATCAATTTGTCACTCAGGACGCAAGTCGTCCGTATGCAGAAGCAATCAAGAATCGTTGTGACTGCGTGATGGCTCAATCAGCCTCGTTCCAGGACCCTCACCTGATGCTCTCTGGGCGCTGCTCGTTGATCAGGGATCGGCTGTGTACAGATCTGCAAAGGAGTCTCATCACTTCTACAGGGGCGCCCCGAACACCTTTCGATCCTGGCTCGACAGCTACGTCCTCGACTCGTTTTTGCCTTCTTCAAACTCAACGTATACGATGGACAAAAAGGGGAGGGTCCCTATTCGGGCGCCATATTTGCTAGGCCATAAAGACTGCATACGGAAACAACGCACAATAACCATATAGGCCTAGTACGATAGTCGCTTCTTTTGTTCCTCCCCTCCCTTTCTGCACTCCTCTCCCTCACCTTTTGTTTTTCTCCGGCTCTACCAGAAATGTCATCAGGCCTAGTACAGTAGTCACCTGTCTGTTTCCATTTTCTTCCCACTCTCCCCCTTCCTTCCTTATCTATGTCTTAGCTCTTGCACTATCTGAAATGTCATCGGGCAGAGTACCATAATTAATTTCACATCCTTACTGTTCATGGCCTGTAAGAATGTCATTGTATTTTCCCTTGTTCACTCCCTTGTCTTGAAGCGCTTTGAAACACATTGTGTATAGGCGCTATATAAATAGACTATCATATCATACTAAGAAGGCAGAATCAATGGAACATTGTTAAAGATGTAACCACAACTGCTAGGCCATAAAGACAGCATATGGAAACTAAGGCACAATAACCATATACTCTGGTGACATGCCAGACACACGGTTCGATTTCCAAACAAGTCTGGTTTATTTCAAAGTATTCTCAGTCGGCCAACTGGGGTCTCAACGTCTCGCACCGTGTGAGACGCAAGAGAGCGAGCAACGCTCAAGCAAAAATATATTTACATAACATGCAATCTTTTGAAGGCAATTCAATCCGTCCATAAATGTATCGTTCAGGCTAGGGTTCATGACAATTATGACATGTTATGACAAGTCTCTATTCAGTCTAAATATAGTTATTCTAGCAATAGTAGCAGAGACAGCTTTCTGTTATGGGGAACATAAAGCTCTTAGTTCAGCAAGGATATCATGTTCGTAGGAGAGAAACATTCCTTAGCACGTTATCTATGTGTTTCGATTCATGAAACCAAGGGTCAGACAGTTCTGAAGCAGAAAATACCAGTCTTCGCGAAGGAGTACCGCTAAAAGAATATAATTCATGCTTTAACTGCCTTTTACTACAGCGTTTGCAAGAAAAGCTGGCACCTGGTCTGCTGATTAGATGCGGCTTCTGCTCGCCTTCAAGGAATTCATGAGAGAGGAAAACAATGCATTTCTGTCTGTGTTAGTCTTTCAGCATTCAGGCCGTGGCCTGGCATCGTGTGTGAGTTCGAAGTATAGAATACATTTTGCAAAGCGTTTTGACAGAAAGGAAAAAAGCAAATGGCTGACATTTCACAAAATGGACGCCCTCTGGTTACATTGACGATTCTGCGATTGCGATGTTTGTCACATAATGCGATTGGTTTCTGGCCAACATAATATACATACTATCCATACTATAGGGTCGTTTCTAGTCTAACACAACCATCATGGCCCAAGCAAATCATGTGGCCTGGGACAGAGGAAGGTGGATCCAGATACTGACCCTGCACTCCAGCTGCTCGAGGGCTGCCAGATACTTTTCCTCAAAAAGCTTAGGTGGGGAGGAGGAAACCATTATACCTAGGTACCTTGTTCCCCCAGGACACCAACAGAAATCTATACCAACATCTGCTGGGAGTACCATCGAGGTTAGAGGTAGAATTTCCAATTTAGAACAGTTAATACGCAATCCAGAGAATCCGCCAAATAATATTTCCTGTACCAATGGTTATAGGTTTTGTTTGGGATTCTGGACGTGCAATAGCATGTCATGCGGATAGAGGGAGATGGTTGAAATCTGTGAGAAGATCTTAACCCTCGTATGTGAGTGAAATTCCCTTATAACACATGCAAGGGGTTCAACCATTAAAGCAAAAAGGATAGGAGAGAGGGGGCAACTGTGTCTCGTACCCCTGGTGGGCAAAATGCTATCGGAGGTCAGCTGATTTGTCAATATCAAGGTCTGCAGGGCCATATACAACAGTGGAATCCATTGAATATACTGGAGACCTAGACCGGATCTGTGTAGGATTTCAAATAGAAAAGGGCATTCGGCCGAATCAAAGGCCTTTTCGCATCAAGAGCCTCTAAGACAATAGGAACGTTGTCATGAACATTATGCATCAGGAAGAAAAGCCACCTCGGGTTGTTTTGTGTAGACCTGCCCAGTATTAAACCTGCCTGTCAGGAAGAACTAAAGCACCCATATGAGGGAGGAGTCTATCAGCCGGTAAGAATTCATACATATGGAAAAGGTGTGGGGCAAGGATAGTGGCATTTTTTGTAGAATTCTGCAGAAATACCATTTTGGCCAGGGGCCTTGCCCCTATGGAGATCCAGAATGACCTTACAAATTTGCTCGATAGAAGGGGGCCAGTTAAGCAGGTCTGTATATTCGGGATCCAGCCATCCCAGGGCCACCCGGTCTAGCCACAATCTAATTTCTTCGGGATAGACGTTAATTGTGATGAGTATAGTAGACTATAAGTCTCGAAAATATCTTATTGATGTCATTGGAATCACGTACTGGGTTTCCCCTTAGGGTTGGAAACCTCCACTATCCCTTCCTGATCCCTATCCTTGTGGAACGCCCAAGCAAGGGTACGATTGGGTCTACTGCCTTCTGCATATTTTGTTGCTAGCACTAGGTCACCCAGATACCTGTCCTCCCTACTCACGGTCTCAAGAGGCGCAAGTCTCTTGCCAGCCATCAGTTTTTCAACTTGTGGGTCCCCCCTAGAGTCTGTTTATGTTCCAATTCTTTAATTTCTTTTTCTAGACAATGCAGGGTCGCCCTCAAGGATTTAAGAACACCACCCTCCAGGCAAATGCAACAGCCCCTTATGAAAACCTTAAAGGCCTCCCAGATCTTCCTATATTCGGGGACTGAATCTACATTGATATGAAAATATTCAAGGATATTCTCCTGAATCCCAGTCCGGAACACCACGTTCTCAAGGGCTTGAGGGCAGAACTCCCAATGAGGCAGGCACGGTGCCGTGTTAGGAATCAAAATGATAGCCAGTATCAGGAAATGGTCAGTGTGTGTCCTTGGTAACATTCTGGTAAACTGTGTCAGACCAACCAAGGTAATGGTCAGCATGACGTAGTCTATCATGGAGGCATTACCATGAATGTAGAATGAAAACTCCCTTGTATTGCGCAGCAAATATCTCCATAGATCTATCAACCCTAATGATTTGGCTTTATCGCCCCAGGTAGCGGCCGCTTTATGTAGTGTAGTTTGCATTGTCAATGAGCAGTCCAGGTCTAGTGACGTTGCTAAATTAAAGTCCGCCACCCACACCACTTCATATGCAAGGAATTTATGGATCATGGTTGCGCAGTTCTGGAAAAATTCAGGTGAATCAACATTAGAAGCATATATATTGATAAAAAGAATGTGCAACCCAAAACATTCACCTGCAAGAAAGATATAGCGTCCCTCCAAACCACATATGTTGTCATGCAAACGAAATTTCAATGACTGATGTATATATATATCACGACTCTTGTAGGCTGTGACGAGTAGGAAGAACCATATCTATGTATCCCCCAGCCCCTGGACAATGGGAGAATCCCATCCCCAGGGAGGTGCGTCTCTTGTAAACACAGAACATTAACCTTATGTATCTTGGCTTGGTTAATAACCAATCAAAATGTTTTACCGTTGGTGACCCCTCTGATGTTCCAAGACATTACGTTTAGGGATTCACCCCCTCCCTCCCCCACAGTCATACAAATAAAGGATCAACCGTGAGGTACCACAGCATGGCCAGTGCATCCGCATTGTTTCATACCCAGAGGGACAACACAACCATTTACCATGCGATTCTGTAACCGGAAACAATGATCATGTAAGCACCTAAACATAAAACAACAACCTTTGCCACACCCCCACCCACACCAGAAACACCAACATACCGGCATATTACCCACCCCAAACAAACCAACACACAAACAAGACGAAGTGACTGCGCCAGCAGGGTACTGGCCTCATTCACACAGCTCGGGTAGCCAGCAACAGAACTAATGTCACTATTGTGGTGCCAACCAGCCCCCTCTCGGGTCTAGAATTGCGACGGACAGGCAGTATTGCAAGAGGAGGGGCACATTCTTGGGTCAGCGGTTAGGGTCCCCTTCGGCCTCAGTAGGATCAGATAACTCAGACAAAACAGCAAGCCGATGCAGGGTTGGTGAAAAACCAGGTCTTTCTGTTGTAGACTACTTGGAATTTAGCAGGAAAAAACATAGCATATCGAAGATTTTTCTTTCAGAACTTATTTTTAACAGCTTGAAACAACTTCCTCTGTTCCTGATCCTGTGGACTGAAGTCAGGGAACAGTCTGAGGAGCCATATCTTAACTCGCCTTTGTCGCTCGCAGTTCTGAGATGGGTGTATGTCCCTATAATTGTGTATCCTGGGTCTGTCTGGTGCACCCGGGGATGGCTTAGGGGCGAGGGAGCGATGCTCTTTCGACTAGGAACAGGTTAGATATCGGGGGGGGGGGTGCTCTAGTATTTCCATTGACAGTTTTTCTACAAACACTTCCATGTTGTCAATTTGAGTAGATTCGGGGACCCCCACAATGTGAATATTGTTCCTGCGCGATCTCACCCCATAGATCGGTGTTTTTGGCGCCCACATGTCTCACTGATTGTAGTAGAGACACCACCTCCCTCTGCATTGATGCTACTCTGTCCTCGTTGTTCCCTATCCGCTTATTTTCCCATCAATTGCAGTGGAGGTCGAGGCCATAGCAGGCGGAGGGGAGGGCTGGTCCTGGTGTGCAAATTGGTCCCTTTGAGCTAATTTGTTGTTATTCCCACATCTTCTTGAATGGTAAGCAAGCAGCAGGAGCCCCAGGGCCAGTAGTAATCCCACTTAGGATGCTGTTAAGTACTGGGCAAGCCACCGGGGTGCAGGGCCTATCCCCGCGCAACCCCAAGTAGTGCTGAACCGGGCTGTAGCAGTGACAGGCCCTGGGGGCAGGCAGCAGGTGATTAGGGCTCTTCAATTTGTGGGGGGGGGGGGTCGAGTGACTCTCCAGGGACTTGGTGAGGCTCCGGCCCTCTGTAGCAGATGGGGACAGTATAGTCAGGCAGAGAGCAACAAAACCTGGGCTAAGGGATGAAGCCTTATACTTGGATGTACCGGACTCAGCGGTCCCACGGAGCACAGCCGAGCCCAAATTGAGGGTCAGGAAAGAGGTGGCGGTGCACCTGGGAGGTCAACATCTTGCAGCGCAACTGAGCGCAATCCAGCTCGATGCGGGGCACAGGGCAGCCACCGACAGGCAACCCGGGAAGCACCAACGAAATGAAAACCACCAGGAGTACCAGCCGGGCGCCACCCCATTGTACTCTCACGGTCAGGTTGGTTGCTGCATCTCATTCCAATGGGGTGTGCACCAAGTCGGAGCTCCCAGGGATGTTGGTGGAGTTCGGCGCACGTCCCGGATCCACCCCAGCTTTAACAAACATAGTTAATGTCTGCTGGGCCTAGATGGAAGCCGCAGGGCACAAATATCACTGGATGTTGACCAAGCAACCCGCAAGGGGGTTCAGGTGGTGCGTCACGATATTGCAAACACAATGCCGGCGTCTACAGCTCTCGATAGCCACAGTAGAGTAGGATGATACAGGATGTTTAGTGTTGCTGGATGCAAGCTCTCAGGTGGCCATCTTGCTGCCACGCAACAGCACCCCCTCCATGTCACCACTCTGCTAATTACTTGCCACGTATCGTGATGTTGGAAGGCAACAGCCGCAGCTTTGGCCGTTATAGCGTGAGCGTGCAGGCCTCTTGGATGGCAGCAGTCATCCATCTGGCTATTGAAGCCTTGGATGCTTGTTGTCCAGGCCATGAGACTCCAAATGTGACAACTAATGTATCGGTCTTGCGAAAGTCCTTGGTCCTGTCGAAACAGAATTTTAAAGTTCTTCTGACGTTCAAACAGTGGAGAGCCTTTTCAGCGTCTTGCTTTGGGTTTGGAAAGAAAGTGGGGAGCACAATCCCTTTGTTAATGTGGAAAGAGGAGACCACATTTGGTATGTACCTGGAATGCATGCCGAGCACGACCTTGTCCCGATGAAACAGTGTATGGCTCGGAAGTCACCAGTGCCTGAATCTTGCTTACACTGCAAGCTGAAGACACATTAGTAGCGCCATTTTGAGTGTGACCAATTTGATGTCCACTGCAGCGATGGGCTCGAATGGTTTGTGTGCAAGGGCGATAAGAACAACGTTAAGATCCCAGACTGGGTGTGGGCGTCTAACTGGAGGCAAAAGCATGGTCAACCCCGCTAGATGCCTCTTCACCAATGGATTAGCAGAGAAGGTAAACGTGTTTCAGTTCCTGTATGTGCCAATGGGTGCTAGGTATGTTCTGCAGGTGTCAACCTGGACCCCTGATCTGGCTAAATAGAGAAAAACAGCTGGTCCAGAGTGCAGGAGAACGGGTCCCACTCCGTTTTCCTTGGGCCAGAAGAAGAACATCGTCCATTTGCTCTTGAGCTGCTTTAGACTAGCCCGACTCCTGGCTCCCTGGATGATTTCTAGGTTGTCTCGGGACAGCTGGAGATGTTGCAGAGTCACCTGCTCAGGTACCAGGCTGCTGGGCTAGCCTCTCCGGGCAAGGGTGAACCACCGCCCCCTGCCCCACTGCTGCACCAGTAGCAGGCCCTCCCCAAGTGGGAGAGGGACTTCTGGTTGGGCTGACAGAGGTCTGAGAACCAAGGCCTGGCAAGCCACTGCAGCACTATGAGGATGAGACGCAGCTGCCGAGATTGTCTGAACCTTGTGAATGAGCAGGGTAGGAGGAAAACGTACACCCACATCCAATCCCAGGGGATCTTGTGCGCGTCCGTCGCCAACCGGTCTGTTATCGGGTGACCCCCATCTGCTGAAAATATCTTGAATGACTCTCGTCTGTCCGCCTCAAGGTTAGATTCTCCTGGAAGATGCACCACAGAGATCCAGATGTCCTGCTTGATAGCCCACTCCCAGATGCAGACTGCCAGTCTACATAGAAGGGGGGTGGGGGGGAGGATCTGGTATCCCCTTGCTTGTTTATGTTATACATGCAGGTAGAGTTGTCCGACCGAATGCAAACTGCACTGCTCCTGATTAATGGCAGGAATGCCTTGAGTGCAAGCCAAATGGCAATCATTTCCAGCCAGTTAATGTGGTTTCGCTGGTCGGTCTTGGACCAGAGGCTGTGTACTGAATGAGTCCCCAGGGTAACACCCCACCCTTGGAGTAAGGAGTCCGTAGTCATAGTATGATCTGTCAGAGGCAGTCTGAATGGTCTGCCCACCATGAGGTTTGCATCCTGCCTCCACCACGTGAGGTCCTGCTGTAGGAGCGCAGCTATAGTGACCAGGGCTCCTTTGGTGACCGAACTCCTACTCCCAGGATGCCGAAAAATGCAGCTGCATCCTCATTCGCATCCTGTTGTAGGGGATAGCGAGGAGGCATGCTGCCAGTACTCCTAGAAGATTTGGTACCACCAGGCCATAGTTACTGTTCTTCTGAGAAAGCTTTGATCGCCACCACCTTTTCCCCTGTGGGGAACACCCTCTGCTTCAGAGTGTCCCACAGCAGCCCCCAAAACACCAGAGTTTGTGTAAAATAGAGCTGAACCTTCTGGAAGTTGATTGAGAACCCCTTTTCGCAGAAGGTAGTCATCAGTGTGGTCGAGTACCTGGCCTTCCCCCGGACCCCTCCCGATTAACCAATCGTCGAGGTAAGGATACACATGGAGGCCTTCTGACCAGAGCAGGGCCATCACTGCGTTATTTAGTATTGTGAATATCCTTGGCGCCGAGTTCAGGCCGAACGGCAACACCTTGCATTGAAAGTGCAACCCCATGACCCGGAATCTGAGGAAGGATTGATGAGACTGCACTAGAGGACAATAAAACTATGCTTCTTTCAGATCCAGGGAGCACGTCCAGTCTCCCCACCCCCACACAGCGTGTCCGCTGTAAGCACTGGCATCACCATTTTGAACTTCTGCAGAGGTAGGTATAGATTGAGGAAGGAAAGATCTAGGACCACTCGCAGGCCCGCCTGATTCTTCTTTTGAATGGCAAAGATGCAGGAGTAAAAGCCCTGACCCTCTTGAGGGAGAGCAACATCCTCCACCGCCGCGAGTGAAGGAGTACCAGTCTGGGGGGGGAAACTGGGATGGCAGGGGAAGATGAAAGCCAGAGCAGACCACCAAAATCACCTATGAGTCAGTGAACCGTGAGTGTCTAGCGTGACTGTGCAGGGCCAGCCTGCCCCCGACGGGGGTGCTATGGACCTGAGGAGAGCCGTCATTGCTTATTTGGGTCGGAGGCAAATTACTGAGAGGAGGACTGAAAAAAAGCCTTTGTGCAAAGACATCTGGTGTTTTCGCCTATGTTGGCTGCGTGACCCGTCTGGTTGCCTGGACCAGCTGTTCTGGAAACCTCAGAAAATGCCGAAGGATCGGCCTCTGTCTGTAACTTGTTCCTTCTCCAGCATGGGGTCTGGCATGGATTCACATGCTCATGAATAACAAATACATAGCAGTACAACATTTCACAACCACGGGAGGTGGCAAGGCTCAACAGAAGAAATCAACTCTTACCTCTGGAACAGACTTACCTCAAGTGAACAGGTTGCGTAGCACTGGTTGGCCGACTCTGGACTCCGCCCTGGAATCCTTGTCGACGCAGTAGAATTTTGTGAAGGTGTAAGTGGACTTTCACGTATCCGCCCTGCAGATGTCCAGCAGCGGCACACCAGACAGGAAACCCATTGTTGCAGCGATCGCTCTGGTGGAGTGGGCTCTCGGATGGCTGGGCAGCGGTCGGTTCACCAACTGATGGCAGTGCGTGATGCAGCTAGAGAGCCACCTTGAGATGGAAGCCTTGGACAAGGCCTTCCCATGGTTCAGAGGACCAAAGTCACGAACAGTTGAGAAGTCTTTGGAAAACTCTTCGTCTGGGTCATGTAGAAGTTCAGGGCACGAGCAACCTTCAGCAAGTGCAGGGTCCTTTCAGCCAGTGACAAAGGGTTTGGGAAAAAACTAGGTAACACCAAAGGCACATTGAGGTAGAATTCCGACAGATCCTTAGGCATAAACGAGGGCTGCGTCCACAGCACCACCCTTGATTCGTGGAAATTCAAGTGTGGCTGTTTGCAGGACAGGGCCTGGAGGATCTCACCTATCCTCCTGGCAGAGGTGATGGCCCCAAGGAAAGCAGTTATCCACGAGAGGAACTTGAGGGGGCCTGATGCATAGGCTCGAAAGGCCCCCCCACCCCCATGAGCCTCTTTAGCACCACGTTGAGTAAACACGCAGGGGCCTTCACCGGCGGGAAGGATAAAAGTCCCTTGAGGAACTCCTTGACGAGTCGATGAGACCAAAGTGAAGTTCTTCCTGGCCATCTGGTGTAGCGGGAGATAGCCGCCAGATGTACCTTGATAGAGGTGTGCGCCAGTCCGGCCTTGGCCAAGGATAGGAAGTATGGAAGAATCTGCAGGGCCGTGACCGTCAGAGGGGTAATCTTCGGAGACCGACATCCATGCTGTGAAACGCTTCCACTTGTGACCGTAGCACCCTGGCCTTGGCGAGGACCTCCCTACAGTCTACAGGCAACTCGCATCCTTCAAACCGTAGGGCTGCAGGAGCCAAGCCCTCAGAGTCAGCAATCCTGGGTCATGAAGGATTGCACCCCCTTCTCTGGTGAGAAGATCCGGAATCACTGGCAGCTTGACCGAAAGGCGACGCTCACACGCTGAGAAGATCCGAATACCAAATCAGCCTCAGCCATGCCAGGGCGATGAGTATCATCCTGCATTGGCACGGAGTGCGTTGATGACTCGTAGCAGGAGAGGCAACACATACAGAAACAGGCCTTCCCACAGGAAGGAGAGCGCGTCCCTCGGGTTCCTCGTTTGGTGGAATCTGCAGGCAAACGTCTGGCATTAGGAGTTAGCCGCGGTTAGGCAGAATCCTGTGCAGTGCCCTTAGGGACCACTACACATAATTAAGACTACAGGTGGCAATACAAGTTTTACCTTTGGTACAAGCCTGTACTACTATGTTAAAGTGGTAGCAGAGCAGCCAGGCTTATCTCAAGAGTATATGAGCAGTAGCAGAGATTACACAAAGGGACCACAATTACTGTGACTCAAGCAAATACTGACTCAAGATGTCAGGTAAAAAATATAAGTACATTTATTTTTAAACCATTTGTTATACACACGACACTTCTATTAATTCAAAAACCACACGTAAAATATACTACAACTAACCAATTCACTTTGTACGGTATACTTCAAGGTAAGTACCCTGTGTTTTAGCGGGCCGGTGTTGTGAAACAAAAGACGTTACCGGGAATACACTTGTGATCACTTTTTGACAGTAATGACAGTTCGGTCTTACTAAAGAAACGCGTATCCGCGTCAAGAAATGTTACCGGGGCAAAAACACACCTAGCACCTCAGATACCCAGAGAGATTTGGGGGCAAAAATCATAGGCAATACTTTTGTAAAGGCAGACAGAACCAGAGAACACTCAGACAGAAATTCAAAAGTCAATAGGCCGGAGCCAGTGTCAAGTGGAACCGGGTTCCTGTTGTTGAGGATCACACAGATAGTTCACGATTCAACGTAGCCAGGAGTACTTGGATATTGTCAACAGAGGAAGCAAAAGTTATAAGAAGGAGGGAAGACAAGGGCAAGCCTTGGAGGCGAAGAAAAGGGATTCACCCAAATTGCTCGGGCAGAACACAGTACCTTATATTGAATGAAGAAGCTGGTGCCACGGCAGTTGTTCCTGGTAGTTTCCTGCAGACCCACGGTTCCTGGAGCTTCGATATGAAGGAGGACATCTGGAGGGGTATGCACCACACAGGGATGAAGCCGGCAGCAGCGACAGTGAATACTGCCACCAGCCAAGTATAAATGTTAAAAGAGCAAAACAATGCTCTAGGAGGTACAGATAAAAAGGGCTAAGGATTAACCATTTCCAGTACTCCATGTAAGATGGGGTGTAATGGATCTGTGGTTAAATGACTAAGTAAAGTTAATGACAACTTTACCCTTTTCTGGGGGACAGTAGTCAGGAGTCGGTGGGAAGTCTAAAAGACAACCCTGTGTCACTGCACTGAAGGTGCTGTGTAACACACAAAAGAAGGGGGCTACTGAATTGGTGTACTCCAGAGTCCACAATCGCGAAAACAGATGAAATGCACATGGCAAAACACAAGTAAGAGTGGGAAAAAGGTGTACACTCTTACCAAGTGGAAAAATAAACTCCAGAAATCCAGCAAAGCTGCTGGGGGACTCACTAGGTAAGGGAAATTAGCCATAGAATGAGAATTCTTCCTAACAGCTGCCGTTGCAAGCAAACAGATGGATCTGGGGCCTGTCCCACTTATCGAAGATGCAGTCCAGCTCGTCCTGTCAAAGCTCCCATTCGTGGCAGAAGCGCAATTCCTAGCGGAGGGAGTCTGCAATGGTGTTCTTGTCTCCTGCTAGGTGAAGAGGAACAGCTCCTCTCCGAAAGCCCAGCGGCACAAGTCCTGCGCTTCCTTGGAGAGAGCTGGGGATCGAGTGCCCCCCCCCCCCATTTCCTGATATAGAACATTGTGGTGGTGTTGTCCGTGAAGACCCTCGCCACCTTGCCCTTCAGAGACGGGAGGAATGACCTGAGGGCTCAGAACACTGCTCGTAGCTCCAGGATGTTATAGAAATCCTTCTCCTCCCGCAGCCACAGGCCTCTGGGCGTGCAGAAGCCTGGTGTGGGCTCCCCAACCTTCCAAGGAAGTGTCCGTGGGTACGGTCTCCTGGTATGGGGGGTTTTGAAACCCCTGTGCCCATGGTGGTGTTGGAGCAGACGCCACACCACCCTATCAGCCGACGGAACTCATCGAGCGGGATCTTGTCTGCAAAGCTTCCAGGCACCCGTATCCAGCGAGTGTCCGGGAATTGCTGAAGAGGTTGCATCTGTAACCTGCAGAGCCGGATAAGGTAGATGCAGGATGACATCATGCCGAGCAACGACTTGATGGTTTGCACAGCCGCTACCCTCTCCTCCGAGGGTGACGCCAGGCAGGACACCGGATGGAGTCTGGTTCTCAGAAATAGAGCTTTCTGCGATGGTGTCAAGCTGGACTTTGGATAGTTGAATGAGAATCCCAAATCCATCAGCAGCTGGACTGTCACCTCTGTGTGTCCAATGGCCAAATCTCGCTAGCAAGCCCATCGCCAATAGAGGCAGATGGGCCGCCACCATTGTCAGGCACTTCATGAACACTCTGGGGGCCCGACTAGGGCCTTGAACTGGTAGGGCTGTCCCTGCACTACGCAGGACCCTGCAGGACGAGAATGGACCTCCAGCCCCCAGTCTTCTTTCTGACCAAAAAGTATCTGGAATAGACTCGAGTCACTGGGGAACAAGCTCTATCACCCCTTTTCACAGCATGGCCGCACCTCTTCCAAGAGCCGAGGGATGTGTTGCTCCTGACGGGACACCAGAGGGATCCACCGACACCTGCGCTGAAACTCCAGGGTATGTCCTTGGGCGAGAGCGTACAGCACCCATCTGTCGGTGATCTTTTTCCACTCGCTAACCTAGTCGACCGGCCTCCCAACGCGGTGCACGGGTGGGGGCCCGATGTCCTGGCTGGTTCAGGCTGGCTTCGAAGTTGTCCTCCACCGTAGGCCTGGAAACGGCCTCTGTAGGCTTCCTGAGTCATGAATCTGGAAGGGTGCCCAGCGAACGGGCCATCTCCGTATCTCGCCAGCGAGCCCAGATGAGCCAGTCGTCAAGGTACGGGTATATGTGTATCGCCTATAGAGGCAGATGGGCCACCACCATTGTCAGGCACTTCATGAACACTCTGGGGGCCCGACTAAAGCCTTGAACTGGTAGGGCTGTCCCTGCACTATGAAGCGCGGAAACCTTCAGTGTTTCCTGTGAATGGGGACGTGGAAGTAGCCGTCCTCCAGGTCCAGCAACGTCAAGAAGTCTCCTTTTTCCAGTTGGCCGAGCCCGTGCAGCAACGGGATCATTCTGAATTTTTGGGAGTGGAGGTATTCAGACGTCGCAGGACGAGAATGGACCTTCAGCCCCCAGTCTTCTTTCTAACCAAAAAGTATCTGGAATAGACTCGAGTCACTGGGGAACAAGCTCTATCACCCCTTTTCACAGCATGGCCGCACCTCCTCCAAGAGCCGAGGGATGTGTTGCTCCTGACGGGACACCAGAGGGATCCACCGACACCTGCGCTGAAACTCCAGGGTATGTCCTTGGGTGAGAGCGTACAGCACCCATCTGTCCGTGATCTTTTTCCACTCGCTAACCTAGTCGACCGGCCTCCCAACGCGGTGCACGGGTGGGGGGGCCCGATGTCCTGGCTGGTTCAGGCTGGCTTCGACGTTGTCCTCCTCCACAGTAGGCCTGGAAACGGCCTCTGTAGGCTTCCTGAGTCATGAATCTGGAAGGGTGCCCAGCGAACGGGCCGTCTCCGTATCCGCTTTATTGGCCTGTAGGGACTAGACGACCTTCCCGAAAAGGTTCTCAGTCGAAAGGCATGTCTAGTGCCTTCGCTTGTACCTACTGGCAGAAATTGAGGGCCTTCATTCAGCCTTGGTGAAGAAGGCAAACAACGTTCCCCATCTGCCTGGACCCTGTGTTGGCAATGTCCAGCGCCACCGATGACGTGATCTGACACCACCTCCCCTTCCTGGAAGAGAGCGATTGCCTCCATCTTCTTTTCGTCAGGGAGGAACTCCAAAATCAGCCCCAGCTTGTACCACAGCTCCCTGTCGTACCTGGATAGGATCGCCAGTGTGTTGGCCGCATTGATTGTGAACGCTGCATTGTAAATCACTTTCCTTCCCATCTTCTTCCCCTCGCTGTCATGAGGGAATGAAGACGACGAGGACGGGTTAGCCAATCGTTTCCTCGCAGCTGCTAAAAAAAATAAAAACATAGAATCCGGAGATGGTTGCGACCTCAGGCACTTGGGTGCAGATTCAGTCACTTCTCCAGCCTATCCAATTTGGCAGGAGCCATGCAAGGGTTCTTCAAGAGGGACAGGCCTTCCTCCCACACATTGATCAGAAGGGGCACCGCCATGATTGTCTTCCTCTTGGCCTTGCACCTCTGGCACACGAAAGCCCCCTTCCTGATTTCTTCAGGCACAAGCTGGAATAGCTTGGAGAATCTCAGGCCTGGTACTGATCCAGCCCCACCCCCATTTTCCACCCTGAGGGGCCAGAACCAGGTTCCGAGATAGTATCCCCTTCTTTGGCATGCCAGCAGACTTTGCCAAAATCACTGCAGTGGTTTTGCACCTCAGGGGCAGGGATACCTTCTGTGCTGCGGGGGCTACCTTCACCGGATCAGCCCTGTTAGCCTTCGTGAGAGCAGCCGCCACCAACTCGCTCGTCGACGAAAACTTATCCTTTGCCGACTGGGCCTTCTTGGACAGTTCAGCCTTCTCCATCCGCAGCTTCTCAGGCTTCTCCCGCAGTTTAGCCAGGTTGGACGATTTCCTTTTCCAGGAGGAGGTGCTCAATTGTCAGCTGGCAATGGAGGGTAACGTTGATTGTGCCTTGTCCACCGCGGGACCCGTATCCGCTGCGACCCCGGGTGGAACTGGACTTGCGGTTCTTGGCCTTGTCTTGGGCCCCTACGGATGAGGTGCCTTCAAAGGACTTAGAAAACTGCGCCTCAGACTGGCTGGTACTGGGTGAGGCGTGACCCTGCTCAGAGCATGTGGCAGAGGCCTTGGTGTTCAGCCACGCTGCCATACTACTGTGCCTATCCTTCTTCGTCTTCTTGGAGAAACCGAGGTATATCTCGCATCCTCGTTCCTTGTGGTCTGGATGGAGACAGAGGCATTTCAGGTGCCTGTCTTCAACACAGGGTTTTGGACGATGGGAACATATGGGGCACGAGGGGGCATACCTGCAAGCAAGTTTCCCCTTTCTTTCCTTCATTGCCTTTCCTGTCAACCACAGTCTCCCTGCGTACCAAACTCGAGGACTCCCAACACTGAAGCATGCAGTAAAAATCTGAAGTTAACTGCAAGAGGTGGGGCTTAGGGAGAGAACTGTCATTGGAAGGGGGCAGTATGACCCAGAGGACAGTGATCGGTTTAAATGAGAAATACAGTTTGTAAGTGAAAGTGAAACAGTTTTTTTCTTTTACCGAGGATTCCCAGCCTGACATGGAATATTCATGAGCATGTGAATCCATGCTAGACCCCATGCTGGAGAATTATCTAAAGAGGAACAAGTGGCTGCTGCACATATGTCCTGTACCGGCACCCCTCTCTGCAAAGCCGATGAACTGGCCACACCACTGATCAAATGTGTTCGCAAGCCCACAAATAACATCCTTCCCAGCCAAATTACAGCATTGGGTGATGCACAGAATCACCCAGCAGGATAAAGTCTGTTTGTTCACTGCCAGAACTAGTCTGTGTCCAGTGTACCCAACAAATAACTGGTTGTCTTGTCTCACCTTTTCCATACAAGAGATGTAAAAGATTAAAGCCCTTTTGGGGTCAATTCAATGAAGTCTCTCCTCTTTACCAAAGTGAGGTGGAGGGTAACAGGTTGGTATAACTATTTTCTGTGAAAGGGGAAATTCCAAAACCACCTTTGGGAGAAAAGTGGGCAGGACTCTCAGAACGACTAAAGAAGGTGGTAAACAGCAGTTTGCATGCCATAGCCTGCAATTCAGTAACTCTGCGTGCTGAGGTTAGGAAAACTGTCTTAAATGTTAACCTCTTTAAAGGACAAGAATGAAGTCTCAAAAGAAGCGCAAATAAGGTATTTCAGAACAGTGGTTAAATCCCAAATGGGGACCACAAAAGGGACTAGAGGGAACACATTAGTGAGCCTTTTCAAGAATTGCACCACAATAGGTATTTTGAAATAAGATGCCTGCTGAGGCGGATAGCACCGCATAGTATCCCTTCACAATGCCAATCTGGAGCCTCAGATTGGGTAGATATAGCAAGAAAGATAACATCATAGGTGTGTTACATAGAGAAGGGTCCACATTCTTATCGCTGCAAAACATATTCCAACAGCAGCGATAGATATTACGTTGCTGGCCTTCAGGACGAAAGCAGAAGTTCCATCACCTATTCCGGGAGGTCCCAATCCTTCTCAACCTCTCAGAAACCAGACGTGAAGGTTGAGAGTCTTGACCTCTGGATGGAGAACCCAACCCACATCTTGTAAGAGAAGGTCCTCTTTGCAGAAGATGTATTGTAGGGCATATGGACATATCTAGGTGGTCTGGGACCACGTCCTCCTGGCCCAATGCGGAGCAATCAGGATCACGGATTTCCTGTACTTCCTCAAGCTCCTGATGAAATGAGGGATGGCGGGCTCACTCTACTTTTAATGTGACCTCTAGCTAGTGCTCCTCAGAGGAAATTCCCTGGAGCAGAACAGTTCACGCTTTCTGTGGACACTGTACGTGAACTGATCTACTTGAGGGGTTCCCCAAAGGGTGAAGATCTCTTGAAGGACTTCCTGAGCTAGCTCCCACTCGTGAGACACTGTACTCTGCCTGCTCAGAGCATCCGCTTCTGTGTTCTCCTCTCCTGCTAGATGAACTGCCAACAGGGAGATTCCTTCTTGAAGTGCCCAGACCCAGAGCTGCATTGCCTCTGCACAGTGATAGTGACCCTACACCTCCTTGCTTCTCGAGGCAGTTGTGTTGTCCGTCATTATCAGAACATTCTTTCCCTGCACAGAGGGTAGGAAGGCCTTCAGCACTAGTCTGATTGCCCTCAGCTCTGAAAAGTTGATGTGTAGTTTGGCTCCAATGGAGACCAACGACCACTGTCAGATTGTTGGCAAGGGCTCCCCAACCCGTGAGGGAGGTGTCAGTAACTACAGTTATCTCTGGCCATGGTTGCCAGAAAGGTTTCCCTTTCTGAATGTTGTCCTTGCAGGCACACCACAGGAGATCCTGTGCAACCCTGCTCGGAACCAAGTAGGTCTGACATCTTGCTGGAAAATTGAGCCCACCGGGACCTGAGGGCCCACTGGAGGGATCTCATTCTCAAGACGAGCCTCTGGCACCAGAAAAACGTAGGATGCCATGAGGCCGAACAACCTTAGAAAATTGAAGGCCAAAAGACGCTGGGCATTCTAGAACTTAACGACCATCTGCTGAATGTGTTTAGTCCTCACCTCGGGTAGCGAGGCTATCCCAGAGGAAGCAACCAGGACCGCTATGATGAATTGGAGCCTCTGAGAGTGTATCATGTGAGACTTCTTGAATTCGAGGGAGAAGCCCAGTCTGTGGAGACAGTGGCAACTGAGATGTTCCAAGGCTTGTTCGGGAGAACAGGCCCTGATCAGCCAATCGTCCAGGTAGGGGTAGACGTGAATCTCTGTGAAACCACCTCCTGAGACTTGCTGTCTCCACCATCAACTTTGTGAAAACCCTCTGGGTGGAGGTGAGCCTGAATGGGCAGAACGCAAAACTGACAGTGAGAACCGCCAGCGGCAAATTCCTGTGCTTGTGATGAATAGGCACATGGAAGTAAGCATCCTGAAGGTCCAATGATACCATTGAATCCTGGAGCTGGAGGGTCTGAAGGATCAGATAAAGGGTAACCGTTTTGAACGTGTCCTTCCTGAGGAACTAGTTCAAGTATCTAAAGTCCAAAATGAGTCTCAATCCTCTGTCCTTTTTGGGGATCAAAAAGTAAGGGGAGTACCACCTACTGTTCCTTTCCGTCATATGTACTGGGTCTATAGCACTTTTCTCTAGCAGGATGGAAAC
The DNA here is from genome assembly GCF_040938575.1 of Ambystoma mexicanum. Lineage (NCBI taxonomy): Eukaryota > Metazoa > Chordata > Amphibia > Caudata > Ambystomatidae > Ambystoma > Ambystoma mexicanum. The sequence goes on along the minus strand of NC_090921.1, from coordinate 1,057,129,180 downwards.
CTCCTGCAAGAGGAATGGGTCCTTAGGTAGCAACCCTGATCCACTGTTTGCAAAGCCCAAGCATCGGAAGTAATGCCCTGCCATTCTTCCAGATGCTGACGGAGCCTGCCCCGCACCACAGTCATGTGGACTAAGGCCTCCGAGTGGTTTTAGGGCAGCTGAAGGTTAGACAGCTACTGCCTGGGTGGTCTTTGCACCTGTACCTCGTCCACCATGAGGGAATTTTATTTGGCCTCTGACTGGCTTGACCCTCGCCCTTCCAAAGGAAGTATAGTAGCGAAAGAGACAACCCCTCCATCCCATAGTAGTCAGATGGGAGGTTTGAGGCCGTCTTATAGCGGCACTCACAGACTTGGCTGCCTTGGAAGTTTCCAGCTTTTCAAGACTTTCATCAGCCTTATTACCAAAAAGATGTATGCCATCAAAGGGAATGTTAAGAAGTCTGGCCAGATTTCCGTAACCACACAAATCTAAGTGTTACTATGCTAGCCGCCATGGCTCTACTAACTCTACCAGCAGAGTCCAAGCCTGATTGAAGGGATTCACACATTGCGTCCTTGCCATCCTTCATATTAAAGAAGCCATCCCATTCCTCTCCCTCAGGGATATGGTCAGCTGCCATCACTATTATGTCCCACAAAGTGTGAGAAAACTTAGAGCACAAGTGGTCTCAATTGACTTAAGGACCAAGCTACTGGCCAAAGACCATTTTGTGCCCCGAACGTGGATGTGGCAGCCTGCACAACCAGGCTCTCAAGTGTTGGATGTTTTGAGAGGAAGTAAGGGTCAATACTAGCTGGTTTGTACTTCCTTGTCAGAGATTTGACAGCTGGGTTAGTGTCAGGCGACTCCCAGTTTGCCACACCTCTCCTTTACAATGCAGAATGGAAAGTTAAGATAGGTCCCTTTGTGGACCCTTGTCCAATATATAGTTCCATGTGTTAATATCCCCGCAAAAATATTGCATATTTTTGCAGCAATATTGACGCATGGACCCTGTGGGGGACACCCCCACAACCCCTGCATTATTTAAAAATGCACGGGGGACACCCCCGCAACCCCCACTCCTACAAAGTATCCCCCCAAAAAATATCGCCTATGGCGAGACAAATGCCCATATGTACGGCGATATTTTTGGTGGGGATATTTTGTAGGGATACCCAATATATCTGTTACATCATCCTACTTGTACAGTAGCAGGTCTGACCCAACCACCCAAGGTATTCTGTGAGCCTATTCATTAGCTGCCTATATGATACCTCACCATGTTTAGTTGGGTCAGGTGTAGTGAAGACTACCTCAAATACATTCACATTTTCATAAAGATGCTCTATTCTGGACTGCTCAGCCACCAGTGCCTCTAATATTTCGTGTCCCATACTCTAGGCCAAATGGTGGCGAGTCTTGATCTGGTATCTCTACCTCCTAAAAAATTGAAGACAGGAATACTTGAAAAAGATGTTTGGGTAAGGGCTTAAAACTCTTTTCCATCTCCTTCGGAGACGTTGATAGCTTCGATGCCGAAGGCTTTGCCTTAGATAGACTTGAACCAGGACTCAAAGGAGTCGTTGAAAGAAGAGGAATAGGCCTGTCCTCGACCTGAGGCCTCGAGTGCTCTCAAGGGGCCGACTGTTTTGGGGCTCGAGAGCACACAAACTTTAACCTCTTTGGCCGCCTTCTCAAAAATCATCTGAAGAAATACTGCCTCCCATTCAGCTTTAGAGGCAGACCTACCCGGGCAGGACACCTTACGGTCAAGAGAGGAATCGTCGGAGAAAGATTGTGATTTGGGATGCCTCTTCTAGATCTTTTTCGCGACGAAGAGGGGCAAGGAAAATCGCTCCCAGAGCTTTTTTGCATGCTTTCTCAACTGTCACTCACTCCTTGAACTTCACTCATCAGGCTACCTTTTTTTCCAAGGGTTTTGGACGATGGGGACTTATGGGGGCCATATCTGCAGCAAGTTTCTCCTTTCTTTCCTTCATTACCTTTCCTGTCAATCGCAGTCTACCTGCCATTTTATGCTCTATCCCGAGACACTATAGGCAAACGTGGTGTTGGTCTGTGATCGACATCTTGATACCACAATCCACGCACTTTTTAAACCCTATCGGTCGACATTTCGCAAATAACAGTCTAGACCCACCAAAAAAAAGCACTGTATCTGAAGCAAAGCAAACGAAAACCGGAACTGAAGTAATGGGGGCAGTGCGTGCTATATACACACCATCGGTGACGTCAGCCTCAAGAGCAGGCAGACGCTGTTGAGGGACAGAGTGGACTATGCACGTTGCCCTCTACCGAATTTTGTTTCCGAAGCAGCTCATGCTGGAAGGACATCACAATTTCACTGTAACCCAAGCCATGCGCCCAGATGCCTTTGGGCCAGGCGCGCTTTACAAATAAACAAAATACAAATATCCTAAAATGAGAATAAGTGGGAGGACACAATCCATGCGAAATAACATTTTGTCCATATCTTCCAGCCCTACCTTGAGGAGTTTACGGTCCAGAATATGCAAGCAGCCATTTTAAACCATTAACCACAGCAGGAATGTTTGCTCAGGGCCAAGAAATTAATATTACTCACCATAGCGACTAGAGTATTCCTAGTCCATAGGCCCCTTTCCGCCATCCTTGTGGGCGTCACCCAACATGGGGACGGTACCATAATCTTTGGCAGCGAAAAATTGAGCTTCCCATAAAAATTTAGCATAGCGTGCGGGAGCTTGGCCTTGGATACGCCTCAACTCAGTCCTCTCTGAACACAGAGGCTTAGAAACCTGGCTATGCTTATTATCCATTGGCATTCTAGCAGGGGAAGGCGGGCGGGTGCGACATATGGAGGAAAGGGGACTATGGACTACGAGTATTCTAGTCACTACAGTGAGTAACTTAAATCATACGTCCGGTCTCCTTTCCTCCATCCTTGTGATTCCATCCAACAAGAACATAGGGGGGAGCTGTGATAACCTTCCTTATATCTAGGTCGAGGCAAAAAGGTTCTTCGGGACCACCTGACCAAACTCTGCATCGCGCCTAGAGCTGGTGTCCAGTGAGTAGTACGTACAGAAGGCTAATAGAGCGGCCCAAGTAGCCGCCTTGCTGATGACATCCAAAGAAGCATGTTTCTGAAACGCGACAGCAGTGGCCTTGACTCTTACCGGATGGGCATGAATCCGCTCATGAACAGGTCTGCCCATGACGTTTATGCCTCCAAAATGACCTGAACCATCCAACGGGCGATGAAAATTCTTGGAACCCTGAGAGCCGAGGGAGGAGCCCCCAATAGTCACAAGCAATGCATCAGACTTCCTGAAGGATTTCTTCCGAGAGAAAATTTGAGGACACTCTTGAGGTCCAAGGAATGCAGGGCCCTCTCTGCCTCTGACTGCGAGAACACATCCAGTCCCCTGCATACAGAGACTCCTCTATTTGCGTGGGAGTAATCATCTTGAAGCGTTCCAACGGTAAAGAAAAATTTCGAAATGACAGGACCAGGACAACCCTCAGGGTAGCCTGGTTGTTCTTGGGTACCACAAAAAATGAAGTGTACTCGCTGGAGTGATTAACGTACTTCTAGTCCATAGTCTACTTTCCTCCATCCTGTATGGGCATCCCTCACTAGGGACCGGAACAAAACTTTTTGCACCAGAAAAATAACACTTTCCCTTTAAATGTATACATGTGAGGGGGAGCGCCTATGCCAGCCCACCGATGCCATAGCTCAGTCCAATTGGCATGTCCGCTGTACTGAACTGTTCAACCTAGCTGCTCTTATTTTAGGGAAATGATGGTGGAACGTATGGAGGAAAGTAGACTATGGACTAGGAGTACGTTAGTCACTCCAGGGAATAACACTCAATTACTCCTATGTCCCGTCCCCTTTCCTCCATCCTGTATGGCGACTACAACTGATGAAAAAGTCCTGGGAGGAGAGCTTGATACTCTATGCAAATTACAAAAGACAGCCTGGCCAAATGCTGCATCAGCCCTGATGCTGGTATCCAGACAGTAGCGCTTACTACTGCAAATTACTTAATTACTTGGTACGGGATGTTGGAAGGCAACAGCTGCTGCCTTGGTTCTTATTGAGTGTGAATACCCCTTGGAGACTCCTTGCTCTGAGCCTTGTATGCCTCTTGAATAGCGGCAGTCATCCATCTGGCTATTGAGGCCTTGGATGCTTGTTGTCCAGGCCTTGAGCCTCCAAATGTGACAAATAAGGCATCGGTCTTGCAAAAGGCCTTGGTCCTGTTGATAGAATTTTAAAGTTTTTCTGACGTCTAGACAGTGGAGAGCCTTCTCAGCGTCTTCCTTCGGATTTGGAAAGAAATTGGGGAGCACAATCTCTTTCCACACTAATGAAGAGCCCACTTTTGGTAGGAATTTGGGGTGCATGCGGAGCACAACCATGCCCCGATGAAAGATAATGTAGTGCTTGGAAGCCACCAGGGCCTGAATCTCGCAAACAATGCAAGCTGACGTAAGCCCCACTAGTAGAGCCGTTTTGAGCGTGACCAATTTGATGTCCACTGTGGCCATGAGCTCGAATGGTTTGTGTGCAAGGGCGCCAAGAACCACGTTCAGGTCCCAGACTGGGTGCGGGCATCTTACAGTCGGGTAAAGTCTGGTCTACCCGACTAGATGCCTCTTCACCACTAGATTAGCTAAGGAAAAAGTTAACCCGTCGTGAGTTCCTGTATGCACCAATGGCCACTGGGATGTTCTGCAGGTGTCTAGCTGGACCCCTGATCTGGCTAGGTACGCTGAAAAAGACAACACCTGGTACAGAGGGCAGGAAAGCAGACCCACTCAGTTTTCCTTGGACCAAAAATAAGAACTTGGTGCATTTGCTCTAGTAATGCTTTCAAGTAGCCCGACTCCTGGCTACCTGGATGATCTCTAGGTCATCTTTGGACAGCTGGAGATGTTGCAGTCACCAGGCTGCTAGGGCTAGCCTCTCCGGGCAAGGGTGAATCACTGCACCCCCCGTCCCGCTGCACCGGGAGCAGAACCTACCCAAGCGGCTGAGACTTCTGGTTGGGCTGAGAGGTCTGAAAACCAAGGCCTGGCAGGCCACTGCAGCGCTAGGACATTGAGACGCAGCCACCGGGATAGTCTGTTCTTGTAAAGAACCTTTCGGCTGAGCGGGTAGGAGGAAAAGCGTATGCCCACATCCTATCCCAGGGGATCAGGAGCACGCCCCAGAGGGAAGTGAGCACCTTTCCCCCCAGGAGGCGAAGTGCTGTCAAGTGCGGTGGCTCTCCATCGCAAACAGGTCTATGAAAAGGTGACCCCCACCTGCTGAAAATCTCCCGAAGGACTCTCATGTTCAGCTGCCACTCTTAATTGTTGTAACCCATCCGACAGTCTGTGCGCCTCAAGGTTCGATTCTCCTGGCAGATGGAATGCTGAGATCCAGATCTCCTGCTCAATTGTCCACTCCCAGATGCTGAGGGCCCGTCTGCATGGGGGGTGGGGTGGCCTGGTGCCCCCGCTTGTTTATGTAATACATGCAGGTAGAGTTGCCCATCCAAATGCAAACCGTACTGCTCCTGATTAAGGGCAGGAATGCCTTGAGTGCAAGCCAGATGGCCATAATTTCCAGCCAAATGATGTGGTTTTGCTGGTCAGTCCTGGACCAGAGACCATGTACCGAGTGAGCCCCCAAGTTGGCACCCCACACCTGGAGGGAGGAGTCCATAGTATTCTGAATGGTCTGCCCACCATGAGGTTCACATCCTGCCTCCACCACATGTCTTCCTGCTTTAGCAGGGCAGATATAGTGACCAGGGCTCCCTGATGACCCAACTCCTAATCCCAAGATGCCGAAACATGAAACTGTATCCTCCTCATTTGCAGGCTGGTGTAAGGGATAGCCAGGCCGCCAGTACGCCTAGCAGATGCTGGTATCACCAGGCCGTAGTTGCTGTCCTGCTGAGGAAGTGAGCAACGAAAGCTTGGATTGCTGTCACCTACTCCCCTGTGGGGAACACACTACTTCCGAGTGTCCCACAGCAGCCTCCGAAACACCAGAGTTTGTGTAGGGCAGAGCTGCAACCTTTTGAAGTTGATTGAGAACCCCAGTTGGTAGAGTGTAGTCTTGAGTCTGGTAGTGGAGCACCTGACCTGCTCCGGGGACTACCCTCTCACCAACCAGTCGTCGAGGTACGGATAAACATGGGGTCCCTCCAAACTGAGCAGGGCCGCCACTGTATTAGTCAGTCTTGTGAATACCCTTGGCGCCGAGTTAAAGCCGAACAGCAGCACCTTGTATTGAAAGTGCAACCCCATGATCAGGAACCTGAGGAAGGATTGATGGTGCTGCACAATGTGGTCATGCAAATATGCATCTCAGATTCAGGAAGCACGTCCATTCCCCTCCCCCCCACACAGCGTGTCCGCTATAAGCACTGGCATCCCCATTTTGAACTTCTGCAGAGGTAGGTATAGATGGAGGAAGGAAAGATCTAGAACCACTCGCAGGCCCGCCTGGTTCTTCTTTTGAATGGTAAAGATGCAGTAATAAAGGCCCTGCCAACTGCTGAGGTAGAGGCACTTCCTCCATTGCCTCGCTCTCCCACCAGGGAACGAATCTCCGCCAAGAGTGAGGGAGTCCCCATCTGTGAGAGGGCGTGTGGGGTAGGGCAAGTCGGAAGCCAGAGGAGAGCACCAAAATCACCCACGAGTCCACGAACACTGCGTGCCAAGCTTGACTGGGCAGGGCCAGCCTGCACCCAACTGGGGTGCTGTGGACCTAAGAAGAGCAGTCATTGCTATTTTGGGCCTGAGGCTGATGAGAGGGACTGAAAAAAGCCCTTGTATGGAGACTTCTGGTATTTTCTTTTTCTTTTTTTTATTTTAATTGTAACAATTAGTTTACAAATAAACTTCAATTACAATAAATAGACGATCCTGCTTTCACATATATAAACATAAATCCGCAAGAGGACAAGGAAAACAAGAGAACAAAGACAACACAAGGAAATTATAGTCTTTCAATGACAATCATTCAATGAAGGAAGGAAAGGGAATCTTTCTGATTGACGCTGGTCCTCATTCAGAATATGTTCCACTAATTTGCAAACTGCACGTCAGTGGCACGTTTGATACAGATAGTATATGGTACCACCATTTGTCCATGTCCTCGTCAATTGGAGCAAAAGCTCCCAAATAGCGAGTACGATGTTCCTTGATTTTAGGACATTCAATGACTAGATGCTTTACAGATTCAACTGTGATTTCACAAAACCTACAAAGATTATTCTCAATTTTGGGGACTTTTCGTCTCCATAGAATCTCCTTAGTTGTGTGTGCGTTCAGCCGCAATCTCAGAAATTGATTACGGTGTTTCCTTGAGGGGAATTTTTGTAGGTATCTTGGTAAGCGATTCAGACAATTTGTTAGAGAGCCTAAATCGATCGACATAGATAGGAGATTTCTTCATTCTAAGTTCTCTATCCAATTCCATTTCCTTAGTTTTTGTTTCACAATTTGGGGAGTGTCTATCAAGGTTTCCCACGTTACATCTGTAGTATCCAAAATCAGTTTTGGACCGCTAGTCCAATTTTGTGTAATGCTACAGTGTTGTTGGTGGATCATATTTGCAAACATTTTGTAGGCCGGAGCCTGGTCCTTTAGTGACATCTTTCGGACCATGGCCAAAGATTTCCAGACAACTACGTTATGCATTGATTCGAGTCCAAGTTCATGTCTAATAGAAATCATTGAAACACCTTTTGGTAGTTTGAGGATGTGTCTCCAGAAGAGACCTTCAAGGGTTGGCCATATATGATAATCTAGGTTCCATCCAGCCTCAGCTCCAAACGTGATTGAGGGAATAACCTTTTGTGTATAAAAGGTTAGTACAGGTTGGAGGGTAAATTTCCCATATTCGGCATGTAGCTTCGATCCTTGTAATGCAAATGTCAACATACGTTGTTTCAGGTCGCAGATCCACTCATGCTCTCTTATTGAGATGTTATAAACAATGTCCAAGTATCTAATAGATGATACAGGTTGGATCTTAAGTGCATCAAGGTTCCATCTAAAGTTCTTTGTTAATCTTTTGGATGTAGTTCCGATCGATATGACCTTTGTTTTTTCTACATTGATTTGCAGCGAAATTGTCAGATAGCTTTCCAATGCATATAACGGTCTCTGAAGTCCAATCGGTGTTGCATCTATTAGGACAGTATCGTCTGCATATATTATCCAGCTAATGCTGTGGTCTATCCTCGGGGGGGGAAACAGCGTGTGTGTAAATGCTTCAGATATATCGGATATGAAAAGTTTGAATAGCAGGGCAGCTAAAGGGCACCCCCGTTTGACTCCTTTATTCGTTCTTATTTTATCAGTCAGCTCACCTGCTTCGTTGATTCGCACTCTGAGGTATCTTTGTGGAGAGCCATTATCGGCTGCAGTAATTCAGATGGACACAACCAGTTTGTCAGTTTTTTCCACAATTTTGTTCGATCTAAGGAGTCAAAGGCCTGTTTCATATCAATAAAGGCAATAAAAAGATTCTTGCCTTGTTGTAGAGCATTTAATTTCAGCAGGTTTAGTATAGTTAAGTTCACTTCTGTTCCTACGCATTTGGTAAAACCTGTCTTATGTAAATCGAAGTGACCGGAACACATAGCCCACTTTGACAGCTTCTGTTGTAGAAAAGACGCAAATATCTTCCCCAGGATATCTAAGAGAGCAATTGGTCGATAGTTGGCCGGATCGTCGCGGCATCCTTTCTTGAAAATGGGAACTATGATGGCTGAGTTCCAAGATTTAGGTATCATTTTTGTTGCTGCAATTGTTAGGAGTAGATGGAAAATGAAGGTTGTCCACAGCTCGTTTGCTTTTAGTGTGACATTGGAAAGGCCATCGGGTCCAGCGGCTCGCAAGTTTTTTAAGTGACGAATTGCTATTGATATATCTTCTTTTGATTCGATTACATTCCAAGACTGGACTTCATCAAGTCTTTCGTCACTCGGCTGATTTTCGTTGCTCCCAAAAACTTTGGCAAAGTGCTGTTCCCAAGTGGCCTTAGAGATACCATGATGGGTCTTTGCCTGCTGGAATATTGTTTCATTGTTTATGATGTTCCATAGGTCCTTTGTTTGGTGGCAAATGAGCTTCAGAATTCGTTCACCTCTTTCTTGATCTCTCATCGTTTTGAAGCATTTCAACCAGTTTTGATATTGTGTCTTTAGATGTTTCCTTTGCAACAATTTATTTGGATCTGGCTCTTTATTTAATTTCCTGAGATCACAGCCTAGTTTTTTTTTGAGAGACACCAGTGTACTAAATTCACATTTCTTTTGATAGGAGCAGCAATTCAGATGTTTGAAATTGATTTGAAAGTCCACTATCAGTGCAGGGTAGTTTAGTTTGTCGCATAAAGCGGTCTCCTCTGAGATTATCATTTCGTTCAAGTTCCGCAATTGCTTGCTATTTATTTTTAGTCTGTTGCCTCTTTGATTCACCTCAATTGGTTGGTTGAAGATCTCTGCATTTCTGGGGAAATATGCCTTTAGAGTTAGTTCAAGTGGATTATGGTCACTGCTTGATGATTTCAAGACCTTCAGCTGTAGAATCTCGTTTAGCATTGTATTTGATGACCAAATGTAGTCAATGATTTTTCTTGTGCCATCACGCTGCCATGTAATATTCGGAGGACGATCACCTTTGGTTTGACCGTTGAGCATATGGCAGTTCCTGGCAATCATGGCTGAGTGAAATTGGTAGCCTCTGCATGTCGAGTAGGCTTGATGCTTGAATTTTCTCATCATCAAATTCTCATCAAACGACGAGAAATTCAGGTCTCCGCATAAGATGACTTGTAGGTCAGACCATAATTCCATGTCATCATCAATCAATTTTGTAATTGCGTTCGAGTTGGCCCCATTCATGCTCGCCACAGAAAGTCGCAGAAGACAGCGAGGCGGACTTGCGGTGGTAAGTTGTACCGGATTAGGAAGGGGAGGAAGGGACGAAGGGGGAGGAAAGGCAAGGTGTGTCTGCCACAGCAGACAAGCAGGACAAGGGGGGCCATAGAGGGAATGTGGAATGAGGGGGGCGGGAAGAGGGAGCAACAATGTTCGCGCCAGCTGTTGAGATGGAAGCATCGGCTGCGAACGAAAGCTCGGACCGATTGAGCATTCAAAGTTGTTTGCCGCGTCTGCGGCCGTACATCAGTAACCATACTTTCCTCTTACCGGTAATTCGACAATTCTATGCCTTACGTTAGAAGTGTCCTCGTCGACGATGTAGGCGGACTGGAGGCTGACTGGACTTCGCTCCGGGCTCCGCTCCGCACTCCGCGCTCTGGAGGGAGTTATAAACAGGATGCCAATGAAGAAAGAAAGAGGACTGAGCACGTAGTGCAGCTCCTCACAAGGACTGCTTACTCCCAAAAAACAGCAAGGACTGGAGGCTGACTGGACTCAGCTCCGGACTCCGCGCCACGCTCTGGAGGGAGCTTTAAACAGGATGCCAATGAAGAAAGAGGACTGAGCACGTAGTGCAGCTCCTCACAATGACTGCTTACTCCCAAAAAACAGCAAGGACTGGAGGCTGACCGGACTTCTGGTATTTTTGCCTGTGCTGGCTGCTTGACCTGTCCGTTTGCCTGGATCGGCAGTCCTGGAAGCCCCAGAAACCACCGAAAGAGTGGCCTCAATCAGATCGTGAGTGGCCCTGTGAGAAGGCCTTAGCCGCTGGCTTGATGAGACTGGCCAGGGATTTGGCCCTCTGTGAGCTGCTCTTCTTTTTATCACGCTCCTCATCTGTGGAGGAGTGGAACAAGTCACCGCCCTCGAAGAATAGGTCTAGGATGCTGTCCTGAGCATCAGGATTGAATCTGGTTGCCTTAAGCCATGCCATTCTTCTCATGTCCGTTGCCAGATAGATAGCCCTGCTCGCAGTATCTATGTGTACCCCTGTGGACTCCATGGTGACCTGTGTGACAAGTTTCGCTTCTGCGAGTCCCGCCACGAATGAGGGTTGTGTATCAGCCAGAATATACGGCAAGAAGTCTGCTATCTCCCTCCAAAGCAGCTGGTTAGCCGCAGCCAGGATGGTATCATCATTGGCTTGCCTGAGGTGAAGTTCCATGTTTCAGTAGACCTTCCCATTGGCCTCGAGCATTTTATCTTCCCTGACCAGCAAGGCTGAAGTTGCAGTGCTTGTGGGTAAAGTCTGGGGATTGGCATTCATGGATGCCGCCGCAATGTCTAAAGACAGTGGCTGGGGGTGCATTGATAAGAGCAGTGAGTCTCCCACCTCCCTGAACTTCGTGTCCAACCTCTGATTTGTTGGCTGAGTGAAATGGGGCTTGAGCTAACCCTTTTTCGCAAGGGCCTCCACATCCTTCTGTAAAGCTATGCACGATCTGAATTCTGCTTGGATAGTGAGCACTTCGGCCAGTACCCCCAGACTCTGGCAGCTCCCTCTGTAGTTCGAGCATGCCTACATAATCGGCTAACTCTGCAATCCTGTCATGGAATGCCCTCGCGGAGAAAGGCATATCCTGCTCCTCCCCATCAGTGCCTTGTTGGTCACCTGTGTTAAAAGCCCCTCGGTCCACGGGTGTTAGTTCTGCTGCTGAAGAAGGCCCAGGTGCCGTCACTTGGGGGGGTGAGCAGGGGCAGGCGCCACTACCGGAATTACCAGAGGCATGGCCGGCGGAGGGGGAGGAGGTAAAGGCTGCGCAGGCACTGTCTGAAGAGGTGGTGTGGGAGGCAGCATCTCCTGGATTATGCCCTTGAGGATGTTCCCCCTCTGTGGGGACCGCATGAGGGTCAAAAAAATGTGTAAATTCCTGTTTGTTCCACACCCGTTACAAATCTTGCCCTCCTGAATTTACCAAACGCCCTCCTTCGAAGGTTACATTTCGTACAACACTGTTTCCCTCTCCTACCCCACGGGATATCTGGAAACTAACAACCCCCTTCTCTACTTTCTCCTGTCACGACAAACAACGGACTGACACTAAAGCAGTTTACCGGACCTGTCCCAACCAGAGGGTCAGGTAATTAACCAGAATCACAGACACCCGACGACCCTTTACTTTCCCCCACAGGGATAAAAGGTGGAGCAAAAAAAAGCACATTACGAGCAAGGCATACCGCACAACGTGAGAGCTAACTCTGCACAGCAGTTGAAGAGGAGGAGAAAGACGGTGCAGACCGAGAGCATGACAAGGAGAGAAGCGACCTTGCCCTTTCCGACCAAGGCCCGTGAATCCTCCACCGAAGGAATCATAAGACCGCCAACAATAGCCAGCGTGTGTTGCAGCAGAGGTCTACGGTACGCAAGACCCTCTGCTGATAATCAAGCCGGGAAGGATGCTGGTCCCGGAGGTACCAACCTGGACTCCAACAATAAAGAAAGGCAAGTGGCTCAGCACAGCCTTTGAGTCGAGGTTAGAATCGAGAAATAGCCAACGGCTAATTTGAACATTAAAAGAATGAAAGATACGATTGAGGAAAGAGGGGGGGGAACCAAACTCCTAGGAGGCCGGCACCACGTGGGTGCTCAAGCAGGAAACTCTGGGCGATTACACAATGGTAGAAACCACCGTAACCAGAAGCCCTTGGGAAAAGCTAAGGGGTCATACAGGGGTCTTGTAAAATCCTCTGTACTGTCAAAAGTCTTTGACCGACAGACGATCGCGAAGGGATGCTAACGAAAGGGGGCGAAGTCTAAACTCCCATACAGAACTGTATGGTAAAAGTTGGCGACAATGAACCTGGCAGAGGGAAGCCTACAAAAGGGGCCAAAGCCCAAAGAACTGTTTAAAAAGATATTGAGATTTGTGAAAGTACGAAAAGCCACAGTGAATCCAAAGGGGGGAGGCGAATATCTGAGAGGGGTCTGAGCCCGAGAGAGATCCAGGGTGGAAAGTTATCACCCAAAGATAATTAAACGGAACTGTTTAGATTTATTGAGTACAAGTTGTGAAGGGTCAACGCCCGGAAGAGGGGGACCCAAGGGTGAAGCTATCAGCCAAAGTATACGTGGAACTGAAAGGTTTTGTTCATTTGTTGGATACATCAGGCCTCGAAGGCAAGATACTGTTAAGAGACAACCTTCAAAGAACCCGATAGCTGGAACGGAACTGTCGGCTCATGCTGGGAAAACTTCGAGCATATGCTGTGCTCCGAAGTCACACCTTGTTCCGTGCTGAAAAAGTGGGGAAGGGAGACCCCTGGCAATCACATCCTGACTTATTATTTGAGAACACTTTTTTTATTGAAACCCTATTCCACACTCTTTCTGTAATTAGCTGTAAGGACTTGGCAGTAGGTTATCATAAGTTACTCACTGTAGAAACTAAATTATTCCTAGTCCATAGTCACCTTTTATCTCTACTGCACGGGCGTCCCTCGCTAGGGACTGAAGGCAGAAACTTTTTCACCAGAAAAATCTTCCCGTTTAAATTTAGATACGCACAGGGGTGTGGCGCTAGGAGCATGCGCTCCACTGACTCCGCCCACTGGTGCCACTCCGCAGTCCCCTTTGACACGTTGAGTATATTAACATTGCCTAATGACACCAGTCTAATCAGAGTGGAGGATGGTGGGACGTATGGAGGAAATGGGACTATGGATTAGGAGTAGGTTAGTCACTAAAGTGAGTAACTTATTATCACTCCTACGTCCCCTTTCTCCATACTGCATGGGCAATGACAACTGAATGTAGCCCCTCCTAAGGAAACAAGTTCCTTAACACTGCCTGACCAAATGCTGCGCCCGACCTGGAGCCGGCATCCAAGCAGTAGTGCTTGCAGAAGGCCGAAGGCATAGCCCATGTGGCTTCTTTGCAGATAATCTGCCACAGCACATGCCTTTGGAATGCTTCAGCCATGGCCTTGGCTCTGATTGCATGGGCATGCATATTCGCTGGAAGAGGTTTGTGCTGCCCCACATATGCCTCCTTGATGGACAAAACCATACACCTAGCTATGGAAGCCTAGGAGGGTTGACAGCCCGGTTTTGACCCACCGAAGTTGACAGAGCACCTGATTTGCGGAAGCTCTTGGTCCAGTCAAGGTAGAATTTTAGAGCAGGCCTATCATTTAGACAGTGCAGCACCCTCTGAGCGTCATCCTTCGGGTCCGCGAAGTAAGTTGGTAGCACTATCTACCATTCAGGTGGAAAGAGGAGACAACCTTCGGTAAGAGAGCAGGGTGAATTCTAAGCACCACCATGTCTTTATGAAAAGTAGTATACGGCTCTGAGGCATCCAACGCCTGGATTTCACTGATCCAGCATGCCGAGGTGAGGCCCACCAGGAGGGCCGTCGTGATGATGATTCCATAGGTTCGAATGGTTTGTGAGCCAGGGCGCCCAAGACCATGTTGAGGTCCCACACAGGGTCTGGTTTCTTGATGAGCGGGTAAAGCCTGCTCAGGCCCGCCAAGTGTCTTTTAATCAACGGATTGGAGGACCTCCTCCTCAAGTTCCTGTAGGCTCCAATAGCCGCCAGATGGGTGCGTCATGTGTCTACCTGCACCCCGAGCGTGCAATGTGTGCCGAGAAGGATAGTACGTTGTCCAACGGGCAGGTCAAGGGATCATTGACAGAACCTGGTCCACTTGCTTTTGTATTGGATTCTGGTAGCACCACTCCTAGCCCCTTGAATAATGTCTAGGTTTGCTTATGACAGCTGCAGATGCCTCAGTGTGACTTGTTCAGGAACCATGCTGTGAAGGCTAATTTCTGGGGGGCGGGGTGGATGACCTGATCAGACAGGCTGAGTAGTTCCGAGAACCATGGTCTTGGCATCATGTCGCCCAGGGAGCCCCTGCCTTGCCCCTGCTGGCCCGCAAACAGGGGGCACCTCCTGTTGTGCGAGGTGGCAAAGAGGTCCACCTGAGGATGACCCCACCCGTCAACGATCCCCTGAAGGACCTGTTTGTTTAACTGCCATTCGTAGTTTTACACAGCCAGCCTGCTGAGCCTGTCCGCCTCCAGGTCGGAGTCCCCCAGGAGGTGTATTACTGACAGGTGCATGCCGTTTACCAGAGCCCACTCCCAAATGTCCGCTGCTAGAGTGCATAGGGGAGGAGACCTGGTGCCACCATGCTCGTTGATGTAATACATGCTGGTAGAGCGGTTGGTCTGAATAAGGATCGCCCTCTTGCTGATCATAGGGAGGAAGGCTTTGAGAGCAAGCCAGGTGGCCATCAACTCAAGCCAGTTGATGTGAGCAGTCTGCTCCTGACGGGACCAGACCCTGTGGGCAGTGTGTCTGCCGAAAGTCCGTCCCCAGCCCTCTAAGGACGAGTCTGTGGGTGATGGTCACCTGAGGCGCTGGTTGAAGGAAGGGCCTGCCTATCTACAGGTTGCTGTCCCTGCTCCATCAGACTATGTCCTCGTGGAGATGAGGTGGGATGCGGACCATCTCTGCCTGGGAACCCTTCTCCTGGCTCCAGGAGGCTGCAAAGTGTAGCTTCAAGCGCCTTATCCAGAGTCTTGTATGCAGCACAGCGAGGAGACATGTCGCCAAGATGCCCAGGAGGTGGTGGTACCGCCATGCCGAGATCACTGCTCTGCTGAGAAAATGCCCTGTGGCCGTCTTGATGGCTATGATCTTGTCCTCTGAGGGGAAAATCCTCTCAGAGCTCGTATTCCACATGAGGCTCAGGAACATTAGACCCTGCGTGGGCTCCAGCTAGGACTTTTTTAGATTGATGGAAAATCGCCGCTCATGTAGAATGTTTATGAGGGCGGAGGCGGTGTGGCACACTGCCTCTGGGGACCTTTCCCTGATGAGCCAGTTTAGTTATGGGTAGACTTGGTGACCTGGGGCCAGAGTAGGGCTGCCACCACTTTCAGTCTTGTGAAGACCCTGGGGGACAAATTGAGGCCAAAGGGTAGAACCTTGTATTGTTAATGAAAACCCATGATCCTGAACCTCAGAAAGGACCGATGGGGCTGCCAGATCGGGACGTGTAGGTAAGCATGCTTCAGATCAAGGGAGCACATCCAGTGTCCCTCGCACAATGTCTCTGCAATAAGTGCTCGTGTAACCACCTTGAACTTTTGGAGAGGAAGGGACAGGTACAATGTGGAAAGGTCCAACACAACTCTCAGGCCAACCTGGTTCTTCTTGTGTATGGCGAAAATCCATGACAGACCCCGCTGGGAGGCTGAGACTTCCGCCACAGCCTGGCTCTCTACGAGCGAATGAATTTCCGCCAACAGAGTTGCTGTCCCAATCTGTGGGAGCCGAGGACAAAGGAGGGGTAGGTAGCCGGAAGCCCGTGGATACTGAGAGGATGCATGGGTCCGTGAACCTTGCCTGCCAGTGTCGAGTGAAGGGCAAGCCTGCCCCCCACCGGAGACTCGTGGATCCGGATGGCTATGTCATACCTTTTTTTTTTAAGCTGGGGCTGAGGAGGGTGACTGGAAAAAGGCCTGGTGAGCCACCTTGTGCTGCTTGCGCCTGTGTGGGCTTGGTGATATGGAACAAGTTACTTACCTGTAACTGTTGTTCTCCAGCATGGGTCTGGCATGGATTCACATGCTCATGAATATTCCCCGTCGTCAGGCTGGGAATCCTCGGTAAAGAAAAAACCAGTATCAGTTTCGTTTCTGATCTGTCTTTCGTAGTAATAACCAATCACTGGTCTCTGCGTCATACTGACCACAGCCAATGACTGCCCTCTACCTAAGCACCGCCTCTGGCAGCCATCTTCAGATTTGGAAGCACGTGAAGTGGCAGTATGACCAAGTGAAGAGCCGCAGAGGGGTAGGCGGGAGGGTTCGCATGTGAATCCATGCCAGACCCATGCTGGAGAACAACAGTTACAGGTAAGTAACTTGTTCCTTCTCCAGCATGGGGTCTGGCATGGATTCACATGCTCATGAATAAAGAATACATAGCAGTACACACATGCACAACCACGGGAGGTGGCAAAGGCTCAACATTAAGCATCACATCAACTCAACATTAAGCATCTTACCTCCTCACCAGGCTCACCTCAGGCGAACAGGTTGCGCAGCACTGCTTGGCCGACCCTGGACTCCTCCCTGGAATCCCGGTCGACGCAGTAGAATTTCGTGAAGGTGTGCGTCGACCTCCACGTAGCAGCCCTGCATATGTCCAGCAGGGGCACACCAGATAGGAACGCCGTGGTAGCTGCGATCGCTCTGGTGGAATGGGCTCTCGGACGGCCAGGCAGCGGTCGGTTTGCCAACCGGTGACAGTACATGATACAGCCGGAGAGCCATCTGGAGATGGAAGCCTTCGAGAGAGCCTTCCCCTGATTGACAGGTCCAAAGTTCACAAAGAGTTGTGACGTCTTCCGAAAACCTTTCGTGCGGTCCACGTAGAACTTCAGCGCTCTAGCTACATCCAGCGAGTGCAAAGTCCTCTCAGCCGGCGACGAAGGCGACGGGAAGAACACAGGTAACACCAAGGGTTCGTTGAGATGAAAGTCCGACGGTACCTTGGGCATGAAGGAGGGGTGCGTCCTGAGCACTACCCTCGTGTCGTGGAAAGTCAAGTACGGGGCCTTGCAGGAAAGGGCCTGGATCTCTCCCACTCGTCGTGCGGAGGTGATGGCCACGAGAAAAGCTGTTTTCCACGATAGAAACTTCAACGGGGCCGAGTGCAGAGGCTCGAACGGAGGTCCCATGAGTTTGGTCAGCACCACGTTGAGCTCCCACGCCGGGGCCGGAGCCTTCACCGGCGGGAACGATCTGAACAGTCCCTTCATGAACTCTTTCACCAGACGATGAGACCACAAGGACGTCCGGCCCGTGGTTCTGGTGTATCGGGAGATCGCAGCAAGATGAATCTTGATGGACGCGTGTGCCAGACCAGCTTTGGCCAGCGTCAGCAGGTACGGCAGCACTTGGGGAGCCGTAATCCGTAGAGGGTTAACCTTCTGTGCGTGGCACCAGACAGAGAACCTCTTCCATTTGTGTCCGTAGCATTTAAGAGTCGAGGACGCCCTGGCCTTTGCAAGAACCTCTCTGCAATCGGCCGGTATGTCGTATCCTCCAAACTCTAGCGCTGCAGGAGCCAGGCCTGCAAGTTCAGCGACTTCGGGTCGTGGTGGAGGATGGCGCCTCCTTCCCTGGAGAGTAGATCCGCGTCCGCCGGCAGCTTGATTGGCGGGGACGCCGACAAGTCCAGAAGGTCCGGGAACCATATCTGCCTCGGCCACGCAGGTGCGACGAGGATCATCCTGCACCGTGACCTCTTGAGCTGGTTGACGAGCCGGATTAGCAGAGGCAAGGGAGGGAACGCGTAGAGGAACAGGCCCTCCCAGGGGAACGAGAAAGCATCGCCCATGCTCCTCGTCTGGGGAAACCTGCTGGCGAACCTCCGGCACTTGGTGTTCGTCGCCGTCGCGAACAGGTCGATCTGGGGTGTGCCCCACCGTCGGAAGAGGCGATCCACCAGATCCTGCCGTAGTTCCCACTCGTGGCACGAGCGCAGCTCCCTGCTGAGTGAGTCGGCGATGGTGTTTTTTATCCCTGCCAGATGAAACGGCACCAGAAGAATCCCTTGGGCGACGGCCCAATGCCACAGGTCCTGCGCCTCCTTGGACAGCGCTGGGGACCTGGTTCCGCCCTGTTTCCTGATGTAAAACATGGTGGTGGTGTTGTCGGTGAAGATCCTCACCACCTTGCCCTTGAGGGACGGAAGGAAGGACCTGAGGGCCCAAAACACTGCACGGAGCTCCAGGACGTTGATATGCAGGGACTTCTCCGTCGGGAGCCAGAGTCCCCTTGCGTGCAGATTTTCGGTGTGCGCTCCCCACCCTTCTAGGGAGGCATCCGTGGTCACAGTCACCTGGTGGGCTGGGGTCTGGAAGTCCATGCCCGCCGTCAGATGCGCGCGGGTGCCCCACCACCGTATCGCTCGTCGGAAACTCTCGTCGAGCTTGATCCTTTCCTCGAAGCTGCCCGTCGTCTGGATCCAGCGCGCATCCAGGAACTCTTGCAACGGGCGCATCCGGAGCCTGCACATGGGAATGAGGTAGATGCAGGAAGACATCATCCCGAGGAGGGACTTGATGGACCTCACCTTGGCCGCGTCGGCCACCAACATCCGTTGCACCTTGCCCAAGATGGTCCTGGTCCTCTCCTCCGACGGGGAGGCCAGAAGGGACACTGTGTCGAGCCTCGCTCCCAGAAACAGTGCGACTTGCGCGGGCACCAGGTGGGATTTGGCGTAGTTCACGGAGAATCCCAGGTCCGTGAGGAGTTGGACGGTCCTTGCCGTGTGGACCACGGCGAGCTCCCTCGTCTTGGCGCGGATGAGCCAGTCGTCCAGGTAGGGGTAGACGTGAATCCCCTCGCGGCGCAGCTGCGCCGCCACCGGTGCGAGGCACTTGGTGAAAACCCTGGGTGCCGACCGCAGTCCGAAGGGAAGGGCTTTGAACTGGTAATGACGCCCTTGGACCACGAATCTGAGGAATTTTCGGTGCCCCTTTAGGATGGGAATGTGGAAGTAGGCATCCTCCAAATCCAACGACGATAGGAAGTCTCCTTCCTCCAGCTGACCCAGGACGTGCTGGAGGGTGACCATCCGGAACTTCTGCGCCTTGATGAACTTGTTCAGGCGTCGCAGGTCCAGGATGGGGCGCCATCCTCCCGTCTTCTTCTTCACGAGGAAGTAACGCGAGTAGACTCCGGAGCCCCGAAGCCTCTTTGGGACGAGTTCGATGGCGCCCTTTCTGAGCATCGCCTTTACCTCCAGGAGAAGTTGAGGGACGTGAAGTTCTTTCCTGGCCACGGGGGGGACGCGCGGGCACCTTCTTTGAAACTCGAGCGCGTGGCCCCGGGCCAGGGCGTCCAGCACCCAACGGTCGGTGGAGATGGACTCCCACACGCTGACGAAGCCCGCCAGCCGGCCTCCCACCGGGGTGCTTCGGTGGGGGCCCGACCCCACGGCCGGTTCAATCCTGCTTGGACGCGGCCTTGCCGCCTTGGCCTCCTTGGCGACGACGGCGGGGGCCGCCAGACTTGCCTCGTCCTCTGTAGGCCTCTTGCGACGACGAGCGGGCCGCTTGACGGTAGGAAGCGAAACCGCCGCCGGAACCTTTGGAGGCGCCCTTGCCTCCGCCGCTCCGAAAGGGCGTCCGCCGTTGCTGCAGTACTCCAAGGGCCCGGGCCGTCTCAGTATCCGCCTTGATGGCCTGAAGGGAATCGTCCACTGTCTTCCCAAACAGGTTGTTCCCGTCGAAGGGCATGTCCAGGACCCTGGTCTGGACGTCCTGCCGAAAGTCCGTAGCCTTGAGCCATCCGCGACGTCGAAGGCAAACGCCGTTGCCCATCTGGCGGAACCCAGTGTCGGCGATGTCCGTCGCCACGGTGATGGCGTGGTCCGAGGCCACCTCACCTTCCTGCAGGATCTCAAGGGCCTCCGCCCTCTTGTCGTCCGGCAGAAAATCCAGCAGGGGAGCTATCTTGTACCAGAGTTCCCTGTCGTAGCGGGCCACGATAGCCAAGGCGTTGGCCGCTTTAATCGTCGTCGCCGCCGACGAGATGACTCTGCGTCCCATGGCATCCAATTTCTTTCCCTCGCCGTCCGGCGGGGAAGTCGACGTGGAGGCCGCACCCCCCCCCGCTTTCTTCCTGGCTGCCGCGGAGACGACGGAGTCCGGGGTAGGCTGCGCCCGGAGGCATAGGGGGGCCGAGTCCGGGACCCGGTACTTTTTCTCGTACCGGTCTCTTTTCGCTGGCGTCGTGGAAGGGTTCTTGAGGAGGGAAAGGCCCTCATCCCAAATGTCGTCCAACAGAGGCACTGCGAGGACCGTCTTCCTCTTGGTCTCACGCCGTTGGTAAAGGAAGCCTTCCTTTTTCTTCTCCTCAGGGCAGAGTTGGAAAAGCTCGGATGCCCTGGCGATCATTGAGTGGAACGATCCAATCTCGTCGGGCGGAGAAGCCCTGGTGGGAGGCGACGACGGAAAATCCTCGTCGTATGCCTCGTCGTCCGTACCCGTCGCTGCCGTGTCAGTCCCCGTATCATCCCCTCGGGTGGACGGGGAGGAGGGCTGGACGGGGCGCGACGGTTGAAAAGGAGGCGGTGGATGGATCCTTCTTTTCTTGGTAGGGGGAACACCAGAAGGTCCCGGTTCTGGATCCCCCGACGGGAGAGGTTCCTCCGTCGGTAACGGTAGTCTCGTCCTTATCTCGGAGCATAAGGACTGTATAGCCAACAAAATGGCCGCTGAGTTGTCTTGCGGCGCTGGCAGAGGGGAATCCGACGGGCGAGCAGGGGCCCCGTCGGTATCCTCGACGATGTCGTCGTCGTCACCTGCGTCGGGGCCCATTCCGACGGGCTGGTCTTGTTCCACGCTTAGGCCGTGGCTTAAGACCTCGATCAGTTCCTCTTCTGAGGTTGAGGCCGAATCTACGACGACGCCCTGCCCCCCTTTCTTCCCCACGGAGGGTTTCACGGGGGTCCTATCGATGGGCACGAAAGAAGACTCCCTCCGAGGAGGCAGGGAGATTCTGGGCCCCGAGGCCGCCACCACTGGTGCAGCCTCCACAGGCTGGGCCAGGGCCGCCGCGACCGTTTCGATAGAGGGCTTGGTCGAATGGATCAAGGCCTTCACCACCTTAGGTGCGCTCACCGCCTTATCCTTGAGGGAGGGGGCACTGCCACGCTCCTCCTCTGCCTTAGAGCTCGACCGGGGTCTCTCCAGGAGCTTCGCTGGGTGCTCGGCCTTCCTCTTACCCGACCCAGAGCGTTGGCTCGTGGTTGATGGTGCCGGGGAGGGTGCGCCCTGCCTGGCGCCCGTAGAGCCCGACCGTTCGGCGCTCCCGGTGCCAGCGGACTCGCGGTGCTTGGCCTTATGTTGGGCCCCCGTCGCCGGGGCGCCCTCAAAGGTCTTAGAAGACCGCTCAGATTTCTTCTTCTTCTCGCCAGACGGGCTCTTACCCTCCAGCCAGCTGGCGAGACGTTGATGGCGGTCCTTCATGGTCCGTTCCGACATGTTGCCGCAAAACGCACAGTCCTTCTCCACGTGCGTCTTGTCCCCATGAAGGCAGTAAAGGCAGAAAGAGTGTTCGTCCTCCTTGAAGACGTTCTGCAGCTGGCATCCAGGGCAGGCCCTGAACAGCTTTCCGGGCGTCGAGCTTCCCTTCTCCTGGGCCATCTCCGAGACCGGGCCTGAGAAGCTTCTGGAGTCCTCCGAAGTGTAGCTCGACGAAATCTTCACCCTTGAGGGGCACAGATGAATCCGACACGGGTACCCGTTGATCGGATGTAGGATCGGTGGAGCTTGAGGCTCTTTTGACCGAAAGAATCGAAGTTTTTGTGAAAAAGCGCGAAAAAATAGCACTAACGCTCGAGAGCAATAGCACGAGGATCCCAACACATGAACGTGCGGTAAAAATCTGAAGATGGCTGCCAGAGGCGGTGCTTAGGTAGAGGGCAGTCATTGGCTGTGGTCAGTATGACGCAGAGACCAGTGATTGGTTATTACTACGAAAGACAGATCAGAAACGAAACTGATACTGGTTTTTTCTTTACCGAGGATTCCCAGCCTGACGACGGGGAATATTCATGAGCATGTGAATCCATGCCAGACCCCATGCTGGAGAAGTCCAATTATCTGGACCGTTGCTCCTGGAAGCCCCTGAAGCCGCCGAAAGACAGATGCTTGTCCGAGCGCTGGCTGGCTATATGCCTTGGGGGTGGACTTTGAGGATCGATAAGGATTTGGCAGCCTGCAAACTATTCTTTTTATCGAATTCCTCCTCTGTGGTAGAATGGAACAGATCGCTACCCTCGAAAGGAAGGTCCAGTATAAGCTCCTGGAAATCAGGGTTGTACTTGGTTGTCTGTAGCCAGACTGTCCTTCTCATGTCGGTAGCAATACATATGGCAAAGCCTGAGCTGTCAATGTGAGCCACCGTGGACTCCATTATGACCTGCGCTACTATTTTGGCTTCAGCCAGCCCAGCCTTGAAGTGTGCCTGGCTCTGCACAGGGAGCTCAGGAAGGAAATCAGGGATCTCTCGCAAGAGCCCGATTGACAGCAGCCAGCATGGCGTCAGCATTGGACTGGCACAGATGGAGAGAAGCGTTGGAAAAGATATTTTTTCTATATGCTTCCAAGAGATTATCCTCCTTGCCTAGGAGTGCAGAGGCTGATGTAGCCGATTATTGTGCCTTGGAATAGAGCAAAGCCGCGGCAATCACTAAGGAGTGTGGCTGGGGGTGCACCGAAAGCAAGAGGAGGGGGGGGGGTGAAGAGTCGCCCTCCAGTTGCCTAAACTTGGCGTCGAGGCACCTATTGGTAGGCTGTGCAGAGTGTGGTTTGAGCCATCCTTTTTTGGCAAGCGCCACCATGTCCTTTTGCATTGGATTTCCCGTTCTAGCTGTGGGGCACAGGGTGAGGACCTCTGCCAGTACCCCCACCTCTGGTTGTTCGACCTCAGGCTGAGAGAGCACCAAATACTCAGCCAGGCCCGCAAGCCGTTCATGAAAGTCCTTGGCCAACGAGGGTGTCTGGGGCCTCCTCCACATCCGTGTCCACCAATGTGTCCTGTTGGTCCGGTGCAGCTGGAGGAGTGTTGGGGGCAGGTGGCTGCAGCATACTGACAGACGCTGGAGACTGCTGCGGCAGTGGATATGGGGCGGCTGTGACTGGCGTAGGCATGGGAGCCGGTGTCATGGGCACTGGCACAGGAAGCCGGGGCTGCATTGGGCCCAAAGGCGGGGTGGCTGTGGGTGCTAGCGGCAGTACGAGAGGGAGCATGTCCCAACATCCATAAGGATGATGCCCATTTACGGAGACATCAGAGTCAGGAATTTATCAAAAAACACAGGCCGGCGGAGCGCTTGGTGGCACGGGCCCCAGAGGTTGCAGAGACCTGGGCACACTCCGTCTTGCTGTATGCGGGGTGTATCTGCCCTGCAACGCTGACTGAATAGCCGTGGGCCACGTACCAAACGATGACCCGTCCCACCTGGAAACTCATTCCCCTACCTGGTCGCCAAAGGGGGATGGTGTCGGGCGAGCCATTTTGTCTGGCCCGGTGGCCCTTTTGTTGGGCTGCGTGCCACGTGCCTGTGTCGTGGCACTTGCCGCTTTGGGCCTAGCCTCCTCCAGGACTCTTGGTAGTGGAGGTTGAAGCCTACTCTGCAAACCAGGACGGGGCCTGGTAGGCGGAGTGCCCTTTGCTGTGGCAGCGGTAGTGATGCATACAGGAGCCCCCAGATATCTGTCCGGTATTAGGGCATAGCCCCTTGGGTTGAACCCCAGTAGTAGAACCTTGCAGTCCCTCAGCGTAGTCACCGGTAGGATCTTGCGACCCACCGGTGGCCGGTAGCTGAAGCACCCTCGGTGCCTGCATTGGTACTAGGGCCCAATAGATCCCCCCTCCTGCTTGTGCGCTTCTTGGGGAAGAAGGAGTCCTTATGGGGTGCGGAGGAAAACAGCACCTTGTCTTGTGCTTCACGATTTCCTTTAAGTCCTCTGCAGGTGAATTTCCGAAAAACTCCCTCCACCTGGCTAGTCTGCTCCTCAGAGCGTGTGGTGTCAGTGTGTTGCACGCGGTGCAGCCCTCCCAGCCGTGGTCGGGGCCTTGGCAGCGGAGGCAGAGAGCGTGGGGGTCGGACGTAGGCAAGATCCCCTCGCAGGCTTGACACCTGCTGAAGCCGGCTGACATCGACGCTATTTTTCATTTTATGGTCGACACTTGCTCCCGTCTTAGATTTTAGGTTAGGTGTTTTTCTACCCTGGAATGATTCTTCAATAAAAATCCCTGAACTGTGATCACTTGTGTCTGTCTTTACTGTTGCCACCCTGAGTTCCTTACAAATGGTCAAGCAGAAAATCCCAAGCTCCTGACACAGTTTCTGGTTAGCCGCAGCAAAGAGGGCACCTGCGTTAGCTTGCTACGGATGCAGTCCTGAGAAGGAATAACAGCACTTTCCCAAAGACTCAAGGACTTTGTCCTCCTTGGAAAGACATTCATCTGTGGGTGTTGGCCATGGGCTTCTCGCAGACCTTTCGCGTCAGCTGCAGGACATCCTTCTGGAGAGGGATGCCACACCAGATCGTGGTGTACTTATACAAGACCTCTGCGCAGAGGAAGCCCCAAAAACTCTGCCAGGCCCAGAAGGCTGTCATGAAAAGCCTTAACGGATGCAGAGGGGGTCATCATCCTCATCGCCCCCCTTTTCACAGACCAAGGCGAGTCCGCCTCAGCCCCCTGTGCCTTAAGTCAGATGCCAATGACTGGCCAACAGCTGTTCAGGGGGAGGCATTGGTTGTACAGGAGGAGGTGGAATGCATGAGGAAGAATAAGAGCTCAAAGAAGCGGTCCTCGCAAGCCGCTGGGTATCTAGGGTCCCGGCCCTTCAAGGCGCTAGGCCTTTGCTCCTGGTCAAAGCGCTGAGGAGCGTGGTGTGTGTGTAGCCATAAAGCTGTGATGGGTAGATTTATCCCTGAGGAGACCAGATGCCTGTACCGTACAATCCACTGCTGCTTTCAGAGGGAAGGGGACTGGGATCATCTTGCAAAGCCCATTAGATAGGCGAAAGCACGGGCGGGCCCCGAGTTGGATCGAAGATGGCCGCCATCCTGGCAGGCCCAGGCACGTGTCTCTCTGCAATGTTGAAGCCTTGCGCCAGGCCCTGGGCGGGAGGGCGTGAAGGCCCTGAGCCACGAGAGGCCTTGGACACCAGAGGATACAGATTGGGTCTTGCATTCGAAGCAGAAGTGTTGACGCAAGATATTCCGACCGGCCGGTAGTCGTAACGCCCTGACTCACGACCTCGGAGAGCTCCGGTAGGCTGGATGCCCTCTGTACCTTGGTCAGTAGCCATGCTGGATTGTGCCGAGAACAGATTCTTGGAGGTTGCACTCCACAATCCCTTATCCCCTGGGGTTGAAAAGGAGGATGAACTTGAACGCCCTTTCGAGGACAATCCTGTAGGGGCCCTCAGCTTGGGAGCCGGTAGCCAGGACGGCCTCCGGTCTGTCCCAGGAGCACCCAGAAGACTCCCCGTATCCCTCGGCTTGGGAGCCAGTAGCCTTAGAGGCCTCAGGCCTGCCACAACCTGAATCCGAGGAAGCCTGATCCGTGGGAACCCCAGGGAAGAAGTCACCACGCTGTGGAGCTTGACTGAACAGAGGGCCTACCTTGTCTTGATGAGTGATCCTGGAGACAAAGTCCTTAAGGTGGGGCGGAGGAGAAGTGTGGAAGATCTCCCACAATTGCAACAAATTATTTTTCAATGCCCTGTGACTGAGAGCGCGTCAACCCGAACATGCGTCCCAGCGGTGGTCGAGCCCCAAACACTCAAGAAAGAGTGCATGGGGGCACGGGGTCGGGAACGAACAGTCGCATGAGGCACATCTTGTGAATCCTCCTGCGGCTGACATGTGCTGGGGGAGGGGGATGCACTGAAGGGAAGTTAAATAAGACTGAAAAATCAAAACGGGAGCATGCGGAAAGCAAAAGAATGTCCATGCGCTGGCTGCCAGGTCCGACACCCATGTGGAAAAAGGGACTGAGGTGAGGGAGGGAGGGAGTGGCACTGAAATGGGAAGCTCAGTTTATCGCTGCCAACCGTTCCGGTCCCCATGTTGGGGGGACACCCACAAGGATGGAGGAAATGGGACGGGACGTACGAGTACAATTAAAAATGCAATCAAATCTTGCCGGGCGCATTCATAGTAGTGAGAACATAGTACCAAGAACGTGATAAATGTTCTCAGCATTTAAAGGATGAAAGGTAGTTCTGGACACAGTTACATTCCCGAATATAAATCTGAATGGCCAGGTACCTGGAGATTGAAGGCACACAAAGGAAAGGTCAGTGCTGAGGAGAATGTGTTAATTAATTTGCATTTATTAGCTGTACAATTCTTCCGGACTCAAACCCGCCACTCGTTACAATATTTATACCTTTTGTTTGATCCTAAAAGAATGAAAAAATATCACACATTACAACTAAGTACAAAAATGCATCAGAGTCCAATAGCTAAACTGGTATAGCTCTGTTAAAAGCAGAACATTAAAAAAAAAAAAAACTTGTACTGAAATCATCTAGCTGAGACTATAAAATGTTTACATGGTTTTAATGTTCGACTTCTCACAGTTCATGTACAGGTTATTTTTTGACATTTGATATACAGGTATTTCACATTATTGTATTTGAATAGTATAACTTTTTTTATTTATCCAAAAAGGATTTTAACCACTGCCCTAATAACTCCCTAAGCCCAAGTTTCAAAAAGTTCTAATGTAAATCCATGACAACAAAATGTCTGCCTCGTCAAGTGATTTCAGCACATTGTGAAACATGTACATCAAATAAAATATATAAATCTGAGGAAAAATAAAAGCATTGTTGTGCCAGTTTTTGGAGCAGAAATACATTTTTTACACAGCTGGGACACCTTTTTTGCAATTGACAGTCTGGATTGCTTTTTTTTTTAATCTGTTTTGCCTCTTTCACATGATCGACTTTGACAGTTTTTCTGCAAACGTTTGCCAGTCATCGAAACTGGATTGGTATTTCAAAATGTAATGGAAATGGCCTACATATTACTTGCTACCACCCTCAAATGTCTTCTTTCATTTGCCATGATTAAAAACTCAAACTAATAAATGATATATTTACAAGCCTTATCATACAGAGATGCTCTGCACAATAAAGCAACAATGACTGAACACCAACCCTAACCTCTTACTGTCTCCATTCTCGTATGACCAGATGTAAGGGGCTGAATGTCAATAATTAGAAAGTGCCTAGACTGGGGGACATTATTGTTGTGCTGTATTTGATTTAGTGTGTCAACCACATTGCCACCCGATTCAGTCCTGTGCTACTTGCAAGAAGAATTAAAATGGTGCCTCTGTTCGAAGTGAAACAAGTTTCCTAACTTTGCTTCAGACGAGCGAGTAATCTTAACAAGCACCAACTAAAACTAGATTTAAAACAGTAGCACATTCCATAATTGCATTTAAATGTTAAAAGACTCCACAAGTGGAAACAAATAAAACATGAACTGTGAAAAGGCAGGAGGTTGAATAGGAAATCCAAAATATAGTTTTAACAGGTGATTTGCGAATCTTGAATGATCTTTTCATCTGCTCATCTTGTTCATGAAAGCCATAGGCTGATGATCTTTGCAGTGGTACAAAACTTCAGAAAAATAAAATAGAAAATAGCATGTAACCAGTAAAATCTCATGAACTTTCATTCCAGGAAATCCGGATTCCGAGAAAAAGTCTTGTCCATGATCTTTTAAAGCTAATTGAAAACAGCAAAATCCTACTGTGAATCACATTCCATGTCATTTTTGAAGGTCTTCCTTGGTGTCCATGTGGTAAAACAGTTTAAAACTGATGGATTTCCCCAGCAGGGAGGGTGGAATAATCTGTAATGAGCCGTTTAAACACAGCCCAGATTCAGTTAAGTCAACAAGCGAAAGCGATCCTCAATCACCGGTCCATCATACTGAGAATCATCTCTGGCGTGAGTTCCCCATTGGGAACTTCCACTGTAGCTTGCTGAACACGTGTCTCTTCCACTGGCTCAATGCCTGGCTCCTTCTTTACCTCCACAATAATGTTCTCAATAGCACCAGTGTCCTGGTCTTCCACTTGAATGATTGCTGCAGCTGTAGAATACGGGGAAGAGAAGGTAGATAACTGAATGTAGGTAGCCGATTGTTCACATAACAAAAATATATCAATTGATCATTGCTAGAGCACAACTCCCATCAGAATGCTTGTACTTTTAAGTTAAATAATTGGTATTAATATCATTAAATAGATAATTAATTGAATACAAAAAATCATACAGAAGATTTAGTATAACAAAGAATAGTAGTTGAGAAAAACTCGACAATAAGTGCAGTTTCAAAGAAAATTATTATATTCCAAACTGAACCTATTGAAATGGACAATATTAAAGCATTGCATTAAATTGATCTATTTCGACAATGATAATGCCATGAAAGCAAACAGGTAACATCACAATCTATTCATCATAATCTTAAAACATGTAAAAACCAAAGTACTGCAGAGAGTAAGATTACATGATTACATTAACTAGACATGTGTACATTTTTCGGTCTTAACCTTCAGGCCCACACCAAATATTTACAGGTTGAATAAACTGCTAAAACTTCATTAGAGTTTGCACAAACAGCCATTGCCTCAATGGTCGCACGACTTCCTCGAGCCAAATAAAAAGGCCTCGGGTAGAGTTTCCTTGTTGCCAGGTTGACGGGACATATCAATAGGAAATAAACCAAAGTTTCACTGGACAGCCACATAGTGGACATGTTGGAGGTATGGCATTATTCAATTTATTGCAGACTGGCAATCGGGAGGATCCCAATGCAGAGTTCGATAAACAGTCCTCTCATATTTGGGATTTACATAGTCCAGATACTCCCCATTACCCCAGTTCAACTTTACATTCCAGTAGCGAGTCAGGACCGAAGATCCTTCTACCCAGGAACGGATATCGCAGTCCGTTTTGAACAAGGAAGATGACTTAATCGCTGCTTGGCCTGAGCTAGTTGTGCTTCTTGTGTTAGACCAATACTTTCCTAGGCCCAAGTTGAACAGTTCTTCCTTAATGTGGATAAACCAGGGGATTGAGGGTCTCCCATCCTGTGAGATAACATCCAACACGGATTCTTTGAATTTAAGCAAGGAATCACACGACCATATGCGAATTGATTAATAAACGCATTAATAAACGGGTTGCAAACTGAAGATTAATTCCCCGTTTTTCGGAATACAGGTAGGTTAGGCACTGAGTAGGATAATCCCCAGGATGGTCTTCAAGTAGTTATTTTCCACTATGCATGAAGCAGTAGTTCTAGAATGCCCCCATAGCTCTGCCCCAAAGACTGCTGCCTGCCTTGCTTGGGCTTTATAGGCCTCCAAGGAAATAGACTGCACCATTTCATTGCTCCTGTGTGAACCTTTTAAAGAGCTCCGCTATATCCTGCCAGCATAACCTTTGCCTTCTCTATGTGCATACTCCATATGCAGGATGGACATTAATCTCACCCCCAAATAGTCGTAATAAGTCAACCTGCTCAATGGAGCCCTCACCTAGCTGTAGTCTTAATACTCTAGTTTACCTCCTTTTGGCATTCAAGATCATTGATTTCGTCTTGGGAGACATTGAGGGAAAGCCCATTTCTCGTACACTCGTACAAAAATCCATAAATATCCCAAGCTGTTTACCAACACCGGCAGGTGTTATCGACAGTAAAATCGCATCACCAGCAAACACTAAAATGGGGATCTTATCCCCTGCTAACGTGAGCATCTGAGTAGGAGGCTAGTAGCTCGGTGATAATGCCATTAATAAAAATACAAAACAGTTTGAGGGCTCAGACGCACCCCTGGTGGACTCCCTTCTCAATCTTGAAGGGTTGAGGAGTGCTTCTATCGGTGCCCCAGCAAACAACAGCTACGTTGTCTGCATACAGATTCTGGATTGCCACCAGCAGGTTTGAGGGGGATGAATAGTCCACAAGGAGGTCCCACAGTCGGCCCCTACATATAATATCAAAGGCGGTCCGAAGATCTATGAAGATGGCATAAACACTCCTCTTTCCAAGTACAGCATACTTCGAACAAACCAGTCTGAGGGGAATGCTTTGGTTGACAGCACTCGGCCCACCACAGAATCCTGCCTGGCAGTGATTAATGATGCGATTATCAGAGATCCTAGATTCCAGGTGAGTTAGGATCGCTCTAGCATACATTTTATCCCCTGCGTCCGATAACAATATAGGACAATAGTTAGCTGGCCCTTTTTGTGAATCAGGACTATCTTAGCTTGAGTCCATGAGGACGGAACAACGTTGTGCTTGAGGACTAAATTAAATAGCTTGATGAGATATGGAATCCAGATGCCTGGTTCTGTGGCATAGAGATCTATTGGAACCCGGTACAGGGCCTGGGGCCTTTCCTAGCTTTTGACTACGCAGAGCAGAGCTCTTCCAACTTCCTCACAAGTGAAGACAAGAGTGTGTTCACAAACTTAAACACTCCACTTTTCCCTGGGTAAACGATCTGTTCTCCTTGTAGAGCCCTGAAAAACGGTCGACCAAAGTGGAATCAGTGATGCAGCCCTGCTGAATGTTGCAGTCTAGTCTGGCTGATCGGCAAACCTTTGGCTGGTCTACATTCTGAATCGTACCAGGGGGTCCTAGACTCCACCTGGTTACGCACATCTTTCCGTGGTGCAAAACCCTCCACAACTGGGATTATGTCATGTTACTTCTAGCATGGTGGGTGATATTCAATGGTGCATTACCCTTAGGTGCCTTAGATGTCATATTGGTCAGACCCCGAAACAATTTCATGTCCAGCACCAAAAGGAGACAGTCGCTTTCGGGCTTGCACTCAATGACAAAGATAACATCTATTTTACTTTGTGCTATCTCTTTGTCGTAGGTTGGTCTTGCCGTGCATCCCAGAGAAATCGGACATTGCAGGCCCTGAGGTTAGCAGAGAGAAAAAGGATAGCCACATCGTCGGCATACCTATATTGTCTTCTTGGCTTGACTGAGTTTAAAGTACCTATGCCCCAGTGGCTGTCTACCTCGTCCATTATTTCAACCATACTATCTAAGGGCTAAAATTGAAGATTCAGATCCCCATAACTATTCTCGAGGAATTCAACGGGTTTGATCTTTATTCTATCGGTCACCTTCTGTATAAGGTAAACACCCGCCCCTGGTAAGCCCCCGTTGTAAAAATGTATGAGAAGAATCTTGGAGCTACCTACTAGTCTCAGCCCCCCATCGACCCCCTGCCTGGGCAACCCTTCTTTCCCTTAATAGCAGGAATCGCAAAGGTGGCATACCCTTCTATGTGAGGGGCATCAATGGTTTCTTGTAGGCTAAATATCCCATGCGCCTGCAAACAATTATGCTAATCGTTATCAACGAGGTATTTATTTACCCCAGCTATGTTCCAACATAAAACATGCACCCTGGTCCTCTGTTGGTCTGGAGTTCCAGGAGGGCGCTATGGTCTCATATCCCCCACTCCCACATGTTCGGTACTGGTGCCTGGCCCGTCAGTCATTTGGAGCCACTAAAGTCCCCAGGCTAAATGCAATTAAGTGCACTGTAATCTAGATGGACTATTCTTAGTACATTGCACACAGTACCTGGACAATGTGTCCCAACTCCAGCTAAACCAGATAGCCTTTGTGAGGGGAGCTGGGCTGTTCCGGTATCACACCCATGGTACCATGTGACCTAGGGAGCAGTCTGGGATGGGCTGAGCACCCCCCTTGGCCCGAGTCCCTGGCACGAGAGACATTTTGATTGAAATGACCAATCCTCTGGTGGGGGGATTAGGGGTAATGACCGCTGCTCCATTAGCAGTATCTCTTGTACCGTCTTGTGGTCTTTCATTTGGATTATAATCGCATCATTACCATTCAGTGCCACCAGTTGCACACAAACTACTATGTGCACCGGATCATTGAGTACCCCCCCCCCCTTATTGCCCGCAGCCAATGAGTGGCCTTGTTACTCAGACCATCTCCTGTTTGGGGTTCAATGGTTTGGGGACATTCACTAAATAAAACAGTTCTGTACTGGGTCAGTGCCAGAGCTAGGAGAAAGAATAAAATGGGTATTAGAAAATGGTTCCCTGGGGAACTTCTCATGTTGGTCCTGCCCATATGGCAATGTGATAATGTCAGTGCGTTTCCCTATGTTCTTATTAAAATGTGCTAGTTTAGAGCAGGCATTGGGCTTATCGGAGCGATAATCAAATCCCTGACCACCACCCCAGCTCTCTGGCCAGCTGGGCCTTTTCAACCCTTGCTGGAGGTGTCTCTCCAAGGGTATGTATACAAAACACCAATCCCCTCCATCACCCTATGTAGTGTACTCAACTCATGTCTCAGTGCCTAGTTGGCTTTTTGTAATAGGGCCACAAGGGATAAAGCATGCTAACACCCACAGCTCCTCACCCGCAGTCCACACTCTCACACAATGGCTCTACCCTTTGTTTAATGGGACTATGGTGAACCTGTCCCGGGAGGGGAATGGAATCGGCCTTATGATCACTCAAGATCTTAAAGCTATTCGACGTTGTGACTGCTGGGGCGGGGGTGGGGATGAGGAGGGGGGAGCGAAAACCCTAGTTTACAACCATGCCCTGTCTGACACCACCCCTCCATCCTGGTCCCTTAACACTGTAGGTCCACAGTGTTAAATGATTTCCCGTCCTGCTGCTCAGGGCGGTTGGAGACTTCATAACCAGGAATCATTTTCCCCGCTTACACTAAAGGCAGGGAGAGAGCGGTTAGGTGTCCCCAAGCTATCCGGGGCTAGTTTTCGCATGTCCTCTAGGGAGAGCTTATGTTGGGGTGTTTTCCTTTTACAATAGGTTCCGGCCCACCATCATCCTTAATAGCAATAGCAGACAACTCATCTTTGACCACCACACCGCAGTTGGAACCCACTTTCGCTCCCTTTTGTCCAGTTCTCTGAACTCTTAATAGGAGGCCTACACCCCCAGAGAGCCTGTCATGAAGGAGATCCGCTATTTTATTGATCATTGCATTGGCCTCGTCAATTTCATTAATAAACTTGTTAGTTCTCTTGCCAGTGTTGCAATTTAATGGTGGGCTCCCATCTTTCCATTTAGACATTTTACAAAAACGATGAGCACACAGGGGTAAAACTGCAACACTCGCTCGAGCAAGCGAGACCGCACACTTTACCCTATTCTAAATACCAATGCGAAAAAATGCAATGCAAAAGAGCAAAATACAAAAGTGCTTAGTGCAACCAAGTGCAATTTCAGATCACAAATATTGAGAATAACCCTTGACAGCAAATGCAGATTCAAAGCAAATTATTATATTCCAAACTGAAGTCATCAAAATTGACAATATTAGACACATGAATTAAGACTCACAGGGGAAGACCAACAGGTCAAACTAGAAGACACAAAAGGGAAAATAGGGAGGGGATAACAGCATCATTTGAAGTAAAGTTAATACTCTACATTAAGAATTTTGTAAAAATAGTCCATTTGTTTTTAAATTTAGGTACATTTCAACAGAATGAAGCGTAACTTTTTTCGATTCTATGAAATGAGCAAATGGAATTCCAAATTTGTAGAAGATGGAAAGCAACAGATTAAAATAAAAAAGAAAATCTGGAGATGGTATATGCGACATGTAGGGATTAACTAAAACACTGATCAAATTGCATAAAGTTAGTGGTTCCTGAAATGAAAACACACTTAGCAAACATTTCCAACTTTTTTCCCAAAAGAATAAACATTTACATTTAAATATGGAATGAGTGAAGTCAGCGGAATGGGATTGACGGGACCAGCATAAATTAGAAATATTGTTAAAAATAATTCTAAGTGGTGCTAAACAGGCTCTATGTAGGATACAATAGTGCGATTGCATTTGATTAGCAGAAACTGAAGTGAAAAAACAAAGCTGCCAAATTTAAACGCAGCAGTCTTATGAGTTTCACATTTCAATCAAATTGCCATTGCTTAGTAATCTTGGAATTTAGACAATCATATCTGGGTTGGATGAGAATGGAGTATAACTTGCATGCTTTAGTAGATGGATATTGCATAAACAATTGTATATACTTAGACAGCATATTTTGGTAGCAGATAGGTAGGGCTCTAGTAACTGTGTTTACAAGGGCAACATAACACATGTAAACAGTAGTATTAAGATTGAATTGAATAGAGGGAACGGAATATTATTCAGGAAATGTTTAACAAGAAATATTCCAGCATCGTACCATCTTTGCAGCATATCAAGTTTGGGTTTACACGAAAATAATGTATTAAACAATAAAAAGGTGCTCATGGAATGTTGAGCAATAAAAAGAGCAATTTAATAAGCTAGTCCGAGCATTTTTTCAAAGAATGTAGGAGGGACCTTCTTAATATCAGGCCATGATGCTGTCTGAAGAAAATGAATATAGAGAATGGAGCAATTAACTTCGATTCTAATGTAATCCAAGTAGGAGCATCATCAGTTGACATTCATTATATTGAAACAGAATGATTTGTCGTAATAAAGAAGATCTGTGATATTTGAGAAAGTCTGAACCTCTTTCCCCCAGTGGCTCACTGTCTCCAGAGCCCTTGTTCTCTCTAGGCTGGGCTATTGCAACAGCCTCTTCCTCAACCTCCCTTCTTCGGCCATGTGCCCTCTCTGCAACTCATCCAGAACAGAACCGCAAGACTTATCCTTGGCCTCAAGCCCAGCATCCGCGTCTCTCCGGCGCTGAAATCCCTTCACTGGCTCCCTGTGGCTGCAAGGACCAAGTTCAAGACCCTCTGCATTGTCCACAAAGCTTTCTGGGGCCTGGGACCTACCTACCTGCAAGGCTGCCTACCTAAATACTGTCCCTCACGAGCCCTTCGCTCATCCACCTCTAACCTTCTGCGAGTGAGCCGGTACTCCAAGCAGAGATTTGGAGGGAGATCCTTATCCTCAGCAGGTGCTTCCCTCTGGAATAGCCTCCCTGCTGCCCTCAGTCTTGAGCCTGATCTTCTTAAGTTCCAGAAACTCCTCAAGGCCTTCCCTCTTCTCTTCCTTCGCTCTCCCTCTACCCTGATAACCAGGCTCTCTGCATCTCCCTCCTCTTCCTTACAGCTTGGTGACTGGCCGCCTGGTGTACCTCAGTCTCACCGATCCAGGGCACCCCCGCCAATCCTCTCCTGCATTTGCCTCAGGGCCCTACAATCACAGCACTTAGGAATAATAATGAAAGAGAGAGGCCCTCTCTACACTTACCCCAATCTACGACTGGGTGCACTTGGACCACCCCCCCCCCCGTTAACGTCAATGCAC
The DNA here is from genome assembly GCF_040938575.1 of Ambystoma mexicanum. Lineage (NCBI taxonomy): Eukaryota > Metazoa > Chordata > Amphibia > Caudata > Ambystomatidae > Ambystoma > Ambystoma mexicanum. Next base: position 1,057,093,351 of record NC_090921.1, on the reverse strand, counting down.
TTGCACGATTCAAATGCAACGTGCCTGAAGATCGTCTGTCTGTCCTCCCATGTCTGCTCCCCTTAATTGCACTGGTAAAACTGTTAAATGTATTTTACACACTTCCACTGCCTGTGCAGACTACCATTGTCTCAGAATTTCAAGGGCTCTGAATGATTGCTGTTTTTTCCCCCCTTGTTCCCACCATCCTTGAGCGCTAACACTTTCCTGTGTATAGGCGCTATATAAATAAATACAATGTTACCCTCTTCATTAGCTTTCTTTATTTACTTTAAATTTATTAAAAGCAATTTTGGGAATTTTTTTATTCCAAAGAAAATTAGAAAAGTTTGTTCTTTTTTGGGAACAATGTAGTTGGTACCAATAATGGAAATATTGAAAGAAAATTAAGGATAAGGAACAAGTTACTTACCTGTAACTGTTGTTCTCCAGCATGGGTCTGGCATGGATTCACATGCTCATGAATATTCCCCGTCGTCAGGCTGGGAATCCTCGGTAAAGAAAAAACCAGTATCAGTTTCGTTTCTGATCTGTCTTTCGTAGTAATAACCAATCACTGGTCTCTGCGTCATACTGACCACAGCCAATGACTGCCCTCTACCTAAGCACCGCCTCTGGCAGCCATCTTCAGATTTGGAAGCACGTGAAGTGGCAGTATGACCAAGTGAAGAGCCGCAGAGGGGTAGGCGGGAGGGTTCGCATGTGAATCCATGCCAGACCCATGCTGGAGAACAACAGTTACAGGTAAGTAACTTGTTCCTTCTCCAGCATGGGGTCTGGCATGGATTCACATGCTCATGAATAAAGAATACATAGCAGTACACACATGCACAACCACGGGAGGTGGCAAAGGCTCAACATTAAGCATCACATCAACTCAACATTAAGCATCTTACCTCCTCACCAGGCTCACCTCAGGCGAACAGGTTGCGCAGCACTGCTTGGCCGACCCTGGACTCCTCCCTGGAATCCCGGTCGACGCAGTAGAATTTCGTGAAGGTGTGCGTCGACCTCCACGTAGCAGCCCTGCATATGTCCAGCAGGGGCACACCAGATAGGAACGCCGTGGTAGCTGCGATCGCTCTGGTGGAATGGGCTCTCGGACGGCCAGGCAGCGGTCGGTTTGCCAACCGGTGACAGTACATGATACAGCCGGAGAGCCATCTGGAGATGGAAGCCTTCGAGAGAGCCTTCCCCTGATTGACAGGTCCAAAGTTCACAAAGAGTTGTGACGTCTTCCGAAAACCTTTCGTGCGGTCCACGTAGAACTTCAGCGCTCTAGCTACATCCAGCGAGTGCAAAGTCCTCTCAGCCGGCGACGAAGGCGACGGGAAGAACACAGGTAACACCAAGGGTTCGTTGAGATGAAAGTCCGACGGTACCTTGGGCATGAAGGAGGGGTGCGTCCTGAGCACTACCCTCGTGTCGTGGAAAGTCAAGTACGGGGCCTTGCAGGAAAGGGCCTGGATCTCTCCCACTCGTCGTGCGGAGGTGATGGCCACGAGAAAAGCTGTTTTCCACGATAGAAACTTCAACGGGGCCGAGTGCAGAGGCTCGAACGGAGGTCCCATGAGTTTGGTCAGCACCACGTTGAGCTCCCACGCCGGGGCCGGAGCCTTCACCGGCGGGAACGATCTGAACAGTCCCTTCATGAACTCTTTCACCAGACGATGAGACCACAAGGACGTCCGGCCCGTGGTTCTGGTGTATCGGGAGATCGCAGCAAGATGAATCTTGATGGACGCGTGTGCCAGACCAGCTTTGGCCAGCGTCAGCAGGTACGGCAGCACTTGGGGAGCCGTAATCCGTAGAGGGTTAACCTTCTGTGCGTGGCACCAGACAGAGAACCTCTTCCATTTGTGTCCGTAGCATTTAAGAGTCGAGGACGCCCTGGCCTTTGCAAGAACCTCTCTGCAATCGGCCGGTATGTCGTATCCTCCAAACTCTAGCGCTGCAGGAGCCAGGCCTGCAAGTTCAGCGACTTCGGGTCGTGGTGGAGGATGGCGCCTCCTTCCCTGGAGAGTAGATCCGCGTCCGCCGGCAGCTTGATTGGCGGGGACGCCGACAAGTCCAGAAGGTCCGGGAACCATATCTGCCTCGGCCACGCAGGTGCGACGAGGATCATCCTGCACCGTGACCTCTTGAGCTGGTTGACGAGCCGGATTAGCAGAGGCAAGGGAGGGAACGCGTAGAGGAACAGGCCCTCCCAGGGGAACGAGAAAGCATCGCCCATGCTCCTCGTCTGGGGAAACCTGCTGGCGAACCTCCGGCACTTGGTGTTCGTCGCCGTCGCGAACAGGTCGATCTGGGGTGTGCCCCACCGTCGGAAGAGGCGATCCACCAGATCCTGCCGTAGTTCCCACTCGTGGCACGAGCGCAGCTCCCTGCTGAGTGAGTCGGCGATGGTGTTTTTTATCCCTGCCAGATGAAACGGCACCAGAAGAATCCCTTGGGCGACGGCCCAATGCCACAGGTCCTGCGCCTCCTTGGACAGCGCTGGGGACCTGGTTCCGCCCTGTTTCCTGATGTAAAACATGGTGGTGGTGTTGTCGGTGAAGATCCTCACCACCTTGCCCTTGAGGGACGGAAGGAAGGACCTGAGGGCCCAAAACACTGCACGGAGCTCCAGGACGTTGATATGCAGGGACTTCTCCGTCGGGAGCCAGAGTCCCCTTGCGTGCAGATTTTCGGTGTGCGCTCCCCACCCTTCTAGGGAGGCATCCGTGGTCACAGTCACCTGGTGGGCTGGGGTCTGGAAGTCCATGCCCGCCGTCAGATGCGCGCGGGTGCCCCACCACCGTATCGCTCGTCGGAAACTCTCGTCGAGCTTGATCCTTTCCTCGAAGCTGCCCGTCGTCTGGATCCAGCGCGCATCCAGGAACTCTTGCAACGGGCGCATCCGGAGCCTGCACATGGGAATGAGGTAGATGCAGGAAGACATCATCCCGAGGAGGGACTTGATGGACCTCACCTTGGCCGCGTCGGCCACCAACATCCGTTGCACCTTGCCCAAGATGGTCCTGGTCCTCTCCTCCGACGGGGAGGCCAGAAGGGACACTGTGTCGAGCCTCGCTCCCAGAAACAGTGCGACTTGCGCGGGCACCAGGTGGGATTTGGCGTAGTTCACGGAGAATCCCAGGTCCGTGAGGAGTTGGACGGTCCTTGCCGTGTGGACCACGGCGAGCTCCCTCGTCTTGGCGCGGATGAGCCAGTCGTCCAGGTAGGGGTAGACGTGAATCCCCTCGCGGCGCAGCTGCGCCGCCACCGGTGCGAGGCACTTGGTGAAAACCCTGGGTGCCGACCGCAGTCCGAAGGGAAGGGCTTTGAACTGGTAATGACGCCCTTGGACCACGAATCTGAGGAATTTTCGGTGCCCCTTTAGGATGGGAATGTGGAAGTAGGCATCCTCCAAATCCAACGACGATAGGAAGTCTCCTTCCTCCAGCTGACCCAGGACGTGCTGGAGGGTGACCATCCGGAACTTCTGCGCCTTGATGAACTTGTTCAGGCGTCGCAGGTCCAGGATGGGGCGCCATCCTCCCGTCTTCTTCTTCACGAGGAAGTAACGCGAGTAGACTCCGGAGCCCCGAAGCCTCTTTGGGACGAGTTCGATGGCGCCCTTTCTGAGCATCGCCTTTACCTCCAGGAGAAGTTGAGGGACGTGAAGTTCTTTCCTGGCCACGGGGGGGACGCGCGGGCACCTTCTTTGAAACTCGAGCGCGTGGCCCCGGGCCAGGGCGTCCAGCACCCAACGGTCGGTGGAGATGGACTCCCACACGCTGACGAAGCCCGCCAGCCGGCCTCCCACCGGGGTGCTTCGGTGGGGGCCCGACCCCACGGCCGGTTCAATCCTGCTTGGACGCGGCCTTGCCGCCTTGGCCTCCTTGGCGACGACGGCGGGGGCCGCCAGACTTGCCTCGTCCTCTGTAGGCCTCTTGCGACGACGAGCGGGCCGCTTGACGGTAGGAAGCGAAACCGCCGCCGGAACCTTTGGAGGCGCCCTTGCCTCTGCCGCTCCGAAAGGGCGTCCGCCGTTGCTGCAGTACTCCAAGGGCCCGGGCCGTCTCAGTATCCGCCTTGATGGCCTGAAGGGAATCGTCCACTGTCTTCCCAAACAGGTTGTTCCCGTCGAAGGGCATGTCCAGGACCCTGGTCTGGACGTCCTGCCGAAAGTCCGTAGCCTTGAGCCATCCGCGACGTCGAAGGCAAACGCCGTTGCCCATCTGGCGGAACCCAGTGTCGGCGATGTCCGTCGCCACGGTGATGGCGTGGTCCGAGGCCACCTCACCTTCCTGCAGGATCTCAAGGGCCTCCGCCCTCTTGTCGTCCGGCAGAAAATCCAGCAGGGGAGCTATCTTGTACCAGAGTTCCCTGTCGTAGCGGGCCACGATAGCCAAGGCGTTGGCCGCTTTAATCGTCGTCGCCGCCGACGAGATGACTCTGCGTCCCATGGCATCCAATTTCTTTCCCTCGCCGTCCGGCGGGGAAGTCGACGTGGAGGCCGCACCCCCCCCCCGCTTTCTTCCTGGCTGCCGCGGAGACGACGGAGTCCGGGGTAGGCTGCGCCCGGAGGCATAGGGGGGCCGAGTCCGGGACCCGGTACTTTTTCTCGTACCGGTCTCTTTTCGCTGGCGTCGTGGAAGGGTTCTTGAGGAGGGAAAGGCCCTCATCCCAAATGTCGTCCAACAGAGGCACTGCGAGGACCGTCTTCCTCTTGGTCTCGCGCCGTTGGTAAAGGAAGCCTTCCTTTTTCTTCTCCTCAGGGCAGAGTTGGAAAAGCTCGGATGCCCTGGCGATCATTGAGTGGAACGATCCAATCTCGTCGGGCGGAGAAGCCCTGGTGGGAGGCGATGACGGAAAATCCTCGTCGTATGCCTCGTCGTCCGTACCCGTCGCTGCCGTGTCAGTCCCCGTATCATCCCCTCGGGTGGACGGGGAGGAGGGCTGGACGGGGCGCGACGGTTGAAAAGGAGGCGGTGGATGGATCCTTCTTTTCTTGGTAGGGGGAACACCAGAAGGTCCCGGTTCTGGATCCCCCGACGGGAGAGGTTCCTCTGTCGTCGTCGTCACCTGCGTCGGGGCCCATTCCGACGGGCTGGTCTTGTTCCACGCTTAGGCCGTGGCTTAAGACCTCGATCAGTTCCTCTTCTGAGGTTGAGGCCGAATCTACGACGACGCCCTGCCCCCCTTTCTTCCCCACGGAGGGTTTCACGGGGGTCCTATCGATGGGCACGAAAGAAGACTCCCTCCGAGGAGGCAGGGAGATTCTGGGCCCCGAGGCCGCCACCACTGGTGCAGCCTCCACAGGCTGGGCCAGGGCCGCCGCGACCGTTTCGATAGAGGGCTTGGTCGAATGGATCAAGGCCTTCACCACCTTAGGTGCGCTCACCGCCTTATCCTTGAGGGAGGGGGCACTGCCACGCTCCTCCTCTGCCTTAGAGCTCGACCGGGGTCTCTCCAGGAGCTTCGCTGGGTGCTCGGCCTTCCTCTTACCCGACCCAGAGCGTTGGCTCGTGGTTGATGGTGCCGGGGAGGGTGCGCCCTGCCTGGCGCCCGTAGAGCCCGACCGTTCGGCGCTCCCGGTGCCAGCGGACTCGCGGTGCTTGGCCTTATGTTGGGCCCCCGTCGCCGGGGCACCCTCAAAGGTCTTAGAAGACCGCTCAGATTTCTTCTTCTTCTCGCCAGACGGGCTCTTACCCTCCAGCCAGCTGGCGAGACGTTGATGGCGGTCCTTCATGGTCCGTTCCGACATGTTGCCGCAAAACGCACAGTCCTTCTCCACGTGCGTCTTGTCCCCATGAAGGCAGTAAAGGCAGAAAGAGTGTTCGTCCTCCTTGAAGACGTTCTGCAGCTGGCATCCAGGGCAGGCCCTGAACAGCTTTCCGGGCGTCGAGCTTCCCTTCTCCTGGGCCATCTCCGAGACCGGGCCTGAGAAGCTTCTGGAGTCCTCCGAAGTGTAGCTCGACGAAATCTTCACCCTTGAGGGGCACAGATGAATCCGACACGGGTCCCCGTTGATCGGATGTAGGATCGGTGGAGCTTGAGGCTCTTTTGACCGAAAGAATCGAAGTTTTTGTGAAAAAGCGCGAAAAAATAGCACTAACGCTCGAGAGCAATAGCACGAGGATCCCAACACATGAACGTGCGGTAAAAATCTGAAGATGGCTGCCAGAGGCGGTGCTTAGGTAGAGGGCAGTCATTGGCTGTGGTCAGTATGACGCAGAGACCAGTGATTGGTTATTACTACGAAAGACAGATCAGAAACGAAACTGATACTGGTTTTTTCTTTACCGAGGATTCCCAGCCTGACGACGGGGAATATTCATGAGCATGTGAATCCATGCCAGACCCCATGCTGGAGAATAGGCCCAAGTGTCATTTTGATGCAATCTAGACGACCCCACCAGGATAAAGAGGGGACCATTGGTTAATTGAAGAATTTATTTTATCCATAATTACATTTTGATTTGGAGTTAAAGTAGAAGTAATATCCTTAGACATAATGATACTTAAAGGGATGGTCTAGCAAACATTTTTATTTAAAAAATAGATAGGCAACAAAAGAAAAACTGCAGCGTTTTCCAACACAACCGCGTGTGTTTCTGCCTGCTGTGGCTATCACTTTGGGTCTCCGGTGCTCCCAGGGGAGCACCGGAGACCCACAGCAGGCAGAAACACACGCGGTTATGTTTACATGCCACGTAGTGTTTCTACCTGCAGCTGATTTCTCATTTGGGGCTCTCGGGCTCCCCGTCGGGAGCCCGAGAGCCCCAAATGGGAAAGCAGATTCAGGCAGAAAACGCGGTTGTGTTGGAAAACGCTGCAGTTTTTCTTTCCAAGTTTCTCAGACTCCTCCGAGCCAGAGGAGCCTGAGAAACTTGGAAAGAAAAACCGCAGCGTTTTCCAACACAATAACGTTGTATTTATGTTTGCGGTCGCTTCAAAAGCGACTGCAAACATAAATACAACGTTTTTAAAGCTGCGGTTTTATTTCTAAGTTTTCCTGGCTCCTCCAGCCCGGAAAACTTAGAAAAAAAACCGCAGCTAGTGCTTATTTTAAAAAAATAAAATAAACAGCACTTACCGAGATTCAGCTGCAGCTTTCCTGCTCTGGTCTCCGGTCCCCGTCCTCCGCCTACAGCACTAATGAAGGAAAAGCCACCCAGCGGTAGCCTTTGTTTACTACAGCTGGCTGGCTTTTCCTTCATTAGTGCCGCAAAAGCCAGCACAGGAGGGCCTCCATTTCACAAAATGGATGCGCCCATGTGCTTGCTTTTGCGAATTTTGAGCTTGAATAGCTCAAACTTTTACATAGGAAGTTTTAAAACAGAGAATGCTAGTATTTTTTTTATGTTGTTTAAATAAAAAATTTTACTAGACCATCCCTTTAAATATTTAATGAATGACTGGGCACCATTTCATGGCATATAAAGGAATATCAGAAATTATGCAAGAATTAAAAGGTAAGATTTCCGATTTATCAAAATGTAATTTATAGCCAGAAACAAAATGTATCAATAATGGTCATTGACACAGGGATAGATGTGGAAGGATCCAAAATACAAAGAAGAATATCATCAGCATAAGCAGAACATTTTATTGAGATGCCCTTTATGGTAATACCTTTGATATGGTAATTTAAAGCAATGATTTGAAGAAGAGGTTCTAAAGCCAAAATAAAAATGGAGAAATTAAAGTTACTCACCGTACTGACTGGAGTATTCGGTCTTTAGTCCCCTTTCCTCCATCCTTGTACCGTCCACATGTTGTTGGGGATGCCCACTGAAACCTTCAGCAGCATAAAATTGAGCTTCCCCTTTAAATCTAAAACAGCCTGCTGGGGCAGGGACCTGGGCGTGCAAACCCCTGCCCACCACGAGGCCCCGCCCTCCGGTGCCTCACCTCAGTCCTCCTAACACATCGGACAGTGAAATACCTGGATACACTGAATATATTAGCCCCTGGCTTACAAGCGGGGGAGGTGGGTGGGACGTATGAAAGAAAGGGGACTAAGGACTAGGAGCACTCCAGTCACTATAGTGAGTAAGACATGCATTACTTACAACCATCAGAAATGCTTTTACTGTATCTGCTTAGATTCACATGCTGTGCATAGTCCAACATCCAGTGGTAACCGCAGAGTATTGCATCTTGTCTTTCGAGAATCGAAAGGGGACGTCGACATGGGCGTGCCTGTAACACTATCCCTACGTGACGTGTATTGCACCCAATATCCCTCATGTGTCAAGGTCCCTCTGATTGTATTTTTCTGCCAAGAGGGAGCCTTATGACTATCGTGAGCGAGTACAGAAAAGAGAGAAAGTAGTAAGACGTCTATGTTCCTTCCATCTGAGCGGGGATGAAGGGTGGGCGCATGTGAATCTAAGCAGATACAACCATCAGAAATGCTTTTACGTTAAGGAATCCATGTCTTCTGAAGTTTGTCAATCTGGTTAGACTAGTGAGCAGTTCCCGGAGTTGGAGGTGGGTTGCGAGAAGGATAGTAGTGAAAAGATGTCTTAGTACTGCCTGTCCCACTTGAGAATCAGACCTAGAATGAGTGTCTAGGCAATAGTGTTTTGTAAAGGTGTACACAGAAGTCCAGGTTGCCGGTTTGCAAATGGACTCAAGGGGAACATTTGCAATGAATGCTGTGGACGCCCCAGTGCCTCGAGTGGAATGTGCTCTAGGCTTGAAGGGCAGTTCTCTCTTTGCAAGATGGTAGCAGAGTGTAATGCAATTGACAATCCATCTAGAAATAGTGGATTTTGAGACTGCATCTCCTCCTTTCCCTGTAGCCACTGACACGAAAAACTGATTAGTTTTCCCTATTGGACGAGTTCTTTCCATATAGAACATGACAGCTCTGCGTACATCCAGTGTGTGCAGGGTTTCCCCCCCCCCAGGCTTGAGGGATTCTGAAAGAACGTTGGTAGCTTTATTGACTGGTTCACATGGAATTTGGAAATTAATTTAGGCGCAAATCAGGGGCGAGTGCGCAAAACCACCTCGACTTTGTGAACTGTTACGAAGGGATCTAGGATAGATAGTGCTTGCAGTTCACTTACCCTCCTAATGGAGGTGATTGCTATAAAAAAAGCAGTCAAGCAGTCTTGAGAGTGAGGTTCCTAAGACTTGCTTTATGCATGGGCTCGAAGGGAGCTCCCATAGGTCTAGTTAATACCACGTTTAGGTCCCATCCAGGAGCCAGGTTGGAATGGGAGGGTGAATTCTTTTTACCCCTTCCATGAAAGCCTTAATTACTGGTATCTTCCACCATGATATTATATATGAAATTTTATTTGTATCACGCTTGTACACAAGTGTTTCAGAGCGGGACTAGGCAAGGGAAGGGAACAAGGGAGAACACAGCACAACATAAAAACAATCTTACTAGGCCCAGTGACATTGAGAACGCGCAAGTGCATGGGAAAGGGAAAAGGGAAAAAGTGCATGGAAGGGGGAGAGTGGAAAGTGCAGAGCTGAGGAGCGCAGATAAATAAAATAAATACAAATAGAAAATGGAGGCAAACTGTGGTAGTGCAGCCAGCAAGTGGCAAGTGCTGTGTTTAAGGCAGCAGACTGGGTAAGTCTGAATAAGTGCAGAAAAAAAACGAAAAATGGGGGGGGGGGGGGGGGGGGGGGGGCTGTATGGGAACAGATACAGTCCCCAATGCAAGGGGTGGCCAGGAGGCAGTGCAGGAAGGTGGCAGGGTGAGCAGGTACCTGGGCCCAGGGGACAGAGGGTGGCCAGTGCCAAGAGAGCAGATCAGCAGGGGAGAAGAGGAGCGAAGGCAGAAGCAAAGAGGAAGGTTTTGAGGTGCTTCCGGAACCGGAGATGGTTCTCCTCAAGTTTTAGAGTGGCAGGGAGGCTGTTCCAGAGGGAGGCCCCAGCCGAAGATAGAGATCTACCCCCAGCTCGTTTCTTTGAAAAACGATGGACTCGGAGGGAGTTAGAGGTAGAGGAGCGAGGGGAGGTATTTGCGGAGGGATAGCCAAAGGTATTTTGGACCCAGGCCCCAGAAAGCCTTGTGGACAATGCAGAGGGTTTTGAATTTAATCCTTGCATCCACTGGGAGCCAATGGAGAGATTTCAGAGCTGGAGAGATACGATCTCAGAGCAGGAGGCCAAGGACAAGTCTTGCAGTCCTGTTCTGGATAAGTTGCAGAGGTCGGAGAGTAGAGGCAGGTAGATTTAGAAAGAGGCTGTTACAAACGTCCAACCAAGAGAGAACCAGAGCTTGGGAGACAGGGAGCTTCTGAGGGAAGGAGAGGAAAGGAAGAATACCTATGAGGAGGTGCAGTAGGAAGTTTGACTTTTTAGAGACCTCAGAGATATGGGCCGAGAAGGAAAGTGTGGAGTCAAAGATGACCCCAAGGTTCTTAGCCTCGCAGGTAGGGGGAGGAGGGCCAAGGGAGGCCGGCCTGAGAGTGAGGGAAAAGGATGGAGATGGTGTGCCGATGAGGAGGATCTCCGTCTTGCTGGCATTCAGACACCATGACACTTTCTGTTGAAATGTTTTGTATGCTGAAAGTGCCGCTCGGTGCACCTTTATTGAGTTGAAGACTAGGCCTGGGTCAAGTCCTCCAGAGAATCCTCTCCTGGGTCGAAATCACTGCACGAAGCTGTAGTGGTCGGGATAGCCATCAGAAGAGCCCATTGAGGACGACCTCGTGCCTCCCCGTTTGTTTGTGTAGTGCATGGAGGTCGTGTTGTCTGTCTGGACTGTAAGTACTTGGCCAGCTATCACCGGTAGGAAGGCTTTTAACGCCAACCTTATGGCTCTGAGCTCTAACACACTGATTTGAAGTTGGGACTTGTGTCGACCAAGTGCCCTTGGTTTGGAGGTTTGCAAGATGAGCGCCCCAGCCTGATAAGGAAGTGTGTGTCCTCAGCAGAAGGGTTGATGTGGGTGCTTGGAATGGCATCCCCTGCAGAAGATTTCTCGGAACATTCCACCATCGAAGAGCTTTGTGCAAGTCGATGGAATCTGAAAAATGTCCTCCCAGCGTCCGAGAGCTTGTTTCTATTGGTGGCCCAGGGCCACCTGAACCGGTCTCATGCGTAGCCTGCAGTTTGGTATGAGGAATATGCATGAGGACATCATGCCCAGAAGAGATTTCTGAGAGCGTACAGATGTTGTCTCCTTCTCCAGGAAGCTCGATGTTGAGCGTAGAATCGCTGCTACCCTTTCTGTCGATGGCCTCACCCTGGGAATGCTGGTATCGAGCTCGGCTCCCAGGAAGAGAGCTGTTTTGCTGGGAACGGGGCAGGACTTCGCGTTTATAGAAAAACCTAACTCTTTTAGGTGGTTGATAGTCCTTGACACTGCTGAGCGAGCCCTTGCGGCGGAACTTGCCTTTATCAGCCAATCGTCCAGGTACGGAAAGACTTCCGTTCCTGCCCACAGGCGCCAAGCATTGTGAAAATTCTTGGTGCCGATTTTAGCCCGAACGGGAGCACTCGAAACTGAAAATGAAGCTCTCTCACCGTGAACCTGAGGAACTGCGTGTGCTGGATGGATCGCCACATGGAAGTATGCGTCCTCCAAGTCTAAAGTGGCCAAGAAGTCGTACTTGTTTGACCAAGGTAGCACCCCTTGTAAAGCCACCATCTTGAATGTTATGCGTTTGATGAATTTGTTGAGTTCCCTCAGGTCTCTAAGATGGGCCTCCATTGACCGTTTTTCTTTCTGATGAGGAAGAAGCAGGAGTAAAAACCCTTTCCCCTCTGAGTGTATGGCACCGATTCTACCGCTGCCTTCTGGAGTAGTTTCTGCACTTCGGACATGACTTGCTGTAACATAAGCACCCTGCGCAAAGATTGATGCAGGAAAGGAGGTTGGTCTAGAAATTCTAAGGTGCAACCCTTTCGGATCACCTGCAACACCCATTTGTCCGATGTAATTGACTGCCAGCGCTAGAACTGTTTTACCCTCCCCCTCCCCCCCCACCGGGGTGTGGCGTTGAGGGGAAAGTGTTTGATAGTCAGTTTTGCTTGCCTTGTGACTTCCCTTGGGCGGAGCAACGCCTTCCTCTATGGGCTTATCTGTTGGATGACTGATATTTGTTGTCTTGGTACGTACCGCCTTGTACTTTCTGCCCATACGAGGAGTGACCGTACCCTCTGAATTTGGAAGACTAGCCTCTGAATGGACGAAGAGAACGATGATCCTTATTTTTGTCCTTCAAAGAACTGATGGCTCGGGCTGTGTCCGTGTCTGCTTTGATTCCCTTCAGATGGTCGTCTATCTTCTTTCCAAAGAGATCTTGTCCATCAAAGGGCATGTCTAGTATCTGTGCTTGAAATTCAGGCCTAAAATTAGTAGCCTTCATCCAGGCGTGTCTTCTAAGTACTGTGCAGTGCGCCATCTGTCTGAAGCCCGGTTCGGCCACATCAACAGCTGCGTCGATCATATGATCTGATGTTGCTTCCCCATCAGCGATTATTGACCTAGCCTCCTCCTGGAGCTCTGGTGGTAGTTGCTACGCCAATTTGGACACGCGGAGCCAAAGCTCGCGATCGAAACTTGCGGTCATGTTTGTCCAGTGGCTAGTTTCTTTTTTGCCGCCACTGTGATAATCGAGTCCGGTTTTGTATGACCCCTCAAACAAAGTAGTGCATATTCTGGAGCTTTATATTTCTTCCCTGGTCGGGACACAAGAGCCGGAGTAGGTAAGAGCATAGAAAGGATCTTGGATCCGGACTTCCAGATGGTATCGAGGAGAGGGATAGTAATCACCGTTCTCCTGCGTTTTTCCCTGTGCTCAGAGCACCGATTTCCTTTCTTCTGAAGAAACTTGAATTTTAAACAATTCTGCAGCTTTGCCTATTATGGTGTGGAAAGAAACCAGATCATCCGGCGGTGAGGCCTCGCCTGGGGAGTCTCTCCTTCTGGGTTTCTCGACTACGTAGTCATCCCACTCACTGGTTGCATCAGGCTCCTGTGTTATTTCTCCTTCTGGATCAGAGAATTCTCTAAAAGGATCTTCCTGACAATCTGATACCGAAATGGTAGACGGTACCATAGTTGGATCCACATCCGGAGATCGAGGTCTATGTGATGACTGTGGTGATGGGACTCTTGTTGGTGAAGCACTGTGGGTGCTGCTCCTAGGTCTTCGAGCAGGTTCTGGTGATCTTGTCTGTTTTTGTGGTCTACTCCAGTGAGGAGAGCTTCCTGACATGCCTGGAATCGGAGATTAGTCTCTCCGAAAGGGATCCGATTCTATGGGATCAGTCGGAGCTTCTTTCTCCCTTTGCAGTCTGTAAAATTCCTCTACAATCCTCTCTATGGATAACAAGTAACGGGTCATGTAGATGTTCAGCCTCTTCTGTGGACGGTTGCCAAGGCAGATTGCGGTTTCGGGACGGGACTGGGTCTCTTCCACCACTTCTGTGTCTGAAAATTCTTTTTGGAGAATTACATCAGGAAGTTCTGCCATTTCCCCCAAAGGTGAAACTTGTTGTACCAGTGGCTCCGCCTCAGTGCTCTCAAGGAAATTGTCTTCAACGACAGGTGTATGCATGGAAGGCGCCTCGGACTCCAATTCCACCGTAGCTGCAGGAACTTGCGGTGTTGCCGAAGGTGTTGTAGGCGATGCTATCTTCGCTGACGAGTGTCCCGTGGGCGGTGGTTCCGTCGACGGATGTGTTTTGGATCCCGTCGATGAATGTGGTCTGTGCTCCATGGACGACTGGTGCGTTTTGCTCGTCGACGATTGCTTCGTGGACGATAAGTCCAATGACGATGATCTTGCCATCGACGAAGTCCTATGAGTGATCATTGTCGACGGTTTCGTCGATGGTATGGCCGATGACTGGCCTTTACCTTTCCCTTCGCTCATGGACGACTTCTGCCCCCCTCCCCCCTGTTTTACGCAAACTCCTCCTTACCTCTGGAGGCAGATTTTGCTGATGAATGTGACTTTCTGGCTTGATGAGTCCATTGGAGGCAGAAAGGGTATCAATTCCAGCTTCCTCTTACTCTTGGCCATGGGAGAGGAACTCCTTTCCACTGAAGAGGACCTTCTCTTTGAAGTTTGCCTCTCAGATGGAATGCTGGATTGGACAGGAGCTGTCCTGACAGACTCTTCGCCCGAAGATTGATCCCTTTCTTCCAGGTGTAAAAGGAGTCTTCTATGCCTGTCCTGAAGGGTTTTGGTGGAAAATGTCTTACAAATATCGCATTTCTTAATCTCATGTGGGTACAGCCAATAAATGCAGTGTTCGTGGGGGTCTTTCATGTTAACCAATTTCTTGTTGCACCTTGTTCAGTCCCTAACAGGGAAGGCTTCTTGACAGCCTGAGGTGCAGCCATTTCTGAAGAGGAAGTTCACACGACGATTTTGAGTCAAGGTTTCACTTTGAAAAGCTCAGAGAGCTTGAGGATTCCCTGTGTCTGTTAGACTGCGGTGAAAAATCTGAAGATGGCTGCTGGGTGCGGAGCTTCAGCCCTGCCACCTCATTTATTGGGGCCATAAAGGACCAAAGTGAGGTGGAGGGACTACACAATAGAATGGCTCATAGGCTACAATGGGCTATGTACATGCACTGCTGGTTGGCAGTGTATGTTTATTAAACATTTTCTTTTAATAATTATCACAGAATCACAGAGCATTCTCAGTCTGACGACGGGGAATATTCAAGCATCTGAATCTATGAAGGATCCAATGCTGGAGAAATGAGAATTCTCCCTAACAGTCAGGCAGGATCTCTCGACACAGCTCCTGGTTCGCCGCGGCCAGGAGGGCATCAGCACTGGCCTGCCACAAATGCAGCACGGACTCAAGGTAGCAATGCTTGCCAAAAGACTCAACGGCTTGGTACTCTTTTGAAAAACAACTGTACTTGAGGCCGCTGCAGAGGAGGACCAAAATGAAAGTTTAGATAACAAGGAGGCTGCTGTCACCACTGAATATTGAGACTGGGGGTGGGAGGCCAGGACGACGGCTACCCATCCACAAGCCTGAAACGTGTGCCCAACTTCTTATTTATCTGTGTGTTAGCCCTGGGCTTCTCCCAGACCTTTCTCGCCAATTGCAGGACATCCTTTTGGAGGGGAATGCCTGAATGGCTCTGCACCTGGCCCAAACCTCTGCTAGCATCCCCAACTCGTACGGGGTCTCCTCGTGCCGAGGGACCCCCATGACCCCAGCAAGGCCCTGATGAAACGCTTTTTAATAAGGCCAAAGATGTTGTCCTGGGCATCATAGTCATCGCCACCACCCCCCCTCACCCCCTTTCCAGACAGGGAGTCTGGGTCTTGCAACACCAAAGCCAGAGGGCCCCCCCCCAACCCAACCCCAGATCCGGACCCGAAGATCCATTGGCTGCTGCGGGGGAGGCATTGGTAGTACAGGGGGAGGAGGGCTCTGAAGCACCGGCAAGGCCTAGACAGGGAGAGGAATTGGCAACGGTACCGGGAGCGCTGGAAGGACTTAAGGGCCTGAGGCAGAGGTCTGGTCGGCACGACATGTGGCATCACTTCCTTAACGGTGCCCATCTGCAGGGAGCGCATGAGGAGGAGAAAGCGCTGCAAGAAATGGTTCTCGCAAGCCACCGGATCCCTAGGGCACGACCCACGGCGGCGCAGGGCCTTCTTTCCTGATCAAAGCGCCTGTGGCATGTAGCCATAAGGCTGCGAGGGGAAGGGGTGTGGCTGGCAGCCATGTGAGGCAGACGTGCTCAAAGGCAGCTCCTGCTGATCCGACCATTGATAAACTCCATGTAGCAATGCTAAGCTACAAACAAGACTCGAAATAGAAGGGGACGGTATGTGATGCCACGGAGAAGCTTTTGTCAGAGAGGAGATCAGATTGCCACAACAAGGATACAATATTGCACAGGGGAGGAGCTCTTAGGGAGAAATCTCCTTCTAGGGCTGATTTCCCTCACCTAGCGAGTCCCCCAGCAGCTTTGCTGGATTTCTGGAGTTTACTTTTTTCCACCTGGTAAGAGTGTACATCCTTTTTCCACTCTTACATGTGTTTTGGCCTATGTGTTGTTACTCATTGTGTGATCTTGGGCACTGGAGCACACCACTCCAAGTGCCCCTGTTCTTGTATGGGTTACACAGCACCTTTAGTGTAGTAACCCAGGGTTGTCTTTTAGACTTCCCTCCGACTCAATTTTGCTGGGGCTGACTACTGTCCCCCAGAGAAAGGTAAAGTTGCCATTTACTTTAGATAGTCATTTTTACCACAGACCCAGTACACCCCATCTTACATGGAGTACTGGAAAGGGCTAATCTGTACCCCTTTTCGGTCTGTACCTCCCTGAGCATTGTTTTGCTTTGATTCCCTTCAGATGGTCGTCTATCTTCTTTCCAAAGAGATCTTGTCCATCAAAGGGCATGTCTAGTATCTATGCTTGATAGTAGCCTTCATCCAGGCCTGTCTTCTAAGTACTGTGCCGTGTGCCATCTGTCTGAAGCCCGGTTCGGCCACATCAACCGCTGCGTCGATCATATGATCTGATGTTGCTTCCCCATCAGCGATTATTGACCTAGCCTCCTCCTGGAGCTCTGGTGGTAGTTGCTACGCCAATTTGGACATGCGGAGCCAAAGCTCGCGATCGAAACTTGCGGTCATGGCCAGCACATTACCCGCTCTAATGGTAAGCAATGCATTTAGACTTGGCTGGTGGCAGTGGTATCTACCCTAACTTTTCTACCGCGATTTTATTAGATAAACGTGGTACTGTTCTTGGCTATTATATTTGCCTCGAACATAAACCCGAATGACCAAATCGTCTTTCTTTTGGCTCCGGTTGGGTTTATTCGCCATTTCTTTTTGTTAAAGTCCTTCTTGTGTTTTACTTTGCACGGCACACTAGGTTCGCCTTCTTTGTTCGTCTTTTAGCGGGCTTCTGCAGAGAAGCCCTCCTCTTGGTGTCTAGGTGGGCTGAATGTGAGGGAGGAGTGTAGTCACCCTCTACATAGGGTATCCTAGAAAACCCAAGTCACACTTTGCCATGATTGGCTAAGGTGGTTGTCCTGGCTGGACAACCCGCCTGCTGCGTGATTGACAGCCAGGCTGTGTGAATGGGGGTTTTTGCGCATAAAAGGCAGGTCTCTTGGGCTCGAAGTCAGAGTCGCCTCTGTAACTACAAGGAACTGAAGAGAAGTGGAGAAAACGACGGCTGCTGCAACTACCCCGTCCCGGTGAAGTCCTGCTGCAGTCCTGAGCTATCTACCCTTCGATGACGAAGAGAAGATCCTGTCTGGAGTCTTCTTCCCTTGAGCCTGGTGGGGATAACCAGCTCATCTTCTTCAGCCCGAGATCTCCGCCGTGGTCGAAATCGCTGCACACTGCTGTAGTGGTCAGGATAGCCACCTGCGGAGCCTCTCCTGTTTTTAATGAGCACACCTTTGCGTTGTCGCTGCTGTCTGCTTCATCCCTGTGTGGTGCAGACCCCCTTCAGACGTCCTCCTTCACAACGAAGCTCCAGGAATCGTGGGTCTGCGGGAAACCAACAGGAACAACTGCCAGGGCACCAGCTGCATCATGGAAATAAGGTACTGTGTTCTACTCGAGGAAACTGGGTGAATCCCTTTTCTTCATCCTCAAAGCTCGTCCTCGTCTTCCCTCCTCCTTATAACTTTTGCTTCCGAACATTGACAATATTCAAGTACTTTTTGGCTACACAGAATCGTGAACTAACGGTGTGATCTTCGGCACCGGCCTCCGGTGTCACCTAAACCTGACTCCGACCCTTTGACTTTTGAACTCCTGTTTCTGAAATGTTTCTCGATACTGTCTGCCTAACGTAAATATTGCCTGTGATTTTTGCTTCCAACTCCCTCTGGGTATCTCAGGTGCTAAGTGTTTTTGCCCCGGTAGCATTTCATGTCACGGATACACGTTCATTTAGTAGACCGAACTGTCAAAAAGTGATCGCAACCGTATCCGCGATCTTGTGTTTATAACACTGGTTCATTCAAACACAGGGTACTTACCTTGAGATTTACTGCACCAAGTGAATTGGTTAGTTGTAGTATATTTAACGTGTGGTTTTCTTTAAAGTTTAATAGAGGTTTTGTGTTTATAACTGATGGTTTAAAAATAAATGTACTTATATTTTTTACCTGAAACCTTGAGTCAGTGTTAGCTTGAATCAAAGTAATTGTGGTCCCTTTGTGTAATCTCTGCTACTGCTCATATACTCTTGAGATAAGCCTGGCTACTCTGTTACTGCTATCACTATAACTTAGTAGTACGGGCTTGTACCAAAGGTAAAACTTGTATTACCACCTGTAAACTTAATCAGCTGTAGTGGTCCCTAAGGGCACTGCACAGGATTCTGCCTAACAGGAGCCGTCAGGGACAAGAGTAAAATGGCAGCCGCGCGGATGGGAGCTGCTCTTATCCAGAGCTGAGAAGGACAAACGCTGCAGACAAGCAGTGCCGGCGGCCCGGACGTGCATAACTGCTGCCAGGGCAACTCTGAGGGCAGAGCGACGTTAGATAGTGGCGGCCGAGAGAGACCGGGGGATGTTGCAAGGAGAGATCACAAGACAAAGGGATCTGGGGCCGGAAGTGCAGAGATCCGAAGATGGAGAGCTGATGCCGTCGCGCCCACAGCGGTGGCACTAATGGTGGCGGAAGGTCTCTCCTAGGAACTTGGAAAGAGTTTGGGAAGCAGTGGCCCACGTGACGGGACAGGCTACACAAATACGCAGAAACCCAGGACTCGTGCTGCAGAGGAGCCTTTCCAGAGAGAGGACACAGCGTATACATCGACAGCGCTGAGGAGGAGCTGGTAGGGGGGCGAGCTGAAGCCGCAACAGAAGGAGGTAAGGAGTTAGGGGTGGGCCTGGTCCCGCGACATTGCCATGAATATATACTCCTCCCGCCACCCGCATTACTCAACGCTCAGTGAGGACTATATGGAAGAACGTCTCCTGAGTCACTGCCCGGATGCCCCCTCGCCCCAGAGAAAGCTGGAAAATAATGAATTGGCGAGGGGAGGAAGCCTGTGTAAGTGGATGAAGGCTCCCAAGAGTCTGACACAGAATAGCACTGGCAAAAGGAGAGAAGCGGCCACCCCCACTGAGGAAGCGAATGGGCCAACAGCAACATGCACTCTATCGGCTAAAGGCCGTAAGGGCACAGCTGAATTCATTAAAGCGCTGTGCTGAACAGCAAAGGATACTACAATTAGGAAAGTGCATAGGAGTAGGGACAGGATACAATCACACAGGCCGGAGCAAAGCAGATACGGAGGCCATCAGGATCAAGGCGGCAATAACCTGATGCATGTGAGTTTACGCCTATTGAAGGCAGCATAAAATGAATGCAAGCAGATTACGCCAGTGCGACTCGCCTTAGCAGGCCCAGAGGCCCCCTGCTGGATGCAGCACCTGCAAGAGAAAGCTACATAGGAACAGCACGACACCAGAGGGGGTAACATACCGGGGTGGCTGAGCTTGGCCCCCCAGGAAGGGCATATCCGGGGAATTCCACTGCAAAGGTGGGGAGGGGGATTTGAAGACCAGGCGTCGAAGCCCAGAGGCAATAAGGGGGCAACACTCACAGGCAGATGCCTCACAGGGAAATGACCACACAGACACCGCCCGCATCCAGGCTATCCCGCACATTAACAAAGGGAATTGGAGGCATAGCACTTTGAGGATCCTGGAGGGAGGCTGGCGACTGGAGATCACGCATAGGAGAGCACTCCCACCCCCGGTAACGGTTGAACATAGCGGGTCTGGCACAACCGGGGAGAACAATGTCAACTAAAGGCAACAAAGCAAAAAACAAACAGATCATTATGGAGATCTTCACTAAGGGCCAAGAGCTCCGACAAGAGGGGGACAGCAGAGACAAGGCAAAGTAACAAGGGGGCCTCCCGTCAGAAAAGACTGACCTGGGGAGTCAACAGATACCGGCAGACATTTTGGCGTTGCTGGCTTCACTAGAGGGCAAGATAGACACGGTGGCCATTGACGTGGGATTTATAAAACAAGATGCGAGATCCATTTCGGAACGAACTTGGAAGTTGGAGGAGCAGGTTAAGGAAAACATAGAAGTCAGGGTGCAGACTACGAAGGGCATCGACATCCTCCTACAGAAAGTCAAGCTATTCGAAGATAGAGCTGAAGAAGCGGCGGGCCGGGCTCGACGGAATAATATCAGAATAGTTGGACTACCGGAAGGCAGAGGGGTCGGACCCCACTACATACGTCAAGAACTTGCTAATTCTGGAAAATTTTGCAGGGGAACTCACGCAAGGGTTCACCATAAAAAGAGCGCACAGCTCCCTCATCAGGAAGCCACTGCCCGGGAGATCTGCCGCGGCCCATGATAGCCAAGGTCCTGAATTACAAAGACAGAGAAGCTCCTTGCCTTCTCCAGAGCTGGTGGGACGATAGAGAGCGCCTTGGCGAAAATAGCCATATACCCAGACTACACATTCCAGGTCCAAAAGAGGAGAGCCCAATTCATTGCAACGAAAGCAAGGCTCGGAAAAGCGTGGTTTAAAAACGTGCCGATATACCCAGCGAAGCTGAAAGTGATCCATAAGGGCAAGGTCATTTTCTTTGAGACGCTGAGGCACAGGACTGGATGGACAGTGAGCAGGTCCCAGACACTACGGAAGAAAGTCCCTGCACCTGACAGGAGCAAGGAGAAGTGTAGCAGAGTACTAGATAACATTGCTCATCCACTGAGAAGTGCGCTGAAGGGCAGGGATGAGTGGGCTACACTTATTGTGCCGTTATGAGGAAACATGGAAGTTCTATAATATGTGGAGTAAAAGCAGGGACAGCGAGGTCTGTCACTGAATCTGGTAGGGGGAACGCTGAGAGAAGACCCTCTACTCCCACTGAAGTTAGTTTAGGGCTATTGTGCAGTGGCCAACCGTAGGGCACCAGGAGACTAGTCTATCGACCGGGTCGAATGGGGCAGAAACGGGCGAATCCTAGCGTGCCTCGCACTTCTGGACAGGTTATGTTTGAGTGTGGTTTAGGGGTGGATGGGGTGGGGAGGGAGTGGTAGAAGTAGAAAGCCTTGCACATTGGACGAAGCACTGCATGAAAAAGCTACGGAGGCTAGCCATGGGTTGGAGGCCTCATTGCTAGCACAGACATGGTAGGCAACGGCTGACAGTTAGAATCATGACATGGAACGTCAGGGGGGTTGAATAATTATGTAGAACGCAGAAGAGTGGGCATGTATATCAAGAGGAACAGAGTGGGAATAGCGCTATTGCAGGAAAGGCATCTGGATGCCCAAAAACAGAAGAACTTGGTGCGGGCGTGGGGAGGATTGCTGGTGGGTTCCACTTATTCGACTTATGCAAGAGGGGTCCATATGGGTAGAGCCTGCTATTCCATTTAAAGTGCTGAATCTGAAGACGGATAACGAGGGTAGAATGGCACTGTGGCATGGAATATTAGAAAAATTATAAGTTACTCACTGTAGTGACTAACGTACTCTTAGTCCATAGTCCCCTTTCCTCCATACTGTATGGGTGTCCCTTCCAAGGGATGGGAGATGGAACCTTTTTCACAAGAAAAACCTTCTCCCCCCCCTTTAAATTTAGAGGCGCGCGGGGGCGTGGCCCAGGGAGCATGCGCTGCCCTGACTCCGCCCTCCGACGCCACACCTCGGTCCCCATTGACACGTCGACAATAGATTTAACATTGCCTAATGACACCAGTATTATTGGGGGGGAGGATAGTGGGACGTATGGAGGAAAGGGGACTATGGACTAAGAGTACGTTAGTCACTACGGTGAGTAACTCATTACTCGTTAGGCAGAATCCTGTGCATTGCCCTTAGGGACCACTACACACAATTAAGACTACAAGTGGTAATACAAGTTCACCTTTGGTACAAGCCTGTATTACACTGTTAAAGTGGTAGCAGTAGCGGAGCAGCCAGACTTATCTCAAGAGCAAATGAGCAGTAGTAGAAATTACACACAGGACCACAGTTACTGTGACTCAAGCAAACACGGACTCAAGGTTTTTGGTTGAAAAGTAAAAGTACATTTATTTCTAAACCATCTGTTGGTAAAAAACTTCACTTCTATTAAACTAAAATCACACGAAAAATACAATACACACAACCAATTCTCTTTGTACAGGACAACTCAAGGTAAGTACCTTATGATTAGACGGACCAGTGTTGTGAAACGAAAGAAGTTACCGGGAATACATGTGCGATCACTTTTTTACAGCAATGACAGTTCGGTCTTACTAAAGATACACGTTTCCACAGAAAGAAATGTTACGGGGGTAAAACCACACTTAGCACCTGAGTTAACAAAAGAGAGTTGGGGGCAAAAATCATAGGAAATACTTTTGTCAAGGCAGACAGAATAAGAGAACACTTGCTGCCAGGAAAATAAAAGTCAATAGGCCTGTGCCAATGTCAAGTGGAACCGGGTTCCTGTTGTCGAGGATCACACAGTGAGACAGTTCAAGATTCAGCGTTGCCAGAAGTACTTGGATATTGTCAACAGAGGAAGCAAAAGTTGTAAGAGGGAAGGAAGACAAGGGCAAGTCTTGGATGAGGGGGGAAAAGGGTCCACCCTAGTTCCTCGAAGCTGGACACAGTACCTTATTTGTTGAAGAAGCTGGTGCCACAGCAGTTCTTCCTGGAAGTTTCCTGCAGACTCACAGTTCCTGGAGCTTAAGTCGTGGGGACAAGGAGGACGACGTCTGGAGTGAGCTGCACTACGCAGGGATGAGGCCAGCAGCAGTGAAAGTGAATAAAAGGTGCACTCCTTTAAAACAGGAGAGGCTCTACAGATGGCTATCCGGACCACTACAGCAGTGTGCAGCGATTTCGACCAAGAAGAGGATCCTCTGCCTATGGAAGATGAGCTGGTTCATCCCACCAGGCTCAAGGGAAGAAGACTCCGGACTGGATCTTTTCTTGTCGTTGAAGGGTAGATAGCTCAGGACTGCAGCAGGGCTTCACCGGGACTCGGTAGTTGCAGCAGCCGTCTTCTTCTCCGCTTCTCTTCAGTTCCTTGCAATTCCAGTAGCGTTTGACTTCCAGCCCAAGAGTCTTGCCTTTTATGCAAAAATCCCCCATTTATACAGCCTGGCTGTCAATCACACAGCAGGGGGGATTGTCCGGCACGGAAAACCACCTCAGCCAATCATGCCAAAGTGCGACTTGGGTTTCCAAGGATACCCTGTGCAGGGGGTGACTACACCCCTCCCTCATATTCAGCCCACCTAGACACCCAGGCACCAAGAGGAGGGCTTCTTGGCAGAAGCCTGCCAAAAGACGTGAACAAAGAAGGCAAACCTGGACTTTAACAAAAAGAAATGGCGAATAAACCCGACAGGGGCCAAAAGAAAGAGTATTTGGTCAAGTGGGTTTATGTTCGAGGCTACTATAATAGCCTGGAATAATACCACGTTTATATAATATAATCGTGGTAGAAATGTTAGGGTAGATACCACTGGCACCAGCCAAGTCTAAATGTTAAAAGAGCAAAACAAAGCTCAGAGAGGCACAGACAAAAAGGGATAGGAATTAACCCTTTCCAGTACTCCATGTAAGATGGGGTGTACTCGGTCTGTAGTTTTAAATGACTACATAAAGTAAATGGCAACTTTACCTGCTTCTGGGGGACAGTAGTCAGCCCCATAAAAATGGAGTCAGTGGGAAGTCTAAAAGACAACCCTGTGTACCTGCACTAAAGGTGCTGTGTAACACATAAGAAATGGGTCGCATGGAGTGGTGTCCTCAAGAGCCCACTATGACACACACAGTAAAACTACACATGGTAAAACACATGTAAGAGTGGGAAAAATGGTTCACATTCTTACCAAGTGGAAAAAACTCCAGAAATCCAGCAAAGCTGCCAAGGGACTCACTAGGTGAGGGAAATTAGCCATAGAATGAGAATTCTCCCTAACAACTCTTGCGTCCCGTTCCCTTTCCTCCATGCTGTATGGGCGATTACAACTGAATGTAGCCCAGGGTGGAGAGGAGATCCTACTTAAGCAAATAAGTTCCTGAGAACCGCCTGTCCGAAAGCCACATCAAATCTAGAGCCGGTATCCAAACAGTAGTGCTTGCAAAAAGCCGAGGGAGAGGCCCAAGTTGCCGCCCTGCTTATGACTTGCCAAGGGACATGGCACTGGAATGCGATGGCCGTTGCCTTGGCCCTGACTGCGTGGGCATGCATGTTGGCCGGGAGCGGCTTGTGCTGGCCCTCATACGCTTCTTTGATGGCCGCGACCATCCAGCGGGCTATGGAAGCCTTCGAGGCCAGATAGCCGGGCCTCGAGCCGCCAAAAGTGACGAACAGGGCGTCCGACTTGCAGAAGCCCTTGGTCCTGTCCAAGTAGAATTTCAGGGCACGCCTGACATCCAAGCAGTGCAGCACTCTGAGCTTAGTCTTGGGATCTGGAAAGAACGTCAGGAGGACTATTTCCTCGTTCAAGTGAAACGCTGAAGGAACCTTGGTGAAAAATGCTGGGCGTGTCCGCATGACTACCTTGTCCCTGTGAAAGAGGCAGAACCTGGTCCATTTGCTCTTGTACTGCGCCCTGGTGTCTTTGCTCCTGGCGCCCTGTATGATCTCCAGATTGGCCTGTGAGAGGTGCCGAAGCGTTACCTGCTCAGGTACCACGCTGTGAGGGCTAGTTTCCCTGGCGTGGGGTGGATGATCCTGCTCCCCTGCTGTGCCAGAAGATGTGCTGGGCCCGTCGGGAGGTGTATTGGGGGCACCTCCGAGAGGCTGAGGAGCTCTGAAAACCATGGTCTGGCCGGCCACCATGGAGCAATCAGAATGATGCGGAGCCGGTGCGATTCCTTGATCTTGCAAAGTACCCTGTGGATCAAGGGAGTGGGCGGAAAGCCGTAGGCCCTCATGCCGGTCCACTGGAGGTGAAACGCGTCGGCCAGAGAGCCGGGGCCCCGACCCTGCCAGGATGCGAACTGGGGGCACTTCTTGTTGTGCCAGGTGGCACAGAGATCCACTTAGGGGGTTGGGGGGCCCACCTGTTGAAGATCTGAGTAACAAGGTTGTTTAGCTGCCACTCTTACTTGTCTGCTCCCAGCCTGCTGAGTCTGTCCGCTTAGAGGTTGGATTCCCCCGGGAGGTGGACTGCTGAGAGGTAAATCTCATTCTCCAAGGCCCGTTCCCACATGCTTATCAGTCTGCACAGAGGAGGGGATCTGGTAGGAATGCTCCGAGCGCTAGCCAGATGTCGTTCAGCTCCAACCAGTTGATGTGGTATTCCCCGCTCCTGTCGAGTACAGATGTTATGGACCGAGAGATCATCCAGGGTGGCTCCCGACCCCTCGAGCGAGGAGTTTCTGGTGATGGTGGCCTGCGGAATAGGAGGCCGGAAGGGCTGGCCTGTCCATAGGTTGCAGTCCCTGGAGCACCAAGTTAGGTCTGGTGGAGAGATGGAGTAACGTTGATCATTTCGGATTGCGAGTCCCGTTCTTGACTCCATGAGGCCGCGAAGTGCAGCTGAATCCTTCTCATCCTTAGTCTTGTGTGCAGGACGGCTAGCGGAACCGCTACTAACAGACCAAGAAGATGTTGATACCACCAAGCCGAGGTCACCTCTCTTCTGAGGAAGTGGGCGGTGGCCCTCTTGATGGCCGAGATCTTGTCTTCCGAGGCGAAGACCTTCTCGGAGCACGTGTCCCAAATGAGTTTCAGGAATTTCAGAGTCTGCGTAGGGAGCAGCTGTGTCTTCGAGGTTGAGCGAGAAGCCCAGGTCGTGCAGTGCGTTCATAAGGGCATGGGAAGAGTGGTGAACCGCCTCTGGAGATGTGGCCCCGACGACCCAGTCGTCGAGATGAACAAGTTACTTCTTACCTGGTAACGTTCTTTCAATTGGATGTTCCTCCAACGTATTCCTCATCTTAGATGTATTCCATCCAGCTTTGCTGCTCTTCGGAAATTTTTTCGGCAGAGGGCGCCGTGTGTCGATGTCGTCGAGTCGATAGTCCCTCGAGGTTGACATCATCGGGTGTATAAGTAGCATGCGCGGCGCCCGTTGGCCTCAGTTCTGTTTTTCCCCTCTTTTGTATCTGTGATCTTGTACTGTGTAAATTGTGCCGGCAGACAGGTATCAGCCTGGCCAGATTTGAGATGGCAATAACCCGGAAAAAATCTACAGAGGGGTAGGTTGGGAGGGCGATGAGGAATACGTTGGAGGACCATCCAATCGAAAGAACGTTACCAGGTAAGAAGTAACTTGTTCTTCGAATGGATTGTGTCCTCCAATGTATTCCTCATCTTAGATAGGCTCCCAAAGCAGTATTTTGCATAGTTCCTCTGGAGGAGGGGTCAGATATTTTTTTTCTTTTTTTAAATGCCCTTAGATGGCAGAGTAAAGCACTGCTTTCCCAAAAGATAGCTCCCTAGACTGGGAAGCATTCAGGTTATAGAATTTTGAGAAGGTGTGAAACGAAGACCAAGTTGCTGCTTCGCAAATGGACCTTATAGGGACACCTCTTTGAAGGGCTGTGGAAGAGGCGATGCCTCTGGTGGAATGAGCTCCTAACCCTTCACGTGGGTCTTTTTGTGCTAGTCTGTAGCATTCTGAAATGCAAAGCACGATCCAGCACGAAATGGTTTGTTTTGTTATTGATTGACCCAGCTTTCTTCCAGTGTAGCCTATAAAAAACTGGTTGTCCACTCTAAGTCTAGAAAGCCTAGAGATGTAAAAGCTTAAAGCTCTTTTTGGGTCCAGTCTGTGTAGTATTTCTTTCTCCTTATAAGGATGATGTGGAGGATAGAATGAGGGTAAAACAATTTTCTGATTTAAATGAAAATCAGATATTACCTTCGGTAAAAATGATGGTTTAACCCTCAACACAACTCTGTCCTTATGGAACACAGTATAGGGTGGCCCAGAAGATAGTGCCTGCAATTCGCCCACTCTTCTTGCTGATGTTAGAGCAACTAAAAATGCTGTTTTCCATGTTAATAATCTTAATGGACACGTGTGCATAGGCTCAAAAGGGGCACACATTAAGGATTTTAATACCAAATTTAGATCCCAAATCGGTACTTGAAATGGGTGAGGAGGAAACGCATTAGTGAGACCTTTTATGAATTGTGTTATCAAAGGAATTTTGAAGTAGGAGCATTCTTCCGATGAGCGCTTGAAGATGGAAAGCGCTGCAAGCTAACCTTTTATTGTTCCGATATTCAGACCTCTATGTGCTAGGGTCAGAAGGAAAGATAGTACTTCCGGAATAGAACATAGAAAAGGATCGACATTCTTTTCTCTGCACCAGTTGCAAAACTTTTTCCAATGGCAACGGTACAGAGACTTTGTTGCTGGCCTTCTTGCCGAAAGCAACACCTCCATATCATCATCTGGAAGGTTCCAATCCCTGTATCTCAGCCTTTCAGATAAAAAGCATGAAGGTTGAGTGTTCTGACCTCTGGGTGGAGAACCTGACCTTCCATTTGAGAAGGTTCTCTCTCGGAGGAAGACGTACTGGAGGACAGATGGACATATCTAGAAGGTCCGGATACCACGTTCTCCTGGCCCAAACCGAAGCAATTAGGATCATGCGGTTCCCGAAGCGTCTCAGCCTCCTGATGACCTGCGGAATGACGGGAATTGGAGGGAAAGCGTACAATAGTGGGAAATTCCAATCCACCACGAACGCGTCCCCCAGGGCTCCTCTCAGGGGAAATTCCCTTGAGCATATCTTTCGCATTTTCGATTGGTACTGGTTACGAATAGGTCTTTCTGAGGGGTTCCCCAAAGGGCGAAGATCTCTTGAATGACTTCCTGAGCCAATTCCCATTCGTGGGACACCGTGCTCTGCCTGCTCAGAGCATCTGCCGTCATATTCTCTTCCCCGGCTAGATGAATTGTCGCTAAAGAGATTCCCTCTTGAATCGCCCAATACCAGAGCTGCATTGCCTCTCTGCACAGGGGTAGTGACCCCACACCTCTTTTGTTTTGACCCCACACCTCTTTTGTTTAGGTAGTGCATGGCCACTGTGTTGTCCGTCATTATCAGGACATTCTTTCCCCTGACATATGGCAGGAAGGCCTTCAGCGCTAGTCTGCTTGCCCTCAGCTCCAAAAGGTTGATATGTAGTTTGGACTCTGATGGAGACCAGCGACCGTTTATTGTCAAATCGTTGGCATGTGCTCCCCCCACCCCAGGAGTGAGGCGTCCGTCACTACTGTGATCACCGGCCATGGTTGCCAAAAGGGTTCTCCCTTTAAGATGTTCTCTGCACAGGTCCACCATAGAAGGTCTTGTCTGACCTTGTTCGGAATCTGAAGAAGATCTGTCATTTGACCCGAGAACTGGGACCACTGAGTCTTTAGGGCCCATTGAAGGGATCTCATCCTCAAGCGTGCCTCTGGCACCAGAAAAACGCAGGATGCCATGAGGCCGAGCAACCGTAGAAAGTCGTAAGCCTGGAGATTTTGGGCATTTTGGAATTTTGAAACCATCTGAAGAATGTCTTGAGCCCTCGGCTTGGGAGGCGAGCTCTTTCCCAAGGATGTGTCCAATACAGCTCCTATGTATTGAAGCTGTTGGGAAGGTGTCATTTGAGACTTCTTTAAGTTGAGGGAGAATCCCAGTCTGTGGAGGAAGTAGCAGGTGACTTTCAGATGATCCAAAGCTTGCTCGGCAGAGCGTGCTCTGATCAGCTAGTCGTACAGGTAGGGGTAGACATGAATCCCCCTCTCCTGAGGTGCGCTGCCACCACTACCATTAACTTGGTGAAGACCCTCGGGCGGAGGTCAACCCGAATGGCAGGACTCGAAACCGATAGTGTGAGTCGCCAACAACGAACCTCAGGTATTTTCTGTGCTTGAGATGAATCGGCACATGAAAATAAGCATCCTGGAGGTCCAATGACACCAACCAGTCCTGGAGTTGAAGGGCCTGAAGGATCTGAGAATGAGTAACCATCTTGAACTTGTCCTTCCTGAGGAACTTGTTCAAGCTTCTTAAATCCAAGATGGGTCTCAGTCCTCCGTCCTTTTTGGGGATCAAAAAATACAGGGAGTACCACCCCTTGTTCCTCTCCGCTGGAGGTACTGGTTCTATGGCACCTTTCTCCAGCAGGGTTATAACTTCCTGCTGTAGGAGCGGATTTGAAAGCTTCAACGGGTGTCTCCCTGGTGGATTGCTTTGAGGTTGCTTTAGAAAAGGAAGGCAATAGCCTTGGGCTATTATTTCTAGAGCCCAAACATCTGAAGTAATGGCTCGCCATTCTTGCAGATGCTGCGACAGCCTGCCTCCTACAGGTGTTTTGTGGTGCAGGTCCTCAAAGTGGTTTTGTGGCGGATGTTGCAGCCGCTGATGGCAAAGAGGCTACAGCTGGAGCTGGGTTAGCACGTTTTCCTCGTTCACCACGAGTGGCTTTTCTTTGGCCCCTTTAACTGGCCATTCCTCTCGTCTTCCCGTATGAGGTATAATAACGATAGGATTGTCCCTTCCATGATTGCCCTTGTGCACGAAAAGGCTGAGGTTGCCTAATAGCAGCTCCTAAAGATTTGGCCGCTGCTTTTGCGGTCTGCAACCTCTCAAGGCTCTCGTCAGCCTTGTTGCCAAAAGGTGAGACCCGTCAAAAGGCATGTTCAGGAGGCGGTTCTGTACGTCCGGTGCAAAACCCGACTTCCGTAACCACGCAAACCTGCGCATTACCGTGCTAGTGCCCATGGACCTGCTTACACTATCCGCAGTGTCCAATCCAGATTGAAGGGATTCCTGCATGGCCTCCTTTCCATCTCGAACGATGGCTAGGAAACCTTCCCTTTCTTCCCCTTCTGGTATGTGCTCCGCCGCCATTGCGATGCACTCCCATAGAGTGTACGAAAATGTTGCCAAGGCACATGAGGAGTTGGCAGATTTTAATGCCATGTTCCCAGCTCAAAATACCTTCCGTGCCCAACCATCCACACGCTTATCCCTGTCTGGAGGGATAGACCGGTACGCAAGTTTGTTGGACGCTGTGGCTGCCTGTATGACCAAACTCTCGGGAGTTGGATGTTTTGACAGATAGCCAGGGTCGCTACTGGCTGGGCGGTATTTTGATGCTAGGGATTTATTCACCGGAGGAATAGAATCCGGAGTTTCCCAATTCTTGGCCACCCCGTTTTGTAAGGCTACATGAAAAGGTAAAACTGGGTCTTCAGTGGGACCATGGTCCAATATTTCTGTCAAATCGTCCTGGACGAATTGGGCTGTTGGTTTAGCCCATCCCAAGTAGTCTACCACCTTTGTCATTAATGGACGATAAGATGGACTGGCATGCTCTCCTGGATCTGGTCTACCATAATCTTTCTCAGGAGAGGTGTCAATGCCACTTGCATTATGTAAGGACTCCACCAAATCCTTCATCCTGCTTTCTTCCGATATTAAGCATTCTGGGACATTTTGGGTGCCATATTCCAACCCAAAAGATACATCTTCCTCTTCGGATCTCGCCTGATCCTCAAAAATTAAGGTCAAGGATTTGAAAAACTCCTTCCTAGGGGAGAGGCTTGAAAGCCTTCTCTGGGAGAGGAGGAGGAGGAGGTGTAATACTAGATTTTGAAGAAGATGCATGTCTTGCAGTTTTCTCCTTTTCTAGCTGCCCCTGGCTTGGTTGGAGCCTTTGGCGCCAAAGGTTTCGGCGTCGATGGCGCAAGTGTTGGAGCGATGACGCTCCCGGCCGGCTTCCGAAGAAGGCGCGGACCGAGGCTTCGCTTTCTCAAACACCTCCATCATTTTGACCCTAAATGCTTCCCACTCTTCAGAAGACGAATGTTTTGCGGGGCATTTCATTTTCGGAGACTCGTCGACGACAAACTGGAGGGAGATCTATGGCGTTGTTTCTTCAACCAAGAGCGATGAGAATCGCTTCGAGATCTGGAGCTATGCCTTTCGCGTCGAGGAGATTTTTCCCCATGGGGTCTCGACTCGACGCTAGAGGCTTTCCGATCCTTCCGACCTACCTGTAGCTTTCCTCTTTCTCGCAAGGCCTTTCCCGTCATCGCCTGACACTTCGAACAGGCCTCCATGTCGTGACCTTCCCCGAGACACCACAAACACTTGCAGTGCGGGTCCGTGATCGACATTTTTGAGCCACACGACTTGCATTTCTTAAAACCCGATCTCGGGGTCGTGGTCGACGTCTATGACGAGGACATCATTTCTTCTCGTAATATTATATTTCCTGACAGAACTCGAGGCGCGCCGAATGACCGAAGCAACGTACTGCAGAAAAAACGGAACTGAAGCCAACGGGCGCCGCGTGTGCTACTTATACACCTGATGACGTCACCCTCGACGGAGGCCCTTGAGGGACTATCGACTCGACATCGACGCACGGCGCCCTCTGCCGAAAAAATTCCCCAAAAGCAGCAAAGCTGGATGGAATACAACTAAGATGAGGAATACGTTGGAGGACACAATCCATTCGAAATGGACAGATGTGGAGGCCCTGCTCCCTGAGGGCGGGCCACCACTGCATTCATGAGTCTGGTAAAATCCCTGGGGGCCGAATTGAGGCCAAACAAGAGGACCTTGTATTGGAAATGGTAGCCCATGACCCTGAACCGTAGAAAAGAACGATGGGGCTGCCAATTCGGGACGTGTAGGTACGCGTCCTTCAGGTCCAGGGAGCATATCCAGTCTACCTTGTCCAATGTCTCTGCAATAAAAGCTGGCATAACCATCTTGAATTTTTGCAGGGATAAGGAGAGGCTGAGGGTGGAAAGGTCCAGCACAACTCTCAGGCCCACCTGGTTCTTCTGAATGGCGAAAATCCTGGAGTAGAAGCCAAAACCTCGCTCGGAGGCTGGAACTTCCTCCACTGCCTGGCTCTCTAAGAGAGACCGGTTCTCCACCAAAAGAGTTGCTGTCCCGACCTGTGGGAGTGGCGAGGAGGAGGGAAGAGAGGCTGCAATGGGTAGGCGGTACCCCGTGGATACTACGGATAGTATCCAGAAGTTCGCGAAATTCTGGCGCCAGAAATGTGCATGAGAGCAAGCCTGCCCCCCACCGGAGACACGTGGACCCGAAGGGGCGTGTCATGCCTTCTTTCCCTCAGAGGCTGAGTAGGGGGACTGAAAAAAGCCCTTGCCCCCACCCCCTTTTTGGGCTTGCGCCGGCTTTGAGACGGTGAGCGGTCCGGCTGCCTAGATCTGCGTTCCTGGAAGCCGCGGAACACTCCATAAGTACAACCTTTCTCTGGGCGTTGCTGAGATTGGGTGTAAGATTTTGGTGTGGACTTTGTAAGAATGGACAAAGACTTTGCGGTTTGTGAGCTGTTCTTTTTGTCCAGCTCTTTATCCGTAGGTGAGTGGAAGAGGCCCCCAACCCTTCGAATGGTAGATCTAGGATGCGCTCCTGGACGTCCGGGTTGAACTTCGTAGCCCGGAGCCAGGCTATGCGCCTCATGTTCGTAGCAATGTAGATGCTCGGCCAAAGGTATCGATATGAGCCACTGTGGATTCCATGAGGTCATGCGCCACGAGCTTAGCCTCCGCTAGCCCCGCTTTGAAGCATGATTGGCATTGGGAGGGGAGTTCCGGGAGGAAGTCCGCAATGACCCGCCATAACAGTTGGTTGGCGGCAGCCAGCATGGCATCTGCGTTAGCCTGACGCAGGTGCAGGGAGCCGTTGGAGTAGATCTTCTTGCCGTAGGCCTCCAAGATCTTCCCCTCCTTGCCTAGCAGCGCCTCAGAGGAGGCAGCTGAGGTTTGGAGTAAAGTGATGCCGCAGCGATCACTGAGGAGTGTGGCTGAGGATGGGTCGAGAGCAAGAGTGTGTCACCCTCCATCTGCCTGTACTTGGCGTCCAGGTGTCAGTTGACCGGCTGGACTGAGTGGGGCTTGAGCCAGCCCTTCCTGGCTAGGGAGACTACATCAGTTTGCAGTGGAATCCCCGTGTTGGCAGAGGGGCATCTTCTGAAGACTTTGGCCAGAACCCCCTCTGCCGGCTGTTCGACCTAGGGTTGAGGGAGGCCTAGGTACTCCGCCAGGAGACCCTGGCTGAGGATGGTGTGTCCGGATCCTCCTGCTTGTCCGTGTCCTGCGGATCCGGAGGATCTTGTGGAGGAGGAGTAGATGGCGCCGGAGGCTGGGGTACCGAGACCACAGCCGGAGGCTGAGGAGGCGGCAGAGGTTGCAGAGTTGGCTGTGGAGCCGGAGGAGGCGGCTGCACCGGGGTCTGGGAGCCCGATAGAGCCGTCTGTGGTGCCGCTAGCATTGCAGGGAGTACTTCCCTGGCTGCGTCCTTGATGATAATCCCCATCTGAGGAGACCTCATGAGGCCGAGGAATGTATCGAAGAGCCTCTCCTCACTGGCCGAAGAAGTGGCAGGGGGTACCAAAAGGGTAGCGGGGGACTGCTGGAGCCGCTGCGTACCCAGTCCGTATTGATGAATGGGAACGTTGCCCTGCGCATATGAAGGGTAGACTGTAAGCTACGTACCTGGTTGCGACCAGTCCAACCAGGACACTCGTTCTTCGCCGAACTCATGGAATGGTGTCGGACGGGTGTTCCCATCTGGCGCGGCTGCCATTTTGTCGAGCTGCCTGCCATGTGCCTGCGATGGGTTGCCCAGCCCGCTGGGTCCGGCCTCATCCAAGGCTCTCTAGTGTGGATCACGAGACCTGCCCTGTTCCTCGGGCCTCGGCCCGGTAGGTGTACCACCCTCGACCTGGTAGAGCTGCGTATAAGCGCCCTCTTGGATGTATTGCCGGTACTAGGGCATAGCCCCTCAGCCATTGCGCCAGTTAGAGGGTGTAGCCCCTTGGGTGTAGACCCGGTACAGGAGCCTTCCGGTCCCTCGACACTGCGTCCGGGAGGATCCGAGGACCCCTCGACCCGAAGGCCGGTAGCTGAAGCAGCCTCGGTGCATGTGCCGGTGGAAGGAGGTCCCTCCCGCACGGGAGAGTCCCTGGGAAGGAGTCTTCCTTGCGAGATGTGCTGGAAAATATCGGCACTACCTTGGACCTGGGACGATATTTCACAAAGTTCTTCAGATCCTCTGGAGGCGACTTCTGGAAGAGCTCCCTCCACCTGGCTAGTCTGTTCTTCAGCACCTTCGAGGACAGCGAGTCACACGCCGAACATGATTGCCAACCGTGGTCTGGGCCAAGGCAACATAGGCAGAGGGCGTGGGGGGTCTGACGTTGGGAAGAGCCCATTGCAGGATGGACACCTGCTGAACCCTGTAGAGGTTGACATGCGCCGGGGAGGAGCGTGACGCCTGAGGACAGAGTACCTGAATGACAAAAAAAGACGAAGAATTATCATCGTGTGGAATTACATGGCCAAAGCCAAACCCAGGAGCGCTGGCGATTTCGGCCCGTTCCCGTCGACGCGGAAAAGGAGACTGAGGTGTGGCGCTGGAGGGCGGAGTCAGGGCAGCTCATGTTCCCTGGGCCATGCGCCTCCAAAGAAGGTTTTTCTGGTGAAAAAGGTTCTGTAACCCGTCCCTTGGAAGGGACGCCCATACAGTATGGAGGAAAGGGGACGGGACGTAAGAGTACCGGGAGATATGTATTGTAAACACCTATGCACCAAACCACAATGGGAGGGGTTATTGATATGGGGAGGAAATTTTAATTGTACTCTGCCTCCGACGATGGACAGATCTGATGATAAACATAAAAGGCCGTCTCCCACAGCAAAGGTGCTGCACTCGTTACTACAGCACTTCCAGCTACGAGATTTATGGAGGGTGAAACACAGTGTATACGAGAATTGATTATGTGTTTGTCAATGAGGAGCACGAGCTGGAACTCTCGGAAGTGGAATATTTGGCCAGAGCCCGGTCAGATCACTCCCCACTTATAGCGACATGGTGGGTGTTTCTGCCGAGAGCACCCATACCTACATGGAGTTTGAGGAGCAAATCATTGCTAAATAAGGCATTTGCGGACCACATTAGGAAACAGACAAATACATTGCTGTAAACGAGGGGAGTGTACAGAAAGAAGGAACAGTCTGGGAAGCGTGTAAGGTGGTCATCAGGGGCGAAATGATAGTGGACTCTGGGGGTGTACAGAAGTCATTGTCAACGAACTGAAGACTATGGAAGGGAGGTTGGCAGAACTGGAGAGGGCAGCTAAGGTACATAAAGACCACAAGACCACGTAGCGGAAGTGATTGAACTGAAGCAAGCATGCCTAGCACAATGGGAGAGGTTGGGGAAGCTTAACTACGCGATATATTTAGAAAAGAGCCATAATACAGGGGGATAAGCCAGGAAGAATGATGGCCTGACTATATAGAGGCAGGGACACAAGATCCCCTATATGCTCCATACAAAACAGACCCGGTAGAGGTTAACACGCAAGTTGGCATTAATCAGACCCTCTCCAGCTGATTGCGATTTTGCGACCCCCGCAAAATGCTGCGAAAAACTGCAGTTTTTGCAAAAACGGACGTTTTTGCAAAAACACCCACAAAAATGGGTGTTTTTGCAAAACAAAAAAAAAAAGAATCAAGGCCAGTATAGCAACTCTTTTTTTTGGGCACAGGAACATCTCATCACTTGATTTGGGGGGGGGGGGGGGAGAAGAGCAGTCTGATCCACAAAGGACATCTGAATGGACGCTTTTATATGCGCCCATTCAGATGTCCTTTTTCACCCCTTTGCGCAAATCAGGGG
This sequence comes from Ambystoma mexicanum, assembly GCF_040938575.1. Classification (NCBI taxonomy): domain Eukaryota; kingdom Metazoa; phylum Chordata; class Amphibia; order Caudata; family Ambystomatidae; genus Ambystoma; species Ambystoma mexicanum. Next base: position 1,057,057,759 of record NC_090921.1, on the reverse strand, counting down.
GCGTTTCTGCGCATTTAAAAGTGCATCCCAAATTGACAAGCTAGATGCACTTTTAAATGTGCTGAAATTGTAGGCCATCCTATGCGCCCACTTTAAATACAAGGGCTGCCAATGCTTTAAAGGGTCTTTCTGTGTCAGGATTCCATGGCACATTTCCACATTATCAAAGAAACATTACACTAGAAGACTTTCATTTAGAAGATTATCATCACATATATAATGTTAAGTGATGTTTGAGTGCTGTTTGGGTGTTGGTTCTGAATTTAATATCTTATTATTTACTTAAGTTTCCTTAATGTCAAACTATTCAGGAAGTAACTAATTTCCCAAGCAAAGATGGAGGGTCCAATTCACAACTGTGCTTGGAGGAAAAGTGCTGTGAGGTAGTTTGGAACTTTCACCAAGATTCTAAACTGCCTTTCATTCCAGTTACTTTAGAAGAAGGTTGTTGTCTCTTATGGCTCTGATAAAATTCAATATTCATAGTTCAGTAGTCTTTTAAAAAGAAAATCTTGAGTGAAGATATTACAGAAAAGAATTCAAGGAAGTAACCAATTTACAAGAACAATTACAGATGAAGCAAGCTAAGTGTTTGAAGTGAAAAGTTCTTAATCTTTGAATATTTCAAGAAGTTATTTCTTTAAGAACTATTTAAGAAAACTGTTTATCCGCATTTGATGGAACGTTATTTTTGATTCAACTCTCCACAACATTTTTTAGAATCTGTATGAACGTAACATTTCATTTTTTCTTCGTGGTTGCATGTATATGCGTAATTGAAAAAAGTTTGTTTTGTTTCAGTTGCTATTTATAATATTGTGAGCGAGTTTTAATATTTACCCAGTTTGTGTATGAAATACGCGTTATGTAACTCGTTGTGTGAAGTAATTGTTTTAATTTTGGTCGCGCTTTCATTCAGTTGAACGTTAGTTAAAGAAAAGAACCCACTAGCGTGAGTTGCGTGCGTGCATTAATTTTTGGAATCCTTTGTTTCTGGGTTGCGTAGTGCGTTGTTTCATTGAGCTGCGGTCCTTAGTAACTCATAGTTTTTTTATATTACATATCGCGACGGCTTCGTGGGCTTCAGACTCCTTCGTCCTATATGCGCGTAGCGTCGCGTACATTTGATTTGCAGCAACAAAGTTTCCAGTGCGCTCAGTCCGCGGAATACCTCAATTCTTCTCCGTCCTGAATGCGCGTAGCGTCGCGTACTTCAGTTTTACAGTAAGGCATTTTCCAGTTTGCAGAGTCAGTCATTTATCTGCTGGGCATCGATAAACTCAAGTAAAGAACTTAATACTTTTAGTTAATGTTTGTTCTTTTATTAATGCACTTATGGAAGCAAACATTTATGTGACATTTACTAAAACTTCAATTTTGCTACAAGGAACAAGAAAGTAAAAGAACATTCGAGACTTGAATATCCTTGGTTATAGTTCTTATTCAACAAAGTATAAAGACAAGAAAATACTCAAGTATTTAATACTCAAAGAATAATACTGAAAACTACATAAAAAAAATACAAGAAGAAAATAAGAAGAGTATGCTGAAGCTTATCATGCCTATCAGCAATCTAGCATAGGCAGCAGGTATTTGTCTAGAAGTTAAAATTATATCATTAGTTAGAGAAGGTAATACAAATGGAATAGAGTAATTTTAATCTGTGTATTCTTAGGTTTAGATTTTCACAGACACCATATCACACTGATGAATCAACAATCTATCAAGCTCCAGTGAAGTAATCATCTTGCAGTGTCTATTTATCTGGGAGCCAGTGTCTGAAGCCAGTGAAGATCTGCCTTTGTTTTGTTCTCCATTCCCCTTGGGTTTGCCAGTTTGGTAGTTTTATATTGTATGGCACATCAAGGGGGTCTGGTGGGCCAGCATCACTCCTGCAAGAAGACCCAAGATATGGACCCGATATTCTGACCCCATTGACTCATGCAATACTTAAAAAAAAAAAAAACACATTTTTAGTGTGACAGTTGCTGTCTCACTTGCATTTCTGTTGCCCAAATCGGATAGAAATGTGTTTTTTTTTGGGTTGCATTTTACAGTGGCAGGACCCTTAAGGGCCAGTCACGGTGAAATGCAGGGGGAGCCTGTAGACCATTGTCGGGAGAGCACTTCCAACACAAACATATTCAAGGCAGCTGGCCAGCGCATCATTTGCGCTAAAACTCAGCACTGTGGAAATGTGCAGGTCACTGAGATTAAGGTGGACTGCTCATTTCCAAAAATGGTTTATCGAAAAATGGCACACTATTTTTAGATGCCCCACTTTCTTAGGCCAAGATCTACATTTTTCTTCAAAACTTTTAAAAATGATCACAATATGTGAGAGAAAGGAGTGAGAGGGTGAGTGATGGGTGAGCTGTGACGTGGTAGGCAAGAAAGCAAAGGAAGATCAGAGGGAAAGCAGTGGGCAAGAGAGCAGAGCAGATGCAGTGGGGCGGTGGGCCATAAATCAGAGAGAGAGGCGGAAAGACAGAAAGCGGAAGGTACGTGGGCTCAGGCGTAGTAGTGGGCCAAAAGCAGAGAGGAGTTGGCCGGAAAGGGGCAGTAAGCTGCAGATTGGGAGAAAGGATGAGGGAAGAGTGATAGAATGGGAGAAAGGATGAAAGATGCAGCAGTTGCATGCAAGAATGAAGGACTGTATACAGAGGGAGGAATTGGGGAGCGTACAGTGTGAGTTGGGAGTATGATTTGAGTTTGGCAGGGACTAGAGAGCACAAATTGTGAGTTGGCAGTATGACAGAGCATGCGAGTATGTGTATGACTGAGCGTGAGGTTTAAAAATACAAGTTGTGATGGGAAATTGGTGAGACGTGTGAGGTGTGTTGGGTGAGAAAATTTGCGGGATTGGGAAACATAGAAGGGGAATATTTTCAGCATTACAACTGATAATGATTAAGAACGTTAATATTAAATAGGCATGCACATTAAACCAAAAAAACGTAGCCAAAACAAACACTGTTCTGCCAAGCCAGAGACATCTAGGACTCTTCCTATTTGATACACAATCTACATATATAGACACACTGGCTCCCTTGGAGCCTTGCACACGGCCTCTTTCCTGCAATGTACCCATCTTGCACCCTCCAGTCAATACAAATTGTGCTGCAAAAATGCTGCCATAAATAAAGGTTTGTGCTGCAAAATTTCCCATTTCATGCTGCAAAATTTCCCATTTCATGCCGCAAAATCCCAGAGGGTCTGATTAATGAGGTCTTCCCGGCGGGAAAGATCAAAACGGTCCTTTGAGGAACTCCTTGACGAGTCGGTGAGACCAAAGTGAATCTCTTCCTGGGGACCTGATGTAGCAGGAGATAGCCGCCAGATGTACCTTGATAGAGGCGTGCACCAGTCCAGCCATGGCCAAGGATCGCAAGTATTTTACGAATCTGTGGGGCCGTGACCCTCAGAGGGGTAATCTTCTAATACCTGCACCAGATAGCGAAACGCTTCTACTTGTGACCGTAGTACTTCAAATTTGACGACGCCCTGGCCTTGGCGAGGACCTCCCTACAATCCGCAGCAACTCATCCTCCAAACTCTAGGGCTGCAGGAGCCAAGCCCCCAGGTTCTGCTATCCTGGGCTGTGGTGAAGGATTGCACCTCCTTCTCTAGTGAAAAATTCTGGAACCACTGACAGCTTGACTGGAAGCAACGCTGACAGGCTGAGAAGGTCCGGGTACCAAATCTGCCTCGGCCACACTGGGGCGATGAGCATCATTCAGCATTGGCACTGTGAGTGTGTTGATGACTTGTAGCAATAAGGCAACGGAGGAAACGCATACAGAAACAGGCCTTCCCATGAGGAGAATGCGTCCCTCAGGCTCCTCGGTTGATGGAATCTGCTGGCAAACTTCTGGCATTTGGAGTTTGTCGCCATGGCAAAAAGATCGATCTAGGGCCTGCCCCACTTGAAGATGCGGTTCACCTCGTCCTGCCGAAGTCCTCTCTCATGGCAGGAGCGCAATCCGCTGCTGAGCGAGTCTGCAATGGTGTTCTTGACACCCGCCAGGTGAAGAGGAACGAGAAACATCTCTTGTCCGATGGCCCAGTGCCATAAGTCCTGCACCTCCTTGGAGAGCGCTAGGGATAGAGTGCCCCTGTGATGCTGGAAATGCATTGCGCAGCTCTTCCTCTTTTTGGCTTTGATGAACTCTTGGATACCCTTATGGCACCCACGAGTGGGAGTACGACCCTGTACTCCTAGTGTATGTTTTAAGGCACCTGTTTGTGGCCCACAGAGCAGGGTATGGGCTGGTGGCAGCTCCATGCTGAATTTGAGAGGTGCTCTGAGTATCCTCCACTTTGGGATACCGAGGCCCTGCCATTGGAATCAGTTGATTCCTGATGGGAAACAAGATGGTCCCTGTGGCCTCTTGCTTTCTATTGCCCGTTACCTTGTTTTTCCCAAAGTCCTGGGAAGCTCTGCCTCTGTCCCTTCCCGCTGACTGGTGTTGGGTGGAAGTTACATATATGGTAGTGTGGGGGAAGTCCAGGTAAGACCGGCTGGAGCCTTACCAATGACTATGTTGTGGGTACGCCCGTGGGGTGGGACCTGGGTGAATGGAGTGTGTGACGAATACACATTTCATGTTATGGATGTCTAGAATATGGTGTTTGACACAATGACTGAGACAGCCCTTCAGACTTCAAGACAAAAGGAAGGGCCTTAAACTGGTAGTGCTGTTCCTGCACTACGAAGCATAGAAACTGTTTCTTGTGAATGGGACGTGGAAGTAGGCGTCCTCCAGGTCCAACGTCAAGAAGTCTCCTTTTTCCAGTTGGCTGAGCATGCGCTGCAAAGTGACCATCCTGACTTTTCGGACTTTTAAGTACTTGCTCAGATGTTGCAGGTCTAGAATGGGCCTCCAGCCCCCGGTCTTCTTTTTGACTTAAAAGTATCTGGAATAGGCTCTGGAGTTGCTGGGGAACTCGCTCCATCGCCCCTTTTCGTAGCATATCTGCACCTCCTACAAGAGCTGAGGGATGTGCTGCGCCTGCCGGGCCACCGGAGGATCGGTGGACACCTGTGCTGAAAGTCCAGGCTATGTACTTGGGCGAGATCGTCCAGCACCCATCTGTCGGTGGCGATCTTTTCCCACTCCCTGCGAACCCAATCAGCCGGCCTCCTACCAGGGTGCACAGGTGGGTGCCCAACGTCCTGGCTGCTTCAGGTATGCTTCGGCACTGGCGTCCTGCTTTGTGGGCGACGGCAGCGGTGTCCTCCTGCCCCATAGGCCTGGGAACAGCCCATGTAGGCTTCCCGAGTCGTGGATCTGGCAGGCTGACTGTATGCGGAAAAACGTTTTGACGTCCAGCTCGACTTCCCTCAGGAGTAGCAAAAAGAGCAGTGCTGCTGGAGTGTTCCCAGGGAACGGGCCATGTCTGTATCCGCTTTGATGGCCTGTAGGGACTCAACAACCTTTCCAAAAAGGTTATCTCTGTCGAAAGGCAAGTCCACAGTACCCTCGCCTGGATCCCCTGGTGGAAATTCGTGGCCTTCAGTGAGCCCTGGCGACGAAGGCAGACACCATTCCCAATCTGCCAGAACCCTGTGTCGGCAAGGTCTAGCACCACTGTGAACCGACACCACCTCCCCCTCCTGGAAGAGGGTGATCGCCTCCATCCTCTTGTCGTCGGGGAGGAACTCCAGAATCAGACCTAGCTTGTACCACAGCTCCCTGTCGCACCTGGCTAAGATCGCTAGTGCGTTGGCCACCTAGATGGTGGACGCTGTGGTGTAAATCACCTTTCTTCCCATGGCGTCCATCTTCTGCCCCCCGCTGTCTGGAGGGACTGAAGACGATGGGTTAACCGACCATTTCCTTGAAGCCACCGAATCCAGCAATGGTTGCAACCTTAGGCACTTGGATGCCCATTCCGGCACCAGGTACTACTTCTCCAGCCTATTTGGCCAGATCCGTGCAAGGGTTCTTCAAGAGGGCCAGGCCCTCCCTTCACACACGTTGTCCAGCAAAGGCACCGCCATCATAGTCTTCCTCTTGGCCCCGCGCTTCTGGTACAGGAAACCCTTCTTGGTTTCCTCGGGCACAAGCTAGAACAGCTCAGAGGCTCTGGTGATCATGGAATGGAATGACCCCGCCTCATTTGGTGGGGACGCCCTAGGCTGCGGAGACCCGCCGCAACAACTTAATCGTAGCCCGTCGTTGCCGTGGCTGTATCTGTCCCTGTGTCTACTGGCGGAGAGGGTGCCGGACTGGATGTGGAGGCTGAAATTGGGGCATCGTATGGCACTTCCTCTTCGCAGGCAGCCGATCGGCGGTATGGGGGACCATAGGAACCAGGCCCTGCGGCATCCTCTTTTGGATCTCCGACACCAAGTTATGTAGGGTCGACAGGATGTCCAGACGTCCCTCGGCTAAGCTGGTATGATCAGAACCCTAGGCCCGCGCTGTCCTCTTCCATGTCCTCGTGGACCGTGTGCAAGGACTCCAGGTCCTCGACGTCCGTGGACGAAACTTCCATGGCCTGGGGTTGATCTGACCCTTCTTGCCCCCCCTCACCCCTTTTCCACCCTGAGGGGTCAGAGCTGGGCTCAGAGACTGCATCCCCTTCTCTGGCGTGCCAACAGACTTTGCCAAAGTCACTGCGGTGGGTTTGCGCCTCCGAGGCAGGGACACCTTCTGCGCTGTGTGGGCTACCTTCACGGGGTCAGCCCTCTTCACCTTCTTAAGAACAGCCGCCACCAGCTCCATCTTGACAAAGACTTCTCCTTCGCCGACTGGGCCTTCTTGGGCAGTCGGCCCTCTTCTCCCTCCATCCCGGGCTTCTCTGGCTTTGCCTGCAGCTTAGCCGGATTGGACGATTTCCTTTTCGAGGAGGAGCTCAATTGCTGGCTGGCAATGGAGGCGGATGGTGATGTCGATCCCGTCCCGTCCATCACCGAACCCGCTATAGCGCGGCAACCCCGGTGGACACGGACTTGCGGTTATTGGCCATGCCATTGTCCCCCATGGATGAGGCACCCTCAAAGAACTTAGAAGAAGTAGACAATATAAATGGCTATCAGTCAAGGACAAGATTCAACGCAAAACTATGTCCCTCACCTACAAAGCACTTAATCAGGCGGCCCCTCTGTACTTAACAGAAAAGTTCAAGCTAAACTCATCTACCCGAGCCACCAGGTCAACCAATACACTCGGCTTGATAGTCCCCAGATATGAATTACAAAAATCTGGTGGATCAGCTTCCCAGGCATGGCTGCTCAGCTGTGGAATTCGCTCCCTCTATCCTTAAGAGCCAACTCATTTGCAAACTTCAGAAGTAACTCCATGAAATGGCTAACCGAGTAATATTAACTCCAACATTGCTTTCCCCCACTCCACTTCTGAACCCCCATCCCAAATCTATGACTGCACAATCTGAATGACTTATGATCACTTGTATTGCTTAAGCCATTATGTCTTCACTCTGTAAACCTGTTTTGTATATCACCCGTTTCGTATATCATCTGCATGTCTGTAACCTCTAACCGCCAAATGCGCCCAGATACCTCCGGGTTAAGGTGCGCTTTATAAATAAATAAAAAACAAACAAGACGGACCGGCCCGTCCTGGGTGAGGCATGACCCTGCTCGGAGCACGGGGCAGTGGCCTTGGTGTTCAGCCACGCCGCCAGTCCACTGTGCCCATCATTCGTCGTCTTCTTGGAGAAGCTGAGGCATATCTCGCAATCTCCTTCCTTCTGGTCTGGATGCAGACAGGCATTGCAGGTGCTTGTCCTCCACAACATTCTGCAGCCCGCACTTGAAGAGGGATCTTCTTTCCTTCTCCTCCATCATGGTCAGAGGGCGCAAAGTAGGCCTAATGGCCATCTGGAAACTTTGACGATCTTCGCCCTTGAGGGGCGCTAAAATTCAGACAACTGACAACTGATCCCCACTGTCGGTAGATCGAAAAAAGAGCACACACGCTCTGTTGGAAGCAACTTAAACCCCTTTTGCATCAAAAACCACGAAAAAACAGAGCAAACTCGAGGACACCCAACACTGAAGCGTGCAGTAAAAATCTGAAGATGGCTGCCTGAGGAGGGGTTTAGGGAGAGGACAGTCATTGGATGGGGGCAGAATGACCCAGAGAACAGTGATTGGTTTAAAGGAGAAATACAATTTTAAAGTGAAATTGAAAGTTATTTCTTTTACCGAGGATTCACAGCCTGACGATGGGGAATATTCATGAGCATCTGAATCCATGTCAGACCCCATGCTGGAGAACAGATGGCTTCCTTACAGTGGTTATGTTCTCAGGGATTGGGAGGTGGCGTGCTCGTCTCAGGAACAGACAGCCAGGGGGAGAGATGAACACCTCTAGGGACTGTCAGCTCAGTATCAACCTAATAGTACACTCAACTGGACAGATCCTGGAAAAGATGAATCCATATTTCATGTCTTCACTGCAACTCTGAGGCAGCATCCCCGAACGTTTGCATTCTTGCAGGATCCAATTTTACCCTGGGCTTGGTAGAAATGTTCTCTCGCTAGCATGAAGTGCCTGGAACATGTCTGTCATAGCTAGTGCAGCTATAAGATGATTTGGAAATGACAGTGCCCTTTCCCACTCCTTCCTTATCTAGGGCCCCTGAGAGTATTGGGGTGGAGCATAGGAGGAGCATGTGTTCATCAGTTCAGAGACACTGCCAGAAACTGGCTGCTAAGGAGAGTGAGCCACATCTCATATGCAGTCAATTTTGTATGGTCTGCTGCCCAGTCAGTGATCAAAGAGGGGACAAGCAGATCGTGAAGAAGGGAACTTATTTCTCACTCTACCCCAAAGAACAATCCCAGTCCTGGAGCCAGGCTGCTCTGTTTTGTTGATCAGGGAGGCCAGGAAAGCTAATCTCAACTTCATAGATGGCCAGATTGAGGGAACACAGTGTGCCGAGACCCATGTCAGCTGATAGACTATCTGCCACACTAGCTCAAACAGAAAGCATTGGGTGCAGAGCATTGAAAATGGCAACACAAATAGCTATGTTAGCTGGCATCTTTACATGCGGATACTAGGTTGGAACTTACTTTGCTACAACTTAAATGTGAAACCCCAAATATCAAAATGCTTTAAAAAAATGTAATAGTCTCAGGCATATGTCAGATTTACAATAGGAGGTCAAATTCATATGTTAAAAATTATAAGTTACTCATCGTAATGACTAACGTACTCCTAGTTCATAGTCCCCTTTCCTCCATACTGTATGGGCGTCCCTCGCTAGGGACAACAGACGTAACCTTTTTCACCCGAAAAACTCTTCCACAGAGGCGTGCGGGGGGCGTGGCCCTGGGAGCATGTGCTCCCCTCACTCCGCCCACCAGCGCAACTCCTCAGCCCCCATTGATGCGTCAATATTATCATTGCCTAATGACCAGTTTTATTAGGGAGGCGGGTGTTAGGCAGAAACCTGTGCAGCTCCCTTGGGGAACACTGCAAAAGATTTAAGACTACAGGTATAGCAGTAAACCCACTTGGTAGCAGTCTGCACCACCCAGATTTACTTGGTAGCTGTGGCTGAGCAGTCAGACTTCCCTCAAGAAGAGTTAGGCAGTATGTAAAGTATACACAATAGGTACTCAAATACAATAGCACAAGCAAACACTGACCAGAGCTTGGTTTCAAAAGTATATAGTTATTTATTTCTTAGACACACATAAGTTGAAATCACTCTAGCACAATATAGTAAAAACACTTCGAACACAGTTATAATGAAAGCAGTTTCAACCCTTACTCCTATCTAGACAACTCTAAGTTAACACCACATAATTAACAGAGGTGAGCGCTTAACGTTAGATGACACTCTAGTAGGTTAAGAAAGGGATAAAAGAAACAGAAATAGGTTAAACACACCACTCTAAGGTCCAGAACACTTGCAATAGGTTCAAAGAAGTACAAAGTCACAGGTGAGCAAAAGTCACTAGGCAGGGCCCACTCTTAGAGTAGCCGGAGCGAAAATGTGCCCAAGATCACACTGTTAGTAGGGATTCAAAGTCTTGCAAAGAGTTAGAAAGAGTTTAGAGTGGCTTAGAAAGTTTAGCCAGGGTGTCCCAGGCACTCCCAGGTTCGAAAGCCGGGGGCTAAATCTACCCCGTACAGTCGGTGGCAAGGGAAGCCAGGCGGAACACGGTACCTTAAGCGGAAAGGATCCTCCAGCGGTGGCAGTTGTTCCAGGCAGTGGCAGCAAGGCTCGACGTCGGTCAGGGGAGAAGAAGTTCTCGCTGAAGAGCAGAAGAAGAAGGTCGTTGCACTGCCCGGGAAGAAACCAGCCGCGGAGTCCTCCGGTTAAAGGGTTGTACCGACTTTCGCGGTTAGGGGTAAAAGTGTGGTATTCCGGTTGCCGGGGTGCTTGGCACGGGCAAGGCGGCCACGAGATACCTCGAGAAGCGGAAAGAAGGTGAAAACTGGTTGTCCCCACCAGTCAAGGGAAGGAGCCACTCCGTTAAGAGTTCTCCTCGGTCGTCGGAAAAAGTGGTGAGACGGTTCAGCAGGGCTCCACCGGGTGGTGTCGTCGAAGCAGGTCGGCTCAGCTCTTCCCTCGTCGGATTCTTGGTCCTGTGGCGACTTCCGAAGTTCCAGTCCCCAAAGCCCTGCTTTTATGCAGCAAACCCCCATTCACCCAGCCTAGCTGTCACTCAAACATGCTAAGTGGTGAGCCGGCCGGCTCACCACTTGGGCCAATCAGGACGGAGTGCGACTGGAGTTACCAAGGTAACTCAGTCCAGGGTGCCTAAATCCCCCTCCACCCCTCCTAAGTACCCCAGACAGAGTGGCACCACTTTGGAGGGCTTCTGTGGAGAAGCCCGCCAAAAGTGGAACAAAGGGCTCCACTTTGGGTCAGAGTTACAGAGGCGAACGCCAACGCCATTTTAGAATCAAGTTTTGGCAAAAAGTCCCAACCGGAGTTATAATAATAAATATATAAACCGGCGGTATGTTTAAGGCTACCGTAAATAAATAATTAAATGTGTTAGCCTAAAACAATGGGAAATCCCATAGGGAAATATTCGCGGTCGAATATAAAAAGTAGTTTCCACTGCCACCAGCCAAAACTCGATCAGGGGGGACGGAGACGTGCCCCCTCGACTAACAGACCCTGGGGCAATCGAATTGCCCCAGCCAGTACGTCCACAATATGATGGTTTGTACTGGTTCTGTTCAGGATTCAAGACTAGCAAAGTCTTTGGTGACTTTACATGCCCTGGGAGACAGTAGTCAGTCCCAGGGTATGGAGTCTATGTTGGGGAGTCCCTAGGACACCCCTGGGTCACGGCACAGAGGGTGCTGTGTGACCCACATCACAAAAATACATGAGGCCCTATGGAGTAAAAGACCCCATAGCCCATTCAACACAAGGTTTAACCAAGAAAACACACTTCAACAGGTCCAAGAGTGAGGGTAAAAGAGTCTCACTCTTGGCAGGAGAAAAAAAAGAAACCCCAGAAATCCAGCAAAGCCGCTGGGGGACTCACTAGGTAGGGAAATTCAGCCCAAACAGAGAATTCTCCCTAACAGCGGGGGGATGGTGGGACGTATGGAGAAAAGGAGACTATGGACTAGGAGTACGTTAGACACTACAGTGAGTAACTTATAATTGCTCCTACGTCCCGTCCCCTTTCCTCCATACTGTATGGGCGATTACAACCAGAGTGGAGAGGTGAGCCTCCTTAAGAAAACAAGTTCATTAATACTGCCTGCCCAAATGCTGCGTCTGACCTGGAGTCAACATCCAAAAAGTAGTGCATGCAGAAGGCCGAAGGAGTGGCCCACGTGGCCGTCCGTCAGTGTTGTAACATGTGGCGAAGAGGTCCACCTATGGATGACCCCATCCGTCAATCTACTAAAGGACCTGCTCGTTGAATTGCCATTCGTAATGGTCTGTACCCAACCTGCTGAGCCTGTCCGCCTCCAGGTTTGAGTCTCCGGGAGGCAGATCGCTGTCAACTGTATGTCGTTCACCAAAGCCCATTCACAAATGTTGACTGCCAGGGTGCATAGAGGGGACCTGGTGCCACCCTGCTTGTTGCTGCAATAAATGCTGGTGGAGTTGTGCGTTTCAATGAGGATCATCTTGCCACTGATGGGCAGTAGGACGACCTTGAGAGCCAGCCATACGGCCTTCAGCTCTAGCCAGTTGATATGGGCTTCCGGTTCCTGAAGAGTCCAGACTCTGGAGGCTGTGGTTGTCCAGGGTAGCTCTGCAGTCCTCCAAGGAAGAGTCTGTGGTGATGGTAACCTGCGTTGCTGGTTGTCTGAAGTGTCTGCCTAGCCTCAAGTTGCAGTCCGTGCTCCACCAGACAAGGTTCTGGTGGAGAAAGGGAGGAATGCTGACGAGTTCCGCCTGGGCACCCCGCCCCTGACTCCACGAGGCTGCGAAGTGCAGCTGTAATCTCATTTTGAGCCTTGTGTACGGCACTGCCAGAAGAAAGGCCGCCATGATACCCAGTAGGTGTTGGCACCACCATGCCGAGGTCACCTCTTTGCTGAGAAAATGACTCCTGGCCCTCTTGATGGCTGTGATCCTGTCCTCCGAGAGGGAAAACTCCCATAGCTCATCCCATATGAGGCCCAGGAACGCTAGACTCAGCGTCGGCTCCAGCGGTGACTTCTTGAGATTGAGAGAGAATCAAAATTTGTGTAGCGTATTCATGAGGGTGTGATAGGTGTGATGGACCGCCTCTGGGGAACTCGCCCTGACGAGCCAGTCGTCTAGGTACGGATAGACATGGTGCCCCTCGGCCATGAGGAGGGCTACCACTGCATTCATAAGTTTGGTAAAGACCCTCGGGGCTGAATTGAGGGCAAATGGTAAAACTTTGTATTGGAAATTAAAGCCCATGATCCTGAACCTCAAAGGACCGATGAGGCTGCCAAATGGGGATGGGTAGCTATGAGTCCTTCATCTCCAGGGAGCACATCCAATCTCCCCTGCACAGTGTCTCCACAATAAGCGCTGGGGTAACCATCCTGAACTTTTGAAGGGGAGGGAAAGGTTCAGGGTGGAAAGCTCCAACACAACTCTAAGGCCAGCCTGGTTCTTCTTGTGTATGGTGAAGATTCTGGAGTAGAAGCCCATGCCCCTCTGGGAGGCCGGGACTTCTTCCTCTGCCCTACTCTGAACGAGTGCTCGTATTTCCGCCAATAGAGTTGTCCCAATCTGTGGGAGTGGAGGAGAGAGGGGTGGGGACAGTAGCCCGTGGACACTACCGACAGGATACAGGGGTATGCGAACCTCACGCACCAATGCTGTGCCTGAAGGGCAAGCCTGCCACTCCACACAAGACACGTGGACACAGGAGTGCCATGCCCTTTTTCCCCTCCGAGGCAGAAGAGCGGGACTGAAAGAAGCCCTTATTCCCTGCTTTGTGCCGTTTGCAGCAGTGTGACTTGGGGAATCGCTCTGGCTGTCTGGATCGTCGTTCCTTGAAGCCCCGGAACCCACTGAAGAGCTGCCCCTGTTAGGGAGAACTTCTCATTCTATGGCTAATTTCCCTTAGCTAGAAAGTCCCCCAGCAGCTTTGCTGGATTTGAAGGGTTTGTTGCTTTTCTCCTGCTAAGAGTGAGACTCTTTTTCCCACTCTTAGACATTTTTGCTATGTGTGTTCTAGGCTATTTTTGTGTTTAAGGTCTATTGGGCATTTCTCACCTCCATAGGACCATCTTTATTCACATGGGTTACACAGCACCCTCTGTGCAGTGACCCAGGCGTGTCGTAGCATCCTCCAAACAGACTCCATACCCTGGGACTGAATACAGTCTCCCAGGGCATGTAAAGTCCCAATTGACTTTACTAGTCAATTTTTATGAACTAAACCAGTACAACCCATCTTACTATGGCGGTACTGAAAAGGGTTAATCGTTTTTTCCTTAGGTTCATTTTCGAGAGGGTACCGTACAGTCCCTCTCTCAAAGGTTTCTGGCTGGTGGCAAGTCCTGGGGGCGTGCTTTTGAAGAGCTCTCTCCACCGAGCTAACCTATTCTTCAGAGCATGGGGGTGTAAGCGCGTTGCATGTGGTGTCACCTTCCCAGCTGTGGTCGGGGGCCAAGGCAGCAGAGGCAAAGGGCGTGGGGGTCGGCCATAGGGAGACTGGACACCTGCTGAAGCCCCAGGACGTCGACATGCGCCGGGGGAGGACCGAGTACCTGATTAAACACTAAAAGACAAAACAGTATCCGGGGAAGAGTGCGTGGAATTACAAGGCCAAAGCCAAACCCAGGAGCGTTGGTGAAAGCGGTCCATTCCCGTCAATGCGGAAAAGAGGACTGGGGAGTGGCGCTGGTGGGCACAGTCAGGGGAATTTTTCTGGTGAAGAAGGTACTGTCGTCCGTTCCTAGCGAGGGACGCCCATACAGTATGGAGGAAAGGGGGACGTAGGAGTAATTAATGTCACTCACTTTAATGACTAGAGTACTCAGTCCTTAGTCCCCTTTCCTCCATTCTTGTGGGCATCTCCCAACATGAGAACGGTACCGGAACCTTTGGAAGTGAAAAAATGATCTCCCTTTTAAATTTTGTATAGTGCGTGGGGGCACGGCCTTGTGTGTGGGAAGGCCTGCCGAGGTGCCACCTTCCGGCGCCTCACCTCAGTCCCCTTTGAACACATTGGACACTTCGATACCTGGCTACACCCGTACATATTAGCCCATGGCATACTAGCAGGGGAAGGTGGTTGGAAGACTAAGGACTATGAGTACTCTAGTCACTACGGTGAGTAACTTTAATTACTCATGCATCCGTCCTCTTTCCTCCATCTTTGTGGGTGATTCTACCGAACAAGAAACATAAGGTGGAGCTGTGGTCATATCTAGGACAAAGAAAAAAGGTTCTTCAGAACTGCATGAACAAATTCTGCATCGTGCCTGGAGCTGGTGTCCAGTGACTAGCAACGCAAAAGGCTTCCGCCAAAGAAAATATTTCAACCAGGACCTCCCCCACCTACGCCGGCACAGGAAGACCCAAGAAAGGACAAGCAGATTCATAATGGCAAAAAAAGAAGGAAGAGACCATTCTAACAGAATGGTGATCCTCCTGTGCATTACCGCAGCTGATTTGACAGCCTGCAAGTAATATGGACAAAAAAATTATTAAGGTATAACTGTTGCCACCAGCAATTAGTATCCAGCGAGGGACAATCAGATTGTTAGAAACGATCTGATTGGCCCTCGTCGTGTCGCTACCTTGCTGGGTAAGACTTAACAGAGCGCTCCGTTCGGAATGCTGGTCCCGGAGTTCCATCCCCCATCTTCCCCAGCTGCCATGGAACGGGAGAAAGGACCAAGTGTAGTCCCTTCTCCCATTCCATGGCAGCCATTTTGTTGTTTACTTTTTTTTTTCCAATGGCTGACATGGAAAGGGAGAAAGAACCAACTCTAGTCCCTTCTCCCCAACAACCTTTTTCTTCTCGAGTTGAGTAACAGTCGCAACACTGTGTCTCAACTCAAAACAAACTGCTAGTAGTACCTCAGTATAACGTGCCAGGGTACCAATAGCAATAGAACCCGCGGGGGTTGGAGGGGGCATTACTGGCCGGGTAATGCCCGCAGGGCTACCCCAAAGCCCGCGCTACGCTCGGGCTTCTATCTATCGCCCCAGGGGCCCTACCTTACAGGTAATGGCTCCTTCCGAAAGGTTCTATTCCTTCATTAGAGTTGGCTTTCCAAAGTAACAGAAATGTAGCTCAGTGAGAAAAGGGATACCATGCATTGTGCCAGCACTCCACAATATAAAATGTAAAGGGGATGAAAATCCCTCTCAATCCTGGGAACATTAGTTCACCCAAAGCATATTAAGAGAAATTAAAAAAGGATGCCTAAAGGCAACCCAGTAACACTGCACGTAAGATGCTGTGTGTTGCCATTGTAAAATGCATTCAGCCCAAAAATATAAATTCAAACACTATGGAGAGCCATAAAAAGGTCACCCATAAAAAGAGTAAAAGACAGGGTGATGGGGGAAAAAGATTCCCACTCAGCCAGGAACAAGGAAACATGATCACCAAGTCTGGGGGTTGACACATGTAAGGAAGATTTATCATAGAAATAAAAATCTTACCCAACAGTGGGGAAGAGATCTCAGTTGATTGAGGAAGAGGAAGATATGAGAAGGATCATCAGTATACAATGGAGAAAAGCAGACATCGAAAAAGATAGGAAGAAGCGCAAAGCAACCAACGAAGGAGAAGGAAACATTCGCAACTAACAGACTTGAGGAGACGTTAAAAAAACAGAAAAGGAGTGAGTCACGAAGGGAAGGCAAAGGGACCAGAGCTTTTAAGACCTGGGCCACAAGGGTGTGCCAGAAGTAGTGGAGAGGACAGGATAAGGGTTAGAATTAAGAACCAAACAGCCTAGCCCATGCCAAATGGCGAGACTGGTTTGAAACATCCAGATAAAAGGGGAAAGCTGAAAGAACCCTGGTGTCCAACTAGTTGTACAGTGTCCATTGGGAGATATCAGATGGGGGTCAGAGCTGGTCAGAGTTTAGGGGGAACACATAACCCAAACGACCCCTGCACCAAACAAGAATCCCGAGAGGTGTATGGCACACTTTAAAACCAGAGTCACTGTACAACTGCCTGGGAGGCAGCCGTAGAATATGGTACAGAGGGAACGACTGAGCAGCATGGTCCTACAGGGGCTAAGGATCTACTTTTTGCCTTACTGTTTGTTCCACCGTTTTCCTGCCATCACAGGTATTTCAGTCAACCCCAATCCCTTTTGTGCTGAGAATAAAGCCGAGTAGTGAAACTCAAGTTGGTTTAGGATCATCGGTTTACCTTCCGCCTTTCCAGCACACAAAAGGTGGCACATTGAATAAGCATTCAACATCAAGCTCTCCAGTGCCTGTTTGAGCAACCAAGAGAGCTGGATCCCCAACTGTGAAAGTGTGATTTTCAGTGCTGGGTAAGTGCAGTGGAGGGATAGGTAGATGAATGCACCAGTAATATAAAGTGCTTCAGTTAAGGTGTAGCGGTCACATACAACAAAGACAAAACAATAATGACATAGCGCAATACAACCCATTTCTTCTGCAACGGTTACTTGGGACTCTACATGATCCATAGGTTTTTCCTTTAAGGAAGCTACCACTTGGACAGTAGATTATTTCACACTGTACTTTGAAATGTATTGCCAGTGCAAAACATTTGCAGGACTGTTCCTTAAATAACTTGCATTACTGAAAAACAGTTTCATTACGTTTTTAAGCACAGTCGTAGCAAGTTCAGAAAATATGCAACAAAGGCAGTAGATTTTTTCATGTGCAGGTTGGTTGCAGTTTGGCCCTAAACAGGTAAAGAAATCGAACCAAACTTTTAGGAAATTATCTCCGATTTTCAACCTTTGTGAAAGTTCCCACAATAACTAGACCAGAAAACAGATGTCTGGTAAAAAAACTACTTACGCTGGACTGGTTTAGGTTGGTTGGTTTTGCCAGGTGGCCTTCCTCTTCGTTTCTTTGTAGGAGGTGAGACTGGAATCATGGGTTCAATTTCTGGCTCGGCTTCAATTTCCACTGGCATCAGCTCGTCCTCTTCAAGGTCATCCAGGTCAGGATCTGCATTTTCTTCTGAAGTCACAGAAATCCAAATAACAAAGTTTGTATAAACTTACTTCAAAAGTAACTATTGGACATGAAATGTGTCTTTTTACATTGTGTGTACACAAATTGCAAGATGGACAAGCAACCAAAGAATGATTTAATTACAAAATTGCATCATAGAAAACAGACATGAGAACTTCCCATCCCTCCAGAATCAAAAGAACCCTGCCTATTTTTCACTTTGATTGAAGAGTCTCCCCTTTACAACAGAACAACTCAACTTTCAATATGTGGGCATAGCTCACCTGATCCGGTGGCGGGTGGTAATTTAATATAAGCTGTGGAAAGGCTGAATACAGTTAATTTGCATCACTCCCCCAAGCATTTAATCAGGTGCCCTGTGCCAAATGTGCCAAAAAACACGTTGGCAAAAAGCACTGAAATGTGTATAGTCCTGTAAATGACTATGTGGGAGCAGAGTTGCTGGGACATGTGGGATTGCTTTCAGTTTAATAGATAAACAGCATATGGAAACACCCTTTTACATCTGGGACAACCCTCAGTATGTTACCTTATTTGGCTTTTACATGCGCCAGTCATCAGCCTAGTGTATAGCGGTGGGCATAATTGTGCCACCTTCTGTATTGGTGAACAAGAGGAGCACACCAAAGTAACTGAATTCCAGTGATTGGGGCTGAGAGGACGTAGGGTGGCCATACTGTAAGGAAGCAAGATAACAGCGGTTACCATTATGTACCTCAACCCGATATACTACTATGAGGGATGTTCGGTGCCCCAACCAAATTGTCAATTAAAAACACAAAAAATGGACACTCAAAAAGGTACTCCATCACTGTACCAGTGAAATCAAACTACACGAATACAAAATAGGCACGCTCATTAAACCAAGCAGGAATATGTGCACAATAGAATATATACAAGGATCCAGAGGCTTCATTTGTAAACCAGCACTCGTTCCTTTCTGAGGAAGATTTAGGGAAAGAAGGGGTTCTGGAGAATCACAGAACAACAGGTTTCAGGTAGTCTAAGCATGAAATGGAGGAGTATCCTAAAAAACAGGCATTAGTGTAGCACTTTGTAAGCAAAACACCACTTCTAATCAAGAGCACCTGTGTGACACTGATGCAATGCTAGTAGAACGCTTTGACTACCATTTCTGAGAGGAGCCCCTTTCGCTGTACTATTTCAGAGCTTCAGCAGCAACATTCTCTGGCCAGTGACGGCACTCTACAAGCTGCACTAGAGTAGCACCTTGAAGGCAAAAATCGCTATTTGTCAGGAGCACCCGTGAAGGTACTTTAACAGAATCAAATTCCTATGGTCAGGGGCAAACTAGCAAAACCACTAGGCTCACACCCTTAATGACTTATAACAATGCAATGAAAGGGCCTTCCCATAGTAAGATTGTTAAGACAAATCGGGGTATGCTTTGAAGGTTTGTGAAAGCCCAGAAACAGCAACACACTACTTTCTTCTGGCTCTACAGGATAAGGAGTTGCTATTAAGCACTGTACCATCCTTCCTCGTCACATTCTTCCCATAATGAAGGCAGTCAAACTTCCAGTTTTCCACGAACATTTAGAAGGTGTACTCAGGATCACTATTAGGGATATAAGCCTCTAACTTCGGTTCCATGCCATTTCTTCGATTTTTGTAGGTCGCCTAACCAAAAGACTGATTGTTTTTCAGCCTATGGCAGCCTACAAAAATAAAAAAAATAAAAAAAATGACCTTGCCCGCGCCCCTCCCCCAAGCTTCCACCCCCCTCCTTCTCCTGCCCCATTTGCTACAAATCGGGGGTTTTCACCCACCAAAGTCCCCTTCCCTCCCTAGACCCCCCCCCCCTAACCATTACACACAAACACACACTTAACCGTTCTTCGTGGCTGCTTCCGGGTCCTGGCGTGCCCGTCAGCCACTGCACGCACTCGTGTGTGTCGCAGCGGTTGACAGTTCGATTTAGAAGAACAAGTTACTTATCAACTGTTCTTTGGATTGGATGTTCCTCCCACGTATTCCTTATCTTAGATATATCCTTACCTTTAGGGTTCACCTCGAAAACATTTTTCTCTCTCCAGCAGAGGGCGCTCCACTCGAGGCCGCGGCGTCGATGTCCCTCGGCGGCATCGTCGAACACTGACGTCATCCACTGTAGAAGAGCCTCGAGTGCGCCCATTGGCTTCAGTTCTGTTTTTTCGTATATTATAGTCCATGGATTTTAATTCGTTAATGGCATGCCTCTTTTGACCCAAACATTAAAAGAGTTTAGAGTGTAATTCACGTAAACTGTACTGTGGGGTTGGTTGGGAGGGTCGATGAGGAATACGTGGGAGGAACATCCAATCGAAAGAACGTTACAGTTGGTAAGTAACTTGTTCTTCGAATGGATTGTGTCCTCCCACGTATTCCTCATCTTAGATAGACTCCCAAAGCAGTGTTGTATTAGAGGTGGGAGTACAGTATCTTTTTTAATCGTGTATAGAACGGAGTACAGATTTAGCAGACAGACCTCCTTGAGAAGAAGTCGGGTCCAGTGCATAATGTTTTATAAAGGTCATGTGGCTGCTGCAGAAATATCTTGTACAGGGACACCCCTCTTTGGTGCTGTTGAAGTTGCCATGCCCCTGGTTGAATGAGCTCTCAGTCCATCAGGTGGTTCTTTTCCAGCCAATCTGTAACATTCTGTTATGGCTAAAATTATCAATCTGGATAATGTTTGTTTAGTTACTGGAAGGCCCAGTTTGCGTCCAGTGAATCCCATGAAAAGTTGATCACATCGACACATTTTTGCCAATCTTGAGATGTAAAAACTAAGAGCTCTCCTGGGATCTAGTCTATGAAGCCGCTCCTCTTCCTTGCTTGCTTGCATGAGGAGGAGGGTAAGGAACAAGTTACTTACCTGTAACTGTTGTTCTCCAGCATGGGTCTGGCATGGATTCACATGCTCATGAATTTTCCCCGTCGTCAAGCTGGGAATCCTCAGTAAAGAAAAAATCACTATCAGTTTTGTTTCTGATCTGTCTTTCTTAGTAGTAACCAATCACTGATCTCTGGGTCATACTGCCCCCAGCCAATGACTGCCCTCTCCCTAAGCCCTGCCTCTGGCAGCCATCCTCAGATTTGGTAGCACGTAAGGAACAAGTTACTTACCTGTAACTGTTGTTCTCCAGCATGGGTCTGGCATGGATTCACATGCTCATGAATATTCCCCGTCGTCAGGCTGGGAATCCTCGGTAAAGAAAAAACCAGTATCAGTTTCGTTTCTGATCTGTCTTTCGTAGTAATAACCAATCACTGGTCTCTGCGTCATACTGACCACAGCCAATGACTGCCCTCTACCTAAGCACCGCCTCTGGCAGCCATCTTCAGATTTGGAAGCACGTGAAGTGGCAGTATGACCAAGTGAAGAGCCGCAGAGGGGTAGGCGGGAGGGTTCGCATGTGAATCCATGCCAGACCCATGCTGGAGAACAACAGTTACAGGTAAGTAACTTGTTCCTTCTCCAGCATGGGGTCTGGCATGGATTCACATGCTCATGAATAAAGAATACATAGCAGTACACACATGCACAACCACGGGAGGTGGCAAAGGCTCAACATTAAGCATCACATCAACTCAACATTAAGCATCTTACCTCCTCACCAGGCTCACCTCAGGCGAACAGGTTGCGCAGCACTGCTTGGCCGACCCTGGACTCCTCCCTGGAATCCCGGTCGACGCAGTAGAATTTCGTGAAGGTGTGCGTCGACCTCCACGTAGCAGCCCTGCATATGTCCAGCAGGGGCACACCAGATAGGAACGCCGTGGTAGCTGCGATCGCTCTGGTGGAATGGGCTCTCGGACGGCCAGGCAGCGGTCGGTTTGCCAACCGGTGACAGTACATGATACAGCCGGAGAGCCATCTGGAGATGGAAGCCTTCGAGAGAGCCTTCCCCTGATTGACAGGTCCAAAGTTCACAAAGAGTTGTGACGTCTTCCGAAAACCTTTCGTGCGGTCCACGTAGAACTTCAGCGCTCTAGCTACATCCAGCGAGTGCAAAGTCCTCTCAGCCGGCGACGAAGGCGACGGGAAGAACACAGGTAACACCAAGGGTTCGTTGAGATGAAAGTCCGACGGTACCTTGGGCATGAAGGAGGGGTGCGTCCTGAGCACTACCCTCGTGTCGTGGAAAGTCAAGTACGGGGCCTTGCAGGAAAGGGCCTGGATCTCTCCCACTCGTCGTGCGGAGGTGATGGCCACGAGAAAAGCTGTTTTCCACGATAGAAACTTCAACGGGGCCGAGTGCAGAGGCTCGAACGGAGGTCCCATGAGCTTGGTCAGCACCACGTTGAGCTCCCACGCCGGGGCCGGAGCCTTCACCGGCGGGAACGATCTGAACAGTCCCTTCATGAACCCTTTCACCAGACGATGCGACCACAAGGACGTCCGGCCCGTGGTTCTGGTGTATCGGGAGATCGCAGCAAGATGAATCTTGATGGACGCGTGTGCCAGACCAGCTTTGGCCAGCGTCAGCAGGTACGGCAGCACTTGGGGAGCCGTAATCCGTAGAGGGTTAACCTTCTGTGCGTGGCACCAGACAGAGAACCTCTTCCATTTGTGTCCGTAGCATTTAAGAGTCGAGGACGCCCTGGCCTTTGCAAGAACCTCTCTGCAATCGGCCGGTATGTCGTATCCTCCAAACTCTAGCGCTGCAGGAGCCAGGCCTGCAAGTTCAGCGACTTCGGGTCGTGGTGGAGGATGGCGCCTCCTTCCCTGGAGAGTAGATCCGCGTCCGCCGGCAGCTTGATTGGCGGGGACGCCGACAAGTCCAGAAGGTCCGGGAACCATATCTGCCTCGGCCACGCAGGTGCGACGAGGATCATCCTGCACCGTGACCTCTTGAGCTGGTTGACGAGCCGGATTAGCAGAGGCAAGGGAGGGAACGCGTAGAGGAACAGGCCCTCCCAGGGGAACGAGAAAGCATCGCCCATGCTCCTCGTCTGGGGAAACCTGCTGGCGAACCTCCGGCACTTGGTGTTCGTCGCCGTCGCGAACAGGTCGATCTGGGGTGTGCCCCACCGTCGGAAGAGGCGATCCACCAGATCCTGCCGTAGTTCCCACTCGTGGCACGAGCGCAGCTCCCTGCTGAGTGAGTCGGCGATGGTGTTTTTTATCCCTGCCAGATGAAACGGCACCAGAAGAATCCCTTGGGCGACGGCCCAATGCCACAGGTCCTGCGCCTCCTTGGACAGCGCTAGGGACCTGGTTCCGCCCTGTTTCCTGATGTAAAACATGGTGGTGGTGTTGTCGTGGAAGTCCATGCCCGCCGTCAGATGCGCGCGGGTGCCCCACCACCGTATCGCTCGTCGGAAACTCTCGTCGAGCTTGATCCTTTCCTCGAAGCTGCCCGTCGTCTGGATCCAGCGCGCATCCAGGAACTCTTGCAACGGGCGCATCCGGAGCCTGCACATGGGAATGAGGTAGATGCAGGAAGACATCATCCCGAGGAGGGACTTGATGGACCTCACCTTGGCCGCGTCGGCCACCAACATCCGTTGCACCTTGCCCAAGATGGTCCTGGTCCTCTCCTCCGACGGGGAGGCCAGAAGGGACACTGTGTCGAGCCTCGCTCCCAGAAACAGTGCGACTTGCGCGGGCACCAGGTGGGATTTGGCGTAGTTCACGGAGAATCCCAGGTCCGTGAGGAGTTGGACGGTCCTTGCCGTGTGGACCACGGCGAGCTCCCTCGTCTTGGCGCGGATGAGCCAGTCGTCCAGGTAGGGGTAGACGTGAATCCCCTCGCGGCGCAGCTGCGCCGCCACCGGTGCGAGGCACTTGGTGAAAACCCTGGGTGCCGACCGCAGTCCGAAGGGAAGGGCTTTGAACTGGTAATGACGCCCTTGGACCACGAATCTGAGGAATTTTCGGTGCCCCTTTAGGATGGGAATGTGGAAGTAGGCATCCTCCAAATCCAACGACGATAGGAAGTCTCCTTCCTCCAGCTGACCCAGGACGTGCTGGAGGGTGACCATCCGGAACTTCTGCGCCTTGATGAACTTGTTCAGGCGTCGCAGGTCCAGGATGGGGCGCCATCCTCCCGTCTTCTTCTTCACGAGGAAGTAACGCGAGTAGACTCCGGAGCCCCGAAGCCTCTCTGGGACGAGTTCGATGGCGCCCTTTCTGAGCATCGCCTTTACCTCCAGGAGAAGTTGAGGGACGTGAAGTTCTTTCCTGGCCACGGGGGGGACGCGCGGGCACCTTCTTTGAAACTCGAGCGCGTGGCCCCGGGCCAGGGCGTCCAGCACCCAACGGTCGGTGGAGATGGACTCCCACACGCTGACGAAGCCCGCCAGCCGGCCTCCCACCGGGGTGCTTCGGTGGGGGCCCGACCCCACGGCCGGTTCAATCCTGCTTGGACGCGGCCTTGCCGCCTTGGCCTCCTTGGCGGCGACGGCGGGGGCCGCCAGACTTGCCTCGTCCTCTGTAGGCCTCTTGCGACGACGAGCGGGCCGCTTGACGGTAGGAAGCGAAACCGCCGCCGGAACCTTTGGAGGCGCCCTTGCCTCCGCCGCTCCGAAAGGGCGTCCGCCGTTGCTGCAGTACTCCAAGGGCCTGGGCCGTCTCAGTATCCGCCTTGATGGCCTGAAGGGAATCGTCCACTGTCTTCCCAAACAGGTTGTTCCCGTCGAAGGGCATGTCCAGGACCCTGGTCTGGACGTCCTGCCGAAAGTCCGTAGCCTTGAGCCATCCGCGACGTCGAAGGCAAACGCCGTTGCCCATCTGGCGGAACCCAGTGTCGGCGATGTCCGTCGCCACGGTGATGGCGTGGTCCGAGGCCACCTCACCTTCCTGCAGGATCTCAAGGGCCTCCGCCCTCTTGTCGTCCGGCAGAAAATCCAGCAGGGGAGCTATCTTGTACCAGAGTTCCCTGTCGTAGCGGGCCACGATAGCCAAGGCGTTGGCCGCTTTAATCGTCGTCGCCGCCGACGAGATGACTCTGCGTCCCATGGCATCCAATTTCTTTCCCTCGCCGTCCGGCGGGGAAGTCGACGTGGAGGCCGCACCCCCCCCCGCTTTCTTCCTGGCTGCCGCGGAGACGACGGAGTCCGGGGTAGGCTGCGCCCGGAGGCATAGGGGGGCCGAGTCCGGGACCCGGTACTTTTTCTCGTACCGGTCTCTTTTCGCTGGCGTCGTGGAAGGGTTCTTGAGGAGGGAAAGGCCCTCATCCCAAATGTCGTCCAACAGAGGCACTGCGAGGACCGTCTTCCTCTTGGTCTCGCGCCGTTGGTAAAGGAAGCCTTCCTTTTTCTTCTCCTCAGGGCAGAGTTGGAAAAGCTCGGATGCCCTGGCGATCATTGAGTGGAACGATCCAATCTCGTCGGGCGGAGAAGCCCTGGTGGGAGGCGACGACGGAAAATCCTCGTCGTATGCCTCGTCGTCCGTACCCGTCGCTGCCGTGTCAGTCCCCGTATCATCCCCTCGGGTGGACGGGGAGGAGGGCTGGACGGGGCGCGACGGTTGAAAAGGAGGCGGTGGATGGATCCTTCTTTTCTTGGTAGGGGGAACACCAGAAGGTCCCGGTTCTGGATCCCCCGACGGGAGAGGTTCCTCCGTCGGTAACGGTAGTCTCGTCCTTATCTCGGAGCATAAGGACTGTATAGCCAACAAAATGGCCGCTGAGTTGTCTTGCGGCGCTGGCAGAGGGGAATCCGACGGGCGAGCAGGGGCCCCGTCGGTATCCTCGACGATGTCGTCGTCGTCACCTGCGTCGGGGCCCATTCCGACGGGCTGGTCTTGTTCCACGCCTAGGCCGTGGCTTAAGACCTCGATCAGTTCCTCTTCTGAGGTTGAGGCCGAATCTACGACGACGCCCTGCCCCCCCTTCTTCCCCACGGAGGGTTTCACGGGGGTCCTATCGATGGGCACGAAAGAAGACTCCCTCCGAGGAGGCAGGGAGATTCTGGGCCCCGAGGCCGCCACCACTGGTGCAGCCTCCACAGGCTGGGCCAGGGCCGCCGCGACCGTTTCGATAGAGGGCTTGGTCGAATGGATCAAGGCCTTCACCACCTTCGGTGCGCTCACCGCCTTATCCTTGAGGGAGGGGGCACTGCCACGCTCCTCCTCTGCCTTAGAGCTCGACCGGGGTCTCTCCAGGAGCTTCGCCGGGTGCTCGGCCTTCCTCTTACCCGACCCAGAGCGTTGGCTCGTGGTTGATGGTGCCGGGGAGGGTGCGCCCTGCCTGGCGCCCGTAGAGCCCGACCGTTCGGCGCTCCCGGTGCCAGCGGACTCGCGGTGCTTGGCCTTATGTTGGGCCCCCGTCGCCGGGGCGCCCTCAAAGGTCTTAGAAGACCGCTCAGATTTCTTCTTCTTCTCGCCAGACGGGCTCTTACCCTCCAGCCAGCTGGCGAGACGTTGATGGCGGTCCTTCATGGTCCGTTCCGACATGTTGCCGCAAAACGCACAGTCCTTCTCCACGTGCGTCTTGTCCCCATGAAGGCAGTAAAGGCAGAAAGAGTGTTCGTCCTCCTTGAAGACGTTCTGCAGCTGGCATCCAGGGCAGGCCCTGAACAGCTTTCCGGGCGTCGAGCTTCCCTTCTCCTGGGCCATCTCCGAGACCGGGCCTGAGAAGCTTCTGGAGTCCTCCGAAGTGTAGCTCGACGAAATCTTCACCCTTGAGGGGCACAGATGAATCCGACACGGGTCCCCGTTGATCGGATGTAGGATCGGTGGAGCTTGAGGCTCTTTTGACCGAAAGAATCGAAGTTTTTGTGAAAAAGCGCGAAAAAATAGCACTAACGCTCGAGAGCAATAGCACGAGGATCCCAACACATGAACGTGCGGTAAAAATCTGAAGATGGCTGCCAGAGGCGGTGCTTAGGTAGAGGGCAGTCATTGGCTGTGGTCAGTATGACGCAGAGACCAGTGATTGGTTATTACTACGAAAGACAGATCAGAAACGAAACTGATACTGGTTTTTTCTTTACCGAGGATTCCCAGCCTGACGACGGGGAATATTCATGAGCATGTGAATCCATGCCAGACCCCATGCTGGAGAAAGTGGCAGTATGTCCAAGTGAAGAGCCGCACTGGGGTAGGCGGGAGGGTTCGCATGCGAATCCATGCCAGACCCATGCTGGAGAACAACAGTTACAGGTAAGTAACTTGTTCCTTCTCCAGCATGGGGTATGGCATGGATTCACATGCTCATGAATAAAAGAATACATAGCAGTACACACATGCACAACCACGGGAGGTGGCAACAGGCTCAACATTAAGCAATACAACAACTCAACATTAAGCATCTCTTACCTCCTCACCAGGCTCACCTTAAGCGAACAGGTTGCGCAGCACTGCTTGGCCGACCCTGGACTCCTCCCTGGAGTCCCGATCGACGCAGTAGAATCTTGTGAAGTGTGCGTCGACCTCCACGTAGCAGCCCTGCAGATGTCCAACAGGGGCACACCAGACAGGAACGCCGTGGTAGCAGCGATCGCTCTGGTCGAATTGGGCCGGTGACAGTGCATGATGCAGCCGGAGATCCATCTGAAAATGGATCTCCGGCTGCATCTGAGTCTTCGAGAGAGCCTTCCCTTGATTCACAGTCCCAAAGTTCACAAACAGCTGTGACGTCTTCCGAAAACTCTACGTGCGGTCCACGTAGAACTTCAGCGCTCTAGCTACATCCAGCGAGTGTAAAGTCCTCTCGGCCGGCGTCGAAGGCGACTGGAAGAAAACTGGTAACACCAAGGGCTCGTTGAGGTGAAAGTCCGACGGCACATTGGGCATGAAGGAAGGGTGCGTCCTCAGCACCACCCTCGTGTTGTGAAAAGTCAAGTATGGAGGCTTGCAAGATAGGGCCTGGATCTCTCCCACTCGTCGTGCGGAGGTGATGGCCACGAGGAACGAGGTCTTCCACGACAGGAACTTCAAAGGCGCCGAATGCATAGGCTCGAATGGGGCCCCCCCATGAGCCTGGTCAGCACCACATTAAGCTCCCACACCGGGGCTGGAGCCTTCACTTGCGGGAACGATCGGAATATTCCTTTCATAAATTCCTTCACCAGGCGATGAGACCACAAGGACGCCCGTCCCGTAGTCCTGGTATATCGGGAGATGGCAGCCAGATGTATTTTGATGGAGGCGTGTGCCAGTCCAGCTTTGGCCAGCGACAGTAGGTACGGCAGTACTTGAGGGGCCGTAATCCGCAGAAGGTTAATCTCCTGTGCACGGCACCAGACAGAGAACCTCTTCCACTTATGACCGTAGCACTTGAGAGTTGAGGACGCCCTGGCTTTTGCAAGAACCTCTCTGAAGTCAGCCGGGATATCGTACCCTCCAAACTCTAGTGCTGCAGGAGCCAGGCCTGCAAGTTCAGCGACTCCGGGTCGTGATGAAGAATGGCGCCTCCTTCTCTGGAGAGAAGATCTGCGTCCGCCGGCAGCTTGACAAGTCCAGAAGGTCCAGGAACCAGATCTGCCTCGGCCACGCCAGTGCGACGAGGATCATTCTGCACCTGGACTTCTTGAGCTTGTTGATTAGACGGAGCAGCAACGGAGGGAACGCGTATAGAAACAGGCCGTCCCAAGGGAACGAGAAAGCATCGCCCATGCTCCTCGGCTGCGGGAACCTGCTGGCGAACCTCTGGCACTTGGAGTTCGTCGCCGTCTCGAAAAGGTCGATCCGGGGTTTGCCCCATTGTCGAAAGAGCCGATCCACCTGGTCCTGACGTAGTTCACACTCGTGGCACGAGCGCAGCTCCCTGCTGAGTGAGTCGATGGTGTTTTTTATTCCTGCCAAGTGGAAGGGAACCAGAAACATCCCCTGGGCGACGGCCCAGTGCCACAGATCCTGGGCCTCCTTGGATAGGGCTGGGGATCTGGGGCCTCCCTGCTTCCGTATGTAGAACATGGTGGTGGTGTTGTCGGTGAAGATCCTCACCACTTTGTCCTTGAGGGACGGAAGGAACGACTTGAGCGCCCAGAACACTGCTCGAAGCTCCAGAATGTTGATGTGGAGAGACCTCTCCTCCGGGAGCCAAAGGCCTCTTGCGTGGAGATCTCCGGTGTGGCCCCCCCCCCACAACCCTTCAGGGAGGTGTCCGTCATCACAGTCTCCTGAAACGCCGGGGTCTGAAAGTCTGTGCCTGCCGTGAGGTGCGCACGGGTATCCCACCATAGGATCGCCCGACGGAACTCCTCGTCGAGAGGAATCCTGTCTTCGAAGCAGCCCCTCGCCTGAAACCAGCGGGCGTCGAACTCCTGTAGCGGACGCATCCGAAGTCTGCAAAGGGGTACAAGGTAGATGCATGAGGACATCATCCCAAGGAGGGACTTGATGGACCTCGCCCTGGCCACGTCCGTGGCTAGCAGGCGCTGCACCTTGCCCAGAATCGCCTTCGTCCTCTCCTCCAACGGGGAGGCCAATTGCCCCACTGTATCGAGCTTCGCTCCCAGAAACTGTGCTACTTGCGACGGAACCAGGTGGGATTTGGGGTAGTTGATGGCGAATCCCAGTTCCGTGAGCAGCCGGACAGTCCTCGCTGTGCGTTCGACGGCGAGTACTCTTGTCCTTGCACGGATTAGTCAGTCGTCCAGGTAGGGGTAGACGTGGATCCCCTGCAGGCGCAGCCGCGCCGCCACTGGTGCCAGGCACTTGGTGAATACCCTGGGTGCAGACTTTAATCCAAACGGCAGTGCTCTAAATTGGTAGTGGCGTCCCTGAACCACAAACCTGAGAATCTTTGTGTCCTTTTAGAATGGGGATGTGGAAGTAAGCATCCTCCAGGTCCAACGACAATAGGAAGTCGCCCTCCTTCAGCTGTCCCAGCACGTGCTGGAGGGTGACCATCCTGAATTTCTGTGCCTTGATGTACTTGTTTAACCGATGCAGGTCCAGGATGGGGCGCCAACCGCCTTTCTTCTTTTTGACGAGGAAGTACCTTGAGTACACTCCGGAGCCCTGGAGCCTCCTGGGGACGAGCTCGATGGCACCTTTCTTGAGCATCGCCCTTACCTCCAACAGCAGTTGAGGGACATGATTCTCCTTCCTGGCCACTGGAGGAATGAGAGGACACTTCTTTTGGAATTCCAGCGAGTGCCCGTTGGCCAGGGTGTCCAGCACCCAACAGTCGGTGGAGATGGACTCCCACACGCTGACGAACTTCGTCAGCCGGCCTCCCACCGGGGTGCTTCGGTGGGGGCCAGACGCTGCAGCCGGTTCAGTCCTGCTTGGAGGCCTTGCAGCCTTGGCCTCCTTGACGACGACGGCGGGATCCTCCTTGCTTGCCGCGACCTCTGTAGGCCTCCTGGGACAAGGAGCGGGCCGTCTGGCGGTATGTAGAAGAGCCACCGCTGGATCCCTTGGAGGCACTCTGTCTGCCTCCGAAGCTCCGAAAGGGCCGTCGTTGTTGAAGTACCCCTAGGGCGCGGGCCGTCTCCGAGTCGGTCTTGATGGCCTGGAGCGACTCATCCACCGTCTCCCCAAAAAGGTTGCTGCCGTCGAAAGGCATATCCAACACTCTGGTCTGAACGTCCTGGCGGAAGTCCGGTGCCTTGAGCCACCCTCGTCGTCGTAGGCAAACCCCGTTGCCCATCTGGCAAAATCCAGTATCGGCAATGTCCGTTGCCACCGTTATGGCGTGATCCGACGCCACCTCACCTTCCTGAAGAATCTGTAGGGCCTCCGCTCTCTTGTCGTCCGGCAGGAAGTCCAGCAGGGGAGCTAACTTGAACCAAAGCTCCCTGTCGTAGCGGGCCACGATCGCTAAGGCATTGGCCGCTTTAATCGTCGCCGCCGAAATGACCCGTCGTCCCATGGAGTCCAACTTCTTGCCCTCGCTGTCCGGCGGGGAAGTGGAAGTTGATGCTGCCGCACCCGCTACCTTCTTGGCCGCTGCCGAGACGACCGAGTCCGGTGTAGGCTGGGCCCTGAGGCACAAGGGGGCAGCGTCGGGGACCCGGTACTACTTCTCGCACCTGTCCCTCTTGGCGGGCGTCGTAGAAGTGTTCTTGAGGACAGCCAGCCCTTCGTCCCAGATGTCGTTGAGCAACGGCACTGCCAGGACCGTCTTTTTCTTGGCCTCCCGTCGTTGATAAAGAAAGCCTTCCTTCTTCTGTTCCTCCGGGCAGAGTTGGAAGAGCTCAGACGCCCTGGCTATCATGGCGTGAAAGGAGCCAATTTCGTCGGGCGCTGAGTCCCGAGGGGGAGGCGATGAAGGAATGTCCATCGTATCATCGCCACCGTTGTCGTCTGCCCGTCCCTGTATACGTCGCTGTATCATCCCGAGGGTCAGGCGAGGGGGATGAGGGGTCCACAGGCCTTGTGGGCACAAAGGGCGGAGCGGGATGGGCTCTCCTCCGCTTGTTCGGGGGGGCTTCCCGACGGTCCAGGCTCAGCATCCTCCGTCGGGGTCCGTGGTAACCTCGTCCTTATCTCAGTACATAAGGATTGGATTGCCAACAAAATGGCCACCGAGCTATCCTGAGGCTCTGGCAATGGCTGCGACGGGAGGGACGGTTGCTCCACCGGGCCTTCGTCGTCGCCATCCTCGCCATCTTCGATCTCCTCAGCAGGCTCCTGGGATCGAACTATCTCGAACCTCTCGTTGAGGCCCTTCACGGTTTCCACCAGATCCTCCTCAGAGGGTAATTCCAAGTCTGTAATGGCCACCGCCCCCCCCCCTCTTTTTCTGCCGGGGTCTTCACGATGGGCTGGAAAGAGGATTCCCTCTGCGGTGGCAGGGATACTCTGGGCTCAGAGGCCGTCTCCACTGGCATAGTCTCCGCAGGCTTCGCGAGGGCCGCAGCAACCACTTCGATAGAGGCTGGATCAAAGCCCTCACCACCTTAGGTGCATCCTGGGCCTTCGCCTTGGGGGGTGGGGAGGGTGGTCAGCGCCTCGCTCCCCCTCGGGTCCCTTCGAGATCGACCGGGGCCGCTCCAGCAGCTTACCCAGGTTCTCGGACTTCCTCTTCCCCGAACCAGAGCGCTGGCTCATGGTTGAACGCGCCGGGGAAGTCGCGCTCTGCCTGGCAGCCGAAGAGCCCAACCTTTCGGCGCTCCCGATGCCCGCGGACTCGCGGTGCTTGGCGTTCTGTTGGGCCCCTGTCGCCGGGGCACCCTCACAGGACTTAGAAGCCCGCTCAGACTTTTTCTTCGCCTTCTCACCTGCTGTGCCCTTCTCCAGCCAGGCGGCGTGGAGGGAACGACGATCTTGTTTGGTCCATTCCGAAAGGTTCTTGCAGAACACAGTCTTCCTCCACGTGCGTCTTGTCCTCATGAAGGCAGTAGAGACATTGCAAATGCTCGTCCTCCTTAAAAACATTTTGTAATCCGCATCCAGGGCGGCACCTGAAAAGCTTGGATCCGGGCGTCGAGCTTCCCTTGTCCTGGGCCATGTCCGTTGAGGTAGGCCGCAGATCTTCTGGAATCCTCCAAGAAGCGTAAACTCGACGAAAACTTCACCCTTGAGGGGCGTAGAAGAATTCCGAAACGGGTCCCAGTTATCGGTAGTAGAAATGGTGGAGCTTGAGGCTCGATTAAACCGAAAAAATGAGAAAATCTCCTGAAAACGCACGAAAACGCAGCAAAAACTCGAGAGCTAAAGCACGAGAGCTAAAGCACGAGGACTCCCAACACTTGAACGTGCGGTAAAAATCTGAGGATGGCTGCCAGAGGCAGGGCTTAGGGAGAGGGCAGTCATTGGCTGGGGGCAGTATGACCCAGAGATCAGTGATTGGTTACTACTAAGAAAGACAGATCAGAAACTAAACTGATACTGATTTTTTTCTTACCGAGGATTCCCAGCCTGACGACGGGGAATATTCATGAGCATGTGAATCCATGCCAGGACGCATGCTGGAGAACATGACCTTCCTGTCGCGAGAGAAGATACTCTCTTCTTGGAAGATGTATTGGAGGGCAGATGGACATGTCCAGAAGGTCTGGGTACCACGTTCTCCTGGCCCAATCCAGGGCAATTAGGATCATGGTTTTCCCGAACTTTCTCAACCTCCTGATTACTTGAGGGATGACAGGGATTGGAGGAAATGCATATAGTAGTGGAAACTCCCATTCCACCACAAACGTGGCTCCTAGAGCTCCTCTTGGGGGAAATTCCCTTGAGCAGTGCAGTTCGCACTTCCGGTTGGCCCCGGCCGCGAACAGATCCACTTGAGGGGTTCCCCAAAGAACGAAGATCTCTTGAATGACTTCCTGAGCTATCTCCCACTCTTGCGAGACTGCTCTGCCTGCTCAGAGCCTCCGCTGTTGTGTTTTGCTCTCCGGCTAGATGAATTGCCGATCGAGATCCCTTCTTGTATTGCCCAGAACCAGAGTTGCATCGCCTCTCTGCACAGCGGTAGTGACCCCACTCCTCCCCTCTTGTTGAGGTAGTACAGGCCACTGTGAGGTCCGTCATTATCAGAACATTCTTTCCCCGTACAGAGGGCAGGAAGGCCTTCAGCGCTAGTCTGATTGCCCTCAACTCCAAAAGATTGATGTGTAGTTTGGACTCTGATGGAGACCAACGTCCGCCGATTGTCAGATCGTTGATATGGGCTCCCCACCCTGTGAGTGAGGCGTCCGTCACTACTGTTCTCTCCGGCCATGGCTGCCAAAAATATTCTCCTCTGAGGATAGGATGTATGCAAGCCCACCATTGTAGGTCCTGTGCTACTTGGGCTGGGACCTGCAGCAGATCTGACATTTCCCCTGAGAATTGGGACCATTGAGTTCTGAGAGCCCATTGAAGAGATCTCATTCTCAATCTGGTTTCTGGCACCAGAAAAATGCAGGATGTCATCAGACCGAGCAACCTGAGAAAATCGAAGGCCGGAAGATGCTGGGCATTCTGGAATTGTGTTACCATCTGCAGAATGTGGTGAGCTCTCTCTTCGGGAGGTGAGGCTTTGCCTGAGCAGGTATCCAGGACTGCTCCTATAAACTGGAGTTTCTGTGATGGCATGTTTGACTTTTTTAAATTCAGAGAAAAACCTAGTTTGTGAAGGAAGTGACAAGTCTTGGACAGATGATCCAGGGCTTGCTCTGGAGAATGTGCTCTGATCATCCAATCGTCCAGATAGGGGTAGACATGGATCCCCCCTCTCCTCAGACTCGCTGTCACCACCGCCATCAACTTGGTGAAAACTCTTGGGGCGGAGGTTAACCCGAATGGCAGAACTCAAAACTGATCGTGAGAATTGCCAATCGCAAACCTCAGGTACTTTCTGCTCGAGTTGGATTGGCACATGAAAGTAAGCATCCTGAATGTCTAATGATACCAACCAATCCTGGATTTGGAGAGCCTGAAAGATCTGAGAAAGTGTGACCATCTTGACTGTGTCCTTCCTTAGGAACTTGTTCAAGTTTCTTAAATCCAAGATGGGTCTCAGTCCTCCGTCCTTTGGAATAAGAAAGTATGGGGAATACCAACCCTTGTTCCTCTCCGCTAAAGGTACATGTTCTATTGCACCTTTCTGTAGCAGGGATAAAACTTCCTGCAACAGGAGCGGATCCAGATGTTTGGCAGAGTTGTATTCCGGGGGGTGATTCTGAGGTTTCTCTCGAAAAAGAAGGCAGTAACCTTGGGATACTGTTTCCAGTGCCCAAGCGTCTGAAGTAATGCCCCGCCATCCTTCTAGATGCTGTGAGATCCTGCCTCCCAGTGGGGTCTTGTGGGTCAAAACCTCAGTGGTTTTTCAGCAGCTGCAGCAGCGGCTGAAGGTACAGATGCCGTTGCTGGGGCTGATCTAGCACCTTCTCCTCACCCCCAAGGAAATGTTCTTTGACCCCTCCGATTGGCCTGCCCTCTTCCAATTGAGGAATAATAGCGAAAAGGACGACCCCTCCAGGAAGATGAGCCTGTGTAGGGGCATTGTTGAGGTTGTTTTATGGCGGCACAGAGATTTTGCCGCCGCTTTGGAGGTCTGTAGCTTCTCCAAACATTCATCTGCCTTGCTACCGAACAACCTCGAGCCATCAAAGGGCATATTAAGAAGCCTGGATTGCACATCAGGAGCAAACCCAGACTTTCTTAGCCACGCAAATCTACGTAGCACTGTGCTAGTCGCCATGGACCTGCTGATACTGTCAGCTGTGTCCAACCCGATTGAAGGCATTCTCCTGAAGCCTCCTTTCCATCCCTTATAATAGCTAGAAAGCCATCACGTTCTTCACCTTCCGGGATGTGCTCAGCTGCCGCCGACATGCAGTCCCACAGGGAATATGTGAACTCTGCTAAGGTACAAGTTACATTAGTAGACTTCAAAGCCATACTGCCAGTTGTGAAGATTTTCCTAGACCATGCAGCCACCTTTTTATCGTCCCTATCCAGGGGGATTGTAGGGTATGCTGCATTCTTTGTGGACGTGGCTGCCTGTACTACCAAACTTTCCAGAGTTGGGAGTTTGCTGAGGTATTCCGGATCAGATGTGCAAGGTCTATATTTTGCCACAAACTTTCAATTTACTGCCCCTATGGCTTCATGACGTTCCTATGCAAAACTAACCCTTCTTTGCAAGGCAATATGAAATGGTAGAATGGGGTCTTGTTGGGGTGTTCCAGATAATATATCCGTCATGTCATCATCTTGACAGACTGGTGAACTCCTACCCCACACCATAAATTCTGTAACTCTGCTCATGAGTTATAACTCAAATCAACCTGTTCTGATGGGTCTGGTTTGTCACATTCATACTCTGGAGAAGTATCCAGGCCACTTGCTGTTTGCAAACATTCTTGCAGATCTTGAATTCTTGATTGGGGGTTAATTAACTCCTCTGGGACAGATCTTGTGCCAAATTTAACACCAGCAGAGGTGACTTCCTCCTCTTCCAATGAATCTCCTTCATAGATGGATGACATGGTCCTGAAAAATGTTTGTCGACTCTCTGGTTGAAAAACCTTTTCAGGCAGTACAGGTCTTTCCCTTATTAAAAGGTTTGGGCGTCGACGAAAGTGTCGATAGCGCCAAAGTTTTAATCACCTTCTTCGATATCGAGGAAACTTTCGACGACCTCGATGTAATCGTCAAGGGAGCCATGGAAACCGTCGAAGAAGCTTTCGTGGTTTTCGAGCGTGAACTCGACATAGCTTCCTTCGAGGGAGTTGTCGACTTGAGGACCTTCGAAGTCTTCGACGACTTCGACGGCGTATGATCTTTCGACGCCATTTTGTTTCCCTCTGCCTTCGATTTATGCACCGAAGGATCTGTCTTACGAGGTGATCGAGAAGAATCTCTCGCTGACTCTCGACAACATTTTATCGGCTTTCCTTGTTTTGGACCTTCCTCTGTCACTTTTCTCGTGAGCAGGAGCATGGTCTTTAGCTATTTTTGAGTGGGTCTAGACCGCGTTCTCAAAAATGTTTAGCATGGAAACTTGAAAAGAATCCCATTTTCTCGGTGAGTCATGTTTAGATGGACATGTGATAACCTCTTCCGAAGATGTCGAAGAGGATGAGGGAGATCGACGTCGTCTCTTCTTAGCCTTTTTAGAACACAAAGACGACTTTCTCGATCTATTCCTCGAATGAGGTTTATGATATGTCTTCGAAGACTCTTCCGAGTCTCTTTTTTAAAGTGGACTTCTATAAACCCTCCCCCATCGCCAGTTTACCTCTATGCTCTTTTAGGGCTTTGTGGGTCATCGACTGGCACGAACCACCGTCTTCCGTACAGTGGTCGGGACCGAGGCACCATAGACCATTCTTATGTGGATCCGTCAGGGGCATCTTTCCACATTTTAGGCATTTTTTAAAGCCTGTCTTCGGTGTGGAAGGGTTCGAAGAAGACGACATAGCTTTTTTTCCACACAAAATACTGAAGCGCGGTTTAACTCTATCCGAAGCGAAGCTAACGGAAAAACGGAACTGAAGCCAACGGGTGCGCTCGAGGCTCTTATACAGTGGATGACATTGGTGTTCGATGGATGCCGCCGAGGGACATCGACGCTGCGGCCTCGAGTGGAGCGCCCTCTGCTGGAGAGAGAAAATGTTTTCCGAGGCGAAACCTAAAAGGTAAGGATATATCTAAGATGAGGAATACGTGGGAGGGCACAATCCATTCGAAAGACCAATCTGTGCGACCACAGAGTGGTCTTTCTAAATCATTTTTTTTTCATTTGCTTTTTTAAAATAGGTCTTTCGACCTAGAACGCCAACTTACCTGCCTCTGTGTTTTTGTCTTCCTGAAGCAGCCACAAATCTTATAGGGGCCATGGTGTTGCCAGGCTAGTGGTGTTAACTTGTAAATACAGATAATCCAAAGGTTGCACTGTTGCAGACATTTGTGATCCTCCCACCTCTTCCAGTAGTTGTGCTGCGCTGTTGTGGGCCTCTTAGAGCAAGACTGGGTTTGGACGACAGGCACATCTCTTGGCCACTCTGCTGCAGGTTAAACGGGGCATTAGTCTCGACCTTTCCCAGAAGACTTTGCTGCAAACAAGTACACAGGAAAGGAGTCGAACCATGTGGGAGCTGCTCTTAAGGGATGAACTTGTCGCTGTGAAACGTGGTGAAGGGCTTGCATGAAGATAATGCTTGCAGCTCACTAATCCTGCGCACAGAGGTGAGAGGCACCAATAAAACAGTCTTTAGCGTCGCCAAGCGGATGTCCACAGAAGTCACCGGCTCGAAAGGCTTGCGTTGCAAAGCTGCAAGAACCACATTGAGGTCCCAGACTGGGTGTGGTCTATGCACAGAAGGGAAAAGCCTAGACATCCCCTTGAGGTGGGCCTTAACCACCGGGTTGGCTGCCGAAAACATGCTCAGTGAAGTTTTTGTAAGCCCCGATGGTCCCCAAATACATGCAGTAAGTATCCACCTGAACTCCGGAACGAGCCAGGTGCGCCGAAAAAGCCAGTATGTCATCCAGAGAACAGATGACAGGGTCCAGCCCCTTATCGTGAGCCTAATGGCAGAACCTAGTCCACTTGCTCTTATATTGGGACCGGGTCGAGGGCCTCCTGAATGATGTCCAAGTTGTCATCCGAATATTGAGCATGCTGAAGTATCAGCTGATAAGCAACCACATCGCCAGGGCCCGTTTGGCCGGGTGCCACCCTGCTTGTTCAGGTAAAACATTGTAGTTGAATTGTCAGGCGTGACCAGAACAGACCTGTCCCTGATCAGGGGCAAGAACGCCTTGAGGGATAGGCCCACTGCCCTAAGCTCGAGCAGATTGATATGCAAGAGGGCTTCCGTCCTGGACCATGCTCCATGAATCGTATAGTCCTCCAGAGTAGCCCCCTAGCACCAGGGGGAGGAGTCAGTCATCACCACCAGGGTAGGCTCCGGACAGGTGAAGGGGGGTGCCCTCCATCAGCCACCAGCGAACATCGGGCAACAAGTGGTGTTATTGGGATCCAGGTCCGACAGACCACGTCTGCTGATCCCAATTGGGTGCAAGGTGGAGCTGGAGGCACCTCATCTTGAGGCAAGTGTGCTGCAGAGTGTGCATACATGAGGACATCAGGCCCAGAATATGCTGGACCACCATGTTCAGGTGGTTGAGTTTGCCAGAAAGTGCCCCACCACCTTGCGGAGGGACATAAGCCGCTTGGGCGTGGGGAACACCCTCTGAACAGTAATGTTCCAATGAACCCCTAGGAAGACCAGTTACTGAGACGGGCATAACCGATTTCTTCTGATTGACGGAATACCCCAGCTGATCTGCTAATCGCTGGCAGAAGTGCACCGCCCCCTCAGGGGAGCTGTGCCTCACCAGCCAGCCAGTCTAGATAGGGGTATAAGGGATGGCCCTCCAGGAGGGGACCCGCCACTGCATTCATCAACATAGTGAAGACGTGAGGGGCCAAGTTCAGATCGAAAGGCAGCCCCTTGTACTGGAAGTGATATGACATAATCGTGACCCGCAGAAACCTCAGATGCGGCTGGTAGATGGGGACATGCAGGTGCATCATGAGGTCTAGGTCTCGGTCTGGGGAACACATCCAGTCCCTTGCGCACAGACTCAGCTATGTGCGCGGGAGTAATCATATTGAAGCGTTCCAGCCGTAAAGACAGATTTAGAAATGAAAGAATTACCCTCAGGCCAGGCTGGTTGGTCTTGGGTACTGCAGAAATCCTGAAATAGTACCCGAAGCCCCTGTCCACAAGAGGAACCGGTTCTATCGCCTGCATCTCCAAGGGCGAAAGGACCTCCTGTAAAAGAGCAGAGGACCCGATCTGACGAAGAGGACGAGAGGATGGTAGAGGCAAAGGAAGAGGAAGACTGAAACCTGTAGAGACTACAGAGATGATCCAGAGGTTGCTGAAAATGTGCTTCCAGACTGCCCCCCACAAGTGAGCTGTGTTCCCCGACCTTGACGTCACTGCTTTGTGGCGTCAAGGGGTAGAGGAGGGGGAGCAGAAAAACCCAGCAATGTCCTTTGCTGCTTTCTCCAGTTGTCACTGGGTGACTTGTCAGGCCTCTGTGTACCGTGGTCCCGGAACCCCTTAAAGCCGGAGAAAGCACAGGACTTGAACTTGGTCCTACCTTGGGACTGAGGAAAGGATTTCTGACCTGGATTTGTCAGGAAGGCCAAGGACTTTGCAGTTTGAGTGGAAGATTTCTTCTTTGTCAACTCCTCATTAGTCGACGAATGAAAAAGGTCCACACCCACAAAGGGAAAATCCAGGATCTGCTCTTGTACGTCAGATGAAAACGTTGTGGCGTGCATCCACGCCGTCCTAATCTCGACCCCAAGGGACAGCCCTCTGCTGGCTGTGTCGATGTGGGAGAGGGAAGACTCCATGAGGTCCTGAGCAATGGCCCGGGCATCTGCCAGCCTGGCCTTGAAGGAGGCTTGCTTGTCCAGAGGGAGGTCGGGCAGAAAATCTGAGAGCTTCCGCCACAGCTTCTGGTTAGCTGCAGCCAAGAGTATGTCTGCGTTGGCTTAATGCAGATGCAGTCCTGAGATGGAGTACGGTTTAAGTTACTTACCTGTAACTATTGCTCTCCAGCATGGGTCTGGCATGGATTCACATGCGCATGAATATTCCCAGTCAGGCTGAGCAGCCTCTTAAAAAAAGAAAATAATAAATCACTTTAAAAAACTGTATTTCTCCACTAAACCAATCACTGTCCTCCGAGTCATACTGCCCCCATCCAATGACGGTCCTCTCTGGCAGCCATCTTCAGGTTTGGTAAGCATGTAAAGTGGCAGTATGATATGAAATTATATGATATAGCATTTATAATGCACCTATACACAAGTGTTTCAAGGCGCCACTAAACAAGAGGAGGAACAGAGGGAAAACAGACAACCATTTTACTAGGCCAAGTGACATTGAGATCGCGGAAGTGCAGGGGGTGGGCGGCGGGGGTAGGAGTTGGAGGGACAGTGCAATACATAGGATCAACAGTAAAAAATAAATAAAAACAGTAGGAAGTGCAGCCAGTTAGTGGCAAGTGCAGGGGTTAAGTGCAGACATCTAGTGTCAAGAGCTGGAGGGGACTCTTCGGGATACAGTAGCAGACCCCAAGTGCAGTGGTTGCCTGGGAGGCAGTGCAGGAGTGCAGCTGGCAGGGGAGAAGACCTGGGCCCGATAGAGGGTAGCCAGGTGACCAATGCATTTTCAGTCAAGAGTTCAGCAGGGGAGAGGAGGAGAGAAAGTAGAAGCAAAGAGGAAGGTCTTGAGGTGCTTCCGGAACCGGAAATCATTCAAGTTTCAGGGAGGCTGATCCAGAGAGAATCCACAGCCGAAGAAAGATCTACCACTAACGCGTTGCTTGGAGAAGCGACTGACCCTGGGGGAGTTGGAGGCGGATGAGCAAAGGGCTCGCGAAGAACAAGTTACTTACCAACTGTAACGTTCTTTCGACTGGATGTTCCTCCCACGTATTCCTCATCTTATGATATTAGTTATCGCCAGCTTCGCAAAAACAATTTCAGCAGAGGGCGCTGTGCTCGAGCTCGTGGCGTCGATTGTCCCTCGGCAGGCTCCATACCTTGTCGACGTCACTGTTGGTATAAATAGATCTAGCCGCGCCTGTTGGCTTCAGTTCTGTTTTTTCGATGAAATATTGGAGGAACACGCAGGCGTGCCTCATGACCGATGGACTCTTCGTGAGAGGGAAGTAAGAAACGCAAACTGTACTGCGGGGTAGGTTGGGAGGGTCGATGAGGAATAAGTGGGAGGAACATCCAGTCGAAAGAACGTTACAGTTGGTAACTTGTTCTTCGAATGGATTGTGTCCTCCCACGTAGTGCTCATTTTATGATAGACTCCCATAGTAGTGGCAATTTTGGAGGTGGGAGTGTTAGGGAGAAGTCTCTGTAAAGGCTAATTTCCCAAACCTAGTGAGTCCCCCAGCAGCTTTGCTGGATTTTTGGGGTTTATTTTTTTCTCCTGCTAAGAGTGAGACTCTTTTACTCCCACTCTTAGACATTTGAGGTGTTCCTTTGTCTTTCCATGTGTTTATGGGCTATGGGGTCTTTTACTCTATAGGGTCTCATGTGTTTTTGATGTGGGTTACACAGCACCCTCCGTGCCGTAACCCAGGGGTGTCGTAGCGACCCCCAAACAGACTCCATACCCTGGGACTGACTACTGGCCCCCAGAGCATGTAAAGTCACCATTGGCTTTACTAGTCCACAAATTATGAACAGAAACCAGTACAAACCATCATATTGTGGACGTACTGGTCGGGGCAATTCGATTGCCCCGGAGTCTGTTGTTCGAGGGGGCACGTCTCCGTCCCCCCCTGATCGGGTTTTGGCTGGTGACAGTGGATAGTACTTTTTATATTCGACCGCGAATATATCTCTATGGGATTTTCCCATTGTTCGAGGCTACCAACTTTAATTATTTAATTCTTATAGCCTCAAACATACCGCCAGTTTTTTTATTTAATATTAATTCACCGGTTGGTATTTTTTTGCCAGATCTTTATTCTAAAATGGCATTTGTGTTCTCTTCTGTGACTCCAACCCAAGTCGAGCCCTTTGTTCCACTTTTTTGGCGGGCTTCTCCACAGAAGCCTCCAAAAGTGGTGCCACTCTGTCTGGGTACAACAGGGGATGTGGGAGGGGGTTTAGGCACCCTGGACTGAGTTGCCTTGGCAACTCAAGTCGCACTCTTCTGTGATTGGCCCAAGTGGTGAGCCGGCCGGCTCACCACTTAGCATGTTTCATTGCCAGCTAGGCTGAATGAATGGGGGTGTGCTGCATAAAAGCAGGGCTTTGGGGACTGGAACTTCAGAAGTCGCCACAGGACCTAAGAATCTGAGGAGGGAGAAGCTGAACCGACCTGCAACGACACCACCGATGGAGCCCTGCTGAACCGTCTCACCACTTTTCCCGATGACAGAGGAGATCTCCAGTCCGGAGAGTCTTCTTCCTTTGACTGGTGGGTATAACCAGTTTTGCCTTCTTTTCACCTTCCTGTAGCATCTCGTGGCCGCCTTGCCCGTGCCAAGCACCCCGGCAACCGGAATACCACGGTTTACCACTACCGCGAAGAGAAGGGTAGTACCTTAACCGAAGAACTCCGCGGCTGGTTTCTTCACTGGCAGTGCAAGGACCATCATCTTTCCTCCACGGCGAGACCTCTTCCTCTGGACGAAACACCGACTTGCACCCGCTGCCAGGAACAACTGCCCCCGCTGGAGCTTCCTTCCCACTTAAGGTACTGAGTCCCGCCTGGCTTCCCTTGCGACAGATCGTTCGGGGTGACTGTAAAGCCTCGACCTTCTAACCTGGGCTAGCCTGGGACAACCTAGCTAACTTTTCCTGACTTTAATTTCATCCTTTGTGTGCGAACTATCTACAATACTCTTTGGGCATAACCCCACTGTGTGAACCTGGACCCCTTCTGCTTGCTCTCTCCAAGAGCTGGGCCTTGCAATTGACTTACTTGCTCTCCAGTAGAACTCTGACTATCCTGCCTTACTGTGGTTCTTTAAAAAGTATTGAAATTTGTGTGCTTCCATAACTCTGCCTTTTCCCCTCCCTTTTTATTAACGTATTAGAGTGCCATCTTATGTTAAGCGCTCACCTCTGTCTGAAAATAAGTGGTGTTTCTCACTAAGACTTGTCTAATAAGTAATTAGGGTTGTGTATATATATATATATATGTGACTGTGTTGAATTTACTTACCTCTGTGGGCTAGTGTAATTTACAAGTGTGTCTTTAAAATAAATAATTATATACTTTTACACCAAAGCTCTGGTCAGTGCTTGCTTGTGCTACTGTATCTCTGTACCTATTGTGTATACTCTATATACTGCCTAAATCTTCTTGAGGGAAGTCTGACTGCTCAGCCACAGCTACCAAGTTAATCTGTGTGGTACAGACTGCTACCAAGTGGGTTTACTGCCAAACACCTGTAGTCTTAAGTCTTTTGCAGTGGTCCCTAAGGGAACTGCACAGGTTTCTGCCTAACGGGGAGTACTAGTTACTGTTTTCATGGACGGAATGAAGTACCGCCTTGGCAAATAAACCCTCATTGGAGGAGGAAGCATCTAAGCAATAATGCTTGATGAAAGTATGCATTGAGTTCCATGTTGCAGCTGAACAAATATCTGCTGCAGGAACTCCCCTCTTCAGAGCCGCAGAGGTAGCCACCCCTCTAGTGGAATGGGCTCGAAGCCCATCTCAGGGGTCCTTTCCCGCCAATCTGTAGCATTCAATTATAGCCAGAATGATCCAGCGGGATATGGTTTGTTTTGTCACCGATGATCCCAATTTATGACCTGTATAACCTACAAAGAGTTGGTCATCTTGACGTAATTTTGACATTCTTGAAATGTAAAAACTGAAAGCCCTTTTGGGGTCCAGTCTATGCAGTCTCTCCTCTTTGCCCAAATGAGGAGGAGAATAGAATCTTGGTAATATAATTTTTTGTGACAAATGGAAGTCAGAAACTACTTTTGGTTAAAAGGAAGGTTTAACTTTAAGAACGACCTTGTCCTTGTAAGAAATAGTATATGGAGGTTTACAAGAGAGAGCCTGTAGTTCACTAACCCTGCGGGCTGATGTTAAGGCGACAAGAAGGACAGTTTTTAATGTTAGAAGCCTCAAGGGACAAGAGTGCAGAGGCTCAAAAGGTATACAAGTTAGAAACTTAAGTACTAGATTTAAATCCCAAGTTGGGACATGAAAAGGTACTGGAGGGTATACGTTAGTAAGCCCTTTCAGGAATTGAATTATCAATGGAATTTTTAAGAAACCTCTTCCGAGGAGTGCTTAAAAATGGATAGCGCAGCCAGATATCCATTAATTGTTCTGATCTGGAGCCCCAGATTGGCTAGATGTAATAGGAAAGAAAGCACCATTGGAGTGCCACATTGAAAAGGGTCCACATCCTTATCTCTGCACCAGTTACTTAACTTGTTCAAACGACACCGGTATAAGGATTTTGTTGCTGGCCTTCTGGACGAAAGCAAAATTTCCATTACGTCATCCGGAAGATCCCAATCCTTGTATCTCAACCTCTCAGAAACCATGCATGAAGGTTGAGTGTCTTGACCTCTGGATGCAGAACCCGACCTTCCCCTTGCGAGAGACGATCCTCTCTTTGCGGAAGACGTATTGGAGGGGACCACGTCCTCCTTGCCCAATACGGGGCAATTAAGACCATGGTTTTCCTGAACTTTCTCAACCTCCTGATTACTTGAGTAATCACGGGGACTGGAGGAAACACATACAGAAGAGGGAACTTCCACTCCACCACGAACGCGTCTCCTAGAGCTCCTCTCGGAGGAAATTCCCTTGAGCAGTACTGTTCGCACTTCCAGTTTACTGTGGTTGCGAACAGATCCACTTGAGGTGTTCCCCAAAGGGCGAAGATCTCCAGAAGGACTTCCTGAGCTACCTCCCACTCGTGAGAGACTGCTCTGCCTGCTCAGAGCGTCTGCCGCCGTGTTCTGCTCTCCGGCTAGGTGAACTGCCGATAGAGATTCCTTCTTGTATTGCCCAGAATCAGAGCTGCATTGCCTCTCTGCACAGTGGTAGTGACCCTACGCCTCTTCTCTTGTTGAGGTAGTACATGGACACCGTGTTGTCCATCATTATCAGGACATTCTTTCCTTGTACAGAGGGCAGGAAGGCCTTCAGCGCTAGTCTGATTGCCCTTAGCTCCAATAGGTTGATGTGTAGTTTGGACTCCGATGGAGACCA
This sequence comes from Ambystoma mexicanum, assembly GCF_040938575.1. Taxonomy (NCBI): domain Eukaryota; kingdom Metazoa; phylum Chordata; class Amphibia; order Caudata; family Ambystomatidae; genus Ambystoma; species Ambystoma mexicanum. The sequence goes on along the minus strand of NC_090921.1, from coordinate 1,057,013,080 downwards.
ACAACCGCTGATTGCCAGATCGTTGGTGTGGGCTCCCCACCCCGCGAGTGAGGCGTCCGTTACTACTGTTATCTCCGGCCATGGTTGCCAAAAAGATTCTCTTTTGAGGATGTTGTTGTTGCAAGCCCACCATAGTAGATCCTGAGCGACTGGGTTCGGGACTTGCAGAAGATCCGACATATTCCCTGAGAACTGGGACCACTGAGTTCTGAGTGCCCATTGAAGGGATCTCATTCTCAACCTGGCCTCTGGTCACTAGGAAAATGCAGGACGCCATGAGACCGAGCAACCTCAGAAAATAGAAGGCCGGCAGATGCTGGGTATTTTGGAACTTTGTTACCATCTGCAGAATGTGGAGAGCTGTCACCTCGGGAGGCGAGGCTTTGCCCGAGGAAGTATCCAAGACTGCTCCGATAAACTGGAGCTTTTGGGATGGTATCATGTGGGACTTCTTGAAATGGAGGGAGAAGCCCAATTTGTGAAGGAAGTGACAGGTGATCGAAAGATGTTCCCGAGCTTGTTCGGGAGAACGTGCTCTGATCAATCGTCCAGGTAGGGGTAGACGTGAATCCCCCCTCTACTGAGACTCGCCGCCACCACAGCCATAATTTGGTGAAAAACCTTGGGGCGCAGGTCAATCCGAATGGCAGAACTCGAAACTGATAGTCAGAATTGACAATCGCAAACCTCAGATACTTTCTGTGCTTGAGATGGATTGGCACATGAAAGTAAGCATCCTGAAGGTCCAATGATACCAACCAGTCTTAGAGTTGGAGAACCTGAGAAAGGGTTACCATCTTGAACTTGTCCTTCCTGAGGAACTTGTTCAAGTTTAAGTCCAAGATGGGTCTCAATCCTCTGTCCTTCTTTGGGATGAGAAAGTATGGGGAGTACCAACCCTTGACCCTCTCCGTTACAGGTACCTTTTCTATAGTACCTTTCTCTAGTTGGGTTAAAATTTCCTGCAACAGGAGCGGATCTGCAATTTTGACAGAGTTGGTTCCTGGTGGATGGTTGAGGCCTTTTTAGGAAGGGGAGACAGTAACCTTGAGCTACTATTTCTAGTGCCCAAGCATCTGAGGTAATGCCTCGCCATTCCTTCAGATGCTGAGAGATCCTGCCTCCCACTGGGGTTTTGTGTAACAAGGTCTCAAGAGTCATTTGGAGGTGGCTGCAGGAGCGGCTGAGGGCAAAGCTGCCGTTCCTGAGGTTGGCTTTGCATTCTTTCCTCGTCCACCACGAGTGACATTTCTGTTGCCTCTTTGAAAAGCTTGTCCTCTTCCTCTACCAAAAGAGTAGAACCGAAAAGAACGATCCCTCCAGGAATATGAGCCCGAATAGGGTTTCTGAGGCTGTCGCATGGAGGCGCCAAGAGATTTAGCTGCCGCTTTAGAGGTCTGTCGTTTTTCTAGGCTTTCATCAGGCATACTACCAAACAGTCTCAAGCCATGAAAAGGCATGTTGAGAAGTCGGGCCTGCACACCCAGACTTCCTCAACCACACAAATCTGCGTAGCACAGTGCTTGCAGCCCTGGATCTGTTGATACCATCAGCAGTATCCAGTCCAGATTGGAGACATTCCCCCATTGCCTCCTTTCGGTCTTTGACAATATTCAGGAAGCCTTCCCTTTCCTCGTCTTCCGGAATATGATCAGCCACCGCCGAAATGCAGTCCCACGGGGTATGGGTAAACCTGGCCAAGGTACAGGTGACATTGGTTGACTTAAGAACCATACTACCCGAAGTAAAACCTTTACGGGCCCAAGCATCCACTTTCTTGTCCTCTCTATCCAGGGGGATAGTAGGATATGCAGTCTGTCTTGAAGTACTTGCAGCTTGAATAACCAGACTGAGTGGGATGTGTTTAAATATTCTGGATCAGAACTAGACGGTCTATATATTTCCCAGTTCTTTTCCACTGTTCTCAGAGCGTTCCCTATGGAAGGGGAGAACTGGATCCTTCTGGGGGCCCCGAACAATTATGTCCATCATATCGTCCTGTTCGAAAGTGGGTGAGGCTCTACCCCAACCCATGTATTACACCACTCTATTCATTAACCCCTTAAGTGCCAAGGACGAGGTATCTCGTCCTTGACATTGCATACGCAGTGCCAAGGACGAGGTATCTTGTCCTTTTTGGCACCTTGTTTTGAGCGATCCCTGCAAAGCAGGGATCGCTCAAAACTGTAATCCAACCCCCGGACTATGTGAGGCGGAGGACCCCCCTCACTGTCAGGGGGCTGGATTACCCCCAGTTTCACGTCGGCGTGCGTAAAGCACGTCGGCTTGAAACTGAAAGTAAATTCACTGCAGCAGCCATTTTCAGTGAAGAGAGAAGGTGAGTGCCCTTCTTTGTCCGCCACAATCTCCGACTGTATTTCAAGCCGGAGATCGAGGCAGGTATCGTTGGAAAGGGGAGATTCTCCCCTTTCCAACAATACCCTTTGTGTGGCATTGCTGTTCGCGGAACGGGCATCTGTGGGCAGCAATGTCACTGGATCAATAGAGATCAGTTTGTGCCACGGGGGAGGGGGTAAGCGGCCCCCTTCCCCCCAGTGGCCCCAAAGCACAGCGCTGGAGACCCCTGGGGGCAGTGATCATCTGCCCAAGGGGTGAAAATGAAAAAAAAAAAGAAAATTGAAGGGAGGTGGGAGGGGGTTTGGGGCCCACTAGCCACTACAGATATAGGAAAACGTGGCGTCGTTGACCCACTGGATCACCAGGGATACGATTGTGACATGGGGGGGCTGCTTACAGTAAGCAGCCCTCTTCCCCCCCCTGGCCCCCAAAGCATGGGGGCATATATGTGCACAACCCTGGGGGCAGATCTGCCCCCAGGGAAGGGGGCAAAACAAATACAAAATAGAACGGGGACGGGGCCTGGGATTTCTTTGCCCCCCCTGAAATGGTGGTGGCCGTCACCCTCCCACACCAGGTGGAAAGGGGGGGCACCCCTTGTAGCCCTCCCTGGGGGCAGAATTATGCCCCCAGGCAGGAGTACATGAGGTGGCCCCTCCATCCAATTGGGGTGAGGGGGGAGAGGGCCCCCAGAAATTGTGGGACAGGCCCCCCCCAGTGGGTGGGGCAGTAAGGTTTGGGCACACCGGGGCCAGATTGGCACACCAATGTGCCCCTCTGCGCCAAGGGGAGTTGAGTTTCCAAAGGAAAAAAGGGAAAATGGTGGAATGCATTTTAGGGGGGCTGTGGGGCACCCCAAAGGGACAGGGAATTTTCTAATGGGATGGGGCGTTGACTCCCCCACCCCCAATGGAGTGGGTGCTATGTCATGCAGCCCTCCCTGGGACCAGATATCTGCTCCTAGGAAGGGACGCCTGAGGCCAGGGAGGAGTGCAGGACAGCCCCCCCCTTCTCTGCCCCGAGGGAGGGCTACATTTTGCTGGTGTGACCGTAGGTAACATTTTTTTTGATTTGCGAGTACTGTTTTTTATTATTCTATGGTTAGGGCCCACTGTCAGTGGGGTGGGTGAGACTGGGGCTGGATTGTTGGTGGTGTGGGTGGGAATGGGCCGTCTGGGCAGATATGTTGGTGGGCTGGGACACAATTCCAGGGGCAGGCCACAAATTGCCCCCAGAACATTGGTGTTTCCCTGGGAGCGGATCCTCCCATGTGGGTTGTCCGTCACCAAGCCCAGGCTCCACCTTTGGCTGCGCTACGTTACAGATGTCACCTCTGGGGAGCAATGGGGATCCTGCTGGGGCTCCCTGGAGCTGCTGCTGTGCTTAGGGAACGGTACACCCACATGGTACATGGATGTCCAAGGCCAGGTATTACAGCTTTTCCCTTCTGGGAGGTATTGGCACACTGCCGAGACTCCTTGGTGGGGAGAAGCTGTAATGCAGGGCAGCCAGTGCTCCAGCAAAGTCAGTGGTAATATCCCTGGCCTTGGGCACCTTTCTCCCATGTGGGTCTTTGCCGGGGGTTCTGGGTAATAAATTCTGTGCCGATTTTCCCAAGTCAACCTCTGTGGATTCGCAAGGTTGTATTTTTCTGGGAAATGCATGGGGTTCCCCGTTTTCCTTGCTGACTTCGATACCCTAGGCCCAAATCTGTAGGTTGCCCACATGAACAAAATGGGCAGTGGCAAAAGGCTTGGTGTTCCCAGTGGGTTACTCTTTTCCTTTTGCGCACCCGGTAGGTGCACCCACACACGTGAGGTACCGTTCATCGGGACATTTGTGGGGACGCGGGTAGTAAAGCCGGCCATGTGTTGTTGGCGGCTTGTTTCGGTGGGTGGCCAGAGCGAAATGTCTGAGAATTGTCTTCATTTCCAGCCAATTTCAGAGACAATTCCCTGTGTCCACTCACCGAAATATGTCGCCAACAACAGATGCCGTACCTTCTCGTGCTCTCACAGGTGTCCCGATGAAAATGGTACCTCACATGTGTGGGTGCACCTACCGGGGCCGCAAAAGGAAAAGGGTAACCCGCTGGTAACTCCAAGCCTTTCGCCACAGCACATTTTGTTCATGTGGGCAACCTACAGATTTGGGCCTAGGGTGTCGAAGCCAGCAAGGAAAACAGCAACCCCATGCATTTCCCAAAAGAGGACACCCGTGGGAATCCACAGAGGTCTGACTTGCGCGATGCGGCACAAAATTTATTACCCAGAACGCCAGACAAAGTGAACATTGCGTTTTTTCCCCACCAAATATCACACTTTGTCGGGGATTGTGGCTAATAAAAACTGGGGCACTTTGCGCAAGGCAGACCTCTGGATTCCCACGGGTGTTCTCTTTTGGGAAATGCATCGGGTTCCCCGTTTTCCTTGCTGGCTTCGACACCCTATGCCCAAATCTGTAGGTTGCCCACATGAACAAAATGGGCAGTGGCGAAAGGCTTGGGATTACCAGTGGGTTACCCTTTTCCTTTTGCGCCCCCGGTAGGTGCACCCACACATGTGAGGTACCATTTTCATCGGGACACCTGTGGGAACGCGGGACGGTAGGCCATGTGTTGTTGGCGGCGTGTTCGATGGGTGAGCCGAGTGAAATGTGGGGAAAATGCGTTTTTTTCCCCACATTTTGGACTTTGCGGGGGTGTCTGGGTAATATTTCTGGGCCGATTTGCACAAATCATACCTCTGCGGATTCCCACGGGTGTCCTCTTGTCGGAAATGCATGGGGTTCACGGTTTTCCTTGGTGGCTTGGACGCCCTAGGCCCAAATGTTTATGGTGTGGGCTTGAGCGAAATTCAACATTTTCTGCTGTCCCAAACGACTTGGGGTTAGCAGCGTTTTTGGGTTTCCCTCTTGCCCCCAGGTAGGTGCACCCACACATGTGAGGTACCGTTTTCGTCAGGACACCTGTGGTAACGCAGGAAGGTAGGCCATGTGTTGTTTGCGCATGTTTCGGTGGGTGAGCAGTGTGAAATGTGCGGAAATAGTGTATTTTTCCACCACATTTCGGACTTTGCCAGAGCTTCTGGGTGATAAATTCTGAGCCGATTTGCGCAGGTAAACCCTCTGCGGATTCCCACAGGTGTCCTCTTCTCAGAAATGCATGGGGTTCCCAGTTTTCCTTGGTGGCTTGGACACCCTAGGCCCAAATCTGTATGGTGTGGGCTTGAGCGAAATTCAACATTTTCTGCTGTCCGAAACGAGTTGGGGTTAGCAGCGTTTTTGGGATTCGCCCTTGCCACCACCAGCTAGGTGCACCCACACATGTGAGTTACTGTTTTCATCAGGACACCTGTGGCAACGCGGGAAGGTATGACATTTTTTGTTTGCATGGTTTTCATATCATTTCGATCCATTTGCTGCTGCCCTTTGTCACACAACCCTTTCATTTCCCAAATGTGACCTACATTTAGTCGTTGCTTTTTTTAGGCACCATACACTTTTGTAAACTGCACAAGTCACCTACCCCTGAAAAGGTCTGCATGCACTCTTTCAAAAAATGTATGCTTGCCCTTCCTCACTACATTGGTTTTCCTGATTTACACAAGCTAAGTACGTCTGTTCAGGCCGTAAGCATAAAACTCATGCGTACCATGGCTCAGATATTTGGCTTGTGGTATTGCTTGTTTTGTGAAACATTACAAAATATTTGTGATTTCCTAACTTCAACAGTTGGGGGAATGTAGCGGAGCATTGTTTTTCTCAAAATTCATAGAAACCATTGCCGTACCAGGCCAACCATGTCCACTGCATACCTTTTTTTTCGGTCATTTTCCCGCTTTTTCCTCAAACTATAGAATTTTCCCCTACCTACTTCTTGCCTGACCTGCGCAAATCATCTCTTCCAAAACTTGGAATTTTGTCTACTTTTCAGAAATGTATGACTTTGTCCTCCAATTCAGCTTTGCTACCCTTTTCTTCCATTCCGTCCACGCATTTCCAATTGGCAAAAATCGCCTACCTCTCACAAAAAAACCACATCAAAATATTTTATTTTCGTTTCAACTCAACCTGTTCTTGGAAGCCGAGCCAGGAAATTGGGGAATTCAGCACAGCAAACCATTTGTTCCTAGCTCTTACAAGAAATAAACTACAGGCTTCTTTGTACATCATTTTATTAGCATTTTTTGAAAAAATGCTACATTTTCACCCTTTTTGGTTATTTTCTCTCACCCCCCTACAGCAACCTAGGAATCCTGGGTGGCATTACGGCCGCCTACATGTGGGGAAAAAAGGAGCCAAATTTGGCCGATATATCTCATGTAACAAAAAAGTTACAAGGCATTTAATGGCGACATACGGAAATCACCAAAAAAGGCCTTGTCACTGGGTTGGGGGGCGGGGGGGACCCATGGCAGTTAAAGGGTTAAACTCCTGTACCCCGAATCTGCATGTTCTGCAGGGTCAGGTTTTGCAAACTCTAGCTCAGTTGACGTATCAATGCAACTATCAGAGTGAAGGGTCTCACACAGGGCACTCATTTTCGGGATCGATAAGTTCTTCTGGGACCTCTCTAGTACCATATTGTACTCTAAAAGGAGAAACATCCTCTCCTTCAGAGCCACTTTCTTCAAAAATTGAAGACAGACAAAAAACCCCCCAAAAAAATATCGGATTTTGGTAAAGGAGTAAATCTCCTGTCTTGTTCATGACGTTTCGTCGAAGGAATCGACGTAACCTTCGATGGTATCGAAGGAACCTTCAAGGACACCGATGAAGTCTTCGTCACAGACGAAGACGCTTTTGGCTTCGATGTCCAAGCTGCCGGCGCCGATGGCGTCGACGAAGTCGTGGATGTTTTCGACGACTGTTTATGTGGTGTCGGAGAAATACTCGACTCTCGATTAGTCTTCAACGACTTGGCGTCGACTCAAGTTTTTCGAGTTTCATCCATACTACCGGGTTTTACCACAGTAGTTCCCGAATTCCCTATGTCGTCTGATGGAGCGACAGGGGTCCAGCTTGCCTGAGGATTCTTTGAGGGGGTTGAGGCCGCATTCTCAAAGACCTCCATCATCTTCCTTTGAAATTCTTCCCATTGTCTAGGGGAATCTGACTTAGCGGGCATCGTACCACTCCGGTCGATGAATCAGAAGATGACGAAGGAGATCCATGTCTCCTTTTCACTCTTAGAAGAGGAAGATGAAGATCGCCTAGATCTACTACGAGATCTCTTCGAGTGTCTATGACGATCCGATTCTTTCGAATCGCTCGATTTTTTGTTTCTAGACGAAGCCTTTGAGGCTTTAGAAGCTTCCTGCCCAACCGCCAGTTTACCTTTCCTCTCACAAAGGGCCTTCTCCGTCATTAACTGACAGGAGCCACAGTCGCCGGTTCGATGACTTGAACCGAGGCACCAGAGACAAACACGGTGAGGATCTGTGATCGACATCTTCGATCCGCAGTCGATCCACTTTTTAAACCCAGTCTTGGGAGTTGAAGGTGTTGAAGACATTTTCAGAAGAAAATGTTGAAGCGCTCTGTTCGAGAGCGAAGCAATCGGAAAAACTGAACTGAAGCCAACGGGTGCGGCTCAAGCTATTTATACCAACAGTGATGTCGACAAGGTACAGAGCCCATCGAGGGACAATCAACACCACGACCTTGAGCACAGCACCCTCTGCCGAATTTATTTTTCCGAAGCAGCGAAGCTGGCGATAACGAATATCATAAAATGAGGAATACGTGGGAGGACACAATCCATTCGAAGGAAGATATTTAGGAAGAGAGTTGTAGGTAATGAGCTCCCAGGTCCCAGAAGGCCTTGTAGACAATGCAGAGGGGTTTCAATGTGATCCTCGCAGCCACTGGGAGCCAGTGCAGAGATTTCAGTCCTGGAAAGATACGGTCCCAGGGTTTAAGGCCAAGGACAAGTCTTGCAGTCCTGTTCTGGATGAGTTGCAGAGGGCGGAGTAGAAGCAGGCAGATTTAGAAAGAGGCTGTTGCAGTAGTCCAGCCTAGAGAGAACCAGCGCTCTGGAGACAGTGAGCTTCTGGGGGAAGGAGGGGAAAGGAAGAATACCTCCGAGGAGGTGCAGCTGGTAGTGTGACTTCTTAGAGACGTCAGAGCAATGAGGAGAGAAGGAGAGAGTGGAGTGTTTGTGGGAGGCTGGGAGATTCCAGTGGCAAAGGAATGGTTGCAGAAGTCAGCCAAAGCAGGAGCCAGGGTGTCAATGTGGTCCTTGATGGTTTTAGAGGAACAGGGGAGAACCTGTTTCGACAAGACTTTCATAGATCGGACTTGTCTAGAAACCACGTCTGGGGAGAACAGGGGATAGGCAGAGAAGGAGGGCGGAGAGGTGGCCACAGATGTGCCAGAGGAAGAGAGGGGAGTAGAGGTAAGAGGAGGAGAAGAGGAGAGAGAAGACAGGATGTCCTGAGTTTTAGAGATTAAATGAGAAGCCTGGGCCGTGCAGAGGGCCTGGGAAAGGACAGGTGAGGTAGAGACTGCAGCAGAATTGGCCAGCCCCTTGCAGATTTTAAAAAGTTCGGCCAAGTTGTTGGATGCCGCAGAGACGCAGGCTTGCACGAGGGCTCTTCTTGGTGCGTATAGAGAGCCGGTATTGCCCTTGGAGCAGGCGGCAGGCCAATTTGTCAGAGGATGTGCAGGAAGCACGCCATTTCCTCTCAGCCATCCTGCACTTGCGTTTAAGGGTGACAAGGTCCGAGTTGAACTAGGAATTGCACTTGGCTTTGGGCTTCAAGCGGATCCTCATGACAGGGGCAAGAACATCAAGAGTATCGGATATAGCAGAGTAGAGCATAGAAAGGGCTAGGTCAGGGTGTGAGTCAGCCGAAGGGGAAGGGGGGGGGGGTGAGAAAGTGGCAGCGAAAGCCTCAACTGACAAACACTTCATGGGTCGTATAACCGAGAAGGTAGGTGGCAGTGCTAGAGTTGGCTTGGCCTCAGGGGTGGAGAGAGTGATCACTCCAGGAGAGAGGAGTGGTGAGAGGTATAGAGAGGGGAAAGGTCTGTAGAGATCAGAACATACAGAGTGTGCCCTGCAGACTGAGTCGGGCCAGAGGGGAGGATAGAGAGAGTTGCAGAGGTCGCGAAAGAGTTCAGAGAAAGGCCATGAAGCATCCAGGGGGATGTAAATGTCTCCAAGAGGGAGGAGTTGAGTGGTTGAGACCAGGAGGGAAGCAGAGGATTCCTCAGGGAAGATCAGGGCTGCACCCCATCCGGGAACGGTTGGACCTGGGCGTGGAGAGGATCTTATAGCCATCTGGGAGGAGTGTGACAAAGCTTGTGACAGAGCTGGTCGTGAACCATGTCTCAGTGAGACTGAGGACATCGTGGTCAAGTTCTTCGAGGAGACTGCAGATGTCAGGAGTGCTTGACAGCTGAGCGAGAGTTTAGAGTGGCAATATGGAGACAGTTGCTGTCCTTGAAAGACTTCCGGGGAGTCTTACAAATCAGAGGTACGGCCTGCATAGGTATAGAAGGGGGGGGGGGGCAGAAGAGGAAGGAGGAGAGGACAAGGAAGCCAAGGAGGAGACAGCAGGGTGAGGCGAGGAAGCCGTGGAGGGAAGAGGGGACAGCAGGAGAAGAAAGGAAGTTGATGAGGCGCGGGAAGCATCTATCAAAGGGGAGAAGGTTGGCCCGACGGTCTTGGACCAAGACTGTACCATTCAAGTAAACATGAATAGTGACCTGAGGAGTGGAAGGAGGACAGGAGGGCCTCCGACCGCGTGCCACCATTAATGGGAGAAGAAGAGAAAGGAGAACGCACACAGACCATATGGAGAGTCTATAGGTCTGGCGAGGGAACGACAAAGGATGTTGGTGAGGGTTTGCCTGGAGGAAGCACTGGTATAGGTGTCAGCGATCGGGAGGCCTGGGTATGACCAAGAGCTGCCGTGGAGGGAGGGCTTGGATGTGAATCCATGCCAGACCCATGCTGGAGAACAATGGTTACAGGCAAGTAATTTAAACATTCTCCAGCATGAGGTCTGGCATGGATTCACATGCTCATGAATAACTAATACACCGCAGTAAAACATTACACAACCATGGGAGGTGGCAAGGCACAACATAAGCAATTAACACTTACCTCTGGAATACGCTCACCTCAAGCGAACAGCTTGCGTAGCACTGCTTGGCCGACTCTGGACTCCTTCCTGGAATGCCTGTTGACGCAGTAGAACTTCGTGAAGGTGTGCGTGGACCTCCACGTAGCAACCCTGCAGATGTCCAGCAGGGGAACACCAGAAAGGAACGCTGCCATCGTAGCAATCACCCTTTTGAAGTGGGCTCTGGGACGGCCCAGCAGCGGTCGGTTCGCCAACCAATGGCAGTGCATGATGCAGCCGGAGAGCCACCTGCGAAATGGAAGCATTGGACAAGTCCTTTACATGGTTCACAGGACCAAAGTTCAAACAATTGAGAAGTCTTCCGAAAACTCTTTGTGCGTGTCACATAGAACTTCAAGGCACTAGCAACGTCCAGTGAGAGAAAGACCCTCTCCGCCGGAGAGGAAGTTTTTGGGAAGAAAACAGGCATCAAAGGCTTGTTGAGGTAAAATTCCGGCGAAACCTTCGGCATGCAAGAGGGGTGTGTACGCAGTACCACTCTCGATTCGTGTTAAGTCAGGTACGGTTGCTTGCAGGATAGGACCTGGATCTCACCCACACGTCTGGCAGATGTGATGGCCACATGAGAGAAAATTGAGTGGGGCCTGATGCATAGGCTCGAAGGGTGCCCCATGAGCCTTGTCAGAACCACGTTGAGTTCCCACACCGGGGCAGGAGCTTTCACCGGCAGGAAGAATCGGAAAAGCCCTTTGAGAAACTCCTTGATGAGCCTGGGACCACACCGAGGACCAGGTGTTGCGCGAGATGGCCGCCAGATGTACCTGGATGGATGCGTGAGCCAGCCCAACATTTGCCAAGGACAAAAACTACGGAAGAACCTGTGGAGCCATGACCCTCAGAGGGGTTATCATCTGTGACCGGCACCATGTAGGAAAACGCTTCCATTTATGGCCGTAGCACTTCAGAGCCAACAACGCCCTGGCCTTGACGAGGACTTCCCTGCAGTCCACTGGCAACTCATAACCTCCAAACCCTAAGGCTGCAGGAGCCAAGCCTTCAGGTTCAGCGATCCTGGGTCGTGATGAAGGATTGCACCTCCTACTCTGGGGAGCAGATCCAGAAACACTGGCAACTTGATTGGAGATGACACTGACAGGCTGAGAAGATCCGGAAACCAAATCTGCCTCGGCCACGCCAGGGAGCAGAGTATCATCTTGCAGGACTTCAATATATTTCACAGAGAATCCTAGATCCATCAATAATCGGACCGTCGCCTTTGTGTGTTCGTTGGTCAGCTCCCGCAAGCAGGTGCGTATCAGCCAATCGTCCAGGTATGGGTATACGTGTATGCCCTACAGTCTTAGATGGGCAGCCACATGTGGCAGGCATTTTGTGAACACGCTTGAGACCCAATTCAAGCTGACTGGTAGAGCCTTGAACTGGTAGTGCTGGCCCTACACCACGAAACAGACATTTTCAATCTTTCTTGTGAATGGGGATATGGAAATAGGCATCAACCAGGTCCAATGACGTCAAGAAATCCCCTTTCCAGTTGGCCGAGCCCATGTTGCAACGTGACCATCCTGAATTTTGGGGATTTTAAGTATTTGTTCAGACGGTGTAGGCCCAGGATGGGTCTCCAGACCCAGTCTTCTTTCTGACCAGAAAGTATCGGGAATAGACTCCAGAGCCCCTTTTTGTAACAAGGCTCGCACCACTTGAAGGAGCTGAGGGATGTGCTGCTCCTGCCGGGGAAGCGGCGCAATAACAGGACACCAGTGTTGGAACTCCAAGGTGTGCCCCTGGGTGAGAGCATCCAGGGCCCATCTGTCGGTGGTCATCTTCCTCCACTCGCTGACGAACCTAATCAGCCGGCCTCCCACCGGGGTGCACGAGTGGGGGCCCGACATCTTGCCCGGTTCAGGCTTGCTTGGCAACGCTGTCCTCCGCTACCGTAGGCCTGGGAACGGCCCCTGCAGGCATCTTGCAATGAGGAGCCGGAAGGCTGTCTGTAAGACGTGGAGAAACCCTTTGATGACCTGCTCGAATTTCCCTTGGAGGAGCGAAAAGACTAGCAGTGCTGCTGAAGAGTGCCAAGGGTGCGTTGCTGTCTGTTTTGATGACCTGGAGGGTCTCGACCAGCAGCGTCGCTTGGACCTCTTCACGGAAGTTAGTGGCCTTCATCCATCCCTGCCGATGAAGGCAGACACTGTTCCCTATTTGCCGGAAACCCGTGTCGGGGACATCCACTGCCACTGAGATGGCATGGTCCGCGATGCCACTTCCCCCTTCCTGAAAGAGGGCGAGGGCTTCCATATTCTTATCGCCGGGGAGGAACTCCAGATGGGTCTTGGCTTGTACCACAACTCCCTGTCGTGCCAGGCTAGGATTGCCAAGGCGTTCGCTGCCTTGATTGTGACCGCCACCATATAGATCACTTTCTTACCCATGGCGTCCATCCTTTTTCCCCATCGCTGTCTCAGGGGACCGACAAAAATTAGGCCAGGTTAGCGGACCGTTTCCTCGCGGCTGCCAACACCACTGAGGCTGGTAATATGTTGCGACTTCAGACACTTGGGTGCAGAGTCTGGCACCCTCTTTGCCAGCATATCTCGCTTGGCTGGAGCCGTGCAAGCTTTCTTTATGAGGGCCGTTGCCTCCTCCCAAATATCGTCCAGAAAAGGTACCACCATGATAGTCTTCCTTTTGACCTCTATGCTTTGATACAAGAAGCCCTCCTAGGTTTCCTCAGGCACCAGCTGGGATAGCTCGGAGGCCCAGGCGATCATTGAGTGGAAGATCCCACCTCGTCCGGTGAGGAGACAATCAGGAGCATCCAAATGTGGTGATTCATTGTCCGCTGGGACGGACAAAGTCTTTCTTCATCCGTCCTTGTGGCCGTATCCGTCCCAGTAGAAGTCTCCGGGTCCACGGGGGAATTTGGGCCCAACGTGGTAGAGGTGATGACGCTTCCTCTTTTTAGGCAGATGCTGATCAGGAGCCTGAGGTACTCTGGAAGCCGGTGACGGGGGCAACCTCAGCTGGATCTCAGACACCAAGGTGGGGCGAATCGATAGAATGTCCAAGGAAATGTCCCTCTGCTGAGAAGGTAAAGATAGAAAAGTAGGCCCTGCGTCATCCTCGTGGAGCACATGTACAGACACATGATCGTCGTCGTCCAGGGACGAGACATCCATAGGTTGAACAGCGGACTGTTTAGTTGAAGATGGAAGTTTCCAGAAGGCCATCAGGCCTACTTTGCATCCTCCGACCATGATGGAGGAGAAGAAAGAAGCAAGAGCCCTCTTCAAGCCCTGGGCTTAGGGAGAGGACTGTCATTGGTTGGAGGCAGTATGACCCAGAGAACAGTGATTGGTTTATGGGAGAAATAAGTTACTCACCATAGTGACTAATATACCCATAGTCCCCTTTCCTCCATACTGCATCGGCGTCCCTTCCAAGGGACGGGAGACGGAACCTTTTTCACCAGAAAAAACCTTCTTCCCCTTTAAATTTAGAGGCGTGCAGGGGTGCGGCCCAGGGAGCATGAGCTGCCCCGACTTTGCCCTCCGGCACCACACCTCAGTCCCCATTGACACGTCGACAATAGATTTAACATTGCCTAATGACACCAGTGTTATTAGGGGGGAAGGTAGGTGGGACGTATGGAGGAAAGGGGACTAAAGACTAAGTAAGTTAGTCACTATGGTAGCCTGGAATAATACCACGTTTATATAATATAATCGTGGTAGAAATGTTAGGGTAGATACCACTGGCACCAGCCAAGTCTAAATGTTAAAAGAGCAAAACAAAGCTCAGAGAGGCACAGACAAAAAGGGATAGGAATTAACCCTTTCCAGTACTCCATGTAAAATAGGGTGTACTCGGTCTGTAGTTTTAAATGACTACATAAAGTAAATGGCAACTTTACCTGCTTCTGGGGGACAGTAGTCAGCCCCAGAAAAATGGAGTCAATGGGAAGTCTAAAAGACAACCCTGTGTCACTGCACTAAAGGTGCTGTGTAACACATAAGCAATGGGTCTCATGGAGTGGTGTCCTCCAGAGCCCACTATGACACAAACAGTAAACTACACATGGTAAAACACATGTAAGAGTGGGAAAAAAGGTTCACATTCTTACCAAGTGGAAAAAAAACTCCAGAAATCCAGCAAAGCTGCCAAGGGACTCACTAGGTGAGGGGAATTAGCCATAGAAGAACAAGTTACTTCTTACCTTTTAACGTTCTTTCGATGGGATGTTCCTCCGACGTATTCCTTATCTTAGCTATCTCCTTCCAGCTCTGCTGGCCTCGGAAAATTTTTCTCTGGAGGGCGCTGCGCGTCGACGTCCGCCGAGTCGATGTCCCTCGACAGCCGCCGTATCGACGTCATCCTGCCTATAAAGGCCGCGCGCAGCGTCCGTTGCTCAGTTCCGTTTTGTAGCCCACAGTATTTCTGTCTGGACTAGACTAATCACCCTGAAGGAGCGTAAGCTGTAACAAGGGAAGTAGAACTGCGGGGTTGGATGGGAGGGTCGATAAGGAATACGTCGGAGGAACATCCCATCGAAAGAACGTTACAAGGTAAGAAGTAACTTGTTCTTCGAAGGGATTGTGTCCTCCGACGTATTCCTTACCTTAGATAGGCTCCCATAGCAGTATTCTATTATTGGAGGTGGGAGTAGACTTCATGTCGCCTTCCATTGATGAATAGAGTGCAATAATGCCCTTCCAAACCTAGTCTCTTGACCGGAGGAGGAATCCAAGTTGTAAAATCGTGTAAAGGTATGGACGGACGACCATGTGGCGGCCGCACAAATGTCTTTAACCGGCACTCCTCTTTTGAGGGCCGATGAAGCTGCAATACCTCTGGTCGAATGAGCCCCAAGGTTTTGAGGGGGCTCTTTTCCTGCCAGTTTATAAAATTCCAAAATGGCTAGCATGATCCATCTGGAAATGGTCTGCTTAGTTATCGGTAACCCGAGCTTGTGACCTGTGTAGCCTACAAACAGCTGGTCTGCTGGTCTTATCCTGGCCAGTCTACTGATGTAAAAACTTAAAGCCCTTCTAGGGTCCAGCCTGTGTAACCTCTCTTCCTCTTTCCCCGGATGAGGAGGAGGATAGAAAGATGGCAGGGTAATCTTCTGAGTGATATGGAATCCAGAAACCACCTTTGGGAGGAAATTAGGCTTCACTTGCAGGACAACTTTGTCTTTGTGAAAGATTGTATGAGGGGGTTTACAAGAAAGAGCTTGTAACTCGCTCACCCTTCTAGCAGATGTAAGTGCTATTAATAAAACAATTTTAAGGGTAAGAAATCTTAACGAACAAGAATGGAGTGGTTCGAAAGGTGTGCCCATCAGGAAAGTTAAGACTAAGTTTAAATCCCATAGGGGAACCTGGAATGGTCTTGGGGGATAAACGTTGGTTAACCCCTTTAGAAACTGTATTACCAAGGGTAACTTGAAATAGGATGGTTCTTCCGCAGTGCGCTTAAAGATGGATAGCGCTGCGAGATAACCTTTAATGGTGCCAACTTGAAGGCCTGAATTCGCCAAATAGAGTAGGAAGGACAAAACCATTGGTGTACCACATGAAAAAGGGTCGATATTCTTTTCTCTACACCAGCTGCAAAATCTGTTCCAACGGCAGCGGTATAAAGACTTTGTTGCTGGCCTCCTTGCCGAAAGCAACACCTCCATAACATCATCAGGGAGGTCCCAATCCTTGTACCTCAGCCTTTCAGAAGCCAAGCGTGAAGGTTGAGGGTTTTGATGTCTGGATGGAGAACCTGACCTCCCTTCTGTGAGAGTAGGTTCTCTCTGAGTGGAAGTCGAATTGGAGGGCAGATGGACAAGTCTAGAAGGTCCGGGTACCACGTTCTCCTGGCCCAATCCGGGGCAATTAGGATCATGGTTTTCCGGAATCTTCTCAACCTCCTGATCATTTGAGGAATGACAGGGACCGGTGGGAACGCGTACAGAAGTGGAAACTCCCAGTCCACTATGAACGCGTCTCCCAGAGCTCCTCTCGGGGGAAAATCCCTTGAGCACTTCCTGTTGACACTGGTGGCGAACAGATCCACCTGAGGGGTTCCCCAAAGGGCGAAGATCTCTTGAAGGACTTCCTGAGGTAGTTCCCACTCGTGGGAGACTTGATCTGCCTGCTCAGAGCGTCCGCTGTCAAGTTCTTCTCTCCGGCTAGGTGAACTGCCGACAGAGATTCCTTCTTGGATTGCCCAAAACCAGAGCTGCATCGCCTCTCTGCACAGAGGTAGTGATCCTACGCCTCCTTTTTTGTTGAGGTAATGCATGGCCACTGTGTTGTCCGTCATTATCAGGACATTCTTTCCTTGTACAGATGGCAGAAAAGCCTTCAGCGCAAGTCTGATGGCCCTCAGCTCTAACAGGTTGTTGTGTAGTCTGGACTCCGATGGAGACCAACGACCGCTGATAGTCAAGTCGTTGGGGTGGGCTCCTGTGAGTGAGGCATCCGTGACTACTGTTATCTCCGGCTAAGGTTGCCAAAACTGCTCTCCTTTCAGAATGTTCTCCTGACAGGCCCACCACTGAAGGTCTCGAGCCACCCTGTCGGGAACCTGAAGAAGATCTGTCATTCTTCCTGAGAATTGTGACCACTGAGTCCTCACTGCCCACTGGAGAGATCTCATTCTCAGGCGAGCCTCTGGCACTAGGAAAATGCAGGATGCCATGAGGCCTAGCAACCTCAAAAAGTCGAAGGCTGGGAGACGTTGGGCATATTGGAACTTGGTAACCATCTGCAGAATGCCACCTCTGGTGGCGAGGCTTTTCCCAGGGAAGTGTCCAGGATTGCTCCGATGAACTGGAGTCTCTGTGATGGTATCATTTGTGACTTCTTTAAATTGAGGGAGAAGCCCAGTCTGTGAAGGGAGTGGCAAACGTGATTTAGCTGGATCTGAGCTTGTTCCGAAGATACAGCCCTGATCAACCAATCGTCCAGGTAGGGGTAGATATGAATCCCTTCCCTCCTTAGACTTGCCGCCACTACCGACATTAACTTGGTGAAGACCCTCGGGCGGAGGTCAGCCCAAATGGCAGTACCCGAAATTGATAATTAGAGTTGCCAATTGCGAACCTCAGGTATTTCCTGTGTTTGAGATGGATAGGCACATGGAAATAAGCGTCCTGGAGGTCCAGAGATACCAACCAGTCCTGGAACTGAAGGGCCTGAAGGGCCTGAAGGATCTGAGAAAGAGTTACCATCTTGAATTTGTCTTTCCTGAGGAATTTGTTCAATTCTCGCAAATCCAAGATGGGTCTCAGTCCTCTGTCTTTCTTTGGAATGAGAAAGTAAGGGGAGTACCAGCCCTTGTTCCTCTCCGCTACAGGTACCGGTTCTATGGCACCTTTCTCTAGCAGGTCTAAAATTTCCTGCAAGAGGAGCAGATCTGGAGCTTTCTGAGAGCTGATCCCCGGTGGATGACTCTGAGGTATGTGTAGGAGAGGCAGGCAGTAACCTTGGGCAACTGTTTCCAATGCACAAGCATCTGACGTGATAGCCTGCCATTCCGCCAGATGTTGAGTTAACCTGCCTCCTACAGGTGTCCTGTGAGGGAAGTCCTCAGAGTGGTTTTGGGGCGGCTGATGCAGATGCCGATGGTAAAGACGCACCTGCTGTTGCTGCGGCTTTTGAATATCTACCACGTCCACCTCGGGTAGTTCTTCTTTGTCCCCTTTGAGCCGGTCGTCCTCTACCTCTTCCGAATGCGGAGTAGAAGCGAAAGGACTTGCCTCTCGCAGAGGTTCCTGTGGGACGAAAAGGTGTCTGACGGATTGCAGCGCCTAGGGATTTTGCTGCTGCTTTTGATGTCTGCAGTTTTTCTAAACTGTCATCTGCCTTTTTCCCCAAACAAAGAAGAGCCATCGAATGGCATGTTCAAGAGCCTGGCTTGCACATCTGGGGCAAAACCAGACTTTCTCAACCAAGCGAATCTCCTGGTTGTTGTACTTGCCGCCATTGCTCTGCTGATACTGTCAGCCGAATCAATGCCCGTCTGGAGGGATTCGCACATAGCGTCTTTACCGTCCTGTACGATATTTAGGAACGCCTCCCTTTCTTCTCCCTCCGGGATGCAGTCAGCCGCTGTAGAAGCACACTCCCAAACTGTATGGCTGAATCTAGCAAGGGTGCAAGTAGCATTAACAGATTTTAACGCCATGCTACATGCCGAAAAAACTTTCTTTGCATCGTCCCTGTCCTGTGGGACAGTAGGGTAAGCAGTCTTGACGTCAGTAGAAGATGCTGCCTGTACCACCAGACTTTCTGGGGATGGGTGTTTTGAAAAAAACTCCGGGTCTGCAGAAGATACCCTGTATTTTGTAGACCGCTTTTTATTTACTGCCGGGGCGACATCTGGGGTTTCCCAGTTCGTCATAATCTTCCTCTGAAGAGCTTTATGAAAGGGCACTACAGGATCCTCCTGTGGACCTTTGTCAAGAATATCCGTGAGGTCATCTTGTTGGAAAGCCTGTGAAGGTGTTGACCACCCCATAAATTCTGTGATCCTGGCCATTAAGGCTCTATAGGGGGTTTCAGCATGCTCCCCTGGGTCTGGCCTAGCAAACTCCACCTCAGGGGAAGTGTCTAACCCACTTGCCTCATGTAAGGAATCATGAAGATCCTTTAACCTGCGTTCTTCTGAGGATAACTCCTCTCTAACTGGGGGTTGCAGGTCCCTGCAACTCAAATGTGTCTTCCTGTTCAGATAGTGCTCCCTCTTCCAAAATTGAGGACATAGTTCTCAATTGTTCTGAACTCAAAGGGTGTAAAACCCATCTCCAAGGCAGAGGGTGCCAAACTTGTCATAATCGGCCTCGAAAACGTCAATGTCGTCGACGCCGAAGGCTTCGGGCGTGGCGTCGAAAACAAAGGCAGAGGCCTCGAGGTCCTCGATAGAATTGGGATTCTGCTCGAGGAAGTCGACAATCTCGACGCCATCGTCATCGAGGACCTGGGGATAGTCACTGGGTGTGTCGTAACCGTGACTTTCCTTGGCGTCGACGCTGGTGTCGAAGATGGCGTCAAGTCGACAGACCCGTGTGTCGAAGGTCCCTTCGACAACGGCGTCGAAGACACCGACCTCAGCGTCGACGGAACCTTCGAAGAAGGTTTCGAGGTCATAGCTTTACTCAAGGGTTCGTGACGCGCTCGAGAAGCTTCCTTCGCCGGGTACTGTGACTCGCGGCGTTTTTGACCTTCGGGTCTTTCGAGCATCGCAATCGGCAGTCTTCGAGGGGTCGAGGCCGCTTTCTCGAAGACGCTCATATTTTTGTGGAATTCCTCCCATTGAGCCCGGGAACTATGTTTCGTGGGGCAAGGGATTCTCTTAGGAGAAACAGAGGAAAAGGAGGACGGAGAAGGGGATCTTCGACGTCTCCTCTTCGAGTGCTTCGATCTCGAGCAGTGATGGGACCCACTCCGAGACCTGGAGCGTGAATGGTGACGAATGTCTCGACTTCGTCGAGGAAGAAGGTCTTACCTTTCTCCAGCTTCCCCCTACGCTCCCTTCAGGGCCTTAGCTGTCATGGACATACAGTCCTCGCACTCCGAACAATGGTGTTCAGCTCCCAAACACCACAGACAAACTGAGGGTCAGTCAGCGACATCTTTTTCCCACAATCTCACCATTTTTTGAAGCCGGACCGAGGGGTCGTCGGTTCCGACGAGGAAGCCATCGAGTACGGATCGAATATCTCGAGGTAAATAGGATAAATTGTCTACGAAACTGAGCAACGGTATTCCGAGGCACTGAGTAAGCGCGGAAAAACGGAACTGAACAACGGACGCTGCGCGCGGCCTTTATAGGCAGGATGACGTCGATACGGCGGCTGTCGAGGGACATCGACTCGGCGGACGTCGACGCGCAGCGCCCTCTAGAGAAACATTTTCCGAGGCGAGCAGAGCTGGAAGGAGATATCTAAGATAAGGAATACGTCGGAGGACACAATCCCTTCGAATGAGAATTCTCCCTAACAACTCTTGCGTCCCGTTCCCTTTCCTCCATAGTGCATGGGCGATTACAACTGAATGTAGCCCAGGGTGGAGAGGAGATCCTCCTTAAGCAAATAAGTTCCTGAGAACCGCCTGTCCGAAAGCCACATCAAATCTAGAGCCGGTATCCAAACAGTAGTGGTTACAAAAAGCCGAGGGAGAGGCCCAAGTGGCCGCCCTGCTTATGACTTGCCAAGGGACATGGCGCTGGATTGCGATGGCCGTTGCCTTGGCCCCGACTGTGTGGGCATGCATGTTGGCCGGAACGGCTTGTGCTGGCCCTCGTTTGCTTCTTTGATGGCCGAGACCATCCAGCGGGATATGGAGGCCCGATAGCCTGGTCATGAGCCTCCGAAGGTGACAAACAGGGCACAGAAGCTCTTGGTCCTGAGCAAGTAGAACTTCAGGGCCCGCCTGACAGCCAAGTGCAGCACTCTGTGCTTCATCCTTAGGATTGGCAAAAAACATAGGAAGAACTATTTCCTCGTTCAAGTGGAAAGCAGACAGTACCGTGGGCAGAAATGCTGGGTGTGTACGCTCGACTACTTTGTCCTTGTGAAAGGTAGTATATGGTTCCGAGGCGACCAGCTCCTGGATCTCACTCTACGAGGTGAGGCCGACCAGTAAGGCCGTCTTGATGGTGACCAGCCGGATGCCCGTGGACGCCATTGGCTCAAGCTGTTTGAGCGCCAGGGCGCCCAAGACTATGTTAAGGTCCCACACAGGGTGCATCCTCTTGATGGGCGGGTGGAGCCTTGCGAGCCCCGTCAAATGTTTGACACTAGGATTGGAGGATGAGAAGATTCCCCTCCTCAGAGTTCCTGTATCCCCAATGGCAGCGAGGTATGTACCACAGGTGTCTATCTGGACCCCCGAGTGGGCGAGGTGTGCCGAGAAGGAGAGCACGTCACCCAAAGTACATGCCAGGGGGTCAATTTCCTTGCAGTCTGCCCAATGGCAGAACCTAGTCCATTTACTTTGATACTGGGCACTGGTAGCCTTGCTCCTAGCGCCCTGTATATCTCCAGATAAGCCTGGGAGAGGCTGAGGTGCCGCAGTGTTACCTGCTCAAGCACCATGCTGCGAGGGCTATTGTCTGAGGCGCAGGGTAGATGACCCTGCCCCCCTGCTGTGCCAGAAGATGTGCTGAACCAGTCGGGAGGCGAATCAGAGGCATCTTCGAGTTGCTGGGCAGCTCCAAAAACCATGGCCTGGCTTGCCACCATGGAGCTATTAGAACTAAGTTGAGTTGGCGAGACTCCTTGATCTTGTAAATCACTCAGTGAATCAGCAGAGTGGGAGGGAAGGCGTAAGCAGTCATGCCGTTCCACTGAAGCCGAAATGCGTTGCCCCAGGGATCCGGGACCCAGGAGGCGAACTGAGGGCACTTCTTGTGCCAGGTGGCAAAGTGATCCACCTGGAGATGACCCCACCTGTTGAAGATCTCCTGAATAATGAGGTCTTTTAGCTGCAACTCATAATTGTCCGCTCCCAACCTGCTGAGCCTGTCCACCTCCAGGTTGGATTCCCCCGGGAGGTGGACTTCCGTGTGGTAGATGTTTTCCAGGGTTCACTCCCACATGCTGATGGTCAGTCTGCACAGAGGAGGGGACCTGGTGCCTCCCTGCTTGTTGACGTAGTGCATGCTGGTCGAGTTGTCCATTTGGATGAGGACAACCTTGCCCCTCAGAAGTGGTAGGAATGCTTTGCGCGCTAGCCAGATGGCGTTCAGCGCTAACCATTTGATGTGGTATTCCTGCTCCTGTCACGTCCAGCTGCTGTGGACCGAAAGATCGTCCAGGGATCTCCCCAGCCGACTCCCCAGCCCTTGAGCGAGTAGTCTGTTGCTGGTGGCCTCTGGGTTGGGCTTGCCCGTCCGCAGGTTGCAGTCCCTGGACCACCATACTAGGTCCGGATGGAGGGAGGGAGGAATGTTGATCATCTCGGATTGGGAGCCCCGCTCCTGGTTCCATGAGGCCGCGAAGTGCAGCTGAAGCCTCCTCATCCTCAGTCTCGTGTGTGGAACGGCTAATAGGACCGCCGCTAATAGGACCGCCGCCAAGAGGCCTAGGAGATGCTGGTACCACCATGCCGAAGTTTCTTCTCTGCTGAGGAAGTGGGTGGTGGCCTTCTTGATGGCCGTGATCTTGTCTTCTGACCGAAATACCTTCTCGGAGCACGCATCCCAGATGAGGGGCCCAACAATGTAAGAGTGCGTGGGCTGCAGCTGTGACTTCTTGAGATTGAGCGAGAAGCTCAGATCGTGCAGTGTTCTCATAAGGGCATGGGAAGAGTGGTCAACCGCTTCCGGAGATGAAGCCCTGATGAGCCAGTCGTCGAGGTATGGGTAGATGTGAAGGCCCTGCGCTCTGAGGAGGGCAGCAACCGTATTCATGAGCCTGGTAAAGACCCTGGGACCGAATGATGGCCAAAAGGAAGGACCTTGTATTGAAAACGGTAGCCCATGATTCTGAACTGTAGGAAAGATCAATGGGGCTGCCAAATCGGGACGTGTAGTTACGCGTCCTTCAGATCCAGGGAGCACATCCAGTCTTCCTTGCACAGTGTCTCCGCTATAAAAGCTGGCGTAACCAGGGGTAAGGAAAGGTTGAAGGTGGAGAGCTCCAGCACATCTCTCAGGCCCGCCTGGTTTTTCTTCTGAATTGGTAAAATCCTGGAGTAAAAGCGCAAGCCTCGCTGGGAGGCTGGGACTTCCGCAACAGCCTGGCTCTCTACGAGCGACCGGATCGCCCCCAGAAGAGAGGCTGTCCCAACCTGAGGGAGTGGAGGGGAAGGAGGAGAGGCTAGGATAGGTAGGTGGTATCCCGTGGATACTATGGAGAGGATCCAGGGGTCCGTGGAATTCTGGCAACAGAAGTGTCCATGGAGAGCAAGCCTGCCCCCCACTGGAGACAAGTGGACCTGAAGGGGTGTGTCATGCATTCTTTCCTTCAGAGGCAGTCGTGGAGGAGGGGGACTGGAAAAAGCCCTTACTCCGCCCCCCCCCACCCTTTTGTTACTTGTGCCAGTTCTGAGACGCTGAGCGGTCCGGCTGCCTGGATCTCCGTTCCTGGAAACTGCAGAACCCTCCATACGTACGCCCCCGGTCAGAGCGCTGCTGTGACTGGGTGTATGACTTGGGTTTGTTCTTTGTCAAGATGGATAAAGACTTGGCCGTTTGTGAGCCGTTTTTCTTTTTGTCCAGCTCTTCGTCCATGGTGTAGTGGAAGATGCCTCCACCCCCTCGAACGGTAGATCTAATATGTGTTCCTGGACGTCTGGGTTGAATTTCGTGGCCCGAAGCAAAGCTGTCCTTCTCATGTCTGTTGCGATACAGATGGCACGGTCAGAGGTGTCAATATGGCCCACGGTGGATTCCATGAGTTCCTGCTCCACTAGCTTGGCCTCTGCCAGCCCTGCCTTAAAACGCGATTGGCTCTGCATAGGGAGTTCGGGAGGAAGTCTGCAATTTCCCACCATAACCATTGGTTAGCGGCAGCCAGCATGGCATCAGCGCTGGCCTGACAAAGATGCAGGGACGCGTTGGAATAGAGTTTATTTCCGTATGCCTCCAAGATCTTCTCCTCCTTGCCTAGTAGAGCCGCAGAGGAGAAAGAAGGCTGAGGACGACTGAGGCTTGGAGTATAGTGATGCTGCAGCGATTTCATCGAGGAGTGTGGTTGAGGATGGGCCGAGAGCAAGAGTGTATCCCCCCCCTCCATCTGCCTGTACTTCGTGTCAAGACGTCAATTGACCGGCTGGGCCGAGTGGGGCTTAAGCCAACCTTTTATGGCCAGGGAGACTACATCGGACTGCAGAGTAATCCCCGTTTTGGCAGAGGGGCATCACGTGAGGACTTCTGCCAGAACCTACTCTGCCGGCTGCTCAGGCTGGGGTAGGCCAGGTATTCCGCCAGGCCAGCAAGACGTTTGTGGAAGGCCCTGGCCGAAGATGGCGTGTTCGGATCGTCCTCGTCATCCGTGTCCTGCGGATCAGGAGGATCCTGCCGAGATGGAGTCGCTGGCGACAGAGGCTGGGGCACAGGGACCGCAGCCGGAGGCTGGTACGGAACCGCCTGAGAGTCGGCTGGTGATGACCCCACCTGTTTATGCCCACTTGTGGTTCCGCTAGCATAGTTGGGAAGACTTCCCTAATGGCGTCCTTGAGGATAACCCCCATCCGAGGTGACTTCATGAGCCTGAGGAACCTCTTGAAGAATCCCTCTTCAGTGGCCTGAGGAGGGGTTAGGGGGTACCGACGGGGTAGCCGGAGGCTGCTGGAGCTGCTGCATACCATGCCCGCACGGACGCATTGGGAAGCTGCCCTGTGAATAAGGATAGGCTGTTGGCCACGTACCTGGTTGAGGCCAGTCCCATCTTGACACTCGTTCTTCGCTGAACTCCTGAAATGGCGTTGGACGGGTGCCTCTCTCTGGCGTGGCGGCCATCTTGTCCAGCTGCCTGCCACGTGCCTGCGACATGTTGCTCGGCTAGCTGGGCCCAGCTTCCTCCAGGACTCTTGTATGTGGATCACAAGGCCTACCCTGCTCCTCGGGCCTAGGCCCGGTAGGTGAAACACCCCCGACCCGGGGGTCGGTAGAGCTGCTTTTAGGCACCCCCTGACGTATTGCCGGTACTAGGGCATAGCCCCTCGGCCATATTGCCGGTACAAGGGCGGAGCCCCTCGGATGACAATCCCATACAAGAACCTTCCCTCGGCCCGAAGGCCGGTAGCTGCAGCAGCCTCGGTGCATGTGCTGGTACAAGGACCTGAACGGTCCCTCCCACGCGGGATAGTCCTTGGGAAGGAGTCTCCTTTGCGGGGTGCGATGGAAAATAGCGGCCCTACCCTGGGCCTGACTCAGTGTTTCACGAAGTTCTTGAGGTCCTCTGGAGGCAACATCTGAAGAGCTCCCTCCATCTAGCTAGTCTGTTCTTCAGCGCTTTCGATGACAGCGAGCTACACGCTGTACAAGCTTGCCAACCGTGGTCTGGGCCAAGGCAACTTAGGCAGAGGTCGTGGGGATCTGAAGTTGGGAAGAGCCCATTGCAGGATGGACACCTGCTGAACCCTGTGAAAGTCGACATGCGCCGGGGAGGAACGGGACACCGGAGGACCGAGTACCTGAATGGAAAGACAAAAAAACACAAATAAGACGTATCGTGCGTGGTATTACATGGTCGAAGTCAAACCCAGGAGTGCTGGTGAATTCGGCCCGTTCCTGTCGGCGCAGAAAAGAGGATTGGGTGTGGCGCCGGAGGGCAGCGCATGCTCCCTGTGCCGCACCAGTGCGTGCCTCTAAATTTAAAGAGGAAGAAGGCTTTTTTCTGGTGAAAAAGGTTCCGTCTCCCGTCACTTGGAAGAGATGCCCATGCAGTATGGAGGAAAGGGGACAGGACGCAAGACTAATAGTTTTTTTAAGTGAAACTGTTCATTTTTACCAAGAATTCCCAGCCTGACAACGGGGAATATTCATGAGCATGTCAATCCATACCAGACCCCATGCTGGAGAAATGATATTTACATGAATAAAGCAGCCACGCTATTGCATGCTGCTTGGGGATCTGCCCTTTCCAACAAATCCTTCCAGAAGCAGATTGCTGGTCCAGGATCATCCAAATGAGTAATTTATAATTACTCTTACATCCCATCCCCTTTCCTCCATACTGCATGGGCGATTACAACCAAGTGTAGCCCCAGAGTGGCGATGAGACCCTCCTTAAGCAAACAGTTTTCTAAGAACCGCCCGTCTGAAGGCCGCATCTGATCTAGAGCCAGCATCCAAACAGTAGTGCTTGCAGAAAGCCGAAGGGGTGGCCCACGTGGCCGCCCTGCTTATGACTTGCCAGGGGACATGCCGCTGGAATGCGATGGCCGTTGCCCTGGCTCCAACCGCGTGGGCATGCATGTTGGCCGGCAGTGGCTTATGCTGTCCTTCGTAAGCTTCTTTGATGGTCGAGACCATCCAACGGACTATGGAGGCAATGGAGGCCTGATATCCCGGTCTTGATCTTTGGGCTCAGAAAAAAACATAGGCAGCACGATTTCTTAGTTTAGATGGAATGTGGAAGGCACCTTAGGTAGGAATGCTGGGTGAGTCCGCAGGACTACTTTATCTCTGTGAAACGTAGTGTAGGGCTCGGAGGCGACCAGCGCCTGAATTTTGCTAATCCTGGGAGCCGAGGTAAGGCCGACTAGCAAGGCTGTATTAATGGTGAACAGCCCGATGTCCGCAGATGCCATTGGCTCAAATGGTTTGTGCGCCAGGGCATCCAACACTATATTGAGGTCCCACACGAGGTGTGGCCTCTTGATGGGCGGGTAGAGTCTGCGAGTCCCGTTCGATGCTTCTTGACAATCGGGTTGGAAGAGGTGATGACCCCTTCCTCTGAGTTTCTGTAGACCCCAATGGCTGCCAAGTAAGTGCAGCAAGTGTCTACCTGCACGCCCGAGTGGGCGAGTGCGCCGAGAAGGCGAGCCCGACGGCCAATATACATGCAAGGGGGTTGATATACTTAGAGTCTGCCCAGTGGCAGAACCTGGTCCACTTGCTTATACTGGGCCCTGGTAGCTTTTCTCCTAGCGCATTCTAGCGCATTCTATGATCTCTAGATTAGCCTGGGACAGGCTGAGGTGTCCTAGCGTGACCTGCTCAGGAACCACGCTGTGAGGGCTAGTTTCTGTGGCACGGGGTGAATGACCCTGCCCTCCTGCTAGACCAGAAGATGTGCGGGGCCCGTCGGAAGGCGAATGGCAGGTCTTTCAGAGAGGCTGAGCAGCTCCGAGAACCATGGCCTGGCTGGCCACCATGGAGCTATTAGAATGAGTGAGTTGGTGAGAATCCTTAATCTTGCATATCACCCTGTGTATCAGTGGCGTGGGTGGGAAGGTATATGCGGTCATGCCTTTCCACTGAATCTGAAATTCATCAGCCAGGTACATGGGGCCCTGCCCCTGCCAGGAGGCGAACTGTTGGCACAAGCTTGCCAGCTGTTGTCTGGGCCAAGGCAACGTAGGCAGCGGGCGTGGGGGTCTGAAGTTGGAAAGAGTGTTGCAGGATGGACACCTGCTGAACCCTGTAGAAGTCGACATGCGCCAGGGAGGAGTGCGACGCCCGAGGACCGAGTATCTGAATAATAAAAAGACAAAAAAAGACAGAATAGAAGTATCTGCCTGTGGAATTACATGGCCGAAGCCAAACCCAGGAGCGCTGGTGAATTCGGCCCGTTCCCGTCAACGCGGAAAAGGGGACTGAGGTGTGGCGCTGGAGGGTAGCGCATGCTCCCATGGCCGGGCTGCACCCTCCGCCCCCCACCTCTACGCCTCTGAATTTAAAGGGAATGTTCTTTTCTGGTGAAAAAGGTTCCATCTCCCGAAGGGACGCCCATGCAGTATGGAGGAAAGGGGACGGGACGTAAGAGTACAGCACAATGTTTTACCTTCTTTGGATGCAGATGGGTGCTGATTTGCACCCTTTGCCCTCAAGGCAGGCAAACAAAAATCTGTGCTATACAAAATGCACACTTGGGGGCATTAGGGGGCTGGCCCTGTGCCTGTGGGCCAGCCCTCCCCAGAAATCCCCAGGGAGGGGCAGATTCTTGCTGGGTGCCCCTCCCCCAGGCCAATCTGCCCACCACCCCCACTGCCAACATAACGGGGTGGCCGACATGTGCGAGGCAGATAGCCGGGGGCAGGACCACAGGCTGTCCTGGAGCTCAGGCCATGCCATGTTACAGCTCTTCCCTCTGGGGAGGGATGGGGACCCTGCCGGGGCTCCACCGGACTGTTGCTGGACTTTAGGACGGTCAACCCACATGGGAGACAGGTGCCTCTCACAAAATCAAGGTAATCTTATAAAAATGTGTTTCTCGGTTTCCACTCAACCTGTTCTTGAAACCGTGGAAAATGGCCAATTCTGAACAGCAAAATATTTGTTCAGAGCTCTTAGATGGCATTTTCCAGCAAGAAATGGCGAAAAAAGAAGACTGGGGCCATTTTGACAAAATGGGCACCCATGGATGCCTTACTGCAACTGCAAACGCAGCCCGCGGTAAAAACACACAATGGTAGTTAAAAGTAAACCACTGCCACCAGCCATTAATTGTAGAAAGGGTAGCATAAAAAGGTTACATGAGAAACTAGACAAAGGGGATACTAAGTAACCCCTCCAGTACCCCATTGTAAGCTAGTGTGTGCTAAATTACAATTGTAAGTAAAGCCAATTTCACTTTACTGCTCTTGGAAACAGTAGTTTATCCAAGAAAAGGCATTTACACCTTTAGGAAATCTAAGACTTCCCTGTGCCACTGCACTGAAGGTGCGGTGTGTCACAATGCAAAGACGATGCCTATGGAGTTTGTCAGACTACAAAAAGAAACAGTGTTAAATCACAGAAAAATACATGAGTGGGTAAAAGGAGCGGGGTCTCCAAGGTACAGAGGAATTTGCGCATTTCTGAGAATTCTCCCCAACGCTCATGTTTATCTCTGGGGCACAGACTGTCACCCACCCCCTGGCCCTCTACCAGGGTGAAGGTACTCTTTTCTGATCGGTTATCCTTGTCTTTCAACTGGCTCAGATCTTGAATTCACATTGGCACTAATGCTGCCTTTCTCCAAGACCGAGAAAACAGCCCCTATTTTTACTGCATGGTGCCTAGTCTGAGGCTAGGGTGGTCAAGTGGTTCCCCCAGCAGGATGTGAATGGTGTTAAGTCTTTGTAGCTCAAAGCTCAAGGAGTATCCATTATGAATTCATGTTATGTGTTCTTTGCGTTTGTTTTCTGAGCAGCCAGTATCCCTCACACCTTACTTTCCTTTGGATGTAAAGGGGTTTAAGCCGGAATATTAAACATCACCTTCATCCAATTTTCCTTGATCATTTCAAGTAAAGAATTCCAATGTCATTGTATGACAAAATAAGTGTTTTGTAAGAGCAGCCTCTGTAAAAAAGTGTTAGCATGTATTTTTCTTTCCATCTATCTGGTGTTTCAAGTACTTCACTGTTAGGTAAAACTTCCATTTATGGGTAATTTTCCCTGCAGTTGTGAACCCCCAACTTTTTGCTGTTGTCCGACCATCCTAGCCTGACTTGACAGTGGAGCCCAGCCTTCTGCTGTACTCCGCTGGGCTTTTGCTCATTTTATTATGGGGAAACGGACATGCACTTAAGACTGTCAGTACTGGGAGACTTTGTTTCCCTTAGTCTTTCACTTTGTTGCTATTCTTTAGTAACATTTTATCAGTGCACAATATACCTTACAGTACAGTGCACTGGGGTCCCTTTTTAATTTTAAACATCCTAGACCCTCTCAAAGGATTTTTGGTGAATGTACAAGTGTGCCTTGGACAGAGCTGGTGGCAGCAGTTACTTTATGTATTTTCAACTCTTTCCTATGGTCCATACCGCGTTTACCGCATTTGGCCCAGGACAGCGGCCAGTGCCTAAAATGTCCATGCAACGAGGTCCTTTGTTTTGTCCTTTGGCCATCTTGTCCCTTTGCCTTCCCCAGGTCCCCCCGGACCCTCCGTTTCTGATCGAACATAGAAGGGCTGCAAGGGCGCTTTGACCCAGTGGAATAGTGGGACCAACTATTCTCGGCACCGCCTGCTCAACCTGTAAGCAAGCCTTTTCGAAGTGTTCCTGGACCGCCGAGTGAACTGACCAGCTTGACCAGGACCTTTGCTCTGGAACCGCTGCTGTCTCGAGTTTTGAGTTGACCCTTTGGAGACTGTAAGCTCTGAGCATAAGGCACTCTCCCGCTGGTTTTCGTACACCTAGCATTCCTAGGTCTGGAATTAGGAAAGTACCCCTGAACCCGAGCATACATGGTCCCCGTGTCACCCAGCAGTTGTGATAAACTTCATGGGTGCCTTGCTGCTGTGCCCCCCTGTGCCCTCATAGTCGCTGCAGTGGAACTAGCCTGATCCCTTCACCTAGAGCGGAGAAATCGCCACTGTCCCATCACAGAATAATTCCCAGACAGCCCCTAAAAGCTGCAGAGCCACGCAAATGTAGGTTTTGAACGTATGACCGAAGCAGAGTCCTGCTGAAGTTTGGTCAAGGGTCGCCAAGTACTTGCAAACCTTACCGGTGCCTCCTGGCGCATCCAAAGACCTTTACGCACGAGTGTGCCTTGAGGGCCACTCTTCTTTATCCAGGTAGGCTGTGCTACCGAGATATTCTCAACTCTTGGATCCTGTTCTACCCTCTTGGGGAGTCCCTCCTTGAATAGTGGGAACTTCTTCACTGCCTCATCCACCTTCCTGGGTCGCTACAGCCCCTTGGAGAGACCCCGGTTTGAACTTAGCCGTATGATCACGTGCGCCAGCACCAAATGTACGTTTGAGCTCAAGGCTCCACTCATCTTAGGAGCTGTACTGCCTCTTAGCTAGGGTTTGAATTGTGAAGGACTGTCTAAACAATATTTGCATTGTTTGGCCCCTTTCTTTGCAGGTTGTGGATCTATACTGTAAATATTCCTTTAGGCCATTGGTGACTGTATATGTTTCATAGTAAGTATTGGCTTTGTTTCATTAATACTGCTGGGATTTGCTTTGTTTGATTTAAAAGGCCTTTAATAAATGTATATGTATTTTTGATAAACACCCGACAGTAATTTGTGGTGTTTACTGTGTGTGCTCATTGTGGGCTTTCTATCACCCTCCCCCCTCCTGAGACCTAGTCTTGACCGCCGCCAATGCTACCTTGACTGGTTTGGCTTGTCCAGAAGGTTACCCTGTTCCAATAAACAAGGCTGGCCTTCTGAACCTCTGCCCACCAGGTCTTGAAATCCATCTTAACATTGACCTCTTGTCTCTGGGGAGCAGTCTCTGTCGTCCTGCATAAAGCAAAAGAGTGGGGGGGGCCAGTTTAGATAATACAGTTGTGGTAGGGGGATTCTCATGCCACCTGACCGGGTCTTGGGATGTTCTATTTTCGAGCCAGGCCATTGCAAATTGGTGCAAGGATTTTACAGGTACTGGTCTGGAAAGGGGTTGGGTGAAAGGAACACTCCTTTAGTGTTCCATCAGTGGCGTAACACAAAATGTGGGGCCCCCCCTGTGAACCATGCTGAGGGCCCCCCTTCCCCCACAACTCAACAAATCACGGGTCGCGCCACACTCTGGGCCGGCCTAGATTATCATGCTTGCATAATACGCACAACTGTGCTGTTGAAGGGGTATGCCACAAACTGCACTAGGAGAAAGATATAAATATGTGTTTTAATGCAATACACAACACACTTTCTGAGAAAAATTGGATAAAAAGCCAGAGTGTTGGCATGGTACACTTACATGGAGAGTACTCCTACAGTTGGACTCAACAGAACCAACATTAGTCAATGAGAAAAAACTCAATCAGGAAGAAAGACTTATTTACCTGTGCAATTCAGTTGACATTGGCTTAAATGAATTGATCGACTGGAAGTCTTTGTAAAGAAGGGCAGATACAGGCCCTATATATTGTGCTTTACAAAGCCAATTTATGTATATAAGGTTTTTTCCAGTTGAGGCAATCATTTTCAGTTATTTTTACTTTATACTATTTTCTGAATCTACCCTCTATTATCAGATTAAGTATGCTACATGAAGTGACCAAATGCCATATTTAATAAATTTAGATTGAGTACAGAAATTCGAGTGATTAGGCAGATTTGCCACTCGTTTAACAACAAAGGAGTTTCATCCTTTATTGTATGTATCTGACAACCTAGAGCAAGTTCTAAGACTTTCAATGGATGAGAGACATCCACTGTGTTATTCTTTGGCATTTAGCCATGTGTCAGATTCGGGCCCCCACCAGCTTTCGTTTTTTTCATTGCACAGTAGGTATGTGTTGCCACTGCACTACCATGGAGGTTCAGTAAGTACAAAAAAGCGCCTGCGTTTGAACGTACTAGTGTTCATGCAGTCGTTTTGTCACGGGAGCCTAATTGCACACTTCCGGCAGAGCGAGGCTTTAAACAGTGTGACTGCAGAAGAGATCTGTCGAACAGATCCGACGGCTAATGTGGAACAATTACGCATGCCAAGAACCAGCAGCATGGAAAACTAACTGAGGTAAGAAACTGCCCGTTATATATATTTTTCCTTACACAGCCAGCTTTAGCAAAACATCCGTATAGGAACAGATCTGTTTTCACTCGTTTTGGGCGCATGCAGGCGTGTTGAGATTCAGTTTCAGTTTCCATTAGCATATGGGGAGCGTTGTATTCATTACGAACAGCTGCAAACACTCGCGCTACCAGCTTTCTTTGTAAAATCCACGTGCGGAGCCAGTGCAAGCATGGCTTTACAAAGATTAGAGGTATTTACTACAGGAGGCACCCCGCACCGACTTTAAATTAAGCGACATCGTGCATGACGCTACTTTAAAACAGCGTTTTTTTAAATTAAACAACTGTATATAATTTCTAATAAAATGCAGATGAAGACATGCGAGCAAGAATGAGCAAAAAAAGCTGGATACTAGGACCCGCACACCAGAATCTAATTAACAGCTGGCATTCCATGGGAAACGGCTATAGAGACTAACAGGAAAACCTGATCAAGAAGGGACCTCTCCCTCACGCCGCGTCAGGTATACGTTCTTTTTGCCTTCCTAATAAGTATTTAACAAATTGCAAGAGTTGCAATTAGACAGGTATGTAGAATGGAGGCTTTGATATGACAGGAAGCTTATGTTGACATCAGTTTAATACGGAAGCAAGTACACTGATCGGCAGGTTGGATCATTACTAGTCATTCCAACTGCCTTACATATACATCTACCTCCCCTTCCTTTTGTCTACTTACTGCGATCTAAGGGCTTACTTTCAATCTCGGACCCTTAGTATTAACTATTGAGACTTGGTCTTACCACATTCATATGGATTTTCAAATCCTTTAGTATGAACTCTTTAGTGTCTTCAAATCCCCTTGCTGACCGGATGTTAAGTTGAAATTAGACAAGGCTAGTTAGTGCACTTGATAAATCTAAGTTGTTCTGTGGTCCAGACTATCGGTGCTACCTACACCTTGTTTTACAGTGATAAATCGCTTTGTCTAGACGCAACACTGACCTGGTGTTATATGTTGTTCTCTCTCCCTTTCCTTTAGGGAATCAGCGCCCTACTTTAAAGCAGCGCTCCTTACACCTCAGACTACTGTATAAGTTTGTAGTGTGGTAAGCCTCACCGTGTTAATTATAAACAACGGTTGAGAAGTATGCTTGACTTTGTTCTGAGCCCTACACAACCCACTTTGATGGTGTGTCCATTTCTCTGCCCCCCCCCCCTTTCCATAAGGTTATAACCAAGTATAACAAGAAGGAAACCCTCGAGGGCTGCAACTCCTGGCCAAACCAAGTTTCTCTATAAGGAACCAACTGCGTTTAATGTTACACTGTTCATCTTTCTGAAGCAATACCCCTGAAGAATTTCCCTGCACAAGATCCACAGATTTAGGGAAAGAAACATGTTGGGATGAAGATACCGTGTGATTAAGACACGGCCGTAATAGAGCATTAACAGCTTGTATTTATTAAAAATGTATTGAACAATCAGAAATTACCTAAGGATGAAGTACTAGGCAGCTAAATGTTACACGTATATAGCTTTACTAGTAGCGTTGTTTGCTTTTTTCAGAATTGTTTGTAGGTTCTTAATGTGATTTTATGTAAATGTACTTTTTTTACCCATTGTGTATGTGTTGATGAACTGTGTTAGTGTTAACATTCAGGTGGAGGACGTTTGTGGTGAACCCAGTGTTACCAGCTTATTGCTGAATTTATCACTTGTTTTTTTTCTCCTCTTTTTCCTTTTTCTAATTTGTGTCATACTTGATGTGGTGTTTCACGTAGGTAATGTATTGACAATATTTTTCTATTAAATTTAAAAAAAAAAAAAAGGTGTACATTGCAACCCCATTCAGGTTGTATGTTTTTTTAAAAAAATAAACTGCAATATGGTACAAATAAAATAAATATATATATTTTCTCAATTTATAATGGTCCATAATTGTTTTTTGGTTTGAACTGTGGAGTTACACACCTTCTAGGGGCTATTGTGAGCATGTTTCTCACTAGAAAAGGAGAAAGAGGTGCAGGATCTTTTTAGTAAATATTTTTTTAGTGTGTTAGGGGCACGGTCCTGACCTCATTAAAAAAAAAAACAGTCCTCATCCAGTTTTTAGATGGTTTTGTAGGGTAACACCAATCCAATACATGCAAGTCACAACAGTGCACAGGAACATGAATGCTTTGCTATTAAAAATGCCATGCCACAATGAAAACATGTCCAGCTGGCTACACAATGTAGCCCAGTGTAACAACATTACAGTAAAGCAGGCCAGGCCACATTTAGACATACCTAGACTGGTTGCACCAAAATGCCAGTCGAAGCAATAACACTCATCAAGAAGAGAACACACATTCAAGCCTGCGTCTCTGTGGCCTCTAGCAACACTGACAAACTCTTTAAAATCTGTAAGCAACTGGTCAATCCTGTTGCGGTCTGTACCTCTCCTTTTCCCTCCCAGGCCCTCTGTATGGCTCTGTTCTCCCACTTATCCGCATCCAGCCCCCCCCACCCCCATCTCCTTTTCCTCTCCCTCTTGTGTCCCCCCCATTGGCCAGCTCTACTTCTCTTCCTCCTCTTTCTCTGACACCACCGACGAGGTTTCTAGACAAGTCCGATCTTTGAATGTGTTGTCCAAACAGGTGCTCCTCTAGAACCATCAAGGACCATATTGACACCCTCGCTCCAGCATTGGCTGATTTCTGTAATCATTCTTTCACCACTGGAATGTTCCCCTCTCCCCTTAAGCACTCCCTTGTGCACCCACTCCTCAAGAAGCCGTCTGCCTTTCCTGCTTGCTTGGAAAACTATTGCCCAATATCCATCATCCCTTTCCTGGGCAAACTGTTGCAAAAAAAAAAAAAAAAAAAAAAAACAGCCATCTTCCAGCTTACTCTTCACACTGAATCTGTTGGTTGTCTTCATCACCATCAGCCTGGCCTCAGAGCTGCCGGAGGCATGGAAACTGTTGTCCTGAACACCTGTGGAGATCTGCTCTCTAACCTTGATTACAGCATTCCTTCTGTCCTCATCCTCCTTGATATTTCCTCTGCTTTCGACACGGTCAACCACGCCATCCTGATTAATCGACTCCATGAGAACCTGGGCATTACGGATCAGGCCCTTGAGTGGCTGACCACCTTCCTCTTGCACTGTCCCTCCCAGGTGCACCTTGGTCCCATTCTGCCACATCTCTCTATACCTGTGGTGTTCCCCAGGGCTCCTTCCCCCTCACCCTGGTTTTTCAACCTCTTTCTGGCCCCTTTGGCCCACCTGATCTCTACCTTCTCTTCTTATGCAGATGACTCAGCTTTCCTTCAGGCTGCCCTCAGACTCCTCTCCTCTTTCTCATTCCTAACTGTCTATCTTCGATTCAGGATTGGTGTGCATCCACCGATCTCTCCCTTAATGCCAGTAAGATGAAGATCCTTCTCATTGGAACACTGCTGCTGCTTTCCCTCTCACAATCTCTCCGCCCACCTTGGGCCCCCTTCTTTCGCCTTCCTGCGAGACAAAAAACTTGGTCATATTTGACTCCTCTCTCTCTCCTCACATCTCGGACATTGCCAATAAGTCCCACTACCAGCTGCTCCTCCTCAAAGGGACTCTTCCCTTTCTCACTTTCCACCAGACGCTCACTGTCTCCAGAGCCATGGTTCTCTCTAGGCTGGACTACTGCAATAGCCTCTTTCTCAACCTGCCTTCCTCTACTCTCTGCCCTCTGCAACTAATACAGAACAGGACTGCGAGACTTATCCTTGGCCTCAACCCAGGGATCCCATCTCTCCAGCCCTGAAATCTCTCGAATGGCTTCCAGTTGCTACAAGGATCAATTTCAAGACCCTTTACATTGTCAACAAAGCTTTCTGCGCCCGGGCCCAAACTATATCTATCGCTCTCTTCCAAAATACCTTCCTTCTCAAGCCCTTCGCTCAGCTACCTCCAACTCTCTAAGGGTTAGACACTTCCCCAGGCAGAGAGTGGGGGTTGGGGGGTAAATCTCTTATGCAGGTGCCTCCCTCTGGAAAGGCCTCCCTGCCCCTCTCAAACTTGAGCCGGACCACCAGAAGATCCGGAAGCAGCTTAAAACGTTCCTCTTTGCCTCTGCTTTCTATCTCTCCCTCCCCTCCTGGCCCACCCGACCTACCTGTCTGCTATACCGACTGGTTGCTGGGCTACCCTCAGAGTCTCACTATGTCCAGACTCTCTTGATCAGTCACCCTTGAACTGCCTCTGGGCCTACCACGCACCTAGGGGCTGTAACTGTAACCCTACAGTCCCTTGTTCTCCTTCCACTACTCAGAGCTGCACAGCAATGGCTGCACTTACTCAAGACTTGCTGCCCTGTGTTTTCCTCCCCTCTTCCTCGCACTCCCACCCCCCCTTTCTCCTTGCACTTCTCGTTCTCACACCTGCACGATATGAATGACACAAGGCCTAGTAAGATAGTTTGTCTTGTCCTCACTATCTTCCCTCCCGTGTCTTGTCGCGCCTAGAAACACTTGTGTACAGGCGCATTATAAATGACATATATCATTTTATCACAGATTCCCAGAAAAATATACAAAGCCCCAGTAAGAAACGACTAGTCTGGCAGCACCGACATGCCTGTCTAGCCAGGTAATTACACTTAGCAGGACTGCTTTATCAGAAATGCCCAGTTATAACCACTAACACCACATGTCATGCCTGCTTAGACTGGACACGGACAACCATTATGATTTGTCACACAATCCTGCCCCCCAACAAACATCCCCTCTCCCTCCGACCACTACCCCGACCTCCAAAATCAGCTCCTTGGCCCAGAATTACCTCCACTTCCCTCTTCCTCGTCCCAGACTTTACATATGAGGCTCCTTTACTGGGACAAGGAAGAGTGTTACGTAATGAGGATTACAGGTAGCTAAGTCAGGCATTACCTCCATGTACCTCTACCTCATCCCAGTACTTGTGTATGAGGCAGAGTGCCTGTTAGGGAGAATTCTCATTCTATGGCTAATTTCCCTCACCTAGTGAGTCCCCCCAGCAGCTTTGCTGGATTTCTGGAGTTTACTTTTTCCACTTGGTAAGAGTGTGAGCCTTTTTCCCACTCTTACATGTGTTTTGACATGTGTATTTCGACTGTGTGTGTGTGATAGTGGGCCCTGGAGGACACCACTCCATGAACCATACTTTTTATGTGTGTTACACAGCACCTTCCGTGCAGTAACACGGGGTTGTCTTTGAGACTTCACACTGACTCCATTTTTCTGGGGCTGACTACTGTCCCCCAGAAAACTGGTAAAGTTGCCATTTACTTTACATAGTCATTTAAAACTACAGACCCAGTACACCCCATCTTACATGGAGTACTGGAAAGGGTTAACTCCTATCCCTTTTTGTCTGTGCCTCTCTGAGCTTTGTTTTGCTCTTTTAGCATTTAGACCTGGCTACTGGCAGTGACATCTACCCTAACATTTCTACCGCGATTAAAGTTGCATGGACATTTTAGGCACTGGCCGCTGTCCTGGGCCAAATGCGGTAAACGCGGTATGGACCATAGGAAAGAGTTGAAAATACATAAAGTAACTGCTGCCACCAGCTCTGTCCAAGGCACACTTGTACATTCACCAAAAATCCTTTGAGAGGGTCTAGGATGTTTAAAATTAAAAAGGGACCCCAGTGCACTGTACTGTAAGGTATATTGTGCACTGATAAAATGTTACTAAAGAATAGCAACAAAGTGAAAGACTAAGGGAAACAAAGTCTCCCAGTACTGACAGTCTTAAGTGCATGTACTGTTCCAGGCTATCATATTAGCCTGGAACATAAACCTGCTTGACCAAATACTCTTTCTTTTGGCTCCGGTCAGGTTTATTCGCCATTTCTTTGTTAAAGTCCTTCTTGTGTTTTACTTTGCGCGGCAAACCAGGTTTGCCTTCTTTGTTCGCCGTCTTTTGGCAGGCTTCTCTCAAGAAGCCCTCCTTTTGGCACCTGGGTGTCTCGGTGGGCTGAATGTGAGGGTGGGGTGTAGTCACCCCCTGCACAGGGTATCGTTGGAAACCCAAGTCGCACTTTGTCATGATTGGCTGAGGTGGTTGTCCAGGCCGGACAACCCCTCTGCTGGGTGATTGACAACCAGGCTGTGTAAATGGGGGATTTTCGCATAAAAGGCAGGACTCTTGGGCTGGAAGGCAGAGTCGCCACTGGAACTGCAAGGAACCGAAGAGAAGCGGAGAAGAAGGCGGCTGCTGCAACTACAGAGTCCCGGCGGAGCCCTGCTGCAGTCCTGAGCTATCTACCCTTCAACGTCAAGAGACGATCCAGTCCAGAGTCTTTTTCCCTTGAGCCTGGTGGGATCAACCAGCTCAACTTCCACAGGCAGAGGATCTTCTTCTTGGTCGAAATCGCTGCACACAGTTATAGTGGTCTGGATAGCCTCCTGAAGA
This sequence comes from Ambystoma mexicanum, assembly GCF_040938575.1. Classification (NCBI taxonomy): domain Eukaryota; kingdom Metazoa; phylum Chordata; class Amphibia; order Caudata; family Ambystomatidae; genus Ambystoma; species Ambystoma mexicanum. The sequence goes on along the minus strand of NC_090921.1, from coordinate 1,056,974,113 downwards.
GCCTCTACCATTTTAAAGGAGCGCACCTTTTATTCACTGTTGCTTTTGCTGGCTTCATCCCTGGGTAGTTCAGATCGCTCCAGATTTCCTCCTTGTCTCCACGACTGAAGCCACAGGAACCGGGAGTCTGCAGGAACTACCAGGAACAACTGCCGTAGCACCAGCTCTTCTTCACTTGAATAAGGTACTGTGTCTGACCTCGAGGAGCTGGGGTGAACCTATTTCTCCTCACCAAAGGCTTGTCCTTATCTTCCTTCCCTCTTATAACTTTTGCTTCCTCTTTTGACAATATCCAAGTACTCCTGGCATCTCGAATCATGAACTGTACTAACCGTGTGATCCTCGACAACAGGAACCCTGTTCCACTTGACACTGGCGCAGGCCTATTGACTTTTAGTCACTAGTAGGAAAGTGTCCTCTGATTCTACCTGCATTGACAAAAGTATTACCTAGGATTTTTATCCCCAACTCTCTTGTGTTGATTCATGTGCCAAGTGTGGTTTAACTCTGGTAACATTTCTTCCCGCGGGTACACATATTTTTAGTAAGACCAAACTGTCATTACTGTCAAAAAGTGTCTGCATCTGTACCCCCGGTAACGTCTCTGTTTCACAACACCGGTCTGTCAAATCCAAAAGGTACTTACCTTGAATTGTGCTGCACAAAGTGAATTGGTTGTGTGTAGTGTATTTTACGTGTGATTTAAAATTAATAGAATTGAAGAGTTTTACGAACAGATGGTCTAGAAATAAATGTACTTTTACTTTAACCAAAAACCTTGAGTCTGCGTTTGCTTGAGTCACAGTAATTGTAGTCCTTTGTGTAATCTCTACTTCTGCTCATTTACTCTTGAGATATGTCTGGCTGCTCCGCTACTGCTACCACTTTAACAGTGTAGTACAGGCTTGTACCAAAGGTGAACTTGTATTGCCACTTGTAGTCTTAATTGTGTGTAGTGGTCCCTAGGGGCACTGCACAGGATTCTGCCTAACAGTGCTTCATACACAAGTCGTGGGACAAGGAAGACTAGGAATAGGAGTAATGAAGATTACCAATAAGTAATTAAGGCATTAAACAGCACTCCTCCCACCACCCGAAATGTTGGGCTATGTTGACTCGACCTGGCTGACCTTCAGAGCAGTTGCCGGACAGAACAGGACAAGGATGTTAAATGGCACCTGGGTTTTACTGTTTACATGAGCCCAGCAATTACTAAAATAAAAGCATTTCACTGTTAGTACCTGCATTCAAATGCCATATTTTTTAGCCAATTGAAATTGATGTGGGTTTAGTACTTGCATGCCAGGGGAGTGACTGGAAGTGTTGAGAGGGAACAGGAGACCACTCAATTCTCGCAGCAGTCCATAAGTGGGAGAGAGTTGACTGCGTGTAACATTAAAGCTGAACAAGAACAGTCATTAAAATGTGTAAAGAAATTGGATTCCCCCCACACAAATAAGTTTGCCCCTCCTCCACTTCCCGTGAAGTTACCGCCTCTCCCAACATTTGAAGGGTTAGCCCCCCGAATTGTAGGTTTTGTTGCACCCCTGTACACAAGCACACACACCATTCACCATATACACACATGCACACTCAACCATTTAAGTGTGCACCCTTTCACCATACACTCACACAAGCACCCGTCATAGGGTTAAAGGGAGCCCTATTACTTCAAAAAGAAAAGAAATTGTTTCTTTTTGAAGTCACATTGACTTCATAAAGAAATGATTTCCTTTATGAAGTCACATTGACTTCATAAAGAAATGATTTCCTTTAAGGACTGAACCATAATAGAAATAATTTCTTTATGAATGCAGAGTGACTTCAAAAAGATACTTGGGGTCATTATGACCCCGACGGTAGCTGTGCCGGTAAATACCAGCACAGCTGCTGCCAGAGTCATGAATTTTTAGGTGCCTGGGAATGGACAATTACTGGTGCATTACAGCCCTGGTGGACACGATAATTGCCCATTCCCGGGCGCCGGAAAATATCACTCCCCATTCCCATTTGAGTCCCATTGGCCACAATTGGAATGGGGAGGCCGGATGCACCGGCACCATTCATTAATGGTGCCGGTGCATCCGTTGAGTTCTGCGCGCCGGTGCCGTTCCGCCCGCCAGGTCAGACCTGGCGGGCTGAAAGGCACCTGATTGCAGAACTCATAGTTTGCCGGTCCGGAAACAACGGTACTGGCAAGTTTACATGTACTGTTTCCAGACCGACAAACTCCTAATAAAGCCCACTGTTTCTTTTTGAAGTCATAGGGTTTCCCCACCCCATGACATAGAGGCCTCCAGCCTAGGGTCTTCCATTGCATGGGGTGGGGGGATCCCTCAGATTTAAAAAAGAAAGTTTCTTTTTGTAGTCACTCTGCCTCATAAAGACATTTCTTTTACAGACATAATTTCTTTATGAATGCAAAGAGAAATCCAAAAGATTTTTTTTTCTCTTCAAGCGGGGCCCCCTCCCAGGACATGTGCTGGAGGGGCCCCACGCACTGCGGGGGCCCCCGTTACGCCAGTGTGTTCCATATGGGAGCTCCAATGTATTAAACTACTCCATATTCTCCAGTAGAAAAGGCATTGGGGAATGGTACCATATTAGCTGGAACGAGAGATGGTAATGTTTCCTGTGAAGTGAGAATTGACTTGAGTAGGAGACCAGGGGTGCTGCGCTCAAAAGGAGCGGGCAGAACAATGTCTGGAAGATGACTCGCTTCAGCATTGGAAACTCTTCCCTTTTTTTTTTTGTCCTTCCTGTCTTTAAAGGGGGTGGTGGGTGAGCAAAGATGTACTAGAGCAAGCCTGCAGGGGGAGGCCAGTGCCAAGGGTCTTCACTGCCCCTTTTCAGAAGGAAATGGCCAGTGAAAACCTTTGCGCAAAACACACTCCCATGAGGGCACTGCAGTCCTTGGACTGGCTGATAACTTTTGATCGGACACAGGAGCAAATGTGGGTCAGGCTGATGTCGGTTGCTTCCAGTTCCTGCAGCCTTTATACAGGAGGTCTTAGGTCAGTAATCTATAAACTGGGGGGCTCGATGGATGGCGGTGGGGTGCAGACTCCTTGAAAAGGGATGAAGAAGACTGTTTTTAATACAAAATATATGCAGTCGAAAATCTACTTCTATTTTAAAGAGCCTGGGCCCCCTTGGACATCCTTTTTTTACTCCATGGGGGCTTGGTATGAAATGTTGGAATACCACTGCCTTAGTGTCATGCCTGCTCCAGTCCGGACTTCTGTTTCAGTAGAGTTACCTGCCTCTGTTTCTATGCATTGTGAGCACAGGCAGTTTTGCACCGAGAACAGCAGCCAGACAATCTACTTGCATTGGCAACTTGCGGGGAAGTTGCCATTGAGACGGCATGCGATCTGGGGACGCTGTGCTTAATTCCGGACATCTTTTGCTTTATCACGTGGGGTTAACGGCTCCTCACATGACGGCGGACTACATTGTCAATTACGCGTTCTGTAGACGTTATTTAAACGTCTCGTTCTGGCTGTTCTGTGCTTCTGATTGTATTTCCTTCCGAAGCTCTGTCCGTTTGCGCCGCAACTCGGGTCAGCGCTGCCTAGACCCCTGGAACGCCTCGTATTCCTATTACGGTTACTTTCCACAGATTCTGCTGTTTTGAAACTTGAACTGTGTCTGCCTCTTCTTCCTCTGCATCTCGGTATTCTGACACCATTCAGCCCCACAGACTTTCATGGTCTCCCTATTCTGCTGAATTCCCACCCTTACTACATGAACAGCAACCCGGAATGCAATTGTGCCTTTCCACTTTTGTGTCTGCCGACTATCATCTGCTCGACGAACATTCACTTTCAGCCTTGATCTCCTGCGACGTTAGCTGCAGGTCTGTTCCTTGGCCACGGAAAGGACACATTAGTTATCTGTGGTTCTTTGATTTACTTGTCTTTCCAGCTACACGTGTTATGATTTTTGGATGTTTTACTATTACACGCAAGCAACGGTGAACCAAAGGGTTCGGTTATTCTAAGTTCCTTCACGCATTAAGGATCTCCAAGGGTGATTGGTTACTCTTCTTTTTCTTCAACATCAATGCATGTGCACAGGAACTGTGGACGCGATCCATATCAGCTACGTGCACCAACCTGACTCTAGTGAGTCCCTTGTGCCGTTCGGGTTCCAGCTCCCATTACTAACCATCCCTTCCTCCTTGTTTACGTTTATGACATTTTCTATTGGATCCTAATTGAACTGTCTTGAACTTGTTTTGAAGGAAGCAGTCACCCACACTTCTGGAGTGTTACTCTCAGGTTAGTCTAGTTTCTGATGGAGTTTACAGACTCCTGATTCTATTCGAGCTATACTAATATGTTCTTCTTGTTTTCTCAGCCTGGTGCATCCCTGCTATTGTGTGTGTTCATGCCCTTTCCAGTGATTGACTCCTCTAGCTTGGTTTATTAATAGCTTGCAAGGTACATCATTTGGAAGGTCTTTTTTCTACAGAGGTATCGAGAACTGGTAGCCGTGTATCCTTTCGCAGCATCTCTGGTGAGTGGTTCCCATAGATTACACTCTGACACTTCAGTGGAGAGATAATGCTCCGACAGACAATGAGAGAGCTGTTTCGAAAACCAGCATCTGTCCAAGTATAAAAAAAACAACAAAGGTCAAGGGGCTTGGGAGGCTCCCATTTGGTCGAGGACATCCTATCTGGTACCAGTGTGCATATGTGCAGAGACCCAGTACACCCAATGGTATCTAATTGACGCTTCCAATGTTTCCAAGCCAGGTGTTTCATCAGATGAGCCAACTGTGGGATGAAGGGATCCGTTAAAAGGAACAAGTTACTTACCTGTAACTGTTGTTCTCCAGCATGGGTCTGGCATGGATTCACATGCTCATGAATATTCCGTCAGGCTGGGAATCCTCGGTAACGAAAAAATCAGTATCAGTTTTGTTTCTGATCTGTCTTTCGTAGTAGTAACCAATCACTGATCTCTGCGTCATACTGACCACAGCCAATGACTGCCCTCTACCTAAGCCCAGCCTCTGGCAGCCATCTTCAGATTTGGTAGCACGTGAAGTGGCAGTATGACCAAGTGAAGAGCCGCAGAGGGATAGGCGGGAGGGTTCGCATGTGAATCCATGCCAGACCCATGCTGGAGAACAACAGTTACAGGTAAGTAACTTGTTCCTTCTCCAGCATGGGGTCTGGCATGGATTCACATGCTCATGAATAAAGAATACATAGCAGTACACACATGCACAACCACGGGAGGTGGCAAAGGCTCAACATTAAGCATTACATCAAACTCAACATTAAGCAATTCTTACCTCCTCACCAGGCTCACCTTAGGCGAACAGATTGTGCAGCACTGCTTGGCCGACCTTGGACTCCTCCCTGGAATCCCGATCGACGCAGTAGAATTTCGTGAAGGTGTGCGTCGACCTCCACGTAGCAGCCCTGCAGATGTCCAGCAAGGGCACACCAGATAGGAACGCCGTGGTAGCTGCTATCGCTCTGGTGGAATGGGCTCTCGGACGGCCAGGCAGCGGTCGGTTTGCCAACCGATGACAGTACATGATACAGCCGGAGAGCCATCTGGAAATGGAGGCCTTTGAGAGAGCCTTCCCCTGATTGACAGGTCCAAAGTTCACAAAAAGTTGTGACGTCTTCCGAAAACACTTCGTGCGGTCCACGTAAAACTTCAGCGCTCTAGCTACATCCAGCGAGTGCAAAGTCCTCTCGGCCGGCGACGGGAAGAAAACAGGCAACACCAAGGGTTCGTTGAGGTGGAAGTCCGACGGTACCTTGGGCATGAAGGAGGGGTGCGTCCTGAGCACTACCCTCGTGTCGTGAAAAGTCAAGTACGGGGGCTTGCAGGAAAGGGCCTGGATCTCTCCCACTCTTCGTGCGGAGGTGATGGCCACAAGATATGCTGTTTTCCACGACAAGAACTTCAACGGAGCCGAGTGCAGAGGCTCGAACGGAGGTCCCATGAGCTTGGTCAGCACCACGTTGATCTCCCACGCCGGAGCCTTCACCGGCGGGAACGATCTGAACAGTCCCTTCATGAATTCTTTCACCAGACGATGAGACCACAGACGTCCGCCCCGTGGTTCTGGTGTATCGGGAGATCGCAGCAAGATTAATCTTGATGGACGCGTGAGCCAGTCCAGCCTTTGCCAGCGTCAGAAGGTACGGCATTACCCGGGGAGCCGTAATCCGTAGAGGGTTAATCTTCTGTGCGTGGCACCAGACAGAGAACCTCTTCCATTTGTGTCCATAGCATTTCGGCCGGTATGTCGTATCCTCCAAACTAACGCTGCAGGAGCCAGGCCTGCAAGTTCAGCGACTTCGGGTCGTGATGGAGGATGGCACCTCCTTCCCTGGAGAGAAGATCCGTGTCCACTGGCAGCTTGATTGACGGGGACGCTGACAAGTCCAGAAGGTCCGGGAACCATATCTGCCTCGGCCACGCAGGTGCGACGAGGATCATCCTGCACCGTGACCTCTTGAGCTGGTTGATGAGCCGGATCAGCAATGGCAATGGAGGGAACGCGTATAGAAACAGGCCCTCCCAGGGGAACGAGAAAGCATCGCCCATGCTCCTCGGCTGGGGAAACCTGCTGGCGAACCTCTGGCACTTGGAGTTCGTCGCCGCCGCGAACAGATCGATCTGGGGTGTGCCCCACCGTCGGAAGAGGCGGTCCACTAGATCCTGTCGTAGTTCCCACTCGTGGCACGAGCGCAGCTCTCTGCTGAGCGAGTCGGCGATGGTGTTTTTTATCCCTGCCAGATGAAACGGCACCAGAAACATCCCTTGGGCGACGGCCCAATGCCACAAATCCTGCGCCTCCTTGGACAGGGCTGGGGACCTGGTTCCACCCTGCTTCCTGATGTAGAACATGGTGGTGGTGTTGTAGGTGAAGATCCTCACCACCTTGCCTTGAGGGACGGAAGAAAGGACCTGAGGGCCCAAAACACTGCACGGAGCTCCAGGACGTTGATATGGAGGGACTTCTCCGTCGGAAGCCAAAGGCCTCTTTCGTGTAGATTTTCGGTGTGCGCTCCCCCACCCTTCCAGGGAGGCATCCGTGGTCACTGTCTCCTGGTGGCCGGAGGTCTGGAAGTCCATGCCCGCCGTCAGATGCGCGCGGGTGCCCCACCACCAGCGGGTGCCGCTCGTCGGAAACTCTCGTCGAGTGTGATCCTCTCCTCGAAGCTGCCCGTCGTCTGGATCCAGCGCGCGTCCAGGAACTCCTGCAACGGGCGCATCCGGAGCCTGCACAGGCGGATGAGATAAATGCAAGAAGACATCATTCCGAGGAGGGACCTCACCCTGGCCGCGTCCGCAACCAGCATCTGCTGCACCTTGCCCAGGATGGCCCTCGTCCTTTCCTCCGACGGAGAGGCCAGAAGCGACACTGTGTCCAGCTACGCTCCCAGAAACAGTGAGTCTTGCGCGGGCACCAGGTGGGACTTGGCGTAGTTTATGGAGAATCCCAGGTCCGTGAGTAGTTGGACGGTCCTTGCCGTGTGCTCCACGGCGAGCTCCTTGGTCTTTGCTCGGATGAGCCAGTCGTCCAGGTAGGGGTAGACGTGGATCCCCTCTCGGCGCAGCTGCGCTGCCACCGGTGCGAGGCACTTGGTGAACACCCTGGGTGCCGACCTCAATCCGAAGGGAAGGGCTCTGAACTGGTAGTGACGCCCTTGGACCACGAACCTGAGAAACTTTCGGTGTCCCTTTAGGATGGGAATATGGAAATAGGCATCCTCCAAATCCAACGACGACAGGAAATCGCCCTCCTCCAGTTGACCCAGGACGCGTTGGAGGGTGACCATCCGGAACTTCTGTGCCTTGATGAATTTGTTCAGTCGTCGTAGGTCCAGGATGGGACGCCATCCTCCCGTCTTCTTCTTCACGAGTCAGTATCTTGAGTAAACTCCGGAGCCCCGAAGCCTCTTTGGGACGAGCTCGATGGCGCCCTTCTTGAGCATCGCCTTTACCTCCAAGAGAAGTTGAGGGACGTGATGTTCTTTCCTGGCCACAGGGGGGACGCGCGGGCACCTCTTTAGAAACTCGAGCGCGTGACCCTAAGCTAGGGCGTCCAGCACCGAACGGTCGGTGGAGATGGACTCCCACACGCTGATGAAGCTCGCCAGCCGGCCTCCCACCGGGGTGCTTCGGTGGGGGCCCGACCCCACGGCCGGTTCAGTCCTGCTTCGACGAGGCTTTGCCGCCTTGTCCTCCTTGGCGATGACGGCGGGGTCCGCCTGACTTGCCTCGTCCCCTGTAAGCTTCCTGTGACGACGAACAGGCCGCTTGACGGTAGGTGGAAAATCCGCCGCTGGAACCTTTGGAGGCACCCTGTTTGCCTCCGGCGCTCCCAAAGGGCGGCCGCCGTTGCTGGAGAACCCCAAGAGCCCGGGCCGTCTCCGCCTTGATGGCTTGAAGGGAATCGTCCACTGTTTTCCCAAACAGGTTGTTTCCGTCGAACGGCATGTCCAAGACTCTGGTCTGCACGTCCTGACGGAAGTCAGTTGCCTTGAGCCATCCACGCCGCCTAAGGCACACGCCGTTGCCCAACTGGCGTAATCCAGTGTCAGCGATGTCCGTCGCAATCGTAATGGCGTGGTCCGACACCACCTCTCCTTCCTTCAAGATCTCTAGGGCTTCCGCCCTCTTGTCTGGTAGGAAGTCCAGCAGGGGGGCCAGTTTGTACCACAACTCCCTGTCGTAGCGGGCTACGATAGCCAAGGCGTTGGCCGCCTTAATCGACGTCGCTGCCGACGAGATGACTGCGTCCCATCGTGTCTAATTTCTTTCCCTCGCCGACCGGCGGGGAGGTAGACGTAGAGGCCGCACCCCCCGCCCCCGCTTTCTTCCTGGCCGCCGCGGAGACGACCGAGTCCGGGGTCGGCTGTGCCCGAAGGCACAAGGGGGCCGCGTCCGGGACCCGGTACTTCTCGTACCTATCCCTTATAGCCGGCGTCGTGGATGGGTTCTTGAGGAGGGCTAGGCCCTCATCCCAAATATCGTCCAGTAGAGGTACAGCGAGGACCGTCTTCCTCTTGTCCTTGCGCCGTTGATAAAGGAAACCTTCCTTCTTCTCTTCCGGGCAGAGCTGGAAAAGCTCGGATGCCGTGGCGATCATGGAGTAAAACGATCCAATCTCGTCGGGCGGGGAAGCCCGGGTGGGAGGTGACGACGGGAGATCCTCGTCTGAAACCTCGTCGTCTGTACCCGTCGCGGCCGTGTCAGTCCCCGTATCATCCCCACGTGTCATGGACGGGGAGGAGGGCTGAACAGGGCGCGATGGCTGAAAAGGAGGTGGAGGATGAATCCTTCTCTTAGGGGGAGGACTCCCAGGAGGGCCTGGCTCCGGGTCCCCCGTCGGGAGCGGTTCCTCCGTTGGTGGTAACGGCAGTCTCGTCCTTATCTCCGAGCATAAGGACTGTATAGCCAACAAAATGGCCGCCGAGTTGTCTTGCGGCACTGGTTGAGGGGAGTCCGACGGGCGGTCAGGAGCCCCGTCGCACCCTCGACGTTCTCGTCTTCTCCTACGTCAGGGTCCCTCCCGACAAGCTGGTCTTCTTCCACGCCAATGCCGTGGCTTAAGACTTCAATCAGCTCTTCCTCAGAGGTTGAGGCTGAATCCACGACAACCTCCTGCCCCCCCCTTTTTCTTCTCCGTCGGAGGTTTCACGGGGGTCCTGTCGATGGGCATGAAAGAGGACTCCCTCTGCGGTGGCAGGGAGACTCTGTGCCCCGAGGTCGCCACCACTGGTGTAGCCTCCACAGGCTGAGCCAGGGCCGCCGCGACTGTCTCGATAGAGGCCTTGGCCGGATGGATTAAGGCTTTCTCCACCTTAGGTGCACTCACCGCCTTCTCCTTGGGGATAGGGTCACCGCCTCGCTCCCCCTCCGATGGGGCCTTCGAGCTCGACCGGGGTCTCTCCAGGAGCTTCGCCGGGTGCTCGGCCTTCCTCTTACCCGAGCCAGAGCCAGAGCGTTGGCTCGTGGTTGATGGCGCCGGGGAGGATGCGCCCTGCCTGGCGCCCGTAGAGCCCGACCGTTCGGCGCTCCCGGTGTCAGCGGACTCGCGGTGCTTGGCCTTCTGTTGGACCCCCGTCGCCGTGGCGCCCTCAAAGGTCTTAGAAGACCGCTCGGACTTCTTCTTCTTCTTCTCGCCTGACGGGCTCTTCCCTTCCAGCCAGTTGGCGAGACGTTGATGGCGGTCCTTCATGGACCGCTCCGACATATTGCCGCAAGACGCACAGTCCGTCTCCACGTGCGTCTTGTCCTCATGTAGGCAGTAAAGACAAAGGGAGTGTTCGTCCTCCTTAAAGACATTCTGAAGCTGGCATCCAGGGCAGACCCTGAACAGCTTTCCGGGCGTCGAGCTTCCCTTCTCCTGGGCCATGTCCGAGATGGGCCTGAGAAACTTCTGGAGTCCTCCAAAAGCGTGGCTCGACGAAATCTTCACCCTTGAGGGGCGTAGACGAATCCGACACGGGTCCCCGTTGATCGGATGAAGAAACGGTGGAGCTTAAGGCTCTTTTGACCGAAAAAAGAGAATTTTTTTGAGAAAAAACGTGAAAAATAGCACTAACGCTCGAGAGCAATAGCACGAGGATCCCAACACTTGAACGTGCGGTAAAAATCTGAAGATGGCTGCCAGAGGAGGGGCTTAGGTAGATGGCAGTCATTGGCTGTGGTCAGTATGACGCAGAGATCAGTGATTGGTTACTACTACGAAAGACAGATCAGAAACGAAACTGATACTGATTTTTTCTTCACCGAGGATTCCCAGCCTGACGACGGGGAATATTCACGAGCATGTGAATCCATGCCAGACCCCATGCTGGAGAAGTTGATGTACAATCAAACAGACAAATCCAAGCGTGAATCTGTGGAGGATACCACCGAAAAAAACTGCTCAAAACTATCAGCAAAATGGAAAAACTACTTTACACTTGTTAGACATTTCACCTGACATTAATATGTATTACAATACAGTGACTGAGTGAATACATTTCTAGCATGGATTGGTTGTAGAGTTGCACTTGTATATTCCACTTCAAGGATAAATTAAAAAAATTGGGTAAATAACCAAAAAATTCTTGGTGCTAACCTATTAGATCTGTGCTACCAGATCTGACAAACAATTAGAAAACAAGAAATGGTGCCCCAGAAACTCGCCGAGACACAAATAGGTGCACTGCTAACACAGTAAAATACTGCAAAAGTATTGATTTTTATAAATAATTGTAATTAGATATCAAACACATAAGTCAAAAAACATAATATTGCACTTCATAAATCAAAATCATTAATAAAACTCTATATAAGCACTTACAAAAAGTGAACATTCACATAGAGAAACAATTCAGTTCAACTTATTTCGAATAGTAAACACTGTTCAAAGTCACAGTGATGTACAACATAAAACAAGTCAATGTATAAAGTAATTGCAAGAGTCAAATAATACTCCAATTCCTCTTTAGATTCACTGTAACTGTCACGATATCTGGACCAGGAGTTTTGCTATGGATGTCCTATTTGCACATGCTCCCCTAGTCTTGTTACTACGCGTTTCGGGCTAAATGCCCTTCTTCAGGTATTAGATATCAATTCTTCCTATGATTAAATGAAAAATAAAGCTTGTCAATATTGAGTAATGCGTACTATATTTGTAATTAAGTCTAAAGAAATATAAATTTTACTAAACTTCCATACACTAACCTGTGTCTTCTACATTCTTCAACCAGGTCAAGACGCTGTAGCACGTAGGTGGCCACTAGCCACCCTAAAAACAAATCAAAGTTTTAGGATTTGGTTCAGAGTTTAGCCCCAAGGCTCCATATTTCAACTGTACACTGTAGGGGATCTGAGGCGGGACATTACGCAAAAGAGCGCGGTGTCCCGCACAGTAAACAGGTCCCACCACTGTGCAAGCTCACACTGAGTTATTTATAATATAATGCTTTCAAACCAGGGCTCACCTCTTGTTGTTTGTCGAGCCCTCAAAAGGATATGGTAACTTGGCCAGGTATTTCTATAAATTTATGGAAACTCCAACTGTGGAAGAGTTCGTAGTTGCTACGCCAATATTAGAGGTTGCACCACAGGGAAATTCTTAATCCACTATTGCGGAGTATGTCATTCTCGGAAATTGAGGCTTTAACAACGAATAGGGCAGAAACTTTAGCGTTTCTGACGAAGATGCCAATCGAATTTTTAAATTAATTAAGTTAACAGAGAAGGAATTAGGTTCCTCAGCGAAACCTGAAGAACTCATTCTTCAATTAGAAAGATTGATACGACGCGAAATTAATCAAAGACTGCACGCTACAACATTGTCTCAATACTTCAGATCACAAAGAATACCAAGAGGATTGAGGATCGATCTTGAACCAACGCTGTGTAAAGAAAATCCAGAATTTATCAAGAGGTGGAGGCTTATTTTGAACAAATGCTCGCTGGATTTGATCATACTTACTATTGAGGAGTTATCTAAATCATTGATTGCGATTGATGCTGATATTGAAATTGTTAAAAAATCTTTAGCATCATTTGTGACTAAAGAAGAATTAACACAACTATTGGAGGAAATTAATCTTAAATTGGATGACTATAAAGCAGGCATAGAAACAAAAAAGATTCGGAAATTCAGAAGGGATACCCTTGATTACAAATTAGACATTGTCTATTCCTGGAAGGAATATTATAACCAATTGAACGCACACAGAGGATATAAACAACCGGATAATAGAAATAAATATCCACGTAATACCCCACCATCTACATCGGATGCGTCCAGTACAGAACCGGAAGTAGCTAAAGAAGCTACAGAACCTCAACAACCACCTGAGAAAGATCGAACTCCTGGAGGACAAACTCCAAGTACATCCAAGGTATCGGACTCTACGTCTCATCCAACATACTCTTTTTTTAGACCGGCTAAGGTCAGACGAAGCAAGAAAAAAAAGTCAGCCGAAAAAATCCAGTCCATTAGTCAAGAAGACTTAGTCGTGAATATTTCGAAATACAAATTGAGCAAATTCGAACGACAGACTTTGCAGAAAGGCCTATCATTTGTACCCCATAATACCAGTACATTACTGAAAGAAAAAATCAACTTCTTTAAATTAATGCGGAAGATGAAGCTGAAAGCGTTTTTTTACTATCGATGTATCAGAGAGCAGACAAACATCTGAATATTTAGAGATGAAACCTAAAAGTTACTTCTCTCCTCCTGTCCAGAATTGCACATTAGAAGCTTTTCAGAAATCAGTGTTGAAAGATTTGAAGAAGATTAATTTTAAGAAAAAACAAAGGACGAATCTAACGACGAGAGAGAAACAAGTACTGGACAGACTTTGGCAAAATCCAGACATCGTTATTAAGCCAGCGGATAAAGGTGGTGCCTTAGTGATTCTTGATACCAGCAAATACAAGGAAGAAGTAGAATGGCAATTGGATGACACAGATACCTATTTAGAGGTTCCGAACGACCCAACTGAACAGGTGAGGGCTATTATTAAGAAAACTCTAGATGAGGCAGAGATTGAAGAATACATCTCCGATAAGACTAAAGCTTTTTTGACCAATTCACATCCGATTATGCCAGTGATATATGTACTTCCTAAAATTCATAAAAACTTACAGAACCCTCCAGGGCGTCCCATAATTGCAGCTTCAAACAGCCTATTGGAACCATTGGCACAATATCTGGACAAGATCATTCAACCGTTAGCTCAAAAAGCTATCTCATATGTCAAAGATACTAATCACTTTTTAGTGAAACTTCAGTCAGTGGACTTTGTACCAAATACAGATATACTTTTCTCAATGGATGTGACCAGTCTGTATACTAATATCACACATCAATCAGGGATTGAAGCTATGGAATGGGCACTCTTGAACAATCATGATGAAATACACAGCGATGAGCTATTTGTAATACAGTTACTCGCAATAGTATTGAATAATAACTTTTTCATATTTGAAGATAGTTACTTCGTTCACATTTCTGGCACGTCTATGGGTGCAGCAATGGCCCAGAGCTATGCAAATGTATACATGCGACATCTGGAAGAGACAAGGGTACTCAATAAACAACTATGGAAGAAACATTTGAAATTCTATGTCAGATACATAGATGACCTTTTTGGTATCTGGTCTGGAACTGGAATTACAGAATTTTTTTGAATATATGAATAGCTTGACATCAAGGATTCAGTTCACCCATAAGACCAGTACTACAACTCTAGAGTTTCTGGATGTATTAGTTTACCTTAAAGACAATAGATTGGCGACAACAGTTTACACTAAACAAACAGACAGGAATAGCTTACTCTTAGGATCAAGTTTCCATCCAAGAAACACAGTTGAGAGCATACCGCTGAGCCAACTTTTGAGGTATAGGAGGATAGTTTCTGAAGAAGATGAATTTGATAAGAAAGCCAATGACCTCACAAAAAAGTTCCTTCTGAGAGGATATGACCCTAGGCGTATTCAACAGGACCTGACAAGAGTAAAGGGGTTGTCCAGATTGGACACATTACAGACGAACAGAAGAGTAGAGGAGGAGAAGCTGGTATACGTAACCACATATTCACAACAAAGTCTTCAAATCAAGAGAATTATCAAAAGAAACTGGGAGACTTTAACTATGGATCCAAAATTGCAAGAAATTTTTCCGACCACGCCTATGTTTGCATACAGCAAAAGTAAATCAATTAAAGATCATCTAACAAAATCAGACTTTGGATATCAGAAAGTTAAACCAATGACATTCAGAGGTACCTTACCCTGTAACAACTGCAGTTGTTGCCACAACATCATTAAAGGCAACTATATACATCATCCACACAATGGTAATAAGATCTTCCTTAGGCATACTACAACGTGTGACACAATGAGTGTCATATATGGGATAAGATGCCCCTGTGGACTATACTATGTGGGCCTTACTGGCAGAAAAGCTAAACAAAGATAGGTTGAGCATAAATCCAATGTGAGGACAGGCTCGGTTAAATCCCCAGTTGCACAACACTTTAAAGACTTGAAACATACTGTGGCTCAATTGCAATTCGTCATTCTTGAACATGTGGTATTACCGAGACAAGGGGGGAACCTCCAAAAACTCCTACAACAGAGAGAGACATACTGGATTGAACGTTTAGACACAATGTACCCTAGGGGAATGAATCTTGAATGGGATCTATATTGTTTTTTGTAAACTTTGATACTGTTGGTTATGATCTTATGTACACCCCTTTGGTTTGATTTTTTGTGCATTTTGTTGTAGTAGGATTATGAATTTCAAGAGAAACCCAGGGAATGTCCAACAACAAATAAGATCTGTTGCAAAGTGGTAGTTACACATTGCCACTATGATATAATGTTAAAGAATTGGCTTGTGAGTAGTATGTCAAAATATACATCAAAGAATAACTATGTCAGACGAAGAATATCTGACGTGTGAGTTGGATATGATGATGTAAATGGTACATGGATCATTGAGTTTTGGAGTACTTATTTAACCAGCAACACATGCAGAGGCTTCTACTGACACGTAATTGGATTTAATGAGATGAGGGATTCCTTAATTTTAATTTTGGATCTTTATTTAACATCGTCATCGTCCGCTGGAATATAGGGATATATGAGTAGTAATCCTGGGTAATACGATGGATAATCGGTTTTGAAGCACACGTGTTAACAGAGACAGGTTTACAAGTACTTGGTGTACATTTCCCGTGAGAGGGCGGCCGCCATTTTTCTTCCCAAGATGGCGTCTATTTAGGACCATAACGGAAGTATGGAGACATGTCTAGTCTCTGGTAACCAATTTGGAACGAGTGTGTTTCTCCCGGGTAGTAATAAGAGAAGCGGTATTGCTTACCGATACAAGGCTACCAGTGGATTGCAGTATTTTCCCGAAAAAAATCGCAGAAATACAGAGGAATAGAATTCTCAGGTAAAGTTTAACCGCAACTTACCTTAGGCAGCAACTTTTGTAGAAGCACATCGATCCTAGTAAGTTAACCATATATCACTTGCACTTTGAATAGGGATTGAAAACGTCTGGCAAGATCCGGACAGAACGTCACTTTCAACAGGCAGACAATCCCATAAATAAAGCGAGGGATCCGATTTGAATTCCGTGCAGGTATGTTTACTATACGACTTCTTAAATAATCTCTCCTTACCTTAATGATTGACCTAGATTCAGTGAACCCAGGAATGTGACTCCTTTAATATATCTCTTCCACAGTTGGAGTTTCCATAAATTTATAGAAATACCTGGCAAAGTTACCATATCCTTTTGAGGGCTCGACAAACAACAAGAGGTGAGCCCTGGTTTGAAAGCATTATATTATAAATACCTCAGTGTGAGCTTGCACCGTGGTGGGACCGGTTTACTGTGCGGGACACCGCGCTCTTTTGCGTAATGTCCCGCCTCAGATCCCCTACAGTGTACAGTTGAAATATGGAGCCTTGGGGCTAAACTCTGAACCAAATCCTAAAACTTTGATTTGCTTTTAGGGTGGCTACTGGCCACCTACATGCTACAGCGTCTTGACCTAGTTGAAGAATGTAGAAGACACAGGTTAGTGTATGGAAGTTTAGTAAAATGTATATTTCTTTAGACTTAATTACAAATATAGTACGCATTACTCAACATTGACAAGCTTTATTTTTCATTTAATCATAGGAAGCATCGATATCTAATACCTGAAGAAGGGCATTTAGCCCGAAACGCGTAGTAACAAGACTAGGGGAGCATGTGCAAATAGGACATCCATAGCAAAATTCCTGGTCCAGATATCGTGACAGTTACAGTGAATCTAAAGAGGAATTGGAGTATTATTTGACTCTTGCAATTACTTTATACATTGACTTGTTTTATGTTGTACATCACTGACTTTGAACAGGGTTTACTATTCGAAATAAGTTGAACTGAATTGTTTCTCTATGTGAATGTTCACTTTTTGTAAGTGCTTATATAGAGTTTTATTAATGATTTTGATTTATGAAGTGCAATATTATATGTTTTTTGACTTATGTGTTTGATATCTAATTACAATTATTTATAAAAATCAATACTTTTGCAGTATTTTACTGTGTTAGCAGTGCACCTATTTGTGTCTCGGCGAGTTTCTGGGGCACCATTTCTTGTTTTCTAATTGAATACATTTCTAGCTCATGTGTAATATCTCTGGCATTATTCGACCCTCGCCAATATCATGGCGTGAGTATTAATTTTGTATTTAATTTCAGAATTTACAAAATTATGTTTTCTGAGTGGTTTTAAGTTGCCCAGCGTCATAATAAAACGGTCTTACCACTATCAGATGAATTCTCTTTCTTCGATCGCATCTTTCTTTTCCGCCCACGTTTTCCCTTCTTGGGCATCGGCTCTGGTTCATCTCCATTTTCCCCATCAGTACCTTCAGGGCCAGTGCAGTGATCTGAATGCCTGGCCATGGTGTTCTGATAACAGTAAGGAAACATTTTTAAAAATGAAATTATTGTAATGCAAGTAGGATCATTTTATACCACTTAATATCTTAAAAGTGAGTCATCACTTGCACACTAGCATAAATAGACCACTTCTCCAATGAGACTGAGCAAAGCAATAAACAGATGGAAATAAAAATGTGATGAGCAGGAGACAAAATTATCAGACAGTAAGCAGGAGCTGCCTCTCCTAAATGAGGAGTGACTGACTACACAGTGTACTGCAATACTAACTTGCAAACTACATGCTGTCCGTTATATATGGGGGGGGGGGGGGGGGTGGTGTGTGTGTGTGTGTGTGTGTGTGTGTGTGTGTGTGTGTGTGTGTGTGTGTGTGTGTGTGTGTGTGTGTGTGTGTGTGTGTGTGTGTGTGTGTGTGTGTGTGTGTGTGTGTGTGTGTGTGTGTGTGTGTGTGTGTGTGTGTGTGTGTGTGTGTGTGTGTGTGTGTGTGTGTGTGTGTGTGTGTGTGTGTGTGTGTGTGTGTGTGTGTGTGTGTGTGTGTGTGTGTGTGTGTGTGTGTGTGTGTGTGTGTGTGTGTGTGTGTGTGTGTGTGTGTCCTCTGTACATTTTTGATTCCCCTTGCCCTAGGCAAGAAGAAACTAAATAGTATAGCCTAACACCCTTGTTGTGGGTGCTTTTGGCCCAACCAATGTGCCCTCGAGTAACTGTAGACTAGACCCTCCTCTTCCCTTCACATTCAAGCCATGCGGAACCGGAATCACTGGGGTGCGAGGGATTCCTCCCCCCCCCCCCACACCCCATATGGGGTGGAAGGAGGGCACATGTGAATCTATGAAAGATACCAATGCTGGAGAACAGGAGTTACAGGTAAGAAACATACTCCTTCTCCAGCATTGGATCCTTCATAGATTTAAATGCTGTGAATAGATGGTACAATGTTGTTTCATCGTGGGATGAAAGGACGCTGGGTTTTTCTCTGTTATTTCAACGTGAAAACTCATCGAATTTTGTAGCGGTGTATAGATGGGGTGTGGGTGTTGGGGAATAATTAAAGGGGAGGGGGAGGGGGAACCCCACCCCAGCCAAAATAAAAAACATAATTAGTTTTCTCGTTGAAATATCCACAGAGAGAAACCCATTGTTGTTTCATCCCGCGTTTAAATGACCTGGAATCAAATAGATTACGTAGCAGTACACAGGTATAGGAGGTGTCGAATAGGAAAAAATCATTTTAGTACCCCCCCACCTTACCACATATCCAAGGATCATACTTTACTGGAACAGGCGGGTAGGACTGCTCTACCTGTTCGCACTTCCACTGCATGTTGTTTCTCCAGGCAGTAGTGCCTTGTGAAAGTATGCGGCACCACCCAGGTAGCTGCTTGGCAGATATCAGCGATAGGCACCCCTGCAATTATCAGACCTCCACCTGTCTGCTGCCTTAAACCTAGCACTTGCAAATTGCTGGCTGCACTACCACTGTTTGTTGCCTTTATTTATTGTTATTATCCGTTTCTCCTCTGCTTCGCACTTTCCACTTCTCCCCCCTTCCATGCACTTTTCCCCTCCCACTCTTCCATGCACTTGCGCGTTCTCAATGTCACTGGGCCTAGTAAGATCGCGGTTTTGTTCTCCCCTGTTCC
Organism: Ambystoma mexicanum; assembly: GCF_040938575.1. NCBI lineage: Eukaryota > Metazoa > Chordata > Amphibia > Caudata > Ambystomatidae > Ambystoma > Ambystoma mexicanum. The sequence goes on along the minus strand of NC_090921.1, from coordinate 1,056,954,999 downwards.
CCTCCCTTGCCTTGTCGCGCTCTGAAACATGCGAGTACGAACGCGATAGAAATAAAATATCAATATGCTGAAGCCGCTGTTGCTCTTGTTGAGTGTGCATGAGGAGGGAGCCCGGAGGGGCTTCCCCGCGGATTTGTGGCAGAACACAATGGCCGACGATATCCATCTTGCTATGCTTGGTTTGCAGAGATTATTGCTTTTTCTTGGCTGCCCATATGCAACGAACATTTGCTTCGAATGTCTGAACAACTGCGTTCTGTTATATAGTGCTTAAGGTTGAGTGAATGCACGGCCACCTGCGCCGGTGATGAGGGCTTGCTGAAGAATGCTGGCTGGGATATGACTGCATTTTTATGGAAATCCGAGGGTAGCTTGGATATGAACCGAGGGTTGGTCATGAGAAGCACCCAGTCTCTTTGGAACAACCCCAAGTATGGATGGTTGATAGCGAGGGCCAGTAGTTCGGACGTTCTCCTCACGGACATGATAGCCACTAGGAATGTGACTTTCCAGGACAGGAAGCTTAGGCTCAAACTGTTTTTGCATTAACCCCGAGTAAAGTGTTGAGGCTCCACTTTGGCGAGAGCCGTTTTAGGGGTGGGAAATTTCTGAAGATGCCCTTGAGGAAATGTTTTAGGAGCCTTTCTCCACATAGGGACACGCTCTTGTCCTTTCTGGTGCATCTTGACCTAGCTGCCAAGTGCACCTTAATGGAGTTGTGAGATAGGCCCCATTTGGCTAGGCCTAGCAGATCTGGGAGGACTTGCTCCAACGTTATCTGAAATGGGTTCAGGATCCCCAATTGATGTTGGTCCGGTGCTTGGCACCACTTGCAAAAATGCTTCCACTTTAGGTGGTACGATTTGTTACTAGAGGGCGCTCGAGCGGCCTCCAGCACCGCTCTACAGTCCTGGGGGATGTTTAGGCCTCTGAACTTCACTAAGTCAGGAGCCACGCTGTGAGGTGGTGTAGAACCATCCCCTTGCCCTGTGCTATCAGGGCTGACTGATTGCTGAGGCGGACGGGATCGTCTGCGGTCAATTGGATTATCTCAGAGAACCAGGTCTGGCGAGGCCAGTATCGAGTGATGAGAATCATTTCGCAGGAGAATTGCTGGCTTGCCATCAGCGTTCTGCGTATGATCGGGAACGTGTATGCGAAGAGGCCATCCCATGGAAAATCAAACCAAGTTTCCCTATGGATCCCTCCTGCGGCGTCCTTCTGGTGTACCTGGCACATTTCTTATTCGGCGCCGTGGCAAATGGATCTATTGTCGGGTAACCCCAGCGGTGAAAGAGCAATTGGAGTGACGTCTGATCGAGCTCCCATTTGTGGCTCTGGGATAGCTGCGTGCCTAGGCTGTTCGGTTGTAGACCCCTGGCAGGTGAAAAGCTTGGATGCTGATATTGTGGGCTATGACCCAGTGCCATGTCACCAGTGCCTCCCTAGACAATGTCTAGGACCTGGTACTCCCCTGCTTTCGCAGGTAGTGGTGGTATTGTCTTTGAGGCCCTTGACAGTTGATTTTGTAGTTCCGGGAGGAAGGATTTGAGTGCCCCTCAAACCACTTTTAGTTTGAGAGTAGTTGGTCCAAGTGAGCGCCCCACCCTTGCTGGGAGGCACCGGTCACCAGCATCTTGGTGGGTGTAGGGTCTTGAATACCTTTCCTTTAGGTTTTTGTGTTTTGCTGCCAACCATTGAAGCTGCGAGTGCAGTCTGGGAAGAATCTGGACCTTGTTGCCCCACGACCCCGTGGTTTTCGACCAGTTGACAGTCAGGAACTCCTGCAGCGGCCTCATGTGATGCCTGCAGTGGGGGATTAGTGGTATGCACAATGCCATTGTTCCAAGAAGTTGCATGCAATGCTGCAACATTTTGACCTTGTTCGGTGTAAAGGATTGCAGCAGTGTTGAGGGCGTTTATCCTGTTGCTGGATGGGCGCACTCTTGGCTCGTGTGTGGAGAATTCCGCCCCTAAGAATATGAGCTTCTTGGACGGCCGCAAGGAAGATTTTAATTGAATGCGAAACCAAGTGCTTGCAGCCGGTCAACCGTTGCAGCTATCGACCAAAGCGTTCCCTGACTGGATGGCGATCATACGAGCCAGTCGTCTAAGTAAGGGTCAAAGTGGTGCCCTTGTTTTCACAGGCTGGTCACCGCCAGCGAGAGTCCCTTTGTGAAGGTGCGTGGTGTTGACTTTAATCCAAATGGTAGGACCCCGAAATGATAATGCTGGTTTCCAACAATGAAACAGAGGAACTTTCGGTGCCCCGGGTGGATGGGTATGTTGAAATGTGTGTCCTGGGGGTCCAGGGACACAAGAAAGTCGTGGTACTGGGTAGCTTCTATGACCTGTTGTAAAGTAATCATGGTAAACCTTTGAAGTTTTATGAACTTGATTAACCTTCTGAGGTCTAGAATGCGCCACTTTCCGTGCGGTTTGCGGACAAAGTATCGGGAGTACATTAATTTCCACTTTGATGTTTGCGGACCTTTACTATGGCTCACGCAGTTGGGAGTTTGGTGTATGGGAGGGACCACTTGCATGAACTCTAACAGGTGCCCGTAGTGGACCACATCGAGCACCCACTTGTCCATTGTTATTGCGTCCCAGACCCTGGCGAATCTGGATATTCTCCCGCCCCTGTGCGCCGTGTGTATGATTGTCATTGTTGAGGTTTATCCTGTCGTCCCCTTTGTGATCCAGGTAGTTGTTTGCGGCGATGGATCTGGTGAAAGTCCTTCGACTTTTGATTCCCCCCGTACGCCATTTCGTACCCTTGTAATATGAACCTCTAGAAAACTGCCATCGCTTGTTGGAGGAGGTTGGTGATGTTCTGCCAGATGCTCCCATGAACTGAGGCAAATTGCGTCGGTTCTATAGGGATGTCAGAGACCTGATGGTGTCTGTTTTTATTGTCTTGAGGGCTTGTCGATTTTAGGACCGGTTAGCTTCTCCACCTCAAATGGCTTATCTATGACCTTGTGCTGGATGTCTAGCCGGAAGTCTGTACAGAGGAGCCAAGCCTGCCTTATTAGGACTACTCCGTTTGCCACCTGCTTAAAATCTGTCTCTGCCAGGTACAATGCCATGGTGATCCCTATGTTGGAGATAGCTTCACCTTCTTTCAGTATTGCTTTTGCCTCCTTACGCTTTTCCTCTGGGAGACGTCTAGGATTGGCCGGAGCCAGATTGTTTAGGCATTTAAAAATAAGAAAGCACTTTGAAGTGAATTCTGTCCCTCACAGATAACCAGTGCAGAGAGCGACGCAATCCCGAAATATGGTCAGACTTCTTTACACCCACACCCAATCTCACTGCAGCATTCTGTGCTCTTTGCAGTCGTTGCCACTGCTTAGCTTGGATTCCTGCAAGCAGGCTATTGCAATAGTCTAGTTGAGCATTTACTAATACTCCAATCACTGAAGCCTGCCTGTACGATGGTACATAATGTAGGACTTGACACAGGAGCCGAAGATTGTAGAAAATGGACTGCATCTTGGCACTCACCCGAGACTCACTGCTCAGATTCTCTGCCCAGAGATGTTTTGGGCCAAACAAAGCCACCTTGGATTTCTTGCCATTAAGCTGAAGTCAGTTAGCAGACATCCAAATACTGACCTCCTCCAGACAATCCTTAACTCGAAGGAAGGACTCTTCCATGTTGCCCATGTTGACATTTACCTGCGTATCTCCAGCGCAAGACTGAAAGTTAACCCAATGTTTCCTCAAAAAGTCCATCAACGTGCATAGATTTAGATTGAATAGCAGGGTGAAAGGGAAGATCCCTGCAGCACTCGACAGGTCTGAACCGGGAGGGGAGGGAGGGGCAGGGAAATCGGACACCCAGCCTCCCAATTGATAGAAAAGACTCAAATCATGAGGTGTCGACACTCTTCCAATCATACTCAGTTGATTAATTAAGCAACAGTGATCTATCCTATCAAAAGCGGCTGAGAGAACAAGCATAACCAACAGGGTCGGATTCCCCCCAAACCCCCCCATTACCGTTCCACCCCCTTGAGGGGGTCATTCCACACTGGCAGAATAAAGGTCTCTGTTCCAAATAATGGTCATAAGCCAGATCGTAGGGCATCTAAGAGCCGCTCCTTTTATACGTACTCCAGTAGTTGTACTGTGACTACCTTCTCAAGTACTTTATGGGCCAGGGTAGTCCTGCTACTGGCCGGTAGTTATGAAAGATCTCCGGATCCAGATAAGGTTTCTGCAGGAGCGGTGCGACCATAGATAATATTTTAGCTCTGGTGAGACTGACCCAGAGAGCAAAGACTTGTTCACAAACTATCCTAGAAGGAGTAATTTCCACTCCCAGGCATTTAGCCACCCATGCTGGTAGGGGAAACAAGGCGTCATTCATAGGTTTCAACCCTCCCAGCATAGCATGAATAGCCAGCATAGCATGAATAGTCTGTTATGTTGGGTGTGCGTTTGTGTAAATTGGCTGGTAAATTATGGTTGTGCGCACTGGCAATTTGTGTCCATAGGGGTAAGGTCCATTGCCTGGGATTGTTGTATGTTGGGTGTGTGTTTGTGTACAGTACAAGCTAAGTGTGAGGGACCGGAGTAGGAGCCAGGTGGTTAGTACATGGGTGTTTTACTGGAGTACAGGAAGGGCTGTATTCCCCACCCACAGCACACTTACCTTATCTGTCGTTGTAGATTGTCTGCGCCAGGCGTCCCAGGGAAACACTGAGGGGAACTGCTTAGATGGCAACTGCTCTTTGCCTCCGACCCTCGGGCAAGAGCTGCCCTCTCTTGCTAAGAGGGTTTCCTCTTGCAGTTGTCCAATCAGGCGAGGGTTGGGAGTGGGAAAGGAAACAGAGTCCAACGACAATAAAAGAAACCAAGAAAACAGAGCATAGGAGGGAAGCAACGGATGCAAACCAAATAAATCAATGGAAAACGAGGACAGGAAGGGAGGCAAACGAAAATAATAATGAAAGAGCGCAGAAGGACGGCATAGAAAATACAGGCAACGTGGCTTTCAAGAGGCTCCCAATTGCCCATAACCAGGTCGGCTGAGTCCCGTGTGTTCCTCGGTGCACATGGAGAATGGTAACTTTGACAATAACTTAGGCTGGTGGGAGAAGGGGCTACACCTTTGGAAGTTGTGTGGGTGAGGCAAATTGATTTGTATAGTGCCCCATTCCCACTGTCCCAAAGCTGTGTTTTGGGGAATTAATGTCAAATTAGCAACCAGTGGTGCAATTTAATGCCCATTGGTCCTGTTACATTGCCCAAAACATGAGGTTTCAAATATGGCGGTGAGGTAGGACGCGTACCCCATACCTGCTCCGACCATCGACCCAGCCGCAACGAATGACGATGAGATAAAGGTCTGCAAGTGAGCCACCCGCATATACACCCGAGGCAGGGGTTTTGGTGCCCTTAGGGGTGCTCGAATCCTGCCACAGAGTAAGATACGGCTGCAAGGAGGAGTCGGGAAAGTAACCCGGTGGACCACCATGGCGGCCTCAGTGGGCCCTCAGGCGGTGGGAGGCGGCAGCCACGAGCTCCACGGAGGGTCTTCGGCCATGGTGCCGGTAGTGCTGCGTACAGGTGCCCCCTCGGACATGGGTTCAGTACTAGGGCGAAGCCCCTCGGGTTGGGACCCAGGAATAGAGCCTTGCGGCCCCTCAGCGGTAGCACCGGTAGGATCTTGCGACCCGCCAGCCAACGGGCCGGTAGCTGGAGTAGCCGCGGTCTTCGTGCTGGTTTTAGAACCTGAAAGGTCCCGCCCGATGGTGCTTCCCGGGGAAGGAGTCACCATTGTGGGGTGCAGAGGAGAACAGAAAACCTACCTTGGGCCTGGTCTTCCTTGCCAAGGCACCGAAGACAGTGCATGAGGGTCGGACGTTGGGAAGGGACCCTCGCAGGCTGGACACCTGCTGAAGACTGCCATCAGGCGCCATGGAGGAGTATGGCACCAGAGGACAGAGAAGTGCCTGACAATTGGAAGAGAAAAAAAGAAACAGAATAACTTCTTCCGGGGAAGAGCGCATGGAATTACTAGGCCAGAGGACTAATCCAGGAGTGCTGTTGAAAGCAGTCTGTTCCCGTCGACGTGGAGAAGAGGACTGGGGAGTGGCGCCAGTGGGCAGAGTCAGGGGAGGCCATGGTCCCAGGGACCCCCTACCGAACGCATCGAAATTTAAAGGGGAAGATGATTTTTCTGGTGAAAAAGGTTGTTTCCCGTCCATAGCGAGGGACGCTCATACCGTATGGAGGAAATTACAAGTTACTCCCCATAGTGACCAACGTACTCTTAGTCCATAGTCCCCTTTCCTCCATACTGTATGGGCGTCCCTTCCAAGGGACGGGAGACGAAACTTTTTTCACTAGAAAAAAAAACCTTCCCCTTTAAATTTAGAGGCGCGCAGGGGTGCGGCCCAGGGAGCATGCGCTGCCCTGACTCCGCCGCCACACCTCAGTCCGCATTGATGCGTCGACAATAGTTTTAACATTGCCTAATGACACCAGTATTGTTAGGGCGGGGGGTTGGTGGGACGTATGGAGGAAAGGGAATTACGGACTAAGAGTACGTTAGTCACTACGGTAACTATTACTCTTACATCACGTCCCCTTTCCTCCATACTGTATGGGCGATTACAACTGATTGTAGCCCCAGGGTGGAGAGGAGACCTTAAGCAAATAGGTTCCTGAGAACCGCCTGTCCTAAAGCCGTATCAGATCTAGAGCCAGCATTCAAACAGTAATGCTTGCAGAAAGCCAAGGGAGCGGCCCAAGTGGCCGCCCTGCTTTTGACTTGCCAAGGGACATGGCGCTGGATTGTGATGGCTGTTACCTTGGCCCCGACTTCGTGGGCATGCATGCTGGCCGGAAGCGGCTTGTGCTGGCCCTCATACGCTTCCTTGATGGCAGAGACCATCCAGCGGGATATGGAAGCCATAGAGGCCTGATAGCCAGGTCTTGAGCCTCCGAAAGTGACAAACAGGGCGTCTGATTTGCGTAAGCCCTTGGTCCTGTCCAAGTAGAATTTCATGGCACACCTTACATCCAGGCAGTGCAGCACTCTTTGTGCTTCGTCCTTGGGATCAGAAAAAAACGTAGAAAGTACTATTTCTTCATTCAAGTGGAAAGCAGACAGGACCTTGGCCAGAAATGCAGGGTGCGTCCGCAGGACTACTTTGTCCTTGTGAAAGGTAGTATTTGGTTCCGAGGCAACCAGCGCCTGGATTTCGCCTGCTCTACGAGCCGAGGTGAGGTGACGGATACTAGTAAGGCCGTCTTGATGGTGATCAGCCTGATGCAAACAGGCGCCAATGTCATGGTCCGGTCCAATTGGCGTTTGTTACCACGTTGGCGGCTACACCGCCATTGAATGTTCCATCACGTTCATTCAGAACGGTCAGCAACGCTCTAGTGTTCAACCAACATGGCCACTGCTGGGAGGTACCTGGTGTATGTATTCCCAGCGGTCAGCGCGTTGCAGCCGTCCTGTTAGCTTGCTTCTCTTTGCGGTTAATACGCCAAGTATTTTTCCCTTATTGTTTCGCTTCATACCGAAGCTCTTTTCTCTCTGTCTCCCTCTCTCAATGGCGCTTTCGCGCGTCACATTTCCTTTTGTTTTTTCTCGTACCGGCTGTGCGGGTCCTCCTCCTCAATATTACTATGTTCCTTCCATTTTTTCTTCCTTCTGCTTCTTGCGCTATCCTGGCGGCGTTCCCCCCCCCCCCCCTCCTGTGCAGTGCCTTGGTTCGTATATCATTTCTTTTCTGGGCACTGTTACTTTCTCGCTTCTGTTCGATCATTATCCCAGTGGAGGCTACGATTTACCATCTTGTGCCCTTATCCACTACTATCAATATAATCTTCCTTCCTACAACACTCATTGATCCATTCGACGGGAGTGCATTCTCCACCCTGCCCTTCACTACTCAAGAATTGCAAGGGTTTTTTTCTGCCTGCAGGCTTTTCCCCCCATATCCGACAGCCTGTTCCCGGGGCTGGAGCCATAGTGTGGTATTCAAACGGCTTCACTGTGGCTTCTACAGGTGGCAGGTACGTACCACAAAAGGAGAAGGATTATCTGGCACACCGACACGGACTTCAAGAAACCTCTGAGACAGAGAACACAGGTGAGGAGAGTGGTGCAGGGTGTGGGGTGGAGAAGACTCAATGAAAGAAGATCCAGGAGTATTCAGAGGATCGAGAGGACAGATTGCAACGCCAAAAGATAAACATGGCCACTCCAGAGCAAGTGCAGGAATTATGGAGAGCATTTCAAGGACTATCAAGAGTTACAGACTGTAAAGTCCGAAAATGCAGTTCTAAAGCAATTGATGGCCAATCGTGAACAACCACCTCCGGAATTGCCTCCGATGGCCCTGTCCTCCGGCAAATTCGATGGTACACCTAAAAAGGTCAAGGAATTTCTTGAAGCCTGCACAGTTTACTTCACATTCCGACCTCTGACATATTCCACGCATCAGTCTAGGGTCGGGCTCCTGTTAGGCAGAATCCTGTGCAGTGCCCTTAGGGACCACTACACATAATTAAGACTACAGGTGGCAATACAAGTTTTACCTTTGGTACAAGCCTGTACTAAGTTATAGTGGTAGCAGCAGCAGAGCAGCCAGGCTTATCTCAAGAGTATATGAGCAGTAGCAGAGATTACACAAAGGGACTACAATCACTGTGACTCAAGCAAACACTGACTCAAGGTTTCAGTACATTTATTTTTAAACCATCAGTTATAAACACAACACCTCTATTAAACTTTAAACAAAACCACACGTTAAATATACTACAACCAACTTTGTACAGTAACTCTCAAGGTAAGTACCCTGTGTTTGAATGAACCAGTGTTCTGCACAAAACACGATACCGCGGATACAGTTGCGATCACTTTTTGACAGTTCGGACTACTAAATAAACACGTATCCATGACATGAAATGCTACCGGGGCAAAAACACACTTAGCACCTGAGATACCCAGAGGGAGTTGGAGGCAAAAATCACAGGCAATATTTAGGTTAGGCAGACAGTATCGAGAAACACTCAGAAGAACAAGTTACTTCTTACCTTGTAACGTTCTTTCGATGGGATCTTCCTCCGACATATTCCTTATCTCGATAGATCATCTCCAGCTTGCTGGCCTCGGAAACATTTTTTCAGTAGAGGTCGCTGTGCGTCGACGTCCCTCGAGCCGATGTCCCTCGACAGCCTCCGTATCGGCGCTGACATCATCATGCATATAAATAGACTCGTGCAGCGTCCGTTGCTCAGTTCCGTTTTGACGTTAACAGTTGTTTTACATGAATTGGTTATTGACCCAGAAGGAGCGTAGGCTGTAACCACAAGGGAAGTTTTACTGAGGGGATGGATGGGAGGGGCGATAAGGAATATGTTGGAGGAACATCCCATCGAAAGACCGTTACCAGGTAAGAAGTAACTTGTTCTTCGAAGGGATTGTGTCCTCCGACGTATTCCTTATCTTGATAGACTCCCATAGCAGTGGTGTGTAACTGGAGGTGGGAGTAAAATTGCCATGTTTCCCTTCAAGAATGAACAGAGTGCAACACAGCTTTGCCAAATCTAGTCTCTTGGCTAGAGGAGGAATCCAGGTTGTAAAATCTTGAGAAGTTATGTGCAGACGACCATGTGGCAGCCGCACATATGTCTCGAATCGGTACCCCTCTTTGGAGGGCCGAAGATGCTGCGATACCCCTGGTTGAATGAGTCCTAAGATTTTGAGGAGGCTCTTTCCCTGCCAGTTTGTAACATTCCAGAATGGCCAAAATAATCCATCTGGAAATGGTCTGTTTTGTTATCGGTAATCCCAATTTGTGCCCTGAGTAACCTACGAACAGTTGGTCTGCTTGCCTAATCCTAGCAAGTCTGCTGATGTAAAAGCTCAAAGCCCGCCTTGGGTACAGCCTATGTAGCCTTTCTTCCTCTTTCCCCGGATGGGGAGGGGGATAAAATGAAGGTAAGGTAATCTTCTGAGTGATGTGGAATTCAGAAACCACCTTTGGGAGGAAATTAGGCTTCACTTGTAGGACAACTTTGTCTTTATGAAAAATTGTATGAGGGGGTTTACAAGATAGAGCTTGTAATTCGCTCACCCTCCAAGCAGATGTCAATGCCACTAATAAGACAGTTTTAAGGGTGAGAAACCTTAGCGAACAAGAGTGGAGTGGTTCAAAAGGAGTACCCATCAGGAAATGTAAGACTAAATTTAAGTCCCATAAGGGAACTTGGAATGGCCTTGGAGGATAGACATTGGTTAATCCCTTCAGAAATTGTATTACTAAGGGTAACTTGAAATACAATGGTTCCTCTGCAGTGCGCTTGAAGATAGATTGCGCTGCGAGATAGCCCTTGATAGTGCCAACCTGAAGGCCCGAATTTGCCAAATAGAGTAGAAAAGATAACACTGTTGGTGTACCACATGAAAAGGGGTTGATATTCTTCTCTCTACACCAGCTGCAAAATTTGTTCCAACGGCAGCGGTATAAAGTCTTTGTTGCTGGCCTTCTTGCCGAAAGCAACACCTCCATGACGTCATCTGGGAGGTCCCAATCCTTGTATTTCAACCTTTCAGATAGCAAGCGTGAAGGTTGAGGGTTCTGATGTCTGGATGGAGAACCTGACCTCCCTTCTGCGAGAGAAGATTCTCCTTGAGTGGAAGACGAATTGGAGGGCAGATGGACATGTCCAGGAGGTCCAGGTACCACGTTCTCCTGGCCCCGTCCGGGGCAATTAGGATTATGGCTTTCCGGAACCTTCTCAACCTCCTGATCATTTGAGGAATGACAGGAACTGGAGGAAACGCGTACAGAAGTGGAAACTCCCAGTCCACTACGAACGTGTCCCCTAGAGCTCCTCTCGGGGGAAATTCCCTTGAACAAAACTGATGGCACTTGCTGTTGATGCTGGTGGTGAACAGATCCACTTGAGGGGTTCCCCAAAGGGGGAAGATCTGTTGAAGGACTTCCTGAGCTAGTTCCCACTCGTGGGAGACTGTACTCTGCCTGCTCAGAGCGTCCGCCGTCAAGTTTTTCTCTCCGGCTAAGTGAAGTGCCGATAGAGAGATTCCTTCTTGGATTGCCCAAAACCAGAGCTGCATCGCCTCTCTGCACAGAGGCATGATCCTACGCCTCCTCTTTTGTTGAGGTAGTGCATGGCCACTGTGTTGTCAGTCAAATGGCAGTACAAATGGCAGAAAAGCCTTCAGCGCTAGTCTGATTGCTCTCAGCTCTAACAGGTTGATATGTAGTCTGTACTCCAATGGAGACCAACGACCGCTGATGGTCAAGTCGTTGGCATGGGCTACCCACCCCGTGAGTGAGGCATCTGTGACTCATCTCCGGCCATGGTTGCCAAAACAGTTCTTTCAAGATGTTCTCCTGGCAGGCCCACCACTGAAGGTCTCGAGCCACCTTGTCCGGAACCTAAAGGAGATCTGTCATTCGCCCTGAGAATTGCGACCACTGAGTTCTTAGTGCCCACTGAAGAGATCTCATTCTCAGGCAAGCCTCTGACACAAGATGCAGGATGCCATGAGGCCGAGCAACTTCAAAAAGTCGAAGGCTGGGAGACGTTGGGCATTTTGAAACTTGGTGACCATCTGCAGAATATCTTGAGCCCTCACCTCTGGTGGCGAGGCTTTTCCCAGGCAAGTGTCCAGGGCCGCTCCAATGAACTGGAGTCTCTCTGGTGGTATCATCTGTGACTTCTTTAAATTGAGGGAGAAGCCCAGTTTGTGAAGGAAGTGGCAGACATAATCTAGCTGGCTCTGAGCTTGTTCCGGGGATACAGCTGTGATCAGCCAATCATCCAGGTAGGGGTAGACGTGAATCCCTTCCCTCCTTAGACTTGCAGCCACTACCGACATTAGCTTGGTGAAGAGACCCTTGGGGCGGAGGTCATCCCAAATGGCAGAACTCAAAATTGAATGAGAGCCGCCAATTGTATACCTCAGGTATTGCCTGTGTTTAAGATGGATTGGCACATGGAAATAAGCATCCTGAAGGTCCAGAGATACCAGCCAGTCCTGGAGCTGGAGGGCCTGAAGGATCTGAGAGCGAGTTACCATCTTGAACTTGTCCTTCCTGAGGAACTTGTTCAATTCTTGTAAGTCCAAGATAGGTCTCAGTCCTCCGTCCTTCTTCGGTACTAGGAAGTAGGGGGGAGTACCAGCCCTTGTTCCTCTCCGCTACAGGTACCGGTTCTATGGCACCTTTCTCCAGCAGGTCTACAATTTCCTGCAAGAGGAGCGAATCTGGAACTTTCCGAGAGCTGTTCCCCGGTGGATGACTGAGGAATGCGTAGAAAAGACAGGCAGTAACCTTGGGCAACTGTCTCCAATGCCCAAGCATCTGACGTAATAGCCTGCCATTCCAACAGATGTTGGGTTAGCCTGCCCCCTACTGGTGTCTTGTGAGGAGAGTCCTCAGAATGATTTAGAGGCGGCTGATGCAGGTGCCGAGGGTAAAGAGGCACCTGCTGCTGCGGCTTTTGTATTTTTACCCCGTCCACCTCGGGTGAATCTTTTTTGACCTCTTTGAATCGACTGTCCTCTGCCTTTTCCGAATGTGGAATAAAAGCGAAAGGACTTACCTCTCCAAGAGGTTCCTGAGGGGCGAAATGGCGTTTGACGGATTGCAGCTCCCAGGGATTTTGCTGCTGCTTTGGATGTCTAACTTTTCTAGGCTGTCATCCACCTTCTTACCAAACAAAGAAGAGCCGTCAAAGGGCATATTTAAAAAAGTCTGGCTTGTACATCTGAAGCAAACCCAGACTTTTGCAACCACGCAAATCTGCGGGTTGTAGTACTTGCTGCCATGGCCCCACTGATGCCGTCAGCAGAATCAATGCCAGTTTGAAGAGATTCGCACATTGCGTCTTTACCATCCTTTATAATGTTTTGAAACGCTTCCCTTCTCCCTCTGGGAGGCAGTCAGCCGCTGATGAAACACACTCCCAAAGTATATGGCTGAACCTTGCGAGCGTACAAGTAGCGTTAATAGATTTCAACGCCATGCTACATCCAGAAAAAAACTTTTAGCCATAGAGTCTTTTGTCATCCCTGTCCTGTGGAACAGTAAGGTATGCCGATCTACTGCCTGATGCAGTTGCTGCTTGAACAACCAGACTCTCTGGAGTTGGATGTTTAGACAAAAATTCAGGGTCTGTAGTAGATACCCTATATTTGGCTGATAACTTTGTTAACCGCCGGGATAACCTCAGGAGTTTCCCAGTTAGCCAATATTTGTCTTTGTAATGCAGCGTGAAATGGAACCACAGGATCCTCCTGTGGGCCTTTAACTAAAATGTCTGTAAGGTCATCCTGTTGGAATGCAGGTGAAGGTGTAGACCAACCCATGAATTCTATAATTCTTGCAATTAAAATTCTGTGAGGGGTTTCGGCATGTTCCCCTGGGTCTGGTTTGGCAAATTCTATTTCTGGGGAAGGATCTAACCCACTTGCCTCATGTAAGGATTCTCGAAGATCCTTTAACCTATTTTCCTCAGAGGTAAATTACTCTCGTTCAGGTGTTGCAGATCTCTGCAACCCAAAGTGTCTTTCTTGATCTGAATCCTCCCCTTCCTCAAACTGAAGACACAAGTCTGAAATGATCAGACCTGGGAAATGGCTTAAATCCCATTTCCAGGTCAGTAAGGGCTAAATTTGTCATAATTGGTTGAGAAAACGCTGATGTCGTCGACGCGGACATTAAAGGCTTCGAAAACACCAAAAAAAGCGTCGAGAAGATTGGAAGAGGCCTCTAAGAACTTGAGAGGATCGGAATCCTACTCTAGGTTGTCAATGACATTCTCGAAGTCGTGTTAGAGGCCCTGGGTATGACCACTGGCTGTGAGGTAATGACAGCCGTGGGATTGTTCTTTTTTGGCGTCAACGCCGATTCAATCGACCTATGCGTCGATGAGCCCTTCGATAATGGCGTCGATGACGCAGATTTATGCGTTGAAGGGACTTTCGACGATGGCGTCGATGGCAGTGTCTTTGCTCGAGGGTTTGTGACGCTTGAGTAGTTTCTTTCGCCGGGTGCAACAACTCGCGGCGTTTTGATTTTTTCGGGTCTTTCACCCAGGGTATTACCCTCAGCTGTCTTCGAGGGGATAGAGGCCGCTTTCTCGAAGACGCTAAGCATCCTTTCACGGAATTCCTCCCACTCAGCCTGAGAGCTATGTTTTGTGGGGCAGGTGACTCTTTCCGGAGAAAGAGACGACGAGGAAGGGGATCTTTGACGTCTCTTACTTGAATGCTTGGATCTCGAAGAGTGGTGGGAACTGCTTCGAGACCTAGAACGAGAAAGTTTCCTGTGTCGGCGAGGAGACTAATGTCTCGACTCTGCCAAGGAAACTTTCGAAGGAATTTTAACTGTCTTACCTCTCTCAAGCTTCCCCTTACGCTCCTTCAAGGCTTTCGCCGTCATGGACATGCAGTCCTCGCGCTCCGACCATTGGTGCTCCGATCCCAGGCACCACAGTCTCGACATTTTTTGAAGCCGGACCATGGAGTCGTCGGTTCGGATGAGGAAGTCATCGAGTAAGAGTTGGTAATCTCGAATAATAATGAAGAATATATTTTCTGACTAACGAACTGAGCAACGCGATTCCGAGGCCCACGAAGCGCGGAAAAAACGGAACTGAGCAACGGCCGCTGCGCGCGTCTATTTATACGCATGACGACATCGGCGCCGATACGGAGGCTGTCGAGGGACATCGGCTCGAGGGACGTCGACGCGCAGCGCCCTCTACTGAAAAAAAAATTGAGGCCAGCAAGCTGGAGATGATCTATCAAGATAAGGAATACGTCAGAGGACACAATCCCTTCGAAACAGGAGTTCAAAAGTCAAAGGGTCGGAGCCAGATTTAGATGACACCAGAGGCCTGTGCCGAAGACCATACCGTTAGACAGTTCCCGATTACGTATAGCCCAAGAGTACTTGAATATTGTCAATGTTCGGAAGAAAAAGTTATAAGGAGGGAAGACAAGGACAAGCCTTGAGGATGAAGAAAAGGGGTTCACCCAGTTTCCTCGAGTAGGGCACAGTACCTTATTTCCACGATACAGCTGAGCCTTGGCAGTTGTTCCTGTTGGTTTCCCGCAGAGCCACGATTCCCGGAGCTTCATTGTGAAGGAGGACATCTGAAGGGGGTCTGCACCACACAGGGATGAAGCCGGCAGCAGCGACAACGAAAAGGTGTGCTCCTTAAAAACAGGAGAGGCTCAGCATGTGGCTATCCGGATCACTACAGCAGTGTGCAACGATTTCGACCAGGGCGGAGATCTCTGGCTGAAGAAAATTAGCTGGCTATCCCCACCAGGCTTGGGGGAAGAAGACTCCGGACTGGATCTTCTTATTCGTCGAAGGGTAGATACCTCAAGTCCTGCAGCAGGGCTGCACCGGGACGGGGTAGTTGCAGCAGCCGTCATTCTCTCTGCTTCTCTGTGGTTCCTTGTAGTTCCAGAGGCGACTGACTTCTAGCCCAAGAGACCTGCCTTTTATGCGCAAAACCCCCATTCACACAGCCTGGCTGTCAATCACGCAGCAGGGGGGGTTGTCCAGCCGGGACAACCACCTCACCCAATCATGGCAAAGAGCGACTTGGGTTTCCTAGGATACCCTGTGCAGGGGGTGACTACACCCCTCCCTCACATTCAGCCCACCTAGACACCCAGGCGCCTTGAGGAGGGCTTCTCTGCAGAAGCCCGCCAAAAAGACGGTGAACAAAGAAGGCGAACCTAGTTTGCAGCGCAAAGTAAAACACAAGAAGGACCTTAACAAAAGGAAATGGCGAATAAACCCAACCGGAGCTAAAAGAAATACGATTTGGTCAAGCGGGTTTATGTTCGAGGCTAATATAATAGCCAAGAGCAGTATCACTTTTATCTAATATAATCGCGGTAGAAAGGTTAGGGTAGATCCCACTGCCACCAGCCAAGTCTAAATGGTAAAAGAGCGAAAATGCTCAGGGAGGTACAGACAGAGAAGGGGTACAGATTAGCCCTTTCCAGTACTCCATGTAAGACAGGGTGTACTGGGTCTGTGGTTAAAATGACTATGTAAAGTAAATGGCAACTTTACCTTTCTCTGGGGGACAGTAGTCAACCCCAGCGAAATGGAGTCAGAGGGAAGTCTAAAAGACAACCCTGGGTTACTACACTAAAGGTGCTGTGTAACCCATACAGGAACAGGGGCACTTGGGAGTGGAGATGTACACTCTTACCAGGTGGAAGAAATAAACTCCAGAAATCGAGCAAATCTACTGGGGGACTCACTAGGGGAGGGAAGTTAGCCCTAGAAGGAGAATTCTCCCCAACAGTCCCTCATTTCTAACATGACTGGTAATGGGCTACCCCATTAGTTACCAGTGCCAATCCTATTCTACAAGACTTTGGAGGTTTCCAGACTCTTCTGAAACACACCTTTGAAAGACCCGAACTGACTTTCACGGCATGCAAAGACCTTCTGGATTTTCGCCAGGGAACATCAGATCTTCTCTCCTACATATCCACTTTCAAGACACTAGCCGCAGGAGCCGGCTGGTCAGAGCAAGCCCAGTATGCCATATTCCACAGGGGACTCAGAGGAGAAAGGACGAGCTGGCTCGATCTCCTCGATCTCCAACCTTCACCGACTTATTGTCGGCGGTTTTGCAGATCGAATATCGTCTTCAAGAGAGACGAAACGAATGGAGACGCCACAGAGGAAATTTTTACGGAAGTGACATTCCAACCTCTCCCACACCTCCTTTATCCAGAGAAGAGCCTATGCAGATCGGAACCACCCGAGGACTACTCTCCACCTACGAAAGAAGACTCAGGAGAGAAAGAGGACTATGCGCTTATTGCGGTACAGATAAACATCTCCTCAAAGATTGCTCTGAGTTGCCAACCAGGCGATCGGGAAATGAACAACTCCGGGCCTAAAAGGGACAGGTGTCCGGGGCTTAGCCATCAAATCTAGTCCCTATGTATCTCTATCCATTTCTGCGACAGGAGCTCAAGATGACTCTTGGCTGATGGTGGTTAGCGTTATGTTGGACATCAATCACTGTCAAGTGGAGTCACTAGCTCTACTGGACTGCAGTGCCGCAGGGAATTTTGGGGATACTCTGTGGGCGGAAAAGGTGGGTCTTAAAAGATTGGCACGTAAGGAGGGACAAACGGTTGAGGGTGTGGATGGTACACCCATCTCTTCAGGACCCATTACACATACCACTGAAGATCTTCAGCTTACGATTTTCCAACACAGACCCTCAGGTTCGACATCATAAGGGCTGCACACTTTCCGGGGATTTTGGGGATCGCTTGGCTCAGAAGAGAATCCTCGCATTGATTGGGCAGCCAACCAACTAAGTTTTGATTCTGCATATTGTAAGCAGCAGTGCCTTCCCCAGACTACTTATAGCAAGGTACAAGGCTACTTCCTCTCAAATAAAGGATTTTGTAGGAGTACATGCCCTGCCTCGGTTCTGTGCCCAGTACCAAAGCGTATTCATGGAGATGAAACCTGCCAAACTACCTCCCCATCGGCCAGAGGACTGTTCCATTGACCTAGAACCAAACAAATTGGTTCCTTTTGGCTGGATGTTTGCCCTCTCACAAACTGAAAGGAGGGCTCTACGCGCTTATCTGGATACCAACTTACACAATGGCCTCATCCAGGCCTCTAAATCTCCAGCGGAAGCCTCGTTATTTTTTTATCTCAAAAGAGAGACTAATGAACTAAGACCATGTATTGATTACAGAGGATTGAACAAGGTGACTATCAGAGACCGGTACCCTATGCCTCAGATAACTGAAATAATTGAGGCCGTACAAGGGGCGAAGATATTTACGAAGCGCGATCTCCAGAATGACTACCATCTTCTTCACCTCACTGAGTGAGATGAATGGAAGACAGCCTTTCGTACCCCCTTTGGGTTGTATGAATATAGCGTAATGCCTTTCGGTCTAGTCAACGCCCCTGCGGTTTTTCGACGTTTTCATGGACCATAGGTTCTCAGATCTTATGTTTATGTCAGTCATTATATGCTTGGATGACATATTGGTGTACTCCACTAACGAAGAAGAACACAACCAACACGTGTTAGAGGTTCTGGATCGATTCAAGAAGAACCAATTACTGGCGAAACCCGAAAAGTGTTTGTTTGGAGTGTCCTTACCTGGGGTTCATTCTGTCCGAACAAGGTATCTCCATGGATCCTCGCAATGTTTAAGCCATTATGGATTGGCCTTCTCCTACTTCGGTCAAGGAAGTACAACGTTTTCTAGGACTGGCTAACTTTTACCGAAGATTCATCCCTAGGTTTTCAGAGATTGTACTACCTATCACGTCACTACTCAAAAATAACTATTGTACATTCACATGGTCCTCCAGGGCTGAAAAGAGCTTTTCGCCAGCTCAAGTCTCTTTTTTGTTCTGCGCCCATTCTACAACAACCTGACCAGTCGAAGCAGTTCATTATGGAGACTGACGCTTCATCAGCTGCCATCTGAGCTGCGCTACTCCAAGAGAAGGGAGGTGTGTAACACCCAGTTGCTTACCTCTCCCGAACTCTTTCTGCTAGCCAGTTGAACTATTCAGTCCTCAAAAAAGAATTGCTGGCCATGAAACAGGCCTGCGAAGAATGGCGTAATCTCCTCTTAGGGGCTGGTCACCCGTTTCTGATCCGAATGGATCACACAAATCTTCGAGTCCTACAGTCCGTGGAATGTTCTAATTCCCGTCAGGCTCGTTGGGCACATTTCTTCGCACAATACCACTTTCAGATCACTTATCTCCCTGGTACACAGAATACTCTGGCAGATGCCCTTTCGCGAAAGGATTTGAACTCTATCGCACCCACAAGAGTTGATGTTCTCTCTGAACCAGATCTTGGCACAAATCAATGCATTCTTACAGGAAGTTAAAGAGGCAATGGGTTCAGACCCCTTGAAATCAGACAAGCATATCCCTCTCTCATATAAAGAAAAGGAGGGACTTTGGTTTCACTAGCTCAGATTGTACATTCCTCCAGGTCCCTTACGCAAGAAGATTATAGGTTGGTGTCATAAAACCGCTGGACACCGAGGTCAGTCCAACACAGAGCTTATCGGAAGATCCTTCTATTGGCCCAATCTGAGAAAGGACGTGGAGAACTACCTGCAATCTTGTCCTGTTTGTGCCATGGCCAAACATCCCACTGGCAAACCGTTTGGTCTCCTCACACAAGCAGAAACTCCTACACGTCCATGGGGTCACATACCACAGATTTTATTGTGGAACTACCAGTCTGATTCTTGCACCTGTATCATGGCTACTGTAGATACTCTAACCAAGATGGCTCATTTTTCTCCCCTGCCTGGTTTACCCACCGCGCCAGGGATGGCCGAGGTCTTTGCTAGAGAGGTCTTTTGCCTACATGGTCTTCCAGATAAGGTTGCCTCAGACCGTGGCAACCAGTATATTTCTACATTCTGGAAGGCACTCTGTAGACGTCTAGGCATAGAACGAGCCTGGTCATCTGGGTTCCACCCTCAGACCAATGGACAGACCGAGAGAAGGAACGCTACACTTGAGCAGTACCTCAGATGTTACAGTAACCAACTCCAAGACAATTGGGTACAGCTACTCCCTACGGCGGAGTTTAATATAACAACTCCAAACACTCTGCCATAGGAATCACCCCCTTCTAATGTAATTATTGGGTTCATCCACGATCTATTCTTCCCATACTTCCATTACCCAGCAGTTCACCGGCGGTGGAGTCCACATTGGCCAATATCGCTGAAGTTTACAAGACCGCTAAGCTCAGTCTGGAAAAAAAGCCTTTGATCGTACAAGATTCAAACAGATCGTCACCAGCGCAAGAATCCAGACTGGACTGAAGGCACCAAGGTGTGGCTCTCAACCAAATCTCTACCTCGTTGGGTTCGCCCCTCCAAATCATCTCCCCGATCTTTGGGTCCTTTCCCCATCTTGGCAAAGATCAATCCGGCTCTTTACAAGCTCAAGCTACCTTCCAACCTCGAAAAAAACAACAGAACAATACTGTATTGATTGAAATGGCACCTTTTTATTAAGCATACATGTTACTAATTACTGCAATAAGTGTCTTGCAGTTATGCACTTAGTTTATCACTGTAATAAATGTCTTAGTCTGTTGGTGTGCTCATTATTTTCGTTTTGTTTAAGTCCTTTATCCTCTTGCTTTTTGCTTGTTCCTCTTGGGTCCTCTTTATACTTGTCCTCTTTTGAATTATTTGTGTCCTCTTTTCACTGTAATAAATATCTTACAGTCTGTTGATGTGCTCATTATTTACACTTTGTTTAGGTCCTTTATCTGCTTGCTTTTTGCTTGTTCCTCTTATGTCCTCTTAATACTTGTCCTCTTTTGATTTATATTGTGTCCTCGACACGCGTTTCCCAGTCTACTTATCTGACGCTTCTTCAGGAGGATCTTTATGGTTATCTGTTCTACACAATTGCTTTGCTTCGAGTTTACTTTACTCAGTTGCCTTTCCTTGTTCCTTGTTAGGTTTGATATTTGTTTGCTGTGGTTTTTTATCCTTATATGGATGGTTCGGAAATCACTGAAATATGTAACTGTTCTATTGCATCTGTGTTTCAAATTGCCTGTAAAAGAAAAACCTGCGTTACCGTTTAATTTGCGTTCTGTTGTTTAAACTAATACTGATCATTTAGTCCAACATGAAAACATGGTTATTATCCAATATATATGAGACAATAATTCTTTTCGGTTTCCACCGTTTCTAAAAAATGCCCCGTTTTCTGAAAAAAGCCTTTTTGTCTCTCCGATTTTCTTATTTACGTATTAAGCTTTTAAACAATTGTATATCCGTTTTTAAATTCAAACTTATTATTACCTTCTTATTTCTTTCGGAATATCAAATGCTATGTTCGTCATTTATGTGCTCCTTTGCTGGATTCCAATGTTTTTACGATACGTCGTCGTTTGTGTGATCTCCGTGCTTCCCCCGTGTGCGATGGTCCGCCTTCGTTTCTTCCGTTTGCCGTATTCGATTCTCGCGGTTGTGTTAGTTACATATTGATGCCGATGTTCCGCATCACGGGTCTCTCAAGTTTGCAACCACGTGACGTTTGTTAGGGACGATCGCCATTTTGGTTTGGGCACGTTATTCTCTTTTATCTTACACGTTATAAAACTACGTTTATTATTGCTTCCTTATTTCAATTCAAACTTGTCATTTTCCTTTGCATTTCATTGGTACCTCGCATTTTGAAAAAAACATTTCCTTGTTGCGAATGTTGGATTTGTTAGATTTTCTTTTTTTACAGGCAATTATTTCTATGTTATTGAGTAGATTCTTACTTTTCTTACATTTCGTCTTTTTTGCTTGCCAGATACTTGTATGTGTGTTGTTAGTTAGCCCAATGGCATGCTTTATTCATTGATGTTGCTTCAGAGGAAATGGTGCATTTCCTGATCTTTGTTGAGTCCTGTGTGGCATGTATCAAGATGACAAATCCAAAATGCCTCTCTTTTCCTTAGCATTTTTTCAACATTTCCACCTCTGGGTGGAATTACAATTTTTTCAATGCCAAAATATTTGAGCTTTCCAATGTCAGTTAATGAATGATATTGCTTAAAATGGTATGCCAGAGGTGTTTCGGGTATTTCACTGACCTAATGTGTTCTCTGATTCTGGTCCTGAGCATGCGTTTAGTGCTTCCAATATACAATTTCGTGCAGATGCATTGTATTGCATATACTACCAATTTACTGTTACAGTTGATGAACTGTTTTATTTTCTTAGTTTGTCCATTGGGCAATGAGATTTCTGTTTTCTTGTTGTCTGAAAATTGGCATTGGTTGCAGGATCCACACTTGTAATATCCTGTCATTGGATTTCTTAACCACATTTGTTGGGATATAAGTTTTCTCTGAAACAAAGTGAGATGGACTGAGTATGTGTAACGCTCACCTGATTCCCGTAGAGGCGCCGGTCTTGACTGGGCGTATACCGTATCTTCAAAGGTGATGTGTAACACACGGCTGGCTCTTTGGGCTGGACCTCTGTGCACTGTATGTCTGACTCGAAGGGTAAGATGTCTGCAGATAGAAAATATGGGATTAATGAACTGGGTTATTGAATGTCTCTCTCTTCTTCCCTTTCTCTTCTCCTGTAGAACCCCAAAGGTTAACGCTCTCACCTTAGGGTAAGTGAACGCCATGCTCTCCATCTGCCTCGGGGCAGGGTGCTGTAACCAGTTTCTTCACTGGATAAGGGGAGCAGGCCTCTTGACTTCAGAGGACTGCTGTCCGTCGTTTACTGCACGAACGGTAAGTTTCGAGTAATTCTAATGTCTTTAAAAGTCTTTAGTAATGATGTCTCTTGTTTTGCAGGTTTCCGGCGATGGCGGATGACGGGCTGAAGTGAGTTGAAGATGGAGCCCGTGTGATGAATAGAAGCGCCTGGAAGCACGTAAGTAAGCGCTTGTTGCCTGCTTCACGATGCGCTCTGTCTTTTTATTTTGCAGGTAAAAGTTCAGAGCGGCTGCAGGGTGCCGGAATACCCACTGAGTTAGATGTGGAAAGGAGTAATGGCACGTGAGTATTAAAGTTCCCCAATGTCTTTAAACGCACCTTGTTTTGTCTTTCAGATGCCGGAATGCAGTGCGAAGACCTCCGGAGCGCACGAAGAGTAGGTAAGCCTTTGTCTTTCAGATGCCGGAATGCAGCGCGAGGCGTTGGTGACAGCCGATGGACCAGGTAAGTGAAGCGCTGTCACTGAAGACCGTAATGCTAACCTGTTCTTTCTTGTCTTTATAGGTGTTGCTGAAGACTGGATTCAGGATGGTAAGCCTTTTTCCTTAGGCCCAGGATCAGATGCAGAAGACACGATGAGCGTTCTGCTGCAGAGGATGCAGAATAACGCAAAGCAAGATTCATCCATCGGGTGTGGTTTAAATAGCCTCCTGTAGTGCTTAGATGTCTCCTTCCACAGCCACGCCTAGGTAAGAAAAGAGTTCCTGCTTTCCAGAAGAGTTCCAGTGTTCTGAACCTATGGAGTGGCTCCTGCCCCACCCAACAGGAAAAGTAGTTCCAAACAGAAGAGGATCAGAGGCTCAACTGGCAGGCAAGTAAGCAGCATGGTCTGCTGCAGGTAAGTCCACCCAAGCATTATGAGCCCGGCGCTTCCAGCGCTGGGACTGGGCATGTTTATGAGCCTGGTGCCACTGGCGCCAGGACTGGGTCCAAAAGGTCCCAATTGGGACTGGTTGGCACTCGGAACCTGGGTTATGGATCTGCTTCCAAGGGAGTTGGGAAAACCCTGACCTTTTGGAAGCAGAGATCATGACAGTATGTTTTTAAAGTTTTTAGCCCTCCGATAAGTAATACTAGGTTGCTGGTCTAGTAGTTCTTCCAAGTTTTTGTCAGTTTGTAGTATATTCCAATTCTTCTTAAGAATATTGTTCAAAGTTTTATTTTTGCTGTTGTATGTTGTGATGAATCTTATGGTTTCTCCTGTTTGTGTTTTCTTGGGATTGTTTCTAAGAAGGTCTGTTCTTGTTTTGAGGTTGGTTTTCTGGTAACTCTTAATTAGATGTTTATAGTTGTAACCTCTATTTTGGAATTTTCTAATGCTTTCTCTTACATGTTTTTCAAAATCTTGTGTCTTTGTACAGTTGCGTTTAATCCTTAACATTTCCCCATATGGTATATTTTTAGTTGTGTCTTGGATGATTGCTTGCAGCATGTAAAATGCTATTAACTGCTGTTTCCTTTATGAAGAGAGTTGTATGGATTTTGTTGTTTTCAATGAAGAGGTTCAGATCCAGGAAGCTGATACTACTTTGGCTGTATTGTATGGTCAATTTCAAATTGTAGTTATTGGAGTTCAAAAATTCATGGTATTGTTTCAATTCATTTTCTGTGCCGTTCCAAATCATGAGAATGTCATCAATATATCTGCCCCAATATGTCACCTGGTTAGTTATGTTGAAAAAAGGATGGGTCCACGCATGTTCTGTCTCAAAATGTCCCATATAGAGGTTGGCATAAGATGGGGGCATATTTTGCCCCCATTGCTGTTCCTTGAATTTGTTTATATATTTCTTTGTTGAAGGAAAAAATGTTATTGCGTAATGTGAAGTCAAGCATCTCTAATAGCATCCGATGTTGTTCTAGAAATGATATTGATCTTGTTTTTAAGAAATATTCTGTGGTTGTTATGCCCTTTTCATATAAGATACTAGTATTAAGACTCGATACATCTAAGGTAACTAACCAGAAGTTGGGTTCCCAGTTAATGTTTTCTAATTGCTGGATTACGTGTTTGGTGTCCTTTATATAGGATGTGAGTCCTGCTGCCAGAGGTTGCAATTAGTGATCTATATATTCTGAGATCCTTTCTGTTAAGGACCCTATGCTGTTAATTATTGGTCTGCACTGTGGTAATCCTTGAAATTCTTTATGCATCTTCGGTGTGAAGTAGACAGTTGGCATGATAGGATGTGTACAGTTCATGTATTGATATTTCTTCATCAGTGAGTAAGCCCATGTTATTCCAATGCTCGCTCATCAGTTTCCAGTCTTCTTTCAATTTTGGAATAGGATTTGTGGTTAATTTTGTTTAAATTGTGGTCCAATTTTAATTGGATATTACCCAAATGTTGGTTAGCTATTGTAATATAATCCATGGTGTTTAAGAGAACTATGTTGCCTCCCTTGTCTGCCATTTTGACCGTGATGTCTGGATTGTTTCTAAGGTTGTTGATAGCTTGTTTTTCTTTCAAGGTTAAGTTTTGTCTTATTCTTGGTTGACTGTTTTTCAAATATATGAATCTGATATCTTTTTGTACCGCTTTGTAGAATATGTCTACCACGTTGCCTTCTGGTAAAATTGGAATGAAGGAGGATCGAGGTTTTAATTTTGTACTGGCTGATAATCCTAAAATAATGTTTTGTTCTTCTGAAAATGATTCTACTGTGTGTATATCTTCTGATTCCGGTAAGTTTAAAAGTTCTACATTTTTCAGAACATGATCCACTGACAATTCAGATGCTGGTTGATTAGTAGGTCTCAGATTTTCACTAATGCAGTTGAGAAAGTGCAATTTTAATTTGAGCTTTCTGCAAAACAGGAAAAGATCTTTATTCACATCGAAGTAATCCCAATTACTGGAAGGGCAGAATGATAAACCCTTGTTTAATGCTTGAATCAATTCCGGTGGAAGATCAGTGTTGGTAAGATTCACAGTTAAGTTTTCGTCTGTAATTGTAGATTTTTTGATCTCGTTAACATTCCATCTGGGTTCTGTGTTTCGCTTCTTCTGTACATATGATCTACGTCCTTGTGACCCCCTCTGCCGATATTTGGTTGTCTGTTGGGTATTTTTGCCCAACTTGGGTAACTTCTCATCTTCTTGTATTGTTGGTATTCTTCTAAAAAAGTTGTCGATGGTGTGGATAAACTGGAATTTTGGGTACCTGTTGCCTCTGCTGGTGCTTGTGTTGGGTCTAAATCTTTGTCACTTAGAGTCCGTGTCTGACGAGGACGGTATTTGTTGCATACTTGGTTTTCTAGACTTGTGAGGCATTGGTTTTTGTACTGGTTTGGTGATAGGTTTCTGGAAGGTGTGTACTCTCTTGAATTTATAGTCCATCTCATCTCTTATAAATTGTCGTTGCTTTTTAAGTTTTGTAGCTTCCATGTGTTCTATGATTTTATCCAGGATCTCATAGTTCTTAAAAGTTTTCTCTGGGATATTTAGTGCTTCTATTTGTCCTTTAATAGTTTCGATTTCCTTCAATAATTTTTCATGTGTTTTCTTTGCATTTATAATTAGTTTATGTATCATTTCTTTGGACGTATTTGTCAAGAGTTCTTCCCAATCTTTTAGGCTGTCTATGTCGTCTTCCTCAAATGAAGGGAAGATACATATTCTAAGGCCTCTCGGAATTCGGCCTACTTCTAAATATTTTGCTAAGGTTTTAATGTCCCACCATCTTGACATCTCTTTTTTTAGTAATCTTTCTTGTTCAATGAATAGTTGTCTGAGTGACTTGGTATGAGTCTCATCATTGGCTGTCGGTTTAATAGTCTGGCTTAAAAAAAGACGTTCCGCTTCCTTATCTCCATTTGCAAAATTCTTCAACATGATAGTAAATTTAGTGATATTAAGGTGAGAAATGGTCTGCCTTTGCTGCCTGGTACTCCTAATTAAATTTGTAGAAAATCAGCCTTAAGACAGCTACTGGCGCCCGATGTTTGTTGATGTGTGTAGGTTGTTTAGTTAAAGATTCTTCCTTTTGTAGTCTAACTGGCAGCTCTAATTCAAAATACAGTTTCCCCTCAGGCTGTCCAAGGGTTGAAAAATTGAAAAAAAACAGAACAATACTGTATTGATTGAAATGGCGCCTTTTTATTAAGCATACATGTTACTAATTACTGCAATAAGTGTCTTGCAGTTATGCACTTAGTTTATCACTGTAATAAATGTCTTACAGTCTGTTGGTGTGCTCATTATTTTCTTTGTTTAAGTCCTTTATCCTCTTGCTTTTTGCTTGTTCCTCTTGTATCCTCTTTATACTTGTCCTCTTTTGAATTATTTGTGTCCTCCTTTCACTGTAATAAATATCTTACAGTCTGTGATGTGCTACTTTCCAACCTCAGTCGTATTCACCCCGTTTTTCACTCTTCTCTTTTAAAAGTGTATATACCAGCTGAAACCCGCAAACCGGTGTCTTACCATAAGGAGATGCATGGCAGTACACAAGACGAATATGAAGTCTCTAAGATCCGTGACTTTCACTATTACCGGGGTAGACTGGAGTATCTTATATCCTGGAAGGGGTACCGAAGATCGGAGGATTCTTGGGAACCTGCTTCCTTCGTTCATGCTCCTAGGCTGCTTGTGCAATTCCACCAAATACATCCGGGCAGACCCCAGTATTAAGAGGGGGCATACTGTCATGTTTCGGTCCAATTGGCGGTTGTTGGCGGCTACATCGCTATTGAATGTTCCATCACGTTCGTTCAGAACAGTCAGCAACGCTCTAGTGTTCAACCAACATGGCTGCCGCTGGGAGGTACTTCGTGTTTGTACTCCCAGCGGTCAGCGCGTTGCAACCGTCGTGTTAGCGTATTAACCGCAAAGAGAAGCAAGCTAAGTATTTTTCCCCTTCTTGTTTCGCTTCATACCAAAGCCCTTTTCTCTCCATCTCTCCTGGCGCCTTCGCGCGTCACGGTGTTCTTTTTCTTTCCTTTTTCTCATACCGGCTCTCCTCCTCAATATTACTGCGTTCCTTCCGTTTTTTTCTTCCCTCCGCTTCTTGCGCTATCCTGGCAGCATTTTCCCCTTTCCCTCTCCTGTGCAGTGCCTTGGTTCGTATATCATTTCTTTTTTGGGCACTGTTACTCTCTCGCTTCTGCTCAATCATTATCCCAGTGGAGGCTACGATTTACCATCTTGTGCCCTTATCCTCTACTATCAATATAATCCTCCTTCCTACACCACTCATTGATCCATTCGACGGGAGTGCATTCTCCATCCTGTCCAGATGCTGGAAGTGTGCCCTTCACTAAAGAATTGCAAGGGGGATTTTTCTGCCTGCTGGCTTTTCCCCCCATATCTGACAGCCTGTTCCTGGGACTGGAGCCATAGTGTGGTATTCAAACAGTTTCACTGTGGCTTCTACCCGTGGCAGGTTCGTACCACAAAAGGAGAAGGATTATCTGGCACACTGACACGCACTTCAAGAAAACTCCGAGACAGAACACAGGTGAGGAGAGTGGTGCAGGTTGAGGGGTGGAGAAGACTCAAAGTAAAAAGATCCAGGAGTATTCAGAGGATCGAGAGGATAGCCATAGGCTCTAAGGGTTTGTGCGCCATAGCACCCAAGACTATGTTAAGGTCTCAAACAGGTTGCAGTCTCTTGACGGGCAGGTAGAGCCTTGTGAGTCCCGTCAGGTGTTTGACAATCAGGTTGGAGGAGAAGATGCCTTCCTCAGAGTTCCTGTAAGCCCCAATGGCAGCAAGGTATGTGCGGCAGGTGTCCACCTGCACGACTGAGTGGGCGAGGTGCGCTCAGAAAGAGAATGTTGTCCAAGGTGCACACCAGCGGGTCGATTCCTTTGGAGTCTGCCCAGTGGCAGGATCTGTGGCAGACTAATCTGGTCCATTTGCTTTTGTACTCAGCCCTGGAAGCCCTGCTCCTGGCGTCCATTATGATTTCCAGATTGGCCGGTGAGAGGCTGAATTGCTGCAGCGTTACTGCTCAGGTACCACGCTGCAAGGGCTAGTTTCCCTAGGGAGGTGAATTGGGGCACTTCCGGGAGACTGAGCAGCCCCGAAAACCATGGAGCTATAAGAATGATGCAGAGTTGGCAAGACTGCTTGATTTTGCAAATGACCCTATGAATCAGGGGCGTGGGTGGAAAGGCGTAGGCCTTCATGCCGGTCCACTGGAGGTGAAATGCGTCGCCCAGAGAGCCAGGGCCCTGACCATGCCAGGATGCAAACTGGGCCACTTTTTGTTGTGCCAGGTGGCAAAGAGATTCACCTTGGGTGACCCCAACGGTTGAAGATCTCCTGAATAATGAGGTTGTTAAGCTGCCACTTGTAATTATCCGCTCCCAGGTTGGATTCCCCAGGGAGATGGAATGCCTTGAGGAAAATGTCATTTTCTGGGCCCACTCCCACATGTTGATCGCCAGTCTGCACAGAGGAGGGGATCTGGTGTCTCCCTGTTTGTTGACGTAGTACATGCTGGTCAAGCTGTCCGTCTGGATGAGAACAACCTTGCCCCTGAGAAGTGCTAGGAATGCCTTGAGCGCCAGCCAGATGGCGTTCAGCTGAAGCCAATTGATGTGGTATTACTGTTCCAGACGAGTCCAGGGTGGCGAGAGAGAGAGAGAGAGAGAGAGAGAGAGAGAGAGAGAGAGAGAGAGAGAGAGAGAGAGAGAGAGAGAGAGAGAGAGAGAGAGAGAGAGAGAGAGAGAGAGAGAGAGAGAGAGAGAGAGAGAGAGAGAGAGAGAGAGAGAGAATCCGTGGTGACGGTGGCCTGCAGAGTGGGCGTTCGAAAGGGCTTATCCCCTCTGTAGTTTGCAGTCTCTGGACCACCAAGTTAGGACCGGGTGGAGCGATGGAGGAACGCTGATCATCTTGGATTGAGAGCCCCACTCCTGGTTCCATGAGGCTGCGAAGTGCAGCTGAATCCTCCTCATCCTTCGTCTCGTGTGCGGGACAGCTAATAGGACAGCTGCCATTAGACCCAGGAGATGTTGGTACCACCATGCCGAGGTCACATCTCTGTTGAGGAATGCCGAGGTCACCTCTCGGTTGAGGAAGTGTGTGGTGGTCCTCTTGATAGCCAAGATTTTGTCCTCCGAAGGAAATGCCTTCTGGGAGCTCGTGTCCAAGGCGAGGCACAAAAATGTCAGTCTGCGTGGGTTGCAGCTGCGACTTCTTGAGATTGAGCGAAAAGCCCAGATCGTGCAGAGTGTTCATAAGGGCATGGGAAGAGTGGTGAACCACTTCCAGAGATGAAGCCCTGACAAGCCAGTCGTCCAGGTATGGGTAGATGTGGAGGCCCTGCGCTCTGAGGAGGGCCACTACTGCATTCATGAGCCTGGTGAAGACCCTGGGGGCCGAGTTGAGGCTAAATGGAAGGACCTTGTACTGAAAATGGTAGCCCGTGATCCTGAAACGAAGGAAAGAACGATGGGGCTGCCAAAAAATCGGGACGTGTAGGTACGCGTCCTTCAGGTCCAGGGAGCACATCCAGTCTTTCTTGTCCAAGGTCTACGCTATAAAAGCTGGCGTAACCATCTTGAATTTTTGCAGGGTTAAGGAGAGGTTAAGGGTGGAAAGGTCCAGCACAACTCTCAGGCCCGCCTGGTGGTTCTTCTGAATGGCGAAAATCCTGGAGTAAAGGCCAAAGCCTCGCTGGGAGGCTGGGCCTTCCTCCAATGCCTGGCTCTCTACGAGTGACCGGATCTCTGCCAAAGGAGTTGCTGTCCCAACCTGTGGGAGTGGAGGGGAGGAGGGAGGAGAGGCTGGAATGGATAGGCAGTACCCCGTGGATACTCCCTAGAGGACCCAGAGGTCCATGAAATTCTGGTGCCAGAAATGTGCATGCAGGGCAAGCCTGCCTCCCCACCGGAGACACGTGGACCCGAAGGGGCATGTCATGCCTTCTTTCCCTCTGAGGCTGTTGCGGAGGAGGGGGACTGGAAAAAGCAGTTGCCTCCCCTCCCCCTTCTGTTGCTTGTGCCGATGTTGGGTCGGCGAGCGGTCCGGTTGCCTAGACCTCCACTCTTGGAAGATACAGAACCCTCTGTATGAACGCCCTTTGTCAGAGCGCTGCTGCGACTGGGTGTATGCTTTGGGCGTGGTCTTTATAAGGATGGCTAAAGACTTTGCAGTTTGTGAGCGTTTTTTCTTTTTATCTAGCTCCTCGTCCCAAGTGGAGTGAAAGAGGTCACCCCCTTCGAACGGCAGGTCTAATATGTGTTCCTGGACATCCGGGTTGAACTTTGTAGCGCGGAGCCAGGCCATCCTCATGTCCGTGGCGATGCAGAGGGCCCGGCCACAGGTGTTAATGTGGGCCACGGTGTATTCCTTTCCTGTGCCACCATCTTGGCCTCAGCCAGTCCAGCCTTGAACCGTGATTGGCTGTGCGTCGGAAGCTCTGGGAGGAAATCCATAATTTCCCACCAGAGCCAATGGTTAATGGCTGCCAGCATGGCATCCGCGTTGGCTTGACGAAGACGAAGGGATGCATTGGAATGCAGCTTCTTCCCATACGCCTCCAAGATGTTCTGCTCCTTGCCTAGCAGCGCTGCGGACGAAGTAGGCAGAGGACGACTGAAGCCTGGAGTATAGTGATGCGGCAGCGATCCCTGAGGAGTCAGGCAGAGGGTGGGCCGATAACAAGATGTACCCCCCCACCCCCTCCCCACCCCATCTGCCTGTACTTGGCATCCAGGCGTCGATTAACCGGCTGGACCGAGTGGGGCTTATGCCAGCCCTTTTTGGCCTAGGCAATAACTTCCTTCTGCATCGGGATCCCCGTTCTCGCTGCAGGACGTAGCATGAGGACTTCGGCGAGAACCCCCTCTGATGGTTGCTCGACCTTGGGTTGAGGAAGGCCTAAGTACTCTGCCAGCCCTGCAAGATGTTTGTGGAAGGCCTTGGCTGACGACGGTGTGTCGGGGTCCTCTTCCTCATCTGTGTCCACCTGGGGGTCCGGTACCGCTGGAGGGGTGCTGGAGGCCAAAGGCTGAGGTGTGGAGACCGGAGCCAGAGGCAGCCGCGGTGGCTGGTACAGAACCGCCTGCATTATCGGTTGGGGGGCCGGAGCGGGCAGAGGAGGCTGCACAGGGGCACCAGTACAGGAACCTGCCACGCCGGATCCATAGGTGGGAGCACGTCCCTGATGGCGTCCCGGAGGATGACCCCCATCCGAGGAGATTTCCTAAGTAAGAGGAATCTTTTGAAAAATCTGTCCTCACGGGCCGGAGAGGTGGTAGGTGATATTGACGGGGTAACGGGCGGCTGCTGGAGCCGTTGCATGCCCTGCCCACAAGGAGGCAGCAGGAACCTGCCCTGCGCAATCGAAGGATAGGCTGTAACCGCATACCTGGTTGACAGCAGTTCCAGCTTGACACTCGTTACTCCACCTGCTCCCTTCCCTGGTGCGGTATCGGGCGGGTATCTTTAATGTCTGGCAAAGCGGCCATCTTGTCGAGCTTTCACGTGCCTGCGTCGTGTTTGGCTCACTGGGCTCGCCTCTTCCAGGACTGAGTGTGGATCATGAGGTCTACCCTGTTCCTCAGGCCAAAACCTGGTAGGCATTTTGCCCTCGGCGGATCTGCCGGTAGAACTGCGAATAGGCACCCCCTCTGGCATGTTAACGGTACTAGGGCGTGGCCCCTCGGGTGACGACCCAGTAAAAGAACTTTCCGGTCCCTCAGCACTATCACCAGGAGGATCTGCCGACACCTCCGCCTGTCGGTGGTAGCTGACTTAGCCTTGGTACTCGTGCTGGTATGAGAACCTGACCGGTCCATGCCGTGTGGGTGAGTCCCTCGAAAAGAGTCACCCTTGTGGGGTGTGCTGGAAAAGAGTGGCCCTACCTTTGACCAAGTCCTTCAGGTCCTCTAGAGGTAATCTCTGGAAGAGCTCCCTCCACCTGGCTAGTCTGTTCTTCAGAGACCTTGAGGAAAGCGCGATGCACGTGGTACAAGCTTGCCAGGCAATTTAGGGATAGGGCATGGGGATCTGAAGTTGGAAAGAGCCCGTCGCAGGATGTACACCAGCTGAACCCTGTAGAAGTCGACATGTGCCGAGGAGGACGACTGTGTACCTGAATGATAGAGGCAAAAAAGACAGAAGAGTAGAAGTATCCGCACGTGGAATTACGTGGCCAAAGCCAAACCCAGGAGCACTGGTGAATTCAGCCCGTTCCTGTCGATGTGTAAAATGGGACTGAGGTGTGGCGCCGGAGGGCGGAGTCAGGGCAGCGCATGCTCCCAGGGCAGCTCATCATCGCGCCTCTAAATTTAAAAGGAAAGAAGGTTTTTTTTCTGGTGAAAAAGGTTCGGTCTCCCGTCCCTAGGAAGGGACGCCCATGCAGTATGGAGGAAAGGGGACGGGATGCAAGAGTACCTGTGGATACTACTGAGGGAAACCAAGGGTCCGCAAAGTTATGGCACCAAAAATGCACGCGAGACTATAGCCTGCCCCCCCCCCACTGGAGACACGCTCTCTAAGGCTGCTACTGATGAGGGGAACTGGATGAAGCCCTTGCTCCCGCTCCCCCACCGTTTTTGTTGCTTGCACCGGTGCCGACTCAGTGAGCGGTCAGGTTGTCTTGACCTCCATTCCTGGAATCCCCAAAACCCGCCAAACGCCTGCCCCTTATCAGAGCCTTGATGAGACTGGATGTACGCCTTGGGCATGGCTTTCGTAAGAATAGAGACTGCTGTTTGTGAGCTGTTCTTATCAAATTCCTCGTCGGTGGTAGAGGGGAAGAGGTTACTAAGCTCAAAAGGAAGGTCCAATGTGCGATCCTGGACATCAGGGTTGAACTTTGTAGGCCATTGGCAGGCTTGAACTACCAGCTTGGATTCTCCTAGACCCGCCTTAAAGCGCAACTGGCTCTGCGCCGGGAGTTTCGGAAGGAAGTCCGATATTGGCTTCACGCAGGTGCAGGGAGGTGTTTGAGTACAGCTTTTTCCTGTACGCCTCCAAGAGCTTCTCTTCCTTGCCTAGCAGCGCAGAGGACAAGTTGGCCGAGGACGACTGAGGCTTAGAGTAGAGTAACACTTCATCGATCACCGACGAGTGCGGCTGGGGGTGCTTTGATAGCAAGAGTGTATCCCCTCCATCTGTCTATACTTGGCATCGAGGCGCCGATTGACAGGCTGAGCCGAGTGTGGCTTGAGCCAACCCTTCTTATCCAGAGCGAGGACATCCTGCTGCATCGGGGCACCCGTCTTGGTATGGGGTCTTAGGGAGAGGACCTCTGTGAAGACCTCCCTCCCCCCCACCCCCCGGAGCTGCTCTACCTCGGGATGAGGAAGGCCCAGATATTCTGCCAAACCTGCAAGCCTGTCGTGAAAGGCCTTCACTGAAGACGGTGCCTCAGGGTCCTCCTCCACATGTGTGTCCGCCTGGGTGTCCGGATGGTCCGCAGCAGGAGAAGGGCTGCGGGGGAGAGACCGGAGCCAGAAGCTGCTACAGAGGTTGGCTCAAAACCGAATACGCTCGGGGTGGATTCGAAGGAGCCGGCAGCGGGGGCTGCGCTGGGGCCTGTGATGCCAGAGCCATGGAAGGAATGACTATCTCTTTCACCCGACTGCTCTGTTCCTATGAGTAGCATCGGATGAGCGGTCATGTTGACTGGCGCAGCAGCCATTTTGTCGGGCTGTGTGCCAGAGTCGTGGTGCATGGCCCTCCGGACACAGCCTCGCCCAAGACTCTTGGTGTTGGAACATGAGGCCTATCCCACACCTTAGGTCTAGGACTGGAAGACGTATCACCCACGGCATTGTCGTCGATAGTGCTGCGTCCAGGCGCCCCTCGGACATGGAGCCGATATTAGGGTGTAGACCCGGTACAGGTCCCTCAGCACTGATTCCGATAGGTTCGAAGACCCCTCAGCCGTAAGGCCCGCAGCTGGGTTAGCCTTGGTGCGTGCGCTGATAACAGAACAAGAGAGGTTCCTCGCTCTTGGGCGTTTCCTCAGGAAGGAGTTGTCATGATCACTGGCAAGGCACCATGTATAGTTGCTCAAAAGAATTGGACTTTAGCCTACTGCTCTTGGTCAGTGCATAAACTAAGTCTTGTAGAAGGGTGTTTCCATGAGTAGGTAATGAATTTCCTGATTACCTAATATGGCCGCCCAGTTGGTAGCCTGGAGGTTGCAGTGTTGCTCTTTGCATTCAGCTCAGTTCCCCTTATAAGCCCCGCCCAATGTGAGGTCTCCACTTCGCGTTGGTTCTGCTTCCTTGCAGTGGAACGCTACCGCGGTTCCTTTTCAAAGTCCTGTATTCTATTTCAGAACCTTTAATTTGAGTCATTCCCAGTTTTAATTCCTTTACTTCCCCCTCCATCCACTCCGTTTATTTTTTGTATATATTTTCCCGTCACCTCAACGAAGGTTTTGGTTTCCAGTCAGACACAACGCTCCGTTAATACTTCTCTCAGGCTTCCTCAACATTCCATGTCAATTCAATGCTGAATCGACGTTCTACTTAATCGCAAGTAGCAATAGAATTCAGTTTCGTGGAAGGACTGTTTTATTATTCAGTTCCTATGCCTTTTCTCTGAGAAAGATAAAACGCATGTCATTGTGTCAAAGTTTGCAGTAGAAGAAATGTAACGTTCCGTTTTTCAGATTACGGTTCATGCGGCCGTCCGCCGTAGGAAGTCATATAAAGTTAATTGCCGACAGGTTTGTTTTGTGTATGCTGGGACTAGACACATGCACGGTTCCTGTTAAAAATGCTCATTTAATTCAATGGGTCCACGTCTCCTTAACTTCCGCTGACTTTAAAACTACAAAGCCAAGCATCTTATTTACACGCTCCACGTGTCACATGAATTTCGACAGCTGCCTTCACTTCGTTCTGTTTCCATTTCGCAAGTTGCATACTTGGATCCTCAATGGAAAATGCATCACGTATTTAATGAATCCAACTGCGGCCACGACACATATCTTTATCTCCACAACTCAGAACTTCCATTTAATCAGCTCCTGTCAGGAAGACTATTAAACCAGCTGGCCATTAAATAAAAATCAGTTTTTCTTCAAACTCTTGCTGACTGAGCCCACCACCTTATTTTTGGATAAGCACCATTTAAGGTTCCATGAATTCCTATGTGCCCAATTACAGTACAGTGCTCCCATCCACTTGACACCATCTCTTCAGAACTAGCGCCCCTGCACCATTGCAGGGTGGAGAGCTCATCATATAAACAATACAGGCGAGCAGAACTATCTTCCCATTCTTTCTTTGAGAATCATCACCAGTTAAAAACTCAACCCTAGGCACTGTGGACGGAGTTAAAGAGGTGCAAGCTCTCTCTAAGAGAATAATCGCTGTTATATTTTTGCAGGACCTTCCTGCCTTGCTTACCAAAGAGAAAACCCCCTGAGGAATAAACACAGACCTGGGTGCCCCCGCAGAGTTCAGGTAAGCACTACAGGAGTCGCCCTTACACGGTGCGATGGAAAATGACGGCCCTACCTTGGGCCTCGATCTCTGCTGGAAAAACTTCGTCAGGTCCTTTGGCGGCGATGCTTCAAAGAGTTCTCTCCACCTACCTAGCCTGTTCTTCAGTGCACGTGGATTCAGAGAGTCGCATGCGGTGCCACCTTCCCAGCCGTGGTGAGGGCCAAGGCAGCAGAGGCAAAGAGCGCAGGGGTCAGACGTGGGAAAGAGTCCCTCGCAAGCTGGACACCTGCTGAAACCTGCTGTAGCTGACATGCGGTGGGGAGGAGTGTGACGCCAGAGGACCAAGTACCTAGATGCCAAAGACAAAAAGATACAAGAAGAATTCGGGGAAGAGCGTGTGAAATTAGATGGCAAAGCCAAAGAGGAGCGCTGGTGAAATCTGCCCGTTCCAGTCGATGCAGAAAGAGTGGCGGCGGTGTAAGGAAGCGCATGCTCCCAGGGCCGCACCCCTAAATTTAAAGGGGAAGGAGGTTTTTCTGGTGAAAAAGGTTCCTTCTCCCGTCCCTAGGAAGGGACGCCCATACAGCAAGGAGGAAAGGGGACGGGATGTAGGAGTAGGAAGAAATACACAGCTGTTGGAGGGGTGCTCTGTGTCCCCTCCAACACATGGCACCACGGCATCATGGACCAGTGGGTGGCAGTACGGGGGTACCCCTCCCGCTTCAAAGCCCCTTAAGACTGCCACAAGGGAAAACAGACCTGGGCCAACAGAGAGGTACCTGGACCCTGCCCGTGTGTATGGTGTAAACTGACTAGGGTGAGGGTGCAGACTGCCTCATTAAGAAGCACCTAATTAGCCCTGCTCCATCAAAAAGCACTCCGTCAGGACCTGGAGAGCAGTGTGGGGGGTTTGAGGGGTAGGGGGTTTCGCACCAGCTGCAGAAGTTGAGACAAACCTGAAACACTTGTGTACGAGTGCGATTTAAATAAATAAAAATAGAAACCGGTGGTGGCCCCAGCCAAGAGCAAGCACGAAGACCGGCGAATGAAGCAGAATGTCAAAGGACTCCAAGTCGTCCAAGTGCACCAGCATACAGGCCTTTTTGACAACACCTGCAAAGCAGGTCCCACCCACGGAAGGTATGGCACGACAACGCTGTGTCGGGATCACATCCTGCGCCCAGTGCGCCACTTCTCATGCCTGAATTTCTCACCCAGTGCCTTGACTTGCTCTGGCAGGAAAAGGATTCGCTACAATTGGAGATCACCGAACTTCGCGAGGAGATGCTGGAGTCTACTACCGAGATCAGGAGGGAGGTGGTGGCCCTGGGAAAAAGGGTGGACCACAAGGAGCGCTAACTTACAAGGCTCGAGACGGAAATAAGAGGTCCAAGGAAGAATGTCAGCCCTCCAGGACAGCAATGAGGCTGTTCTCCAGGTGAACTTCATGCACGAAATAGCCAAGGGGAATGACATACAAGATTGTGTTTGTTAACTCTTCTCGCAGATCATGTCGAGCAATCCCTGTGAAGCTATCAAGATGGACAGGGTGCCCAGAGTGGGTCCGAAGAGAGATGACAAAAACTGCCCCCACCCCCCTGAGATATTGTGGTACAATTTCACGATTACAGAGTTAAGGAGGCAATAAGGGTGAACCGCATCCAGTTTTCACAACTAAACAGTCCTAATATTTAAAGATGTCACCCAGCCCACTCTGGCAAAGCAACAGATGTTGAAGCCAATCACTGAGGAGCTACGGCATCAAGACATCCGATATAGATGGACGTACCCATTCGGCCTCCACTTCAAAATGGGCGATGCAGTGCACATGGTATTTACTGCGGAAGAAGGAGCCAGGCTACTGAGTCTCACGATGCACAAATAGGGAGCAACCCAAGCCACAGCAAACCATGGAGGGGCCAAAGGGGAGGGCTTGCCAGATGGCCCCGAGTTCCAGCCAGTTGATGTGGGACTCCTGCCGGGTCCAGACTCCATGGACACTGGTGGTCCAGGTTGGCTCCCCAGCCCTCTAGGGAGGAGTCTGTAGCGATGATGACCAGCTGGTATGGCTGCCGGAAGGGCTTGCCCGTCACAGGTTGCAGTCCTTGGAACACCAAGTGAGGTCCGAGTGGAGAGCAGGCTCCGCCTGGGAGCCATTCTCCTGATTCCATGAGGCTGCGAAGTGCAGCTGTAACCTCCTCATCCTGAGTCTCGTGTGTGTGTGTGTGGCACGGCCAGGACGACAGCTGCCATGATACCCAGTAAGTGTTGGTACCACCAGGCCGAGGTCACTGCCATTACGCACAAGAAGTGCATAATGGCCCTCTCGATGCCCGTAATCCTGTCCTCTGAGGGAAAAGACCTTCTCAGAGCTTGTATCCAGATGAGGCCCAGGAAGGTGAGGCTCTGTGTGGGCCGCAGCTGAGACTTCGAGGTTGATGGTAAACCCCAGGTCGTGGAGTGTGCTCATAAGTGCGGAGGAAGTGTGGGTAACCCCCTCCGGAGATCTCACCCTGACGAGCCAGTCCAGATACGGGTAGACATGGTGGCCTTGGGCCCTGAGGAGGGCTGCCACTGCATTCATGAGTCTGTTTAATACTCTGGGGGCTGAGTTGAGGCCTCCAAAGGTTAGCACCTTGCACTGGAAATGGCAGCCCATGATCCTAAAGCGTAGGAAGGAGTGATGCAGCTGCCAAATCGGGACGTGTAGGTAGGCATCGTTCAGATCCAAGGAGCACATCCAGTCTCCCTTTTCTAGTGTCTCCGCAATGAGTGCTGGCGTAATCATCTTGAATTTCTGAAAAGGGAGGAAGAGGTTGAGGGTGAATAGGTCCAACAACTCTCAGCCTGGTTCTTTGTTTGTATGGCGAAAATTCTGGAATAGAGGCTTAATCCTCTCTGGGATGCTGGGACCTCTTCCACTGCCTGGATCTCGATGAGCGACGGGATCACTGCGAAACAGTCCATTCCAATCTGTAGGGGAGGAGGGAGGAGAGTGAGGTACCGGTAGGCGCTACCCCGTGGAAACTACAAAGAGGATCGAGGGGTCCACAAAATTCTGGTGCCAAAATGCACGTGAGAGGCAAGCCTGCCCCCCACCGGAGACACGTGGACCCACAGGGACGCATCATGCTTTCTTTCCTTATGAGGCTGCTGCTGAGGTGGGGGATTGGAGGATGCCCTTGCCCCCCCCCCCTTTTTGTTGTTTGCGCCGGAGCATTGTTGACTCGGCGAGCAGTCAGGCTGCCTCGACCTCCGTTCCTAGAAGCCCTGAAACCTGCGAACAACTGCCCCCCTGTCAGAGCGTTGATGCGACTCCATGTACGCCTTGGGCGTGGCCTTCGTTAGGCTAGAGACTTTGCAGTTTGATAGCTATTCTTTCTATCTAATTCCTCGTCGGTGGCAGAGTGAAAGAGGTCACTACCCTCAAACAAAAAGGTCCAATATGGGTTCCGGGATGTCGGGGTTAAACTTAGTAGACCGAAGCCAGGCCGTCCTTCTCATGTCCGTGGCGATGCATATGGCCCGGCACGAGGTATCTATGTGGGCCACGGTGGACTCCATGATGTCCTGCACTATCAGCTTGGCTTCGCCTAGATCCACCTTGAAGCATGCCTGGCTCTGCACCAGAAGTTCTTGAATGAAGTCTGCAATTTCCCGCCAAAGCCTCTGGTTAATGGCTGCCAGTATCAGAGTGCAGTTGCAGGTGTGCCAACAACAAGAGTGCATCTCCCTCCATCGGTCTATACTTGGCATCAAGGCGCCGATTGACAGGTTGGGCCGAGTGTGGCTTGAGCCACCCTTTCTTGGCCAGAGCCACAACGTCCTTCTGCATCGGGATACTCGTCTTGGTAGGAGGTCTTAAGTTGAGGACTTCTGCCAAGACTCCCTCCTTAAGCTACTCGATCTCTGGTTGAGGAAGTCCCAAATATTCTGCAAAACCTGCAAGCCTGTTGTGGAAGGCCTTTGCTGACGACAGCGTGTCTGGGTCCTGCTCGTCCTTGTCTGTATCCACCAGAGTGTCCGGCTGGCCCAGAGCGGGTGGAGGAGTGCTGGGTGCTGTGGGCTGCAGTGTGGAAGCCAGAGGCTGTTGTGGAGCCGCCTGAACTGAGAGAGGTAGGGGAGCCGGAATCGAAGGAGACGGCAGGGGCAGCGGGAGCTGCACTGGGGCCTGTGGTGCCAGAGCCACGGGAATAATGACTAAAGGCGCCGGTGGATTGACCGGAGGGAACAAGTCCCTGACTGCATCCCGCAGGATCGCCCCCATCTGAGGGGTTC
Source organism: Ambystoma mexicanum (assembly GCF_040938575.1). NCBI lineage: Eukaryota > Metazoa > Chordata > Amphibia > Caudata > Ambystomatidae > Ambystoma > Ambystoma mexicanum. The sequence goes on along the minus strand of NC_090921.1, from coordinate 1,056,915,044 downwards.
GCATCAGCCCCCGGAACCTTTTGAAGAACCCGTCTTCGGAGGCTGAAGAGGTGGCAGGTGATATTGACGGAGTGGCTGGGGGCTTCTGGGGCCAGAGAGCACTCGGTCTGGTTTGCAGGGGGAACCTGCCCTGCTGATGGATAAACTGTAGGCCACGTACCTGGTTGACACCAGTCCCACCTTGAAACTGGTTCTTCCGCCTGCACCTTTGCTGGGAGTGGCATTGGACGAGCGGCCATCTTGTTTGGTGCAGCATCCATTTTGTCGAGCTGCGTGCCACATGCCAAAGTCGTGGTGCTTGGCTCGTGGGCCCGCCTCCTCCAAGACTCTTGGTGGTGGAGCATGAGGCCTACGCTGCACCTCAGGCCAAGGCCGGGTAGGCGTATTGCCCTCCGCAGAGCCGCTGGTAGTGCCTTGTGCAGGCTCCACCTCAGACATAATGCTGGTACAAGGGTGTTGCCCCTTGGGTGCACACCCAGTAAAAGAACCTTGCGGTCCCTCAGCACTGCTTCCGGAAGGATCTGATGACCCCTCGGCCGGGAGGCCGGTAGATGGACTACTCTCGGTACGTGTGTCGGTGCGAGAACTTGAGAGGTTCCTCCCGCTCTGGCGTTTTCTTGGAAAGGAGTCACCCTTACGGGGTGCGATGGAAAATAGCAGCCCTCCCTTGGTCCTTCAAGCAATCTTTCGAAGAACTCCCTCCTCCTAGCTAGCCTGTTCTTCAGTGCGCGTTGAGTCAGTGCGTCACACGCAGTACAACCTTCCCAGCCGTGGTCAGGCCAAGGCAGCAGAGGCAAAGAGTATGGAGGGGGGGGGGGGAAGAGGGGGGTCAGACGTAGGGAAAAGCCTGTCACAGGCTGGACACCGGCTGAAGCCCGCAGAAGTCGACATGCGCCGGGGAGGAGCGTGACGCCAGAGGCCCACGTACCTGAATGACAAAAAGATACAAGAAGAATCATCCGAGGAAGACCATGTGGTATTACATGGCCTAAGCCAAACCCAGGGGCGCTGGTGAAATCGGCCCGTTCCCGTCGACATGGAAAAGGGGACTGAGGTGTGGTGCCAGTGGGCAGAGTCAGGGTAGGGCATGCTCCCAGGGCTGCACTGCCGCACACCTCTAAATTTAATGGGGAAGGTTGTTTTTTTCTGGTGAAAAAGGTTTGTCGCCCGTCCCTAGGAAGGGACGCCCATGCAGTATGGAGGAAAGGGGTAGGGACGTAATAGTATGGGCGATTACAATTGAATAGAGCCCCAGGGTGGAGAGGTGACCCTCCTTAAGAAAACAAGTTCCTTAATACTGCCTGCCCAAATGCTGCATCTGACCTGGACCCGGCATCCAAACAGTGTTTGCAGAAGGCAGACGGTGTGGCTGCCCTGCTGATGATCTGCCATGGAACGTGCCTCTGGAATTCAACTGCCATGGCCCTGGCTCTAACAGCACGAGCATGCATGTTCGCTTGAAGTGGTTTGCGTTGCCCCTCATAGGACTCCTTGATGACCGAAACCATCCACCTTGCTATAGAGGCCTTGGAAGCCTGATGACACGGCCTTGACGCCCCGAAGGTGACAGAGAGGCTCCGACTTGCAGAAGCTCTTGGTCCTGTCCAGGTAGAATGTCAGAGCGCGCCTTACATCCAGATATTGCAAGACCCTTTGAGCATCGTCCTTAGGATCCACAAAGAAAGTAGGTAACACCATCTCCTCATTTAGATGGTGAGAAGAGACCACTTTAGGCAAGAACACGTGATCTGTTCTCAGGATCACCATCTCTGAAAAGTAGCGTACGGTTCGGAGGCCACCAGTGCATGAATTAATGGTGAGCAGCCTGAAGTGCGCGGACGCCATTGGTTCAAAAGGCTTGTGCACCAGGGCGCCCAACACTATGTTGCTTGTCCGAGAGGCTGAGCAGCTCCGAGAACCATGGTCTCGCTGGTCACCCTGGAGCTATGAGAATGATGCAGAGGTGACATGATTCTCTTCTCTTGCAGATCACCCTGTGAACTAGGAACGGGAGGCAATGCCTATGCGGTCATGATGTTCCACTATATCTGGAAGGCGTCGCCTGGGGAGCTGGGGCCCTGCCCCTGCCAAGATGCGAACTGAGGGCACTTCATGTTGTACCATGGTGGCAAAAAGATCCACCTACGAATGCTCCCATCTGCTGAAGATCCCCAGCAGGACCTGATCGTTCAATTACCATTTGTAATTGTTTGCTATCAGTCTGCTGAGCCTGTCCGCCTCCAGGTTGGACTCCCCCAGGAGGTGGATTGCACTGAAGTAGATGTTCTCCAGGGTCCACTCCCCCATGCTGACTGCTAGGCTGCACAGCGGGTTATGTGGGGGATGGAGGGGCCTGGTGCTACCCTGCTTGTTGATGTAATGCATGCTAGTGAAATCATTTGTTTAAATGAGGATAGTCTTGCCCCTGATAAGTGGCAGAAAAGCTTTGAGAGCGAGCCCGATGGCTTTCAGCTCCAGCCAATTGATACGGGCCTCCTGCTCCTGGAGGGACCAGACTCCATGGACGCTGTGGTTGTCCAGCGTAGCACCCCATCGATCCCGGGACAAATCTGTGGTGATCGTGTATTTGTATTTTATTTATTTATAAAGCGCACCAAGCCCTGGGGCATCTGGTTGCATATCTTAAATATGAATCAGTTACAACAGTTGCAGTAGTGTACTACAATATAATACATAGAACTACACACATAATATATGCACATATATTATATACATCATAGGCAGTTGTATGAATTACACAAATCAGATATATACAAATGTTATGTACATTTTTAAAACAGTAGTATGAAGGATAGGTGTGGTACAATCGCTGCGGTATAAAGCAGTGGGAGGGTAAACAAGCTGATCCAGCACAGTTAAAGGGAGGTTATCTAGATCTCCTGCTCAAGGAGATTTTTCCTGAATGTAGAGTAGGATGGTGCAGCTCTTAGATTTAAAAGTAAGGTGTTCCATAATTTAGCTGCAAGGACAGGGAAGCTGCTCCCTCCTGCCTTGTGAAGTTTATATCTGGGGAGGTTGAGGCAGTGTCTGTGCAGATCTGGAGGGGCGGCTAGAGGTATGGCGTGTAAAGTTGTCAGAAATGTATCTTGGTGCTTGATTTGTGATGCACTTGTGAGTGAGTGAAAGTGTTAAGAGTAATCCTTAGTTTGACGGATAGCCAGGTCAGGTTGCATATGGATGTGGAAATGTGGTGAGATCTGCCTGCTGGAAGGGCTTGCTAGTCCGAAGATTGCAGTACGTGGCCCACCAGACGAGGTCCTGGTGGAGAAAAGGAGGAATGCTGACAGACTCCGCTTGGGAGCCATGCTCCTGATGTCGTGAGGCTGCAAAGTGCAGCTGCAATCTCCTCATCTTGAGACTCGTGAGAGGTACTGCCAGTAGGAAAGCCACCATGATACCCAGTAGCTGCTGGTACCACCAGGCTGAGGTCACCTCTCTGCTGAGAAACTGACCTGTGTCCAGGATCTTGTCCTCCGAGGGGAAAACTCTCTCGGAGCTAGTTGTCCCAGATGCAGCCCAGAAAAGACTGGCTCTGCGTAGGCTGCAGCTGAGACTTCTTGAGATTGATGGAAAATCCCTGTTTGTGGAGTTTGTTCATAAGGGCGGAGGGAGTGTGGAGAATCGCCTCTGGTGATCTCGCCCCGACGAGCCAATCGACCCAGCACCGGTAGACATGGTGGGCTTGGGCCCGGAGAAGGGCTGCGGCTGCCACTGCATTCATAAGTCTGGTAAAGACCCTGGGGGCTGATCCGAGGCCGAAGGGTAGAACCTTGAATTGGAAGTGGATGCCCATGATCCTGAACCGTAGAAAGGACCGATGACGCTGCCAAATTGGGAGGTGTAGATACGAGTCCTTCAGATCCAGGGAGCACATCCAGTCGCCCCTACACAGTGTCTCTGCAATCAGTGCTGGTGTAACCACCTTGAACTTTTGAAGAGGGAGGAAGAGGTTGAGGGTGGAAAGGTCCAACATAACTCTCAGGCCAGGCTAGTTCTTTTGCATGGGGAAAATCCTGGGAGTAGAAGTGTCATGATGCCTACCCCCGGGCATCTGGACCAAGCCCCTCAGCCCCGGAAGCAGGCATCCAGACATGTATTAAAACCTCAGCAGCCCGGGCTAGGGGCTATCTGGGTTCAGTCCTGGCGCCTTAGGCGCCAGGCTCATAATAGAAATCCGTCCTGGCGCCTAAGGCGCCAGGCTCATAGTCATCACTTACCTCAGGCAGACCATGCTGCAAATGAATCCAGGCCAACGTGAGGCCTGGAAGGGACTATTTTTTTACTTGGTGTGGTTCTAGGGACTTCTTACCTGAGACTACTTTTGAGGCTATTTAAACCACGCCCGACCAGCAACACAGGCTTCGCGTTATTCTGCATTCTGCAGCGTAACGCTCACCGTGCCTGCAAGCCAGCATCCAGTCTTCTGCCACGCCTGCCTCGAATCCGGAGCTCCTAGAAAAAGGGTAAAGAAGGAGAAAAGGTTAGATCATGGACATTATTTTAATTCCTTACCCGATTCCGGATCTTGCACGACTCCGAGCCTGAAATGACATTACTTCAGCATGTTTTGCATCGCCAGCTGCAGCGCCGCGCCATACTCACCAGTCGACAGCATCTTTCGAATCGGTGCTGCCTCCATCATTTTCTTCGGCGAACTCCAATACCTGGGGGAAAACAAAGGAATAACAATGTGAGCCTAGATAGCCGACAAAGACAATCACTTTTACCACCAGGCTTACCTGATTTACCACCGGCGGCATTACCCTTCAATACGCCACATCTTCTTATGCCGCATCTATAAAGGGAGGGAAAACAACAAGTTAAACTCACGCAACTTTTACCGGATAGTGTTGGGTAATACAGACTCTTACCTGAACGCCATCAGCAGCCTCCAGACAATATTTTTTAGCTGCAAATCAACAAGGGGATGCAAGAGTGAACATCGGACATATTGAACTCTTTGAACTTTATAAACCCCGGAGTCAATATTCCTCCAGAACTCCAGTACCCCAAACCAGTGAAGTAACTGGTATCTACGCGCCCTGCATGCCACGCAGGATGGAGAGCTCATCATTTAAAAACATAAGGTGAGGATACTAATTGGGAATATCGGAGGTGACTAGTGGGGAGAGTGAGAAGAGTGGGGAGGGACCATCACTCAAATCCACGGGGCTAAATCCCTTTCTCCACTTGCAGTAGAATACTTCTACGGGTCAAGCAGACGAGATTAGGAGGGCCAGTCCAGATTGTCATCTCTGCACTACGCTTCACGTTGGTGGGGACCGCAGCTGTCTGGGTCCGATCGACGCCCCTGTGGGAACCAGGTGAGCGTAACAAGAAGCCCAAGCCTTGCTGGGACTTCTTCCACTACCTGCCTCTCGACAAGCAAACACATTTCCACTAAACAGAGTTGTTGTCCCAATCAGTGGGAGGGAGGAATCGGTAAACGGTAACCTGTGGATACTGATAGTATTAAATGGTCCGCAAACCTTTGACGCCAAGACACTGCCTGCAGGGCAAGCCCCCCCCCCCCACCGTAGACACGTGGATCCGAAGGGGCGCGTCATGCCTACTTCCCCTGAGGCCAGGGCAGAGGAGGGGGACTGAAAGAAGCCCTTGCTACACCCCCCCCGCACCCTTTGCTGTTTGCGCCGGTGCAGATTTGGAGAACGGTCCGGCTGTCTGTTTGGAAAAGTTTGTATGCAGTACCCTCTGAGAACACTACAAACAACTTACTACAGGTATAGGAAGCCCAGCCTTTAGTATAAGCTTGTAATACACAGTTTTAGTAGCGTGTTGAACAGTCGGGCTTATCTCAAGAGGGGTCAATGTGAGCTGTAGTGGAGTTACACAGAGACTTAGTTACAAGTATTCAAATAAACTCTTACACTCAAGGTTTCTTGAATAAACAATTGTTAATTGATCAGTCAGTTAGAAAAAGCCTTCTTCAGAAGGTAGCACCATAACAGTAACACTCAAATACACTTCATGAAATACACACTCTTAATATCTCTAAATCAGTAGATACCCTTTTGGGATGGCCCACAGACACTACCTCCACCCTCAGGTGACTTCAATTGCTAGGGTGCTGGGGACATTAATAGATCACTGTTGCATTTAGAACCATGGAGTAAGATGTCAAAGGAAAAGATTTAGAACATACAAGAGACCACAAATATTCTCTAGCAGGCAAATACGTTTGCACCCCCCCCCCCAGGAAAGTCATTCAATACAATAGGTTAAGCCAAAGTCAATGTGTCAAAGTCTTATATGGGATGAAGCACCTCCGGTAGGTAAATGGAAACAAGTCTTTGCACAATGTTTTTGAAGTATTTGAAGAAAAGAATCAAATGTTGGGCCACAAGCTGATTAGACTTGTGAGTAGTAGAAGATGAAAGCAACTCTATAGCAAGAGGTAAGTGCTCTCAGACTTTGTACAGTACCTTTAAAGCTGAAGAAAAGATGCAGCAGAGGACCCCTGTTCCTGTGCAGCTCTGCAGGTCTTACTGTTCCTGAGCCTCAGTCGTGGGGACAAGACAGAGGATGCCAGGGGACTCCTGCAATGCACTGGGACAGTCAAAACTCATAACCGGCAAACTTCACTTTCCGTGGCTGTTCAGTGTCTCAGCTCCTCGCGTCTACCGCAAATAGCAACACCACGGTTCCTGGCTGTCGAGATGGACTTTCCTTGCTTCTGGGGTCCTGCACTCTGTTGAGGGGGCTCAGGCTCGGTCAGTCCTGCTTCCTGGGAGTCCGAAGTATCTTCCTGGAGCTCTTGGCCAACTTAAAAGCAACGCACACAATCTGGTGTTCCTCTCCCTGGCTATACTGTTTCCAGCAGCAACTCTGTGCAAATTCATCCAGCTCCGAGATGGATGTCCAGGTGGCTTACTTTGGAGTTGATTGGTCCCACCAACTCAAGGGGAGAAGTCGGCCTTGCAAGGGCTTCTCTGTCGATGCAAACTTCGCGTTTCAGCACAGCAGCAGGGCTTCACCGGGCAAACAAACAATCCAGGAGTTGCAGCAGGCGTCTCCTCTTCAAGTTCTTCTTCGGTTCCTTTGTCAAGTGGTCGACTGCCTTCCAAGCAAAAAGACTCGCATTTTATTCAGTGCTCTCCCATTCATTCCAGCCTAGCTGTCAGTCACCCAGCAGGGTGGCTTGTCCTTGCCGGACAGTCAGCCGGCCAATCGTCACAGAGTGCATTTGTGTCTCCTAGGAAACGAGGCACAGAAGTTCCTGCCTACCCCAAAGCTAGAGGCGGGCTTCACTCGTGAATCCCGACAAAGACAAAGTGAACAATGGGACCAAACCTGGTTTGGCGTGCAGAGTAAATCTCAAGAAGGACCTTTCCACAAAGAAATGGTGGAAAAAGAAGACCAGGGCCATTTTGACAGAAATGGCATCCTTGGGTGCTTTAGTGCAGTTGCGAATGCAGCCCGCGGTAAATGCACACCTTAGTAGTTAAAACGAAACCACTGCCACCAGCCATTCAGTGAGAAAAGGGTAACAAAACATTTTACATGAGAAGCTAGACAAAGGGGATACTAGGTAACCCCTCCAGCACCCTATTGTAAAATAGTGTGTGCTGGGTCTCGAAAGTTACAAATGTAAGTAAAGTCAATTTCATTTTACTGCTCTTGGAACAGTAGTTTAACCAAGAGAAGGTACTTAAACCCTCTGAAAATCAGAAGGACTTCTCTGTATCACTGCACTGAAGTTGCTGTGTGACAATGTAAAAGATGATGCCTATGGAGTTTGTCAGATTCTACAACCAAAAGAAACAGTGTACAAAATCACATTAAAATACGAGAGTGGGAAAAAGGTTCACACTCTCTCCAGGTTAAGGTAAGTCCTCAAAATCCAGCAAAGTTGCTGGGTGTCTCTGAGGTAGAGGAAATTAGCACATTCCTGAGAATTCTCACTAACAGTCTCGACCTCTGTTTGCTGGAAGCCAGGGAACTCGTCAAAGGCCCTCCCCTTGTCAGAGCGTTGATGCGACTGGGTGTGGCCTTTGTGAGGATGGATAAAGACTTGCAGTTTGGGAGCTGTTCTTAAATAGCTCCTCTTCGGTGGTCGAATGAAGGAGGTCACCACCCTCGAATGGAAGGTCCAATATGCGTTCCTGGATGTCCGGGTTAAACTTGGTAGCCCACAGCTAGGCCATCCTTCTCATGTCTGTGGCGATACAGATGGCACGACCTGAGGTATCAATGTGTGCCACAGTGGACTTCATGTCGTCTTGGGCCACCATTTTAGCTTCTTCCAGCCCCGCCTTGAAACATGCCTGGATCTGCACCGAATGTTCTGGAAGGAAGTCAGCTATTTCCCGCCAAAGCCTTTGGTGAACGGCTGACAGCATGGCGTCTGCATTGGATTTGCGCAGTGAGGCATTGGAATAAACCACCTTACCATAAGCCCCCCAAGATCATCTCCTCCTTGCCTAGAAGCGCCGAAGATGAAGTGGCAGAGGACGACTGAGGCTTTGAGTAGAGTGTCGCTGCAGCGATAACTGTAGAGTACGGTTGAGGGTGTGCCGACAGCAAGAGCGGATCCCCCACCAGTGGCCTATTCTTGCCGTCGAGGCGACCCAATTGACAGGCTGGGCCAAATAGGATTTAGGCCATCCCCTTTTGGCCAAAGCGACAACGTTCTTCAGAATCGGGATCCCCATTCTAGCTACGGGGCATAGAGTGAGGACCTCGGCCAGGATCCCGCCTCGGGTTGTGGAAGCCCCAAGTACTCGGCCAAACCTGAGAGGCGTTCATGAAAGGACTTGGCTGAGGATGGCGTGTCTGGGTCCTCCTCATCGGTGTCCACCAAGGTGTCCGGCTGTTCCGGTACGGGTGGAGGAGTGCTGGGCACTGAAAGGCTGCGGTGTGGGGACCGGAGTCAGCGGCTGCCGTGGAAGCTGGTGTTGATGAACTGTGGGAGGCTGGAATGCAAGGACCCAGCATCGGCAGCAGGGGCTGCACGGTGGCTTGAGGTGCTGTAGCCATAGGAGGAATGACTAGGTGCAGGCAGTGGGACTGGCGGGAGCATGTCCCTGATAACATGGACCCCCACCTGAGGAGACGTCATGAGTGTGAGGCTGGTAGGTGGCATTGACGGAGTAGCGGGCAGCTGCCGGGGCCTGCGTGTACTCTGCCTTGCTGGTTGCAGGGTAAATCTGCCCTGCAACGCTGAAGGATAAGCTGTAGGCCACATACCCGGTAGAGACCAGTCCCACCTTGAAACTCGTTCTTCCAACTGCTCCGCACCAGGGGGCGGTATCGGATGAGTGGCCATATTGTCTGGTGTGGCAGCCATTTTGTCAGGCTGCATGCCAAGTGCCAACGTCGTGGTGCCTGCCTCGATAGCCCCGGCCTCCTCCAGGACTCTTGGCGGTGGAGCTAGAGGCCTACCCTGCACCTCAGGACAGGGCCTGGTAGGAGTACTGCCCTCGGCTGAGTCGCCGGAGGTGCTGCGTATAGGCGCCCCCTCCCACCTCTGTCTGGTACAATGGCATAGCCCCTCGGGTGGACACCCGGTAAAAAACTTGTGGTCCCGCACTATCCCCGGAAGGATACAACGACCCCTCGGTCTGGCAGCCGGTAGCTGAAGCAGCATCGGTACCTGTTCTGGTGCAAGAACCTGACCAGTCCCTCCCGCTCTGACGTTTCCTTGGGAAAGGATCGCCCTTGCGGGGTGCGATGGAAAAAAGCGGCCCTACCTTGGGCCTTGACTTGTGTCTGGTCAAGTCCTTCAAATTCTCTGGGGGCGACTTCTTGAAGAGCTCCCTCCACCGAGCGAACCTGTTCTTCAGAGCGTGCAGTGTAAGCGTGTCACGCTCGGTACAACCCTCCCAGCCGTGATCGGGGCCAAGGCAGCGGAGGTAAAGAGCAGGGGGGTCCGATGTAGGGAAGAGCCCTTCACAGGCTGGACACCTGCTGAAGCCCGCTGATGTCGACATGCGACGGGGAAGAGCATGGCGTCAGAGGGCCGAGAACCTGAGAAAGACCAAAAGACGGAAGACAGTATCCGGGGAAGAGCGCATGGAATTACAAGGCCGAAGCCAAACCCAGGAGCGCTAGTGAAAGCGGTCCCTTCCCATCGATGTGGAAAAGAGGACTGGGGAGTGGCGCCGGTAGGCGGAGCACATGCTCGCAGGGCCACGCCCCGCACGCCTCTAAATTTAAAGGGGGAAGGTGTTTTCTGGTGAGAAAGGTTCGGTCTCCAGTCCCTAGCGAGGGACGCCCATACATTATGGAGTAAAGGGGACAGGACCTATGAGTATGGGGATTTAGTTACCGCCCAACCTGTGATCCTGCGGTAATATCGCCGGACAGTTGGGCAGTATCCCATTTGGTATACCGCCCAACTCGTGATGAGGCCCAATGTGTTTATCCAGGACTTTATATGCAGTACTAAGTTATTTAATCTGGTACTAATATCCAGTACTAAATTAATTTAATCTGGTACTATCAAAGTTGTCCTGATGGGCCAATTTAAAGTGGAGTATCATCCGCATAGCCATGGAAACCAATCTTTTTTTTTTTTTTTGGTAATACGGAAGATCATGGAAGGGTTAAACATTTTTTTTTAAAGTAACAAAAATGAGAACTCAGAGGTACACAGCATATTAAATAGAATTTAGGAGCTGCCAAATCATTACAAAAATGTCTGTAGGTGAGAATGAAAGAAACACAAAAATAGAGCCTTGGACACCCTGACCAGCATTAGCTGGTGGGGTCCAGGGTGTTGAAAATATCAAAGGTAATGTGATTCACTTGCAGGTGGTCATCAGGGACAAAGATGGTTCATGGAGGTTAAGCTAATGATGTAAGCAAGTTTTATAACATCAAAATAAATATTAGAAAATATGTGATTTAAAATAGAGTTTCACTGAAGGATACTGTGCTTTACTATAATAAAAGTGAAGAAAGAAAGCAACCCAAAATGTCAATGTAAAGTTAAAGCAAAGTGTACATACCCTTCGTGTAAATGTTTTTCCACATTTTCCACATACAAATGCAGCAGGGACAAAGTTGGGGTCATGGTAGCGTTTGAAGTGCATGTCAAGTAGTTGCTTCTGGCGGAAGGTTTTATCACAGTGACTACAGGCATATGGTTTTTCTCCAGTGTGCGTTCGTTTGTGCATGATCATGTGTCGCTCCTAAAACAGAGAAGAGAATTTGGGACATTATCTCAATGCTTGACATTCAACATTGGAATGAAACAGCTATGGGAAATAAGGTTACATTTTTAATTTCCAAACATTACTTTAAAAGCGGTAACCACAGCAATGCTTGCCAGGCAGTTGGCAGAAAAGAAAGTGCATGGTTAACACTTTTAGTGCAGACAGAATCAGGGCAGCAGGTGAAGGCTAGCCAAATCAGACTCATGATAGACTGGCATGCAATATTTTCTCATATCCAGGGCTAAAACCTTTCAGCCAAGGCTGCCCTGGAGTAAAAACTCTTACGGCCTGCTAGTTCTCCCCACTTTGAAAAATCACACGCCTCATTCCCACCAGTCTTCAGCTAGTCCTTTTTCATTTGGAATGGGGTGCCACCCTCCTCACCAGAGTCTCGCAATCCTTTCTGTCCACTCCAAGAGCTGTTCAGCACACCGCAGACAGTCTCATTAGAAGACTGATGAAATATATCTCCATCAGCACAATACATAGAGCAACATTGGTTAAAAAACTGAAATCCCACATGAACTTCCTAACCACTTACATCCTTCACATACAATGAAATGACAACGTTCCATCATACCCGACTGAAAATGCACCATCTCCAGACATGCTTCAGTATCATGTATTGACCCCAGGGTCCTAGTTGACACCTTTAATCAGACTATTCTGAAAGCTTTGAACATCGCCCCTATGAAACTACGGAAATCTAAACCTTGTGTACACTGCAACTCGTGGTTCACACCACACCCGAGAGCATTACGCAAGGAAAAGAGAAATGCAGAGGCCTGTTGGAAAACTTTTCCTTCGGACGTGAATAAAAACACCCTTAGCATAGCCTCCCTTAACTAGAAAGCGGCAATACTCCAAGCCAAAAAAAAAAATAAAGACCCCTATAACAAGCGCATGCTGCAGCCAGAATCCAACACCAAAGAGCTCTTTAAGATACTTAAAGAACTAGAAATCACCAGTAGCCCTGTTAGGGAGAATTCTCATTCTCTGGCTAATTTCCCTTACCTAGCGAGTCCCTCAGCAGCTTTGCTGGATTTCTGGAGTTTATTTTTTCCACTCTTACCTGTGTTTTGCCATGTGTATTTCATCTGTTTTTGTGATTGTGAACTCTGGAGTACACCACTTCAGTAGCCCCACTCTTGTGTGTTACACAGCACCTTCAGTGCAGTGACACAGGGTTGTCTTTTAGACTTCCCACTTACTCCATTTCTGGGGCTGACTACTGTCCCCCAGAAAAGGGTAAAGTTCCCATTAACTTTACATAGACATTTAACCACAGATCCAGTACACCCCATCTTACATGGAGTATTGGAAAGGGTTAATTCTTAGCCCTTTTTATCTGTACCTCTTGGAGCCTTGTTTCGCTCCCTTAACATTAAGACTTGGCTGGTGGTAGTGGTACCTACCCTGATTTTCCTACCGCAATTATATTACATAATGTGGTAGTGTTTTAGGCTATTTTAGTAGCCTCGAACTTTAAACCTGCTAGCCCATATACTTTTTATTTCGGCTCCGGTTGGGTTTAATCGCCATTTCTTTTTGTTAACATCCTTCTGGGGTCTTTCTTTGCATGGCAAACCAGGTTTGCCTCCTTTGTTCACCGACCTTTGGCGGGCTTCTGACCAGAAGCCCTCCTTTGGCATCTGGGTGTCTAGGTGGGCTAAATGTGAGGGAGGGGTGTAGTCACCCCCTGCACAGGGTCTCCTTGGAGACCCAAGTCGCACTTTGTATTGATTGGCTAAGGTGGTTGTCCGGGCTGGACAACCCCCCTGCTGAGTGATCTACAGCCAGGCGGTGTGAATGGGGGATTTTGGCATAAAAGGCAGGACTCTTGGGCTAGAAGTCAGAGTCGCCACTGGAACTGCAAGGAACCGAAGAGAAGCGGAGAAGAAGACGGCTGCTGCAACCCCGAGTCCCGGTGAAGCCTTGCTGCAGTCCTGAGCTATCTACACCCTTCAACGACCGGAGAAGATCCAGTCCAGAGTCTTCTTCCCTTGAGCCTGGTGGGATCAACCAGCTTGTCTTTTCTTCAGTCAGAGAATCCTCTCCTGGGTCGAAATCACTGGTGTGCTGTAGTGGTCCGGATAGCCATCAGAAGAGCCCTCTCCTGATTTAAAGGAGCGCATTTTTATTTATCGTTGTCTTTTTCGCTGCTGCTGGCCTCATCCCTGGGTAGTGCAGATCGCTCCAGACGTCGCCCTTCTTGTCCCCACGACTGAAGCCACAGGAACCGTGAGTCCGCAGGAACAACTGCAGTGGCACCAGCTTTCTCCAACGGAATAAGGTACTCTGCACAATTGGTCATTATCTCTGCCTGACCAGCCGGAATCGGCGTGAACCTTTTTCCTCCACAAAGATTTGTTCTTACTTCCCTCCTTATAACTTTTCCTTCCATTTGACAATCTTTATGAACTCTTGGCATCTCGAATCTCGAACTGTTCAACGTGTGATCCTTGGCAACTAAGCATCTGCTCCATCGACACTGGCGCAGGCCCATTGACTTTAATCGGTATCTTTGAATATGTCCTCGAGTCCCCTAGCCTTGAAAAAGTATTGCCTACGATTTTTATTCACTTTTCCCTTGTTTGAAATTCTAAAGTACAAAGTGTGTTTTAACTTCGTGAGCATTTCTATCCGTGAGTACGTGTTCGTATCGCAACACCTGTCTGTCAAATCCTAATGTACTTACCTTGAATTTACTGAAACAAGTGGAATCGATTGTGTGTAGTGTATTTTACGTGTGGTTTTGAATTTATAGAAGTGAAGTGTTTTCTAACAAATGGTTTAAAAATAAATGTACTTATTTTTTTACCTGAAACCTTGAGTCAGTGTTTGCTTGAGTCACAAACTGTGGTCCTTTGTGTTCTCTGTTACTGCTCATTTACTCTTGAGATCGGTCTGGCTACTCCGCTACTGCTACCACTATAACTGTGTAGTACAGGCTTGTACCAAAAGGTGAAGGAAAAAGTTACTTACCAGTAACTGTTGTTCTCCAGCATCGGTCTGGCATGGATTCACATGCTCATGAATATTCCCCGTCGTCAGGCTGGGAATCCTCAGTAAAGAAAGAAATCAGTATCAGTTTCGTTTCTGATCTGTCTTTCTTAGTAGTAACCAATCACTGATCTCTGGGTCATACTGCCCCCAGCCAATGACTGCCCTCTCCTTAAGCCCCGCCTCTGGCATCCATCCTCAGATTTGGTAGCAAGCAAAGTGGCAGTATGACCAAGTGAAGAGCCGCAGAGGGGTAGGCGGGAGGGTTCGCATGTGAATCCATACCAGACCCATGCTGGAGAACAACAGTTACAGGTAAGTAACTTGTTCCTTCTCCAGTATGGGGTCTGGCATGGATTCACATGCTCATGAATAAAAGAATACATAGCAGTACACACATGCACAACCACGGGAGGTGGCAAAGGCTCAACATTAAGCATTAAATCCAAAACTCAATATTAAGCTATTCTTACCTCCTCACCAGGCTCACCTTAGGCGAACAGGTTGCGCAGCGCTACTTGGCCGACCCTGGAGTCCCGATCGACGCAGTAGAATCTTGTGAAGGTGTGCGTCGACCTCCACGTAGCAGCCCTGCAGATGTCCAGCAGGGGCACACCAGACAGGAACGCCCTGGTAGCAGCGATCGCTCCGGTCGAATGGGCTCTCGGACGGCCGGGCAGCGGTCGGTTTGCCAACCGGTGACAGTGCATGATGCAGCCGGAGAGCCATCTGGAAATGGAAGTCTTCGAGAGAGCCTTCCCTTGATTCACAGTCCCAAAGTTGTGCAGGCCACGTAGAACTTCAGCGCTCTAGCTACATCCAGTGAGTGGAAAGTCCTCTCGGCCAGCATCAAAGGCGACGGGAAGAAAACTGGTAACACCAAGGGCTTGTTGAGATGGAAGTCCGATGGCACCTTGGGCATGAAGGAGGGGTGCGTCCTCAGCACCACCCTCGTGTCATGAAAAGTCAAGTATGGAGGCTTGCAAGATAGGGCCTGGATCTCTCCCACTCGTCGTGCGGAGGTGATGGCCACGAGGAACGCTGTCTTCCATGACAGGAACTTCAAAGGCGCCGAATGCATAGGCTCGAATAGGCTCGAATGGGCCCCCCCCCCCCCCCCCCCCCCCCCCCCATGAGCCTGGTCAGCACCACATTAAGCTCCCACGCCGGGGCAGGAGCCTTCACCGGCGGAAACGATTGGAATTGTCCCTTCATAAATTCCTTCACCAGGCGATGAGACCACAAGGACGCCCGTCCCGTAGTCCTGGTATATCGGGAGATGGCAGCCAGATGTATTTTGATGGAGGCGTGTGCCAGTCCAGCTTTGGCCAGCGGCAGTAGGTATGGCAGTACTTGAGGGGCCGTAATCCGCAGAGGGTTAATCTTCTGTGCACGGCACCAGACAGAGAACCTCTTCTACTTATGACCGTAATATTTGAGAGTTGAGGACGCCCTGGCTTTTGCAAGAACCTCTCTGCAGTCAGCCAGGATATCGTACCCTCCAAACTCTAGTGCTGCAGAAGCCAGGCCTGCAAGTTCAGAAACTCCGGGTCGTGATGAAGAATGGCGCCTCCTTCTCTGGAGAGACGATCCGCGTCCGCCGGCAGCTTGACTGGTGGGGACGTTGACAAGTCCAGAAGGTCCGGGAACCAGATCTGCCTCGGCCACGCCGGTGCGACGAGGATCATTCTGCACCTGGACTTCTTGAGCTGGTTGATGAGATGGAGCAGCAACGGCAACGGAGGGAACGCGTAGCCGACCCAAGGGAACGAGAAAGCATCGCCCATGCTCCACGGCTGCGGGAACCTGCTGGCGAACCACTGGCACTTGGAGTTCGTCGCCGTTGCGAAAAGGTCGATCCGGGGTTTGCCCCATCGTCGAAAGAGCCGATCCTCCTGGTCCTGACGTAGTTCCCCACTCGTGGCACGAGCGCAGCTCCCTGCTGAGTGAGTCTGCGATGGTGTTTTTTATTCCTGCCAAGTGGAAGGGAACCAGAAACATCCCCTGGGCGACGGCCCAGTGCCACAGATCCTGGGCCTCCTTGGATAGGGCTGGGGATCTGGTGCCTCCCTGCTTCTGTATGTAGAACATCGTGGTGGTGTTGTCAGTGAAGATCCTCACCACTTTGTCCTTGAGGGACGTAAGGAACGACTTGAGCGCCCAGAACACTGCTCAGAGCTCCAGAATGTTGATGTGGCAAGACCGGGAGCCAAAGGCCTCTTGCGTGGAGATCTCCGGTGTGGGCCCCCAACCCTCCAGAGAGGCGTCCGTCGTCCTGTCTCCTGAAACGCCAGGGTCTGAAAGTCCGTGCCTGTAGTGAGGTACGCATGGGTACCCCACCATAGGATCGCCCGACGGAACTCCTCGTCGAGAGGGATCCTGTCTTCGAAGCAGCCCCTCGCCTGAAACCAGCGGGCGTCGAGAAACTCCTGTAGCGGACGCATCCGAAGTCTGCAAAGGGGTACAAGGTAGATGCATGAGGACATCATCGCGAGGAGGGACTTGATGGACCTCACCCTGACCACGTCCGTGGCTAGCAGGTGCTGCACCTTGCCCAGAATGGCCTTCGTCCTCTCCTCGCCAATTGCCCCACTGTATCGAGCTTCGCTCCCAGAAACCGTGCTAATTGCGACGGAACCAGGTGGGATTTGGGGTAGTTGATGGCGAATCCCAGTTCCGTGAGCAACCGGACAGTCCTCGCTGTGTGTTCGACGACGGGTTTTCTTGTCCTTGCACGGATTAGCCAGTCGTCTAGGTAGGGGTGGACGTGGATCCCCTGCAGGCGCAGTCGCGCCGCCACTGGTGCCAGGCACTTGGTGAATACCCTGGGTGCCGACTTTAATCCGAACGGCAGGGCTCCGAATTGGTAGTGGCGTCCCTGAACCACGAACCTGAGAAACTGTCCTTTTAGAATGGGGATGTGGAAGTAAGCATCATCCAGGTCCAACGACGATAGGAAGTCGCCCTCCTCCAGCTGTCCCAGCACGTGCTGGAGGGTGACCATACGGAACTTCTGCGCCTTGATGTACTTGTTCAGTCGTCGTAGGTCCAGGATGGGGCGCCATCCTCCTGTCTTTTTTTACGAGGAAGTACCTTGAGTAAACTCCAGAGCCCTGAAGCCTCTTTGGGACGAGCTCGATGGCACCCTTCTTGAGCATCGCCCTTACTTCCAACAGTAGTTGAGGGACGTGATTTTCCTTCCTGGCCACGGGTGGAACGCGAGGGCACTTCTTCTGAAACTCGAGGGCGTGCCCTTGGGCCAGGGCGCCCAGCACCCAACGGTCGGTGGAGATGGACTCCCACACGCTGACTAACCTCGCCAGCCGGCCTCCCACCGCGGTGCTTTGGCGGGGGCCCAACCCGACGGTCGGATCAATCTTGTTTGGAGGCCGCCTTGCCTCCTTGACCTCCCTGTCGACGACGACGGGCACCACCTGACTTGCCGCGTCCCCTGTAGGCTTCCTGGGACGAAGCTCTTGCCGCTTGGTGGTACGTGGAGGAGCCACTGCCGGATCCCTTGGAGGCACCTTGTCTGCCTCCGGAGCTCTGAAAGGACAGCCGTCGTTGTTGGAGCACTCCCAGTGCCCGGGCAGTCTCTGCGTCTGTTTTGATGGCCTGAAGGGACTCATCAAGCACCTTCCCAAACAGGTTGTTGCCGTCGAAGGGCATGTCCAAAACCTTGGTTTGTACGTCCTGGCGGAAATCCGTGGCCTTGAGCCATCCTCGTCGTCTCAAGCAAACGCTGTTGCCCAACTGACGGAAACCGGTGTTGGCGATGTCAGTAGCCACCGTGATGGCGTGGTCCGAAGCAATCTCACCCTCCTGTAGGATTTCAAGGGCCTCAGCCCTTTTGGCGTCCGGAAGGAAGTCTAACAGAGGGGCGATTTTGAACCACAACTCCCTGTCGTAGCGGGCTACGATAGCCAGGGCGTTGGCCGCCTTGATAGTCGTCGCTGCGGATGAGATGATCCGTCGTCCCATAGTGTCCAACTTCCTGCCCTCGCCGTCCGGCGGGGAAGTTGATGTCGAGGCTGATGGCCCCCCCCCCAGCTTTCTTCTTTGCCACCGCCGGGACGACCGAATCCGGGGTAGGTTGGGCCCGAAGGCACAAGGGGGCAGCGTCGGGGACGCCCGAGCTGGGGGTGACAGGGGAGATGTCCTGTCGTCGCCTCCGTCGTCATCTGTACCTGTCGTAGCCCTGTCCGTGTCTGTATCATCCCCGTGGGTAGTAGACCGGGGGGAAGGCAGAGCAGGCCGCAGAGGTGGGATAGGTGGCATAGGATGCTGCGTCGTCCTCTTATGCGGTGGATTTTCCGAAGGTCCTGGCTCCGGTTCCCCCGTCGGGTCTGGCTCAGGTACCTCCGTCGGGGGAAGGGACAACCTTGTCCTCATCTCCGAGCACAAGGACTGAATCGCTGACAAAATGGCCGCCAAAGTATCCTGCGGTGCCGGAAACGACGGGCGCGAGGGCTCTTGAGGAGCCTTGTCGGCGCCACCATCGCTCTCGTCGTCACCCTCGTCTGGATCCCTCCCGATGGGCTGGGCCTCTTCCACGACTTCGGTGAGCTCTTCTTCAGAGGTTGTGTCCGTATCCACGATGGCCACCAGCCCCTCCCCCACCTTTTCCAATGAGGACTTCGTGGGGGTCTTCTCAATGGGCCTGAAAGACGACTCCCTCTGCGGTGGCAAGGAGACTCTGGGTCCTGCGGGCGCCTCCACTGGTGTAGCCTCCACAGGCTGAGCCAGGGCCGCGGCGACATCCTCAATCGAGGTCTTAGCAGGGTGAATTAAGGCCATCGTCACCTTCTGGACGCCTGGGGCCTTCACCTTGGGGGGAGGGTCCGAGCCTCGCTCCCCCTCTGCCGGAATCTTTGAGATCGACCGGGGCCTCTCCAGAAGCTTCGCCGGATTCTCGGACTTCCTCTTACCCGAGCCAGAGCGTTGGCTCGTGGTTGATGGCGCCGGGGAGGATGCGCCCTGCCTGGCAGCCAAGGAGCCTGACCGTTCGGCGCTCCCGGTGCCCGCGGACTTGCGGTACTTAGCCTTTTGTTGGGCCCCCGTCGCCGGGGCGCCCTCACAGGACTTAAAAGACCGCTCTGACTTCTTTTTCTTCTTCTCGCCCGACGGGCTCTTCCCTTCCAGCCAGTTGGCGAGACGGAGGTGGCGATCCTTCATGGTCCGCTCCGACATGTTCCCACAAAACGCACAGTCCTTCTCCATGTGCGTCTTGTCCTCATGGAGACAGTAGAGGCATAACGAATGCTCGTCCTCCTTGAAAACATTCTGAAGCTGGCATCCAGGGCAGGTCCTGAACAGCTTCCCGGGCGTCGAGCTTCCTTTCTCCTGGGCCATGTCCGGGGTAGGCCTCGGAACTTCTGGAATCCTCCAAAAGCGTAACTCGACGAAAACTTCACCCTTGAGGGGCGTAGAAAAAACTGAAACGGATCCCCATTGATCAGATGTAGAAACGGAGCTTGAGGCTCTATTTAACCGAAAAATGAGAAAAAATCTCCTGAAAAAGCGCGAAAACGCAGCAAAAGCTCGAGAGCTACAGCACGAGGACTCCCAACACTTGAACGTGCGGTAAAAATCTGAGGATGGCTGCCAGAGGCGGGGCTTAGGGCAGTATGACCCAGAGACCAGTGATTGGTTACTATTAAGAAAGACAGATCAGAAACGAAACTGATACTGATTTTTTTTTCTATACCAAGGATTCCCGGCCTGACAACAGGGAATATTCATGAGCATGTGAATCCATGCCAGACCCCATGCTGGAGAAGAAAAAGTTACTTCTTACCTCGTAACGTTCTTTCAATGGGATGTTCCTCCGACGTATTCCTTATCTTAGATATCTCTTTCCAGCTTTGCTGGCCTCGGAAATTTTTTCTCTCTAGAGGGCGCTGCGCGTCGACGTCCGCCGAGTCGATGTCCCTCGACAGCCGCCGTATCGACGTCATCCTGCCTATAAAGGCAGCGCGCAGCGTCCGTTGCTCAGTTCCGTTTTGTAGCCCACAATAATTCTTTCTGGACTAGACTGAACACCCTGAAGGAGCGTAAGCTGCAACAACAAGGGAAGTAGTACTGCGGGGATGGATGGGAGGGTCGATAAGGAATACGTCGGAGGAACATCCCATCGAAAGAACGTTACAAGGTAAGAAGTAACTTTTTCTTCGAAGGGATTGTGTCCTCCGACGTATTCCTTATCTTAGATAGGCTCCCATAGCAGTATTCTGTTATTGGAGGTGGGAGTACTGACTTCATGCTTCCTGTTATTGATGAATAGAGTGCAATACTGCCCTTCCAAACCTAGTTTCCTGACTGGAGGAGGAATCCAAGTTGTAAAACCGTGTAAAGGTATGGACGGACGACCATGTGGCAGCCGCACATATGCCTCGAACCGGCCGATAAGGCTGCGATACCTCTGGTCGAATGAGCCCTAAGATTTTGAGGAGGCTCTTTTCCTGCCAGTTTATAACATTCCAAAATGGCTAAAATAATCCATCTGGAAATGGTTTACTTAGTTATCGGTAGCCCCAGCTTGTGACCTGCGTAGCCTACAAACAGCTGGTCTGCTTGTCTTATCCTAGCCAGTCTACTAATGTAAAAACTTAAAGCCCTTCTTGGGTCCAGCCTGTGTAACCTCTCTTCCTCTTTCCCCGGATGGGGAGGAGGATAGAAAGATGGAAGGGTAATCTTCTGTGTGATATGAAATTCAGACACCACCTTTGGGAGGAAATTAGGCTTCACTTGCAGAACAACTTTGTCTTTGTGAAAGATTGTATGAGGGGGTTTACAAGAAAAAGCTTGCAACTCGCTCACCCTTCTAGCAGATGTAAGTGCTACTAATAAAACAGTCTTAAGGGTAAGAAACCTTAAACAATCTCCTCCCCGAGCTCCTCTCGGGGGAAATTCCCTTGAACAGAACAGATCGCACTTCCTGTTGACACTGGTGGCGAACAAATCCACCTGAGGGGTTCCCCAAAGGGTGAAGATCTCTTGAAGGACTTCCTGAGCTAGTTCCCACTCGTGGGAGACTGCTCTGCCTGCTCAGAGCGTCCGCTGTCAAGTTCTTCTCTCCGGCTAGGTGGACTGCCGATAGAGAGATTCCTTCTTGGATTGCCCAAAACCAGAGCTGCATCGCCTCTCTGCACAAAGGTAGTGATCCTACGCCTCCTCTTTTGTTGAGGTAATGCATGGCCACTGTGTTGTCCGTCATTATCAGGACATTCTTTCCTTGTACAGATGGCAGAAAAGCCTTCAGCGCAAGTCTGATGGCCCTCAGCTCTTAAAGGGTGATATGTAGTCTGGATTCCGATGGAGTCAACGACCGCTGGTCAAGTCGTTGGGGTGGGCTCCCCACCCTGTGAGTGAGGCATCCGTGACTACTGTTATCTCCGGCCAGGGTTGCCAAAACTGCTCCTTTCAGAATGTTCTCCTGACAGGCCCACCACTGAAGGTCTCGAGCCACCCTGTCGGGAACCTGAAGAAGATCCGTCATTCTCCCTGAGAATTGTGACCACTGAGTTTTCAGTGCCCACTGGAGAGATCTCATTCTCAGGCGAGCCTCTGGCACTACGAAAATGCAGCATGCCATGAGGCCTAGCAACCTCAAAAAGTCGAAGGCTGGGAGACGTTGGGCATTCTGGAACTTGGTGACCATCTGTAGAATATCTTGAGCCCTCACCTCTGGTGGCGAGGCTTTTCCCAGGGACGTGTCCAGGATCGCTCCGATGAACTGGAGTCTCTGCGATGGTATCATTTGTGACTTCTTTAAATTGAGGGAGAAGCCCAGTCTGTGAAGGGAGTGGCAAACATGATCTAGCTGGATCTGAGCTTGTTCCGAAGATACAGCTCTGATCAACCAATCGTCCAGGTAGGGGTAGACGTGAATCCCTTCCCTCCTTAGACTTGCAGCCACTACCGACATTAACTTGGTGAAGACCCTCGGGGGGGAGGTGAGCCCAAATGGCAGCACTCGAAATTGATAATGAGAGCTGCCAATTGGGAACCTCCGGTATTTCCTGTGTTTGAGATGGATTGGCACATGGAAATAAGTGTCCTGAAGGTCCAGAGATACCAACCAGTCCTGGAACTGAAGGGCCTGAAGGATCTGAGAGAGAGTTACCATCTCGAATTTGTCTTTCCTGAGGAATTTGTTCAATTCTCCAAGTCGAAGATGGGTCTCAGTCCTCCGTCTTTCTTTGGTATGAGAAAGTAAGGGGAGTACCAGCCCTTGTTCCTCTCCGATACAGGTACCGGTTCTATGGCACCTTTCTCTAGCAGGTCTAAAATTTCCTGCAAGAGGAGCGGATCTGGAGCTTTTTGAGAGCTGATCCCCGGTGGATGATTCTGAGGTATGCGTAGGAGAGGCAGGCAGTAACCTTGTGCAACTGTCTCCAATGCCCAAGCATCTGACGTGATAGCCTGCCATTCCGCCAGATGTTGAGTTAACCTGCCTCCTACAGGTGTCCTGTGAGGGAAGTCCTCAGAGTGGTTTTGGGGCGGCTGATGCAGATGCCGATGGTAAAGAGGCACCTGCTGTTGCTGCGGCTTTTTAATATCTAGCCCGTCCACCTCGGGTAGTTCTTCTTTGTCCCCTTTGAGCCGGTCGTCCTCTACCTCTTCCGAATGCGGAGTAGAAGCGAAAAGACTTGCCTCTCGCAGAGGTTCCTGTGGTAAGAAAAGGTGTCTGACGGATTGCAGCACCTAGGGATTTTGCTGCTGCCTTTGATGTTTGCAGTTTTTCTAAACTGTCATCCGCCTTTTTCCCAAACAAAGAAGAACCATCAAATGGCATGTTCAAGAGCCTGGCTTGCACATCTGGGGCAAAACCAGACTTTCTCAACCCAGCAAATCTCCTGGTTGTTGTACTTGCCGCCATTGCTCTGCTGATACTGTCAGCCGAGTCAATGCCCCTCTGGAGGGCTTCGCACATAGCGTCTTTACCGTCCTTTATGATATTTAGGAACGCCTCCCTTTCTTCTCCCTCCGGGATGCAGTCAGCCGCTGTAGAAGCACACTCCCAAAGCGTATGGCTAAATCTAGCATGGGTGCAGCAAGTAGCATTAATAGATTTTAACGCCATGCTACATGCCGAAAAGACTTTCTTAGCCATAGCATCGTATTTTTTATCGTCCCTGTCCTGTGGGACGGTAGGGTAAGCAGTCTTGATGTCAGTAGAAGATGCTGCCTGTACCACCAGACTTTCTGGGGATGGGTGTTTGGACAAAAACTCAGGGTCTGCAGAAGATACCCTGTACTGCCGGGACGACATCTGGGGTTTCCCAGTTCGTCATTTTTCTTTGAAGAGCTTTATGAAAAGGTACTACAGGATCCTCCTGTGGACCTTTATCAAGAATATCCGTGAGGTCATCCTGTTGGAAAGCCTGTGAAGGTGTTGACCACCCCATAAATTCTGTAATCCTGGCCATTAAGGCTCTATAAGGGGTTTCAGCATGCTCCCCCGGGTCTGGCCTAGCGAACTCCACCTCTGGGGAAGTTTCTATCCCACTTGCCTCATGTAAGGAATCATGGAGTTCCTTTAATCTGCGTTCCTCTGAGGATAACTCCTCTTGAACTGGGGTTGCAGATCCCTGCAACTCAAATGTCTCTTGGTCAGATAGTTCTCCCTCTTCCATAATTGAGGACATTGTTCTCAATTGGTCTGAACTCACAAAGGGTGTGAAACCCATTTCCAAGGCAGAGGGTGCCAAACTTCTTGTAATCGGCCTCGAAAACGTTGATGTCGTCGACGAAGGCTTCGAACGTGGTGTCGAAAACAAAGGTGGAGGCCTCGAGGTCCTCGATCGAATCGGAATTCTGCTTGAGGATATCGACAATCTCGACGACATCGTCATCGAAGACCTGGGAATAGCCACTGGGTGCGCCGCAACCGTGACTTTCCTTGGCGTCGACGCCGGTGTTGAGGATGGCGTCGAGTCGACAGACCCGTGTGTCGAAGGTCCCTTCGACAACGGCGTCGAAGACACCGACCTCGGCGTCGACGGAACCTGCGAAGAAGGATTTGAGGTCTTTGCTTTACTCGAGGGTTTGTGACGCGCTCGAGAAGCTTCCTTCGCCGGGTGCTGCGACTCGCGGCGTTTTAGACCTTCGGGTCTTTCGACCAGAGCATCACTCTTGGCAGTCTTCGAGGGGGTCGAGGCCGCTTTCTCGAAGACGCTCATCATATTTTTTCGGAATTCCTCCCATTCAGCCCGGGAACTATGTTTCGTGGGGCAAGGGATTTTCTTAGGTGAAACAGAGGAAGAGGAGGACGAAGAAGGGGATCTTTCGCGTCTCCTTTTCGAGTGCTTCAATCTCGAGGAGTGATGGGACCCGCTTCGAGACCTGGAGCGCGAATGGTGACGAGGAGACGAATGTCTCGACTTTGTCGAGGAAGAAGAAGCTTTAGAAGTCTTACCTTTTTCCAGCTTCCCCCTACGCTCCTTCAGGGCCTTAGCTGTCATGGACATACAGTCCACGCACTCCGAACAATGGTGTTCAGCTCCCAAACACCACAGACAGACCCTGTGAGGGTCCGTTATCGACATCTTTTTTCCACAGTCTCGGCATTTTTTAAAGCCGGACCGAGGGGTCGTCGGTTCAGACGAGGAAGCCATCGAGTATGGATCGAATATCTCGAGGAAAATGGAATAATTCTCTACGAAACTGAAAACGATATTCCGAGGCACTGAGTAAGCGCGGAAAAACGGAACTGAGCAACGGACGATGCGCGCAGCCTTTATAGGCAGGATGACGTCCATACAGCGGCTGTCGAGGGACATCGACTCGGCGGACGTCGATGCGCAGCGCCCTCTAGAGAGACAAAATTTCCGAGACCAGCAAAGCTGGAAAGAGATATCTAAGATAAGGAATACGTCGGAGGACACAATCCCTTCGAATGATGCTTACAGATGAACTGAGTCAGCAGTTTTGTATTTCTTTTCACGCCTCGGGCATTGACTGGAAGTAGATTAAGAAAGATTTCTGTGGTGAGCTCTAAAATGCCCAGCAACAGAGGTATTATGGGACATGAAAGTTTCTTAGCAAGAAGGTTTCTAATATAAATGATTTTAACACTTGTAGAATGGAGATGGTGACATACATATTTACAGCCACTCTCTGGAAAATGACTGAAATATTAGCATTTTATCAGTCTGCTAGATACTAGTCATTGAGTTGGGGGACAATGGAAAGTATTTGTTCTAATCTATGTCGGATGACGATTGTAACGGGGGAGGTGTCAACGCGTATGCTTGTGTTTTCAGGAGGTTGCGAGGACTGCTATGGTTGTTCGTAGGGCACATAGTAAGGGTGACATGGCATCACAAGTATGATAGACACAAAAAGGTACGAGTTCCAAAACATTTATTACATTCTTGGCGATTGGAAATACTTCTACTTTGCCCTATAGCTATGATGGGAGTAGTCTCTACCATAAAATAATAAAGACAACACAGTCAAAGTCATTCTATGTCAAATCAAAATGGCCTACACTAAAAATCCTAATGCCTGCCCTATCTCTTATACAAAAAGTGTGTAAAGGGGAATGTGTATGCAAAGAAATGTCAGTGTTGTAACAAAGGATCACGATGGCTGGATCAGCTTTCCTCCCCACTTTGGACAGCACAAAGTAAGACGGCCCCTGTAGAGAGGACACTCTGGCTCAGGTTATCAAAAAAAGGCAGTTCAAAATGTGGGTCGAGACCCACCATGCCTTCCACATTAAAGTCATTTGAATTCACCCAAAAGTTCTTTCACAGTTCAATAAAATTCACGTACGTCTCCCTCCGTCGGGCTCGTACCACTCAACAAAAGTACCCGAATTCAACATAGATCTCTCTCACCCTGGCTCGGACCTCCTCGAATCACAGAACTTGTGGGGGTTCCCTTCCTCCAAGCTTTATTCACATTTATTATGGGTTCACTTCCCCTAACTTATTTCATGTTCCCGGTCTACTTCAGCTGGGCTCGGACCTTTCACTGATGTCGAAAACTTTCAAATGTGCGAGGCCTTTCCATAAACCTCTCCAAGACCACTGGCTTTCACTTCAGCTCTTCCTTATGGCATTTGCCCCAGTGTCTCCTGGTCTGGGTTGGTCCATAACACAATCAGTAAGTTCAAAGAAGTCTCTCTTAAAACAATCACCTTTTAACTTCCCCTTTCATCAGGTTTAACTTTGACCAGCGTGTGTTTCAAAGTTCATTCACTTTGTTGCTTTATAAAAAAATAAACATTTCACAGAGACTTTCGAGTTGGCAGTTTCCTTTCGCCGGCCCACTCCGCTACTATATCACTGGCTTAACAGTTACTGCTGACTTTAAAGTTCACTACAGGTTTGTTTCTTTCGCGTCTCATTAGCACACACACAAACTTAAATTCTGAGATACACTGTTGCGGCTTAAATCTTTCCTTGACACAAACCGGCCTTTCACGTCTTTCGCAAACTCAATGGTTGTGTGCATTCTTTTCTGTTCTCTACGGCTTGGATTCACGAATCAAGGTTAATGCCACAGGCTTGGCCTTGCCAACTCTGCTGTTCATCCCGGAGGGTCACACAGGCATCCTTGAAAGACAATACAGGCTTCTTATCGGAGTTTTGGCTTTCTCCGCATATCCTTCATGGTTTCCCAGAGGCTACGACCTCCTGCAGGGAATTCAGGGTTTCCTAGTCCTTCACTCTGGTCCCTCGATCGGACGTCCTGCTCCAGTGGTTTCGCCATCAAATGTAATAAATTGAGGCCAAATGCCCGATTTTGCCTGTCCTTATTAACGTGAAATGTCCAATGGGTTATATCTTTACTCTTATTCCTCCTCTTCCTAAGCCCAGTGTTTGTGTAGAAAGGGGGGAATTGGATGGAGGGGGGGTGTCCACCCTAGAGATCACCGGGGACTAGCAAGTGAGACACCCTTTGGTTTCTCACAACATCTGGAGTGTTTGCAGCAGCCAATGGCTCTTCACCACTGAAAAAGCCCAGTGTTGAATTGGACATTTAAAAGTGCTCGATTGTCAAGGTTTCACGTCACCAAAGCCCCTCAACCGCGAACCCATCACTCATGGTTTTTGACATTGAAGCACTAAACAAACGTATCAAAGTCAAATGACTGCTATGATGACAACCACTATCTGTGTTACCCCAGGGATGTTAAAGGTGGCTACTGAGTGTACACTGGAGGAGGAAAATGACACTTCAATATCTTAAGGGATTTTGGCCCCTAGGAAGAGGTTTCATAGTGTATCATGAAGCACTTTGTGAAAGCTCCAACCCTCCCTCCTAATTCCGCCACCTAGAGGACATTTTCTCATAAAATGGGCACTGCTCCTGGTATGGTTAGCAGGCAAACTATGCTAATAGCCAGACTATTCTCACTAGATTGAATCCCACCACAGGAGGCGCATTTATCAAAATATAATGCTGAGGGAAACGTTTGAAACACCAGACTGGACTCCAAACCCGAGAAAACAAAGGCCTTCCCACTGCAAACAACTGCAGATTACTATAGCAGACAAAGAAGTTGAAAGTACACTTTTTGAAGTGCATTTTAAGTTAGGAAAAAATCATGCAAAACTTAAGTCAATGCCTGCATTTCATAATACCACAGTTACTGTCAAAGACTTGTAATCTTGTCCGAAGCACAAGGTCGACTTTGCCGGTTGATGAGAACTTGCTGAGTGACGTCTGCTTGACTTCCTCCTTTTTTCCATTGTTGATTTGCCAAAGGGGAAACTAATTGCACCTCTCAGTGGTATGGCACAAGACAAACTGCGCTGCCCATGCACAAGGTTTTGCCCGAGGAGGGTGCATTGTGTTGTGGCATAGTTTGAAGTACTCATCTACGCTTCTCCTGGTTGCGTAGTCATGTAGATGGTTGTGAAGTGGCAAGAGTGTTCACCTCTGGTGGCAGGAAACCAGTTGATCTGGGTTGCGACTCCAACAATGCCTTTTATAATCACCCTTTTTAAATGTATTTCAGTGCTTTTGTTCTAAGTCTTCAACAGGTTCACAGCATGCCAACCACATAATATGATTGAAGCTTATTACAATTCTAGTTGTAAAGTAACACCACAGCTTTGATGGCTTAGTGGATAAGGTAGTGTGCTTTTATGCTCCTGTAAGCAGTACAATACAAACAGCTACCTCTAGAACCCCCTTCCCAACCCAGACATCTCCTACCAATTTTGTCTCCTCCAGAATATCAGCCTACGAAGGACCATTTTGTTGTCTCTGGGCACACTATAGGTTAGGAATGCTGGGGTCCGGTGCGATCAAGAGGGACAGGGCTGAAGTGAAAAATGCCTGGACCTTTTGGAATTTGTCTAAATGTGTGGGACCTCTCCACTTTTTGCTGGATCCTTTAATTTAGGACTCCCTTAAGACTACTAAAGCAGGACTACCCCCAAAGGTACACCATAGTATCTCGGAAAAGGGACCCCTTCAAGTGGCTATACTGGTAGCTTTTTCCATTATGGAATATGGCTTGTACCACCCTCAAAGAATCTATTTTACGTGGCAGTTCATTTTGACTTCCAGTCACAAAAAGGAGGTGGCCTTTGTTTGCTTTGAGAACCTCGGGTGTCTCATCATAATCCCCTTGTGCCTCTGTGTATGGGAGTAAGGTACTATATTTTGTCACTGGTTGTCTGTATCCCAGGATTGGGGGGCTTAGACAGTCTGATTCCAGTTCCAATTAGGCAATCCAGTCGAAAGCCTTGCCCTAAAAGCCAAGATCAGAGTTTGTCCACCAAGTCAAAAGGCAGCTGAGGGGTCAAGCAGGATATGATTAAAGGAGTTTGCAGCGGTGAACAAATCGGGAAAACTGGAGACTTAGGTGATGGCTGTTTAAATAGAGCAAATGCAACAGAATCTGAATTGTAGAGGAATCTGCAGAGCACTGATGTCAAGGTAAGAGGAGAATCTGTTAAGGAAGAGTCGTTTAAAATGTGTATGGTGATGTCAAATTAACTTCAAGATGGCTGCCGAAAAGAGAAGGATGTGAAGAGTCTGGCTCAGTCCTCAGCAGCCTGCATCAGAGCACTATAATAAAGCTAAACACCATCCACTGTGTAGGAGAGCTTGGCGTGACTCCCCCATAGAGCTTGGAAAAGGACTCCAGATAAGCAAGTAAACGAACAGGCGTGTAACCCACGACACAGTAAGAGAAGCCACATGGATCCATACCGGCAGAGGTGAAGCAGCAGAGACGGCAGAGGTGAAGCAGCACTCTGCGCTCGCCTAGGGTGTGATACTTCGGACACCCAGGTGAACAAGTGCAGGTTCCCCATGTGGCGGCCGAACCGGGAATACCCGGCGCAGACACCAAGCCGACTACCAGCAGCTTGAGGGTGGAGCGACCCTGGCTTGGCAGTGAACAGGCCGGCGCAGGAAACTTAGCAGTAGCAGCGGGGGCCCGCACTATAGTGGAGAGGGCACAGGCCGGGCTACTTTAAAGCAGCAACCGGCAAAGGCGCAGCACACTGGGGATATCTGAATGGTTTTGTGCCGGCACAGGGGTGAGGGCCGGCGCAGGGGTGAGGGCCATCCCCGTGTCCATGCTGCAGTGGGTCCCTTGGTGCACAAAACTGAAAAGGGCCTAGCAGTTCGGGCAGGGCTGCTCCCATTGGTAGACATACCTGACTGATATGCATATGGCTAGACCCTGTCTGCAATGGCACAGACAGGCTACAAAATGGTGGAAGTTTGCCCAGAGCATGGAAGTGTTTCAGAAAAATGCAAAACTTTCCACCCATGACTTTTTTGGTTTTACTGAAAAGGGCAAGCCGGGAGGAGTGTGAGAATGCCGCCTCAGCAGCAACCAGAGACTTATCAAGGGTAAGCACAAAGTCAAGAGCAGAGTGCGACAGGGCCCAGAGAAGCACAAAGTGAACGGATAAGCAGGGTCCAGAGACCAGTCTTTGCATTGCACACAGCATAGTCACTGAGAGTTGTAGAAGCGGCGGCAGCCAGACCTCAAACACACCGATAAGCCAGTTCCAGAGCTAGTAGGGGAGCACAGAGGAGTCAACAGATGAGCTTACAGTTTACAGTGAATTCCGGGAAACACCGGAAGAAAAACCACCAGAAGAAACAGTGCCTCCTAGGTTTAAAGTGAAAAATATTTTCCCCATACCGTGTGGTGCCTTAGTGTGAGCAGGGATGTGAAGAAGCTGGGGGGTGGGGGATGAAGGTGTGGCTGGAGAGGGTGCTTGGCAAACAATGGGAAAAGAGCCCTACTCCGCCATGTATGCCTCTGCTTTTCTCCCATTGCTTCCACTCCTGGCCCTTGACATTATTTTAAAATAACTGCACAATGGCACATCGTTTTCTATGTAAAAAAAAAAATAAAATTTTTTTTTTAAAAAAAAAAATGTTCTTTTTTAGTGGTCAGAGCGATTGAGAAATTTCAGCAATTTTTATGATTGGCGAATCAATTGTCTTGTATTGTGGTTTTGTTGTCCAGGGTATAGTTCACTGCAGATTGCTGGATTTAAAAGGTGAGCACCTTTAAAGGGTTGCTAGAGTATTTGTAGGATATTTCCTCTAAAATTAGAAGTCTCTACAATGTGGAAAGGTCTTTTACACAAATCAAAGTCTTTATGGGAAGAAAAGAAAGGGCAAGGATGGGCAGAGTCCATGAAAAAGTATTGCATGTTTTACTACAATACTTTTGACATGCAGAAATGTTAGACATTACTGGATTAACACAATCTTTATTCTCTGTAAAGTGTTCATAACATCTTGCTCTGAGAGATATTACCCTTCTTATGCATGCAATGAAACACCAGATTCATATTTGTGTGTTTTCACTGGAAAATAACAGTAATCTGCGATTTCCCGAAGAGTAAACGGGAAAACGCAGATTCAGAATTTTCTGAAAAAACTGGAAAAACACCAATGGAAGTAAAAAATAAAAATAACAAAAACACCCCATAAACCGGAAACCCTAAATATTAGGGGCATGAATACCCCAGTGAAAAGAAAAAATCTAGAGGCAATCCAGTGCAGGAAAAAGTCGGATGTCAATGTACCAGGAGACTCACATTAGGAAAAAAAAGACATGCCAGGGCTCAGGATACGGGGAATACTCCAGGGTTCAGCAGGCCAATGTGGTGGAGAAGACAGTGGGGGTGCTGGTGGCAATTAAGGAAACGCTGCTGCGAGTAGTGGACATACTACCGTACCAAGCAAGGAGATCTATTTTCATTCAGGTCTACACGGACCACCAGACATACAAACTGGCGAATGTCTATGCTCCCAACAGAGGCCAGGATGGTTTCCTGCGGGGACACAGGCAAAGCTAAAGGGGTTTGCCCAAGGGGACATATTTGTAGCAGGGGACTTTAATTTGGCATTGGTGACGCAGTTGGACAGGAGCCAAGGGGCTGTCTACCATGTCCAAGCCCCGAAAGCATTGAAGCAGAGGACTGGGGTAACGGGACTACAGTGTGTAGAGAGGGCTAAGAGGGGAAGCGAAAGAATTCACGTGTTACTTCCACGTCCATTCCTCCCTATCTCGAATTGACTACATATGGCCTTCCACAACACTTCTGGGGATAGTAAAAGGTCGATCTCGGATCTATAGCCCCATCGGACCCCGCGACAATAACGCAATAATGGTAAAACTAGACATTACAAGAAACCTTGGGGCGGGGGCGTGGTTCTGTGGAGATGGGGGTTCCAGTCAGACCACTTGCTGGACCCGATCCTGGTGGGGACCACTGGGAACAAAAATTGACACATTTTGCAGAAAATGCGCCCCCCCCCCCAGGGTGGCCTCTAGATGCGGTGTGGGACGCATTCAAGACATTATGGCCGGGAGAGCTCACAGCATTAAAGGCTACTCTGGACAAGCAGAGGCAGCAGATGGAAAAATATTTGGAGAACCAGTTGATGGAGGTATTGCACAACCTGGCGAACTGCCTAACCAAAGAATTGCAGTGGACACGGACACATCCAGGGTCAGCTGGAATTGCTCCGCACCAAACGTGCAGCGAAAGCCTCATTATATACGAAACATGGTACTACATGGGGGCTAACATGGAAGTACCAGTTGCTTGCAAAGCAAATCAAAAGCAAAACAGCAGCTCAGACAGTCCGTCGGATGACAACTCAAGGCGGCACCAGTGTAACTGAGAACGCTACTATACTTAAGGTGTTTGCAGATTATTATTCAGAACTTTATTCTTCAGGGAAACCAGAAGGGGATAAACCAGGGCAATTTTTAGGTACGGTGTCACTCCCCAATATCATCCGCTCAGAAAGGGAAACTTTTGAAAAGGAAATTAATGAAAGCGAAGTAGCTGACACAATCAAAACCCTCCCCTTGTATAAGTATCCACAGCCCGATGATTATCCAGCATGTTTTTATATAAAATGTAAACAGCATCTAATCCCGTGGCTCACCGGATTATTAAATTCCTTTGGGACTAAAGGGAGGATTGCCCCCAACAATGCACAAAGTGAAACTAGCGGTCTTCCCGAAACCAAATAAAGACTTCACACTCCCAGGGTCATACAGCCACATTGCATGAATCAATCTAGATGCTAAGATTTACACCAAAGTACGGGCGAATAGGCTGGTCGGCAGTGCTGCCTAATCTGGTAGTGCAGCTATAAACCAATCAGGGTGGATACCGTGGAGACAGACATAACATTCGTAGGGTTTGTCAACTGATTGAGAAATCTATCACGCATCAACCGGCACTTCTTGTCTCATTGGATGCAGAGAAAGCATTCGACCGGATAGAATGGTCTTTCCGGTTTGGCGTCTTAGAAACCATAGGGTTTGGGCCTGGGTTTCTCCGAATGGAACGGGCAAACTATCAAACCCCCCTAGAATCATCTCTCCATCAATGGGAATATCACCACAAATAGACATTCGGAGGGGCACAAATCAAAGGCGCCATTATTGCCCCCAAAAGTCACAAACAATGCCACTGACTTCCGGAAGGATTTCGTCCCAGAGAAATAAAACTTGAGGACCCTCTTAAGGTCCAAGGAATGCAGGGACCTCTCTGCCTCCGACTGCAGGTTCGGAAAAATACCAGTAGGCAGATCTCTTGATCCAGATTAAATGGAGACATCCTTGGGCAAGAAGTTTTGGGTGAGTGTGCAAGATGACATTGTCGGCGTGAAAAGTGGGGAAAGGCTCACACGAAGGCAATGCCTGCAGCTCACTAACCCTGCACGCAGAGGGGAGAACCACCAATAAAACAGTCTTTAGCACCACCAAGCGGATGGCCACAAAAGCCATTGGCTCGAAAGGCTTGCGTTGCAAAGTCAGAACAACAACATTGAGGTCCCAGATTGGATGTGGTTTATGCACTGGAGGAAAAAGCCTAGACAACCACCGGTTTGGCCGCCGAAAACATGCTCAGGGGAATTCTTGTAAGCCCTGATGTCCGGCAAATACGTGCGACAAGTATCCTCCAGAACGAGCCAGGTGTGCTGAAAAGGCCAGTAAGTCATCCAGAGGACAGGTGACTGGGTCCAGCCCCTTGTCGTGAGCCCAATGGCAGGACCCAATCCACTTGGTCTTATACTGGGGCCCGGGTCCAGGGCCTCCTGGCCTGCTGAATGACGTCCCAGTTGTTGTCCGACAATTGAGTGTGTTGAAGCCTCAGCGTATTAGGAACCAAGCCGCTAGGGCCAGCTTTGCCGGGTCCGGATGTTCCAATGACCCGCCCTGCTGTGTCAGGAAGCTCCTGCTGGGGATCGGAACATGGACGGGACCCTGGGAGCACAACTGCAGTAGATCCAAAAACCAGGGTCCCTAGGGCCAGTAGGGGGCAACCAGGATGAGGCTGCAACCCACAGAGGCCCGGAACTCGCAGAGTCCGCTGGCGCAGATGGGTGGGCAGGAACGCATAACACCTGTGGCCGTGCCAACAGATCTGGCAGGCGTCCACCAGTGAATCCCTGACCCGACCTGCCCATGTAGCAAACTGGGGACATTACGGCATTCCGGAGGGATGCAAACAAATCCAGGTCCACAAACCCCCAGGGCTGGAACAAGGGCAACAAGGAATTGTTGTGCAACTCCCACTCATAGATGGAGTTGAACCCCAAGCTACTCAGCTGGTCTGCTTCTGCATTGCTGTCCCTCAGGAGGTGGACTGCTGAAATAGAAATCCCCATTCCTTTTCTCCATGCAGACTAGGGGGGCGAGGAGGGGCTGGGGGGGGTCACCCTGCTTGTTTAGGTAAAACATTGTAGTAGAATTGTCCTTTCTGACCAGAACAGACCTGTCCCTGATGTGGAGCAAAATCATCTTAAGGGCAAGGCCAACTGCCCTGAGCTCAAGCAGATTAATATGCAGGAGGGCTTCCATCTGGACCATGCGCCATGAGTTGCGCAGCCTGTTAGGGATAATTCTCATTTATGGCTAATTTCCCTCACTTAGTGAGTCCCTCAGCAGCTTTGCTGGATTTCAGGGGTTTATTTTTTTCCACCTGGTAAGAGTGAGCCCTTTTTCCCACTCTTACATGTGTTTTGCCATGTGTATTTTTTGTATTGTTTGTGTGATCTTGGGCTCTGGAGCTACACCACACCATGAGCCCCATGTTTTTGTGTGTTACACAGCACCTTCCGTGCAGTGACACAGGGTTGTCTTTGAGACTTCCCTCTGACTCCATTTTTCTGGGGCGGACTACTGTCCCCCAGAAACAGATAAAGTTGCCATTTACTTTATGTAGTCATTTAAAACTACAGACCCAGTACACCCCCATTTTACGTGGAGTATTGGAAAGGGTTAATTCCTATCCTTTTTGTCTGTACCTCTCTGAGCTTTACTTTGCTCTCTTAACACTAAGACTTGGCTGGTGGCAGTGGCATCTAGCCTAACTTTGTTACGCTCACCTGGCTCCCACAGGGGCGTCGATCGGACCCAGACAGCTGCAGCCTCCTCCAACGTGCAGCGTAGTGCAGAGATGACAGACTGGACTGGACCGCCTAATCTCGTCTGCTTCACCCGTAGAAGTATTCTCCTGCAAGGGATTTAGCCACCTGTGGATTCTAGTAATGGCACCCCACTGTTCTCCCCACTAATCACCTCCGATTTTCACTTTCAGTAATCTCACCTTATGTTTTTAAATGATGAGCTCTCCATCCTGCATGGAATGCAGGGGCACGTAGATACCAGTTACTTCACTGGTTCGAAGGCGTTGGAAGAGTTCCGGATGAATATTGACTCCGAGGTTCCTGGCGAGAACCCGTAAGTATAAAGTTAAAGAGTTCAATATGTCCGATGTTCACTCTTGTACCATTCCCTTCTTGTGTTGCAGTTGGCTCCAAGAGAAGATTGTCTTGTGCCAGCTGATGGCGTTCAGGTAAGAGTCTATTACCAAACACTTTCCGGTAAGATGCGTGTAGTTTTCTTACCAGGTTACTCACCGTAGTGACCACCTTACTCCTAGTCCATAGTCCCCTTTCCTCCATACTTATGGGACATCCCTCCGTCCTGTGGGACGAGACCGGAGAACTTTGTAAAAAGCATCCAAATTTTTTTCAAAAATGTGTCCCTCCTCCCTTTCCTGCGCAGGGCCCGGCACACGGCCGCAACCCCGCCCACCTTGGCTCCGCCCCACGCATCGCCCATCAGTCCTTTTCTATCGCAGGGTCAAAGACCCATTAGCAATAACAGAGGAACCTTATTAGAGGGGACAGCGGGCACGCGTATGGAGGAAAGGGGACTATGGATTAGGAGTAAGGTGGTCACTACGGTGAGTAACCTGGTAATACTCCTACGTCCCGTCCCCTTTCCTCCATACTTATGGGAGATTCCCAAGCACTCCTTACAGGAACTATGGGTGGATGGAAATACCCCTTACTGAAACAGGTTCTTCAGCACAGCCTGGCCGAACTGAGCGTCAGCTCTAGAGCTCATATCGAGGCAGTAATGCTTACAGAAAGCAGATGGGGAGGCCCAAGTAGCCGCTTTAGCGATGGACTCCCAGGGAACATACTTCTGAAAAGCAACCGCGGCTGCCTTGCCTCGCACCTTGTGTGCGTGGATACCTTTAGGTGGTTTCAGCTTTTGGACGGTGAAAGATTCCGTGATACAGGCGGTAATCCAGCTGGAAATAGATGCCTGAGACGCCGTCCTGCCCTGAGGCTTACCGAAGGTCACAAACAGTTGGGAAGAGCTCCGAAGCTTGGAAATCCTGTCCAGATAGAACTTAAGAGCTCTTCGGCCATCCAGGCAGTGTAGAACCCTTTCCGCCTCAGAGGCAGTGTTCGGAAAAATGACCGGAAGGGAAATCGACTGATTCAGATGGAATTCGGTGACTACCTTGGGTAGGAAAGCTGGGTTCGTCCCAAGGACTACCTTGTCCTTGTGAAAGACCAAGAAAGGATGCTCCACCGACAATGCCTGGAGCTCACCCACTCTCCTCGCTGATGTAACGGCTACCAGAAAGGACACTTTCCAGGACACGTACTTGAGGTCAACCGTAGCCAATGGCTCAAAGGGTTTATGGCACAGCGCCGTCAGGACTACATTTAGGTCCCAAGGCGGGTGCGGACTACGAACAGGAGGGTAGATGCGTGTCAAGCCAGCAAAATGTCTCTTCACCACCGGGTTAAAGATTAAGAACACCGGTCTGTAGAGAGGTAAGCGGAAATCGCCGAGAGATAAGTCCTGCAAGACAGAACATGAACCCCCGACTCTGCTAGGGAGGATACGAAGGACAGCACCGTGTCAATCGTTGCCACCCTCGGGTCCAATTCTTTCTCCAAACACCAATGACAGAACCTGAGCCATTTACTCTTGTATTGGGATCTGGTCGAGGGTTTCCTGGCTGCCTGGATAATGTGCATGTTATCCGCAGACAAACCAAAATGCTCTAGAGACGTGAACTCGGGCACCATGCCGCCAAGTTGAGTGATTGTGGGAGGGGTGCCACATCTGCTGTTCCCCTTGGTGAAGAAGATCGGGAGTTACTGGTAACCTGATCGGCGGACACACCGACAGGTGCTGAAGTTCTGAGAACCAAAACCTGGCCGGCCACCACAGAACTATCAGTAGAAGAGAACAGTAGACAGAGCTCTTCAACTTCCAAATTGCTCGATGAACCAGGGGAAGAGGCGGGAAGGCGTAAGCTCTCATGTTGTGCCATGGAATCTCAAGTGCGTCCCCCCAGAGAGGAGGCCCCCAGACCCCTCTGGAGGCGTACTGAGGAAGCCTCTTGTTTACCACCGTGGCGAAGAGGTCCACCTCCGGTGTGCCCCAACACGAGAAAATCCATGAGAGGATCTCCGCCTTCAACTCCCACTCGTAGCAGACCACTGTCCGCCGGCTGAGGGCATCCGCAGTGACATTCAGCTGGCCCGGAATGTGCACTGCAAGCAGCCAGACCCCATGAAGCACGGCCCACTCCCAAATCTGGATGGACAGGTCCACAAGAGGGGGGAGACTTCGTTCACCCTTGCTTGTTTATGTAATACATTGTTACCACATTGTCCGTTCTTATGCGGACCACCTTGTTGACAATGAGAGATCTGAACGCCTTGAGCGCCAGAAGCTCCAAATGATTTATGTGCAGGAGCTTGTCCTGAGGTGACCAGAAGTCCGAGACCTGAAGAAGATCTAACGTCGCACCCCACCCCAAAAGGGAGGAGTCTGTCGTGATTGTCACCAAGGGGACTGGGTCCTGGAAGCCCACGCCCACTGACAGGTTGCTGAGAGATGACCACCAGCCCAGGTCCACTCATGAAATCCAGAATCATTATCCGCTTGGAATCCGGGTCCACAGCCTGACGCCAGTAACTCCGAAGAGCCATCTGGGTCCGTCTCATTTTGAGACTAGCAAGAGGAAGAGCCAGTACACACGAGGCCATGAGGCCTAGAAGCCTCTGGAACCACCAGGCCGACATGCTCTCCGACAGCGCAAACATCTGACACGTGGCCAACAGATCAGCCATTCTGTCCCCGGTCAGATACACTCGGCAGTCGATCGTGTTCCAAAGAAAACCCAGGAAAGTCAGGTCCTGTGAGACCGTCATGGAGGATTTCCGCCAGTTCACCGACAGCCCAAGATGGAACAGGAGCTGAAGGAGACTGGAGGTTTTCCGCTGCTGCCAACGGACAAGGGCTGCGTAGGAGCCAGTCGTCCAAATAGGGATACACATGGATACCCTGGAGACGAAGATAGGCCGCAATCACTGACATGACTGAACTGAGGCCAAAAGGAAGCACCCGAAACGAAGTGCTCCTCTCCCAAAGAGAAGCAGAGGGATCTCCTGTGTGGATTCCAAATCAGGATATGCATGTACACATCCTGAAGATCCACCACGCTGAGCCAATCGCCCATCTGCAAAGAGGAGCGAATCTGGCCGGGCGTGATCATCTTGAATTTCTCTTGGGGTAGGAAAAGATTGAACTGGGAAAGGTCTAGGATGGTGCGCAGGCCAGCCTGGTTGGGTTTGGGCACCGTAAACAGCCGGGAGTAGACGCCCTCCCCTCGCTCCCCAAGGGGAACGGGTTGCACAGCTCTGAGGTGCAGAAGTTTCTGAACCTCGGCCTTGAGGGATGGTGAGCCCGACAGCTGAAAAGGAGGGTTGAGGGGCGGGGAAGGGGTAAAGGTAAGCGGAAGCCCGCTCGAGCGACTGACAAGACCCAACTGTCTTCTGTGATGGCCTGCCACGCCTCCCAATGAGACGCAATACGTCCTCCCACCGGGGTCTCGTGCGAGCGTGGAAAACCCTCATTTGGCAGGCTTATCGGTGGCAGTGCCACCTGAACCTGATGAGGCTGAGGAGCGGGAGAAAAACCGTGTATGCTGTTGTCTACGGCGGTTATTCCCCGCAGGAGTATCCACTCTACGAGATTTGCGGTCGAGGATGCCCCTAAAACCAGAGGAAGGTCGACCTTGCGACAACGGCCTTTGAGACTTGAAGGGAGCTTTAACCAGAACAGACAATGATTTAGCCGTCTGAGTGCTATCTTTGGTTTTGGTGAGCTCTACATCAGTAGAAGAGTGAAAACGCTCCTTAACATCAAATGGAAGGTCCAGAACCTTGTCTTGCACCTCCTTCGAGAACTTAGTGGCATGCAGCCACGCTTGCCGCAAGGTATCAACCCCAAGAATCAGACCCTGAGCCGAGGTGTCTACGTGATGAGCTGCAGCCTCCAGGAGATCCTGGGCCAAGACCCTGGCATCGGAAAGGCCTCCTCTGAAATCCTCCAACTTCTCGATCGGAATGTGCTCCTCAAACTCCAACAGACCTCTCCACATCCGCATGTTAGCTCCCGCCAAAATCAATTCTGCATTGGCCTGCCTGAGCTGCAAGGTCGAATTGGCAAAGATTTTCCTCCCTATGGAGTCCAGGAGCTTGTCCTCCTTTCCCAAGACCTGAGTAGCCGTCGCGGAGGAGGATGCTGCAGGCCTGGATTGCAACGTAGCCGCAGCCACCACTGTGGAGGAGGGAGGCGGACAAGACGACAAGGCCACTTCTTCCGAAGAATGCAGCCTGTACCTCGCGTCAATTTTTTTTATTGACAAAAAGTCCCGAGTGTGGCTTTTCCCAAACTCTTCGGACCTCGGCCAGAACGTCCTTCTGCAAGAAGAGGCCGGTACGCTCCAAAGGAGACAAGGTGAACGCCCCAGAAAGCACGCCCTCCTGCGGAGCAGGTGCCTTGGGCACCGGAACATCTAAGAAACTCATCATGTCCAGCACCCAGTCATGGAAAGCTCTGATAGAGCGGGGAAGGTCCTCGTTGTCCTGATCGCCTTGAGGGTCATCTGACAGGTCAGGATCCTGCTGAGCTGTGTCAGGCACTGCCTTGTCCACTGGGGACAATGGTAGCACAGGCGGAAGCGCAGGGGGAGGCACCACGAGCAAGGGAGGCGCCGGCGGAACCACCGGCGGAACGGGTGGAGCCGGAGGCGCGGGTGGACATATCTCCCCTTTGAAATATTCCCTCATGGGGTCGGTGCGCATAAGCGCTTGAAATTTACCGAAAAGGGCGTCCTCAGGAGATTTCGGAACCTGAGGAGGCCTCTAATGAGGTGGACAAATCCGGCACCTCCACCGACAAATCCACATAAATCAATGGAGCCGCCCCCGCGGGCAACAAAACATTGTGCGGAAGAGGCATCCGGGCGTTCCAATCATAAACCGGCCAATAAGGATGCGCACAAGGGACCTTAGGTTCACCCGAAGTACCAAACCCTACACCAGGGGCCGATGGCGTAGTTGTAGGGGTACTACCTAAAATGGCCGCCATGGTCATGGCAGGATCTGCCGCCATTTTGCCCTCATCTGAGGGGAACTGCTGCACGTGAGGAAGTGAGGCATGGGTCCCCGTCGATGGGTCAGGGGCCTTAATTTTAGCCTTAACGTAAGGAGCCTCGGCAGAGCCGGTACTATGAGGCCTGGAATGTTTCTGCGACATACCAACCGCCAACTGAGCCTTCGAAGGAAGGGCCTCGGCACTGCCGGTAAAAGAAGAAACTTTCTTCTTTTCCCTCTCAACAGATCTGGTGTCACCACAAGAGCGGGAACGGTACGCTTTCACCGACAGGGCCTTGCCTGGCCCCTCAGAACTGTTGGTATCCTTAGCCTCTAAACGAGGGACCTCGGACCTAGGCCCGGTAGAAGCCTTATCGGCACGGGCCTCGAACATCCGTTCGGTAACCTCAAGCCCAGCAAAGACCTCGGGGCGCACCCCGGTTTTGTCTTTGAGGGAAGCCGAAAGAGCAGCCTCAGAGCAAGCTCTGGTACCCCACGACTCAGTAGACCTGGGTCTACAGACAGCCCCCACAGGAGGGGCCTCGGAGCGTACTCCGGTGGACACAGGCCCCTTACGGAGACCCTCGGAGAAAACTCCAGTAGAATGATTAGGCCCGACAGGAACCTCAGGGCGAACCCCGGTAACAGAACGATCAACGCCCCTCCCTGCTCAAGAGGAACCCGGAAAGGTATCCCCCGGCCAGGGTGGTCTGAAAAGTAAAGAACTTATCGGGCGTTTTTTCTTCTCGTCGATGAACGCCTGAAAATGCGAAGGAGGAGTCTGTCCGAACACCACCTCCTACCGCTCCAACCAACGTTGAAGTGCCCGGACCGAAAGGGAGTCACAGTAAAAACAGGAGTCCAACGGTGTTCCGGACCCAAACACTCTAAACAAAGAGGATGGGGATCCACCCTCGCGAAGCGACGGTGACACGAACAGTCTGGAAAATCTAGTTTAAAAGACATAGTTAGACTAGTAAACGAACGCTAGCGAGAGCCGTAGAGGGAAAAAGGGAAGTAAGTCTTCCGAGGATGCAAGTGCGTCCGGCCCCGATTGTGCGGAGAAAAGGATTGATGGGCGATGCGCAGGGCGGAGCCAAGGTGGGCGGGTTACGGCCGCGTGCCGGGCCCCGCGCAGGAAAGTGAGGAGGGACACATTTTTGAAAAAAATGTGGATGCTTTTTACAAAGTGCTCCGGTCCCGTCCTACAGGACTGAGAGATGTCCCATAAGTATGGAGGAAAGGGGTCGGGACGTAGGCGTAAGAAGTTGCGGGTTGTTAAAGAATAATGCCTCCGGTGGTAAATCGGTTAAGTCTATGGTGGTAAAAAGAGACTGTATTTGTTGGATCTCGGCTCACCTTATGTTTCTTTTGTCCCATAGATGCTGGAGTTCGGCGAAGAAAATGGAGGCAGCGCCTGATCGAAAAATGCTGTGAGGACAGGCGAGTATGGTGCGGCGCTGCAGCTAGCGATGCGACGCGTGCAGAAATAATGTCCTTTTC
This sequence comes from Ambystoma mexicanum, assembly GCF_040938575.1. NCBI lineage: Eukaryota > Metazoa > Chordata > Amphibia > Caudata > Ambystomatidae > Ambystoma > Ambystoma mexicanum. The sequence continues at coordinate 1,056,873,111 of NC_090921.1, read as the reverse complement.
AAGTTCGAAGACGTGATGATCCGGAATCAGGTAAGAATTGAAATAATGTCTGTGTTCTAACCTATCCTTCTCCTTTCCTCTTTTGCTAGGAGCTCTGGATTCCAGACGGGCGTGGCTGAAGACTGGATGCTGACTGCAGGCACGGTGAGCATTACGCTGCTGGATGCAGAATAACGCGAAGCATGTGCTGAGGTTCGGGCGTGGTTTAAATAGCCTTCAAAGTAGTCCCAGGTAAGAAGTTCCCTCAGAACCAAGCCCGAGTAAAAAATAGTCCCTGAAGCAAAGTAGTCCCATTCAGGCTTCACGTTGGCTTGACATCATTGCAGCATGGTCTGCATGAGGCAAGTAATGTACATGAGCCTGGAGCCTATGGCGCCAGGCCTGATTACCTCTATGTGCCTGGCGCCAATGGCGCCAGGCCTGTACCCAGACGGCCTCTAGTCGGGGCTGCTGGGCTTTTAGCAAGCACTTGGATGCCTGCTCCCGGGGCTGATGGGCTTGGTCCGGAGGCCCGGGGGTAGGCATCATGAAAGCACCCCCCACAACCCCCCCTCCCCCCCCCCCAAGGCCCCTCCTAAAGGTGTTCTTCCCCTCGGTTCTGGATTGTCTGGGAAGTTCCGATTTAATTTTTTTTTACCAACCGAGGTGCATGAACGTGGTCACTAGGCTCCCATGACCTTTCCTGTGGTCCTTAACCCTTCCAGTCGATTAAATAAAAAAGTCTTGATTTAACCATTTTAGAGTCTAGGATATTTTTAACTTCAAATTCGGGTTCCCATCTATTAGGATGGGGTCGGGTGGTTTGGCTAGTCTTGTCCCGGGTTGAACTGGTTTCAGGAGTGAAAGATGAAAGACAGGATGGATCCGCATATTAGAGGGTAATTCTAATTTGACTGCCACCGGGTTGATAATGGCCTTAATAGTGTAAGGTCCCAAATATCTAGGATTAAAAGTGAGTCCATTTTAGAGGTATGTGTTTTGTAGCCAGCCAAACTTGATCCCCAATCTGGTATTGTGGGGCATCACTTCTATGTTGATCAGCATTTTTCTTGCATTTCTCTTTCGCTTGTTTCAAATGTTCATTTGCTTCCTTAAAGGCTTGTGTAATAGTAGAGCGCAGATGATTCACTGCAGGCATTTCTAAGTGTTGAGGCAAATCGAGTTCTGATGTTCGAGGGTGATGTCCATATAGAGTATAAAAGGGGCTTTGTCCGGTTCCCGAATGTACAGAGTTATTGTATGCGTATTCGGAAATCCATAAAATATCCTTCCAATTGCTTTCAGTTTGGTGTAGCATGCAACGTAGGTACTGTTCAAGAGCCTGGTTGGTTCTCTCCGTCTGACCATCGGTCTGGGGATGGTGACTGGTTGATAACCTCACGTCGATTTGCGCTAATTGACAACATCTCTTCCAAAATTGAGAAATGAATTGGCTACCTCGGTCAGAGACCAATACAGAATGAAATCCATGTATTCAAACAATGTTTGAGAAATTCCTTGGCCAAAATTGAAGCAGAAGGTAATCCCTTTAAAGGAATAAAGTGGGCCATCTTGAAAAAAGATCCACAATCACTAGAATGGTGTTAAATCCGTTACATGGAGGTAGATCAGTAATAAAGTCTAAAGACCAAGTATGCCATGGTGTAGGTGGAATATCCAAAGGTTGTAAAAGAACAGCTGGTTTTTTCTTTTGACTTTTGTTTTGGGCGCAGATACCACAAGATAGCACAAATTACTGTCTTTTCGCCAGGTGGCCCATCATAATTGTCTTAATTTTAGCTTCAGTTTTTGCGATACCTGGATGTCCTTCCATCAGAGCATCATGATAAGGAACAAGTTTTTTTTTTTTATTTCTTCTCGTTCTTCCTTTGTTGTATTTATTGTATTTGCTATGTGATTGTTGTGTGATTGTTGTGGTTAAATTGTAAATAAATATATATAAAAAAAAAAAAGATAAGGAACAAGTTACTTACCTGTAACTGTTGTTCTCCAGCATGGGTCTGGCATGGATTCACATGCTCATGAATATTCCCCGTCGTCAGGCTGGGAATCCTCGGTAAAGAAAAAACCAGCATCAGTTTCGTTTCTGATCTGTCTTTCGTAGTAGTAACCAATCACTGATCTCTGCGTCATACTGACCACAGCCAATGACTGCCCTCTACCTAAGCCCGGCCTCTGGCAGCAATCTTCAGATTTGGTAGCACGTGAAGTGGCAGTATGACCAAGTGAAGAGCCGCAGAGGGGTAGGCGGGAGGGTTCGCATGTGAATCCGTGCCAGACCCATGCTGGAGAACAACAGTTACAGGTAAGTAACTTGTTCCTTCTCCAGCATGGGGTCTGGCATGGATTCACATGCTCATGAATAAATAATACATAGCAGTACACACATGCACAACCACGGGAGGTGGCAAAGGCTCAACATTAAGCATCACATCAAACTCAACATTAAGCAATTCTTACCTCCTCACCAGGCTCACCTTAGGCGAACAGGTTGCGCAGCACTGCTTGGCCGACCCTGGACTCCTCCCTGGAATCCCGATCGACGCAGTAGAATTTCGTGAAGGTGTGCGTCAACCTCCACGTAGCAGCCCTGCAGATGTCCAGCAAGGGCACACCAGATAGGAACGCCGTGGTAGCTGCGATCGCTCTGGTGGAATGGGCTCTCGGACGGCCAGGCAGCGGTCGGTTTGCCAACCGATGACAGTACATGATACAGCCGGAGAGCCATCTGGAAATGGAAGCCTTCGAGAGAGCCTTCCCCTAATTGACAGTTCCAAAGTTCACAAAGAGTTGTGACGTCTTCCGAAAACCCTTCGTGCGGTCCACGTAGAACTCCAGCGCTCTAGCCACATCCAGCGAGTGCAAAGTCCTTTCAGCCGGCGATGAAGGCGACGGGAAGAAAACAGGCAACACCAAGGGTTCGTTGAGGTGGAAGTCCGACGGCACCTTGGGCATGAAGGAGGGGTGCGTCCTGAGCACTACCCTCGTGTCGTGAAAAGTCAAGTACGGGGCCTTGCAGGAAAGGGCCTGGATCTCTCCCACCCGTCGTGCGGAGTTCATGGCCACAAGAAACGCTGTTTTCCACGACAAGAACTTCAACGGAGCCGAGTGCAGAGGCTCGAACGGAGGTCCCATGAGCTTGGTCAGCACCACGTTGAGCTCCCACACCGGAGCCTTCACCGGCGGGAACGATCTGAACAGTCCCTTCATGAACTCTTTCACCAGACGATGAGACCACAAAGACGTCCGCCCCGTGGTTCTGGTGTATCGGGAGATCGCAGCAAGATGAAGCTTGACGGACGCGTGCGCCAGTCCAGCTTTGGCCAGCGTCAGTAGGTACGGCAGTACTTGGGGAGCCGTAATGCGCAGAGGGTTAATCTTCTGTGCGTGGCACCAGACAGAGAACCTCTTCCATTTGTGTCCGTAGCATTTAAGAGTTGAGGACGCCCTGGCCTTTGCAAGAACCTCTCTGCAGTCGGCCGGTATGTCGTATCCTCCAAACTCTAACGCTGCAGGAGCCAGGCCTGCAAGTTCAGCGACTTCGGGTCATGATGGAGGATGGCGCCTCCTTCCCTGGAGAGAAGATCCGCGTCCACTGGCAGCTTGATTGACGGGGACGCTGACAAGTCTAGAAGGTCCGGGAACCACACCTGCCTCGGCCACGCAGGTGCGACGAGGATCATCCTGCACCGTGACCTCTTGAGCTGGTTGATGAGCCGGATCAGCAATGGCAATGGAGGGAACGCGTATAGAAACAGGCCCTCCCAGGGGAACGAGAAAGCATCGCCCATGCTCCTCGGCTGGGGAAACCTGCTGGCGAACCACTGGCACTTGGAGTTCGTCGCCGCCGCGAACAGATCGATCTGGGGTGTGCCCTACCGTCGGAAGAGGCGGTCCACTAGATCCTGTCGTAGTTCCCACTCGTGGCACGAGCGCAGCTCCCTGCTGAGTGAGTCGGCGATGGTGTTTTTTATCCCTGCCAGATGAAACGGCACCAGAAACATCCTTTGGGCGACGGCCCAATGCCACAGATCCTGCGCCTCCCTGGACAGGGCTGGGGACCTGGTTCCGCCCGGTTTCCTGATGTAGAACATGGTGGTGGTGTTGTCGGTGAAGATCCTCATCACCTTGCCCTTGAGGCACGGAAGGAAGGACCTGAGGGCCCAAAACACTGCACGGAGCTCCAGGACGTTGATATGGAGGGACTTCTCTGTCGGGAGCCAAAGGCCTCTCGCGTGCAGATTTTCGGTGTGCGCTCCCCACCCTTCCAGGGAGGCATCCGTGGTCACTGTCTCCTGGTGGCCGGGGGTCTGGAAGTCCATGCCCGCCGTCAGATGTGCGCGGGTGCCCCACCACCGGATCGCTCGTCGGAAACTCTCGTCGAGTGTGATCCTCTCCTCGAAGCTGCCCGTCGTCTGGATCCAGCGCGCGTCCAGGAACTCCTGCAACGGGCGCATCCGGAGCCTGCACAGGGGGATGAGGTAAATGCAAGAAGACATCATTCCGAGAAGGGACTTGATGGACCTCACTCTGGCCGCGTCCGCAACCAGCATCCGCTGCACCTTGCCCAAAATGGCCCTCGTCCTTTCCTCCGACGGAGAGGCCAGAAGCGACACTGTCGAGCTTCGCTCCCAGAAACAGTAAGTCTTGCGCGGGCACCAGGTGGGACTTGGCGTAGTTTATGGAGAATCCCAGGTCCGTGAGACGTTGGACGGTCCTTGCCGTGTGCTCCACGGTGAGCTCCCTCGTCTTGGCTCGGATGAGCCAGTCGTCCAGGTAGGGGTAGACGTGGATCCCCTCTCGGCGCAGCTGCGCCGCCACTGGTGCGAGGCACTTGGTGAACACCCTGGGTGCCGACCTTAGTCCGAAGGGAAGGGCTCTGAACTGATAGTGACGCCCTTGGACCACGAACCTGAGAAACTTTCGTTGTCCCTTTAGGATGGGAATATGGAAGTAGGCATCCTCCAAATCCAACGACGACAGGAAATCGCCCTCCTCCAGCTGACCCGGGACGTGTTGGAGGGTGACCATCCGGAACTTCTGTGCCTTGATGAATTTGTTCAGTCATCATAGGTCCAGGATGGGACGCCATCCTCCCGTCTTCTTCTTCACGAGGAAATATCTTGAGTAAACTCCTGAGCCCCGAAGCCTCTTTGGGATGAGCTCGATGGCGCCCTTCCTGAGCATCGCCTTTACCTCCAAGAGAAGTTGAGGGACGTGATGTTCTTTCCTGGCCACAGGGGGGGACGCGCGGGCACCTTTTTTGAAACTCGAGCGCGTGACCCTGGGCTAGGGCGTCCAGCACCCAACGGTCGGTGGAGATGGACTCCCACACGCTGACGAAGCTCGCCAGCCGGCCTGCCACCGACGGCCGGTTCAGTCCTGCTTCGACGAGGCTTTGTCGCCTTGACCTCCTTGGCGACGACGGCGGAGTCCGCCTGACTTGCCTCGTCCCCTGTAAGCTTCCTGCGACGACGAACGGGCCGCTTGACGGTAGGTGGAAAATCCGCCGCCGGAACCTTTGGAGGCACCCTGTTTGCCTCCGCCGCTCCGTAAGGGCGGCCGCCGTAGCTGGAGAACCCCAAGAGCCCGGGCAGTCTCCGTGTCTGCCTTGATGGCTTGAAGGGAATCGTCCACTGTTTTCCCAAACAGGTTGTTTCCATCGAACGGCATGTCCAAGACTCTGGTCTGCACGTCTTGACGGAAGTCAGTAGCCTTGAGCCATCCACGCCGCCTAAGGCACACGGCGTTGCCCAACTGGCGAAATCCAGTGTCAGCGATGTCCGTCGCAATCGTAATGGCGTGGTCCGACGCCACCTCTCCTTCCTGCAAGATCTCTAGGGCATCCGCCCTCTTGTCGTCCGGTAGGAAGTCCAGCAGGGGTGCCAGTTTGTACCACAGCTCCCTGTCGTAGCAGGCTACGATAGCCAAGGCGTTGGCCGCCTTAATCGTCGTCGCTGCAGACGAGATGACCCTGCGTCCCATCGTATTCAATTTCTTTCCCTCGCCGTCCGGCGGGGAAGTCGACGTAGAGGCCGCACCCCCCCCCCTGCTTTCTTCCTGGCCGCCGCGGAGACGACGGAGTCCGGGATCGGCTGTGCCCGGAGGCACAAGGGGGCCGCGTCCGGGACCCGGTACTTCTTCTCGTACCGATCCCTTCTAGCCGGCGTCGTGGATGGGTTCTTGAGGAGGGCGAGGCCTTCATCCCAAATATCGTCCAGTAGAGGCACGGAGAGGACCGTCTCCCTCTTGGCCTCGCGCCGTTGATAAAGGAAACCTTCCTTCTTCTCTTCCGGGCAGAGCTGGAAGAGCTGGGATGCCCTGGCGATCATGGAGTGAAAAGATCCAATCTCGTCGGGCGGGGAAGCCCGGGTGTGAGGTGACGACGGCAGATCCTCGTCGTAAACCTCGTCGTCCGTACCCGTCGCGGCCATGTCAGTCCCCGTATCATCCCCACGAGTCGTGGACGGGGAGGAGGGCTGAACAGGGCGCGATGGCTGAAAAGGAGGTGGAGGATGAATCCTTCTCTTAGGGGGAGGGCTCCCAGAAGGGCCTGGCTCCGGGTCCCCCGTCGGGAGCGGTTCCTCCGCTGGTGGTAACGGCAGTCTCGTCCTTATCTACGAGCATAAGGACTGTATAGCCAACAAAATGGCCGCCGAGTTGTCTTGCGGCGCTGGTTGAGGGGAGTCCGACGGGCGGTCAGGGGCCCCGTCGGCACCCTCGACCTTATCGTCGTCTCCTAGGTCGGGATCCCTCCCGACGGGCTGGTCTTCTTCCACGCCAACGCCGTGGCTTAAGACTTCAATCAGCTCTTCCTCAGAGGTTGAGGCCGAATCCACGACGACCTCCTGCCCCCCCCTTTTTCTTCTCCGTCGGAGGTTTCACGGGCGTCCTGTCGATGGGCATAAAAGAGGACTCCCTCCGCGGTGGCAGGAAGACTCTGAGCCCCGAGGTCGCCACCACTGGTGTAGCCTCCACAGGCTGAGCCATGGCAAACGCGACTGTCTCGATAGATGCCTTGGCCGGATGGATTAAGGCTTTCACCACCTTAGGTGCGCTCACCGCCTTCTCCTTGGGGGGAGGGACACTGCCTCGCTCTCCCTCCGATGGGGCATTCGAGCTCGACTGGGGCCTCTCCAGGAGTTTCACCGGGTGCTCGGCCTTCCTCTTACCCGAACCAGAGCGTTGGCTCGTGGTTGATGGTGCCGGGGAGGATGCGCCCTGCCTGGCGCCCGTCGAGCCCGACCGTTCAGTGCTCCCGGTGCCAGCGGACTCGCGGTGCTTGGCCTTGTGTTGGACCCCCGTCGCCTGGCCGTCCTCAAAGGTCTTAGAAGACCGCTCGGATTTCTTCTTCTTCTCGCCTGACGGGCTCTTCCCTTCCAGCCAGTTGGCGAGACGTTGATGGCGGTCCTTCATGGTCCGCTCCGACATATTGCCACAAAACGCACAGTCCTTCTCCACGTGCGTCTTGTCCTCATGTAGGCAGTAAAGACAAAAGGAGTGTTCGTCCTCCTTAAAGACATTCTGAAGCTGGCATCCAGGGCAGACCCTGAACAACTTTCCAGGCGTCGAGCTTCCCTTTTCCTGGGCCATGTCCGAGATGGGCCTGAGAAACTTCTGGAGTCCTCCAAAAGCGTGGCTCGACGAAATCTTCACCTTTGAGGGGCACAGACGAATCCGACACAGGTCCCGTTGATCGGATGAAGAAACGGTGGAGTTTGAGGCTCTTTTTGACCGAAAAATCGAAGTTTTTTGAGAAAAAACGTGAAAAATAGCACTAACGCTCGAGAGCAATAGCACGAGGATCCCAACACTTGAACGTGCGGTAAAAATCTGAAGATGGCTGCCAGAGGCGGGGCTTAGGTAGAGGGCAGTCATTGGCTGTGGTCAGTATGACGCAGAGATCAGAGATTGGTCACTACTACGAAACTACTACGAAAGACAGATCAGAAACAAAACTGATACTGGTTTTTTCTTTACCGAGGATTCCCAGCCTGACGACGCGGAATATTCATGAGCATGTGAATCCATGCCAGACCCCATGCTGGAGAATTGGAGATAACTAGTTCTTGTAGTTCCTTGTGTGGTAGAAATAGACGCCCTTGATAATAAGGTAGGTCATTGCTGACTGAATAATCTTTGATTTTCTTTACCCAGTCCTGCAGGGCTGCAGGATCGAAAAGTTGTCAGATTTTTAAATTAATATCTTCAAAAGTCTGTAGAGTAGTTATGCCAAGAATTCTTTGTTCTGAAATTATAAGCACCGGTTCCGGGTTCAAATATGCTTCTCCCATCCCTATTCAGGATAAGGCATCTGCCTTGCCGCTTTTACAACCTGGTCGATAAGTGATCACGTAATCGAATTTGGCAAAGAATAATGCCCATCGAAGTTGACATGATGATTGTAACGCTCACCTGATTCCCGTAGAGGCGCCGGTCTTGACTGGGCGTATACCGTATCTTCAAAGGTGATGTGTAACCCACGGCTGGCTCTTTGGGCTGGACCTCTGTGCACTGTATGTCTGACTCGAAGGGTAAGATGTCTTAGGTAAGTAAACGCCGTGCTCTCCATCTGCCTCGGGGCAGGGTGCTGTAACCAGTTTCTTCACTGGATAAGGGGAGCAGGCCTCTTGACTTCAGAGGACTGCTGTCCGTCGTTTACTGCACGAACAGTAAGTTTCGAGTAATTCTAATGTCTTTAAAAGTCTTTAGTAATGATGTCTCTTGTTTTGCAGGGTTCCGGCGATGGCGGATGACGGGCTGAAGTGAGTTGAAGATGGAGCCCCTGTGATGAATAGAAGCGCCTGGAAGCACGTAAGTAAGCGCTTGTTGCCTGCTTCACGATGCGCTCTGTCTTTTTATTTTGCAGGTAAAAGTTCGGAGCGGCTGCAGGGTGCCGGAATACCCACTGGGTTAGATGTGGAAAGGAGTAATGGCACGTGAGTATTAAAGTTCCCCAATGTCTTTAAACGCACCTTGTTTTGTCTTTCAGATGCGGGATGCAGCGCCGAAGGCCTCCGGAGCGTGCGAAGAGTTGGTAAGCTTTTGTCTTTCAGATGCCGGAATGCAGCGCGAGGCGTTGGTGACAGCCGATGGACCAGGTAAGTGAAGCGCTGTCACTGAAGACCGTAATGCTAACCTGTTCTTTCTTGTCTTTATAGGTGTTGCTGAAGACTGGATTCAGGATGGTAAGCCTTTTTCCTTAGGCCCAGGATCAGATGCAGAAGACACGATGAGCGTTCTGCTGCAGAGGATGCAGAATAACGCAAAGCAAGTTTCATCCATCGGGTGTGGTTTAAATAGCCTCCTGTAGTGCTTAGATGTCTCCTTCCACAGCCACGCCTAGGTAAGAAAAGAGTTCCTGCTTTCCAGAAGAGTTCCAGTGTTCTGAACCTAGGGAGTGGCTCCTGCCCCACCCAACAGGAAAAGTAGTTCCAAACAGAAGAGGATCAGAGGCTCAACTGGCAGGCAAGTAAGCAGCATGGTCTGCTGCAGGTAAGTCCACCCAAGCATTATGAGCCCGGCGCTTCCAGCGCTGGGACTGGGCATGTTTATGAGCCTGGTGCCACTGGCGCCAGGACTGGGTCCAAAAGGTCCCAATTGGGACTGGTTGGCACTCGGAACCTGGGTTATGGATCTGCTTCCAAGGGAGTTGGGAAAACCCTGACCTTTTGGAAGCAGAGATCATGATAGTACCCCCCCTCAAGGCCCCTCCCAAACGGGCCTTCCCCGGGGGTTTTGACTTGTCAGGAAATGTTCCGTGAAATCTTTTGATTAGGCGAGGAGCGTGGACATATTCAGCAGGTTCCCAGGATCTCTCTTGGGGGCCGTAGCCTTTCCAGTCAATTAGGTAGAATAGTTTAGATTTGGAGATCTTGGAGTCCAGAATGCTTTTGACTTCAAACTCGAGTTCTCCATCAACTAGGATGGGTTTTGGAGATTTAGTTAGTCGGGTTTGAGGTTGCACGGGTTTTAATAGAGAGACGTGGAAGACCGGATGTATCTTCATGTGCGGGGGCAAGTCCAACTTGACCGCTACTGGGTTTACTATGGTAGTGATGGAATAGGGACCAAGGTATCTTGGGTTGAATGTGCGTGGCCCTTTTAGAGGTAGATATTTGGTGGATAACCAGACTTGATCCCCTACTTGATATTGACGGGCTTCCTTCCGATGTTGATCTGCTCCTTTCTTGTATTGTTCTTTAGCCCTTTGAAGGTGAGAAACAGCTTCCTTAAAGGCTTGGGTGATTGTAGAATGCAGGTAGTCTACTGCTGGTGTTTCAAGATCTTGGAGGGGATCCAACTCCGAGGTTCGAGGGTGACTGCCGTATAAAAGAAAAAACGGGGTTTTCCCAGTTCCCGAATGGACAGAGTTATTGTAGGCATATTCGGCTATCCAAAGGATGTCTTTCCAAGTTTTTTCAGTTTGTTGCAGCATGCAGCGTAAATACTGTTCCAGAGTTTGATTGGTCCTCTCGGTTTGTCCGTCGGTCTGAGGGTGGTGACTGGTCGATAGTCTCACATCAATTTGAGCCGACCGACAGCAACTTCGCCAAAAATGAGAAATAAATTGACTACCTCGATCCGAAATTAGAACCGAAGGAAAACCGTGCAGTCGGACGATGTTTGAGAAATTCTCGGGCCAGAGTTGCTGCTGTTGGCAAGCCTTTGAGCGGAATGAAATGCGCCATCTTGGAGAATAAGTCCACGATTACTAGAATCGTATTGTATCCGGAGCATGTGTCGGGCCCCCAGCAGATAATGCCGCCAAGCCTTGAAGGCAGACTTGATAGCCAGAAGTTCCTTGTCAGTAATCGTGTAATTGATTTCAGGAGGCGAGAATTTGCGGGACCAAAATGCCACGGGATGCAACTGATTGGTTACCGGGTCCTTTTGTGATAGAACTGCCCCCATGGCAAGGCTTGAAGCATCAGTTTCCACGATGTAGGGGAGTTCGGGGCGAGGGTGTTTTAAGATTGGTGCAGAGATAAATTTAGTCTTCAAATCCTGGAAAGCTTGTTCCGCCTCGGTAGACCATTCAAAACGTTTATTTTTCTTTAACAAGGCAGTGATGGGCTGGACTATTCGAGAAAATTCGGGGATAAACCTGCGGTAAAAGTTAGCGAAGCCCAACATGCTTTGCACACCTTTTACGGAGGATGGTGATGGCCATTTGAGAACTGCATCGACCTTCTTTGAATCCATACGCACTCCGCTAGGTGATATGAATCCCAAGAATTCAACTTCAGTCACGTTGAAAACACATTTTTCCAACTTAGCGAAAAGTTTGTGTTGACGCAATCTTTCGAGGACCATTTTCACGTGTTTCCGATGTTCAGATTCCGATGAAGAATAAACGAGGATGTCGTCAATGTAAACAACAACACACACACACACACACACATCTATGAGCTCTCTGAGGACATCGTTCATAAAATATTGAAAGGCGGCCGGGGTATTGCAAAGTCCGAAGGGCATGACCTGATATTCAAATAGCCCATATTTGGTGCGGAAGGCCGTCTTCCATTCATCGCCCTCTTTTACTCGTACCAAGTGGTAGGCTCCTCTAAGATCCAGCTTTGTATATATGCATGCTTTTCTGACTTGGTCCAGGAGTTCAGGGATCAAAGGTAACGGATATCTATTCTTGGCGGTGATCTGGTTCAGGGAGCGATAATCTATACAAGTTCTAAGGTCTCCTTCCTTTTTCGGAACGAAGAACAAAGCTGAAGAAGCAGGGGACTTGGAAGGACGAATAAACCCATTTGCCAGGTATTGATCCAGGTATTGTCGAAGGTGAAGGTTCTCAGGCTCGGTGAGGGCATAAATTCTACTACAAGGAGGAGTAGATCCAGGTATCAGGTCTATCTGGCAGTCATAAGACCTATGAGGAGGTAGAGAATTAGCCTGATCCTTCCGGAAAACATCTTGGTAATTCTAGGTATTCGGGAGGTAACTGGGGAGTCTCTGAAGAAATTGTTGCCAGTGCAACACCAGGTGGAGGGTGACAAGTAGAGACACATTCTGGAAACTGGACCGTTCTTGCTCGCCAATCGATCAGAGGATTGTGTTTCTCTAACCAAGGTATTCCTAGAATAATCTGAAACTGAGGAGCCTTGATCACATCGAACACGATCTTCTCATGGTGTCCATCTTGACTTACTAGCGTCACTTCTTGAGTGGTATGGTTACTGGTCCGGAGGCTATCTCCGTTCCATCCACCGTAGTAATGACGTCCTTTACAGCCTTGGGACAAAGAGTTAGATTCATCCTCAAAACCATTTCATGATCCACATAATTGCCGATGGCACCGCTGTCGACGTAAGCTTCAATTGCATGTAATCGATCCGGATTATCAGGGCTAATGAGGACCATAGGTATCGCGAAATGCGAGGTCACGGAACTGGTTTTCACGCTCGGCAAGAGGACCTCTATTCTTGTCGGGCGAGGTCGTTTCCCTGCTCAGAGTTTGTAACTTTGGTAACTGCAGCTCCTACTGCCTTCTTGGCAGGTTTCACCGGACAGTCTCGAAGAAAGTGCCCCGAGTTTCCGCAATAGAGGCATAATTGCAACCGTTTTCTCCTTTCCCGCTCCTTTTGTGTTAGAGGACGTTTCAGGCACCCTATTTGCATGGGTTCCCCGGAGTCTACTCCTTTGGATGACCCGCCCCTGAGCCTGTCATCAGCAGACGCGTACCGCCCATTTCACAACGCCAAAGCACGTCTCGTGTCAACATTTGCTGCGCTTCAGCTAATGACGTGTCGCCATGGAAATGGCAGGACGCATCTTTCCTCAATAAGTATAAACAGACCGTTTCACAACACACAGCAGCAGATTTTCGATTCCATTGCTCTCTCTGTGTTACTTTGAGTATTCTGTGACTCGTTTCTGTGCTCTGGTCAGCTACCTTTGTTGCTTGTAGCCCGTGTGAACAGATACCAGTAACACCGCTATAAATTATTTTAGTTTTTTTACCACACAATGGCTACAAAAATGCCCTACATGTACGAGCCCGAGTATACCGAGGAGGAACTACTGTAAAGGGAAACATGCGAAAATGATGGGTCTTCGGACGGCAGTTGGGAGGACGATTGAACAGCTGAAGAGCCTGGACCTAGTCGTATGGACGGTGTTTCCACCTGGTGCACATGCAATCGGTGCAAGCTAATGCCAACCGAGGACGAGAACTGCTGCTGCTGTGAAAACTCAGGATGCGTGGCCTACATTTTGGAAGACGAGCCACGACCGCAATGCATCACCGAGCTGCCAGAATTCAGGGCAGCCTGCCTCACACGGTCCGTGTTGAGGATACTGATGGTGCTTATGCACAAACTTCGCGCAACTGTTCGTCCTCGTAATCCGAGTAACGAGTAAGTATACTCTGGTTGTCATGCCACTCCTATTTCATGGTCTTCTACTATATCCAAAATTACATATACATATCATTGTAACGCATGAAAGTCGTTCAATAGTGTGCAGTGTCTAGATAGCATTTGTCCGAGCAGAATGCCATTAGTTACAAGAATAGTCATTGACAACAAACGTTTATTAAACTTACCTTGGTCATTTAAAAACTGTTTGTTTCATTCCTTTTCACAAGTGGTACAGGCTGGTGGCCTATTGTTCCTTTACATGGTGGCTTCACGGGAGGCTTGGACACCGCGTTCAAAGAGTAATACCCGCCTGTGCCGTTCGTGCCATAAGAGAAATGTTCCTGAGTGACAGCGGTCAGTACAGGGGATTTTCTCTCACTGTGCTGCAACCTGACCTGTACAATGTGTAAAGTCTTGTATTTTTGTGTCATCAAAATAAGATACAAAATAAAACACCACATATATTTTAACAACGGTTGTTTCGATTTTTTAAATGAATAAAGTGTGTCTTCATTCAAGGATGGACGTCAGACATCTGTGCTCCGAATGGGTGAAGGTCAGGTCGCTGTGAAGCAGGGTGGTCACTATCTAAGCTAACATAATATATTCTCAATAAAGCATGCACTAAATAACACTGGTTCAAAGTCTTTCAGTCGGTTATGTCTCTATAAAAGTCACACATATCTATACTATCAATCAACATTGGATTATACAGGCCTTAGGTTAAGGGTCTTGACCACTATAATACACTGTTTGAAGTGTGGGTCTGTGCTCACAAGAATCTCCGGTATGTGGCATTGGTTATTGATAGGCAACGATATACTGCAGTAGGGGGTCTAATGTTAGTTGGGGGATCTGCTAGGTGGGCATCATGGCGTGGTCAGTGGTCTGGCACATGGAGAATACCTTGCAGGGACACAGGGTCCGAATGGCAGTAAGTTTCCACTGGCGAGGGTGCGTGGGCAAGGACACGTTTGTGGAGATGAACGAGCTATGTGCTTAGTTCAGGCTGGTTCACATGCAGGACAGTGATCTCAGAGGAAGAGTGATTTGTTACATTTATTAGCTGTTGCAAATACCTCTGGAGTTTTCCAGTCAGAGTGGGGGCCATGTGCTCTGCGCAGTGAGGCCTGGTCACCAAGATGGAGTGGAAAGGGGGTACAAAAATGGATGCCACATTTCCTGCTCAGTGGTCCCATCTACGCGAATGGCAACCAAAGTTAGCATCACATAAGGGCAAGAGGCGAACCGACTACTGGAGGCACTTGGTCCGAGTTTCTACTGAGAAGTAAAGGATGAGAGGGGCCCGATGGCCCCTCGCTCCCACACACTTGCCTGCATGCCCACCAGCACATCCATCCCACCCTCCTGTATCGAAGGCGGTTCGCACCCGGGGAGCTGTCACGGGCGCAAACGGCCAAGGTGCCAAACAGCATGTACACTTCAAAAGGTATCCCACGCTCAGGGGCCATCGCTCACATGGCCTGCTCAGACTCCGTGTCTCCAGGCAGGCCTCCCCTGAGGCAGGCCGCCCCCCCCCCCCCTGGAAACCACATAATACCACGACATACACACGTCATTCATTCACAAACACACCCCTGTTTCTAATACTTTATAAACCACGATATGTCACATGAGAACATCTTTGTGCTTTGCAGGTGAACTCCTGAACCTTCTACCTAAGGAGCACTGAGATCTATGTTAATCTGCTCGTCGTCGTGCTATCCGTGAACTTCTGTGACCGCTTCGAGCAAACCCGTCAGTGTGCTACCTGTGGCCATCTACCTGTTCTCCTGCAACTTACTCCTCGGCCTGCTGAATCCAACTGTTTGTTGGTCAAGGTAAGGCCATGTATCCTAGTCATATTTCGGTCATTTTTGCATTTCTATCCATTTGCGATTACAGTACCCAATAGAGCTATGGTCATTTGTCTCATTGCTATTGACTTGAGTTTCAATTGTTATGCTATCAATAGATCTATTTATTTTCATCTGTGTCAATTGTCATCGAATTGTATCCTTCGGGGGTCCAGTCTATAATGTAAGCATGTTTCCTTTTCGTGAAAGACAGAACATCCAAGGGACGAGTCACATGCTCAGAGTTTAGTCACAATTTAAAACATTTCTGTAACTTATGCAAATACTAAGCCGCACATGATGAACTGGTATAGTTCCAGCGACCAAAACAAACCTTGCATTGAGCATGGTATGGTTCATTTACTTTATGACATTTTTATTCATCAAGGTTTTATAATCTTGATATTTAATTTTCAGAATTTTCAACAATGCCTGCCTGTTCGATTAGCGGTTGCCCTTCGAAGACCCATGCTAAATCTGAAGGCACTACAATGCACGTATTCACGAAAACTGTTGATCGAATAAGAGAATGGGTCAGACATTGCGGATATCCACTGGATGAGCTGGAAAGTAGAGTCCAACAAGTCTTAGAGGACAAGAGCGGTGACCGATACCGCATCTGCAGCCGGCACTTTTCCTCGAACATGTATGCCACATCTTGGGTAACAAAGAAGAATAAACGGCGAACGACACGAAAATTGCTCGCAAACGCTATTCCAACTCTATTCGTCAACATTCCGCCACTGGTGAGTCCAGTGTCCGGATTTAGATTTAGGCCTTGCGGTAGTGTGTAGGTAGCCGAATTGATTAATTGATATTTTAGGTGTTGTGTCCCTTGCAATACACCCTTGTAATACTTTCGATATTGATATGAATGTATAGCTTTTTGAATAATGACATTTATCAATAAATTATTTTTCGATTTTATAACCTCCAAAGGAAATCTATTTATGGGCACAGGGAACTGTACTATATTGCGCATTTTCAATAGCATTATTCTCAAGTATTCTGTCGGTTTACATGGCAATTTATTAATATTTGCATTTCATCAAACAATAATTTACCTTTACAACTGCTTGACTATCCACTGAATCTGAAGCAAGAACATTCTTCATCTGTGTCGTGCCTGCAGTTATCAACCACTTCTAGCGCATAACAGGTAATCATACTTGGCTATTCCGCTACAGACTTGTTTTATGCATGTCAAGTAATAGTTTTTATGTATTGTGTGATTATTTTACCAATTGTTTGGTTAGTGCTTTCCAATTAATACACCTTAGTTGTCGTCCCCTGGTGTTTGTTTTCAGTTATAATTAGTGTTATCCATACTAATGCAAGTACCGTCTATCAGGGAGATGCTGAAGCGTCCACCACATTGACAACAGCCCTAGATGTTCTTCAGCAGCACAAGGTATGGACATGGACAGCTCCATCGACCGTGATCATCAGGACTGGAACACTTGTCGTTTGATTGTTCTACACCATGTTTCATTCGTGGTTAGCCATTGATATGTACCTGTGTGGTCGACCCCAAGTGTTGCGTTTTCAATATTGTAATCCTTAGTAATGCAAATACTATGTTTCAGGCAGTTGTTGAAGCGTCAACCCACGCACTTGATGCAGAGCCTGACATTCAAGTAATTCTAGGGGAAGCGGGACCATGCGGATACGAATCGGCGCAACAGCTTTCGGAAGTGCTCACCACATTTACAACATCCATAGATATTCTTCAGCAGCACGAGGTATGGATACTGACAGCTCCATCGAGGCTGATCATATAACTTGATTCCATCTGCTATACTTTCTTCCCTATTAAGGCAAGTACTGTGTTTCAGGGCGACGATGGAGCTTCCACTACAATCACAAGATCCCATTTAGATGATGCAGAGGTAAAGAAATCGGAGAAATAAGTCGATTAAATCTGATCATATTTAAATATTCCTTAATTCTTTTAGACAATGCAACATTTGTGGTTATGTCTTTATATGTACCTGTGCCGTCGACCCCAAGTGTGCGTTATGTTTACAATATTGAAAACCATACTAACGCAAGTACTGTGTTTCAGGGAGTTGCTGATGCCTCCTCTTCAATACAATCATTCATGGCAGTCCATGCAGAGCCAGAGGTATGGATACTGACAGCTCCATCGAACTAGGTCATCAGAGCTCGAATACTTGTCGTTTGATTGTTCCACACAATGTTTAAATCGTGTTTCGCTATTGAGATGTACCTGTGTGTTCGTCCTCACGTGTGTTTTATGCTAACAATATTTTGATACACAGTAATGAAAATACTATGTTTCAGGGAGTCGATGGAGCCTCATTCCGTGCTGTCTATGCGGATACAGAAAATGTAGTCGTTGCAGCGCAAGAGGAAGGGGAGACATGCGGATATGAATCGGAGCAACAGCGTGCAGATGTTGAAGGTCGAGTCAAAAAAGTTGAAAAGAAAAACAAAAATAAGGTTAGTTACAAACAGTTCATAACTTTAGAAATTATTTTGTGCTGGGGACTAGTTTATGTTTTTTCCCAGTCAATTGTACTATACTTTATCTTGTGTTTAAACTGAACATCCCTTTTCCAATCTATCGTCTAGTTACCCGTGGATGTCCAAACTATACATACACAGACAGTGAAGCGAATGAGCGATGTTGCTTGCCAGACCATTTACACTATGGAGGAACTATTAATTCAGACGCCGCGTGTTGAGACTAGAGATGCTCATATCCAATGGCCAGGACATGAAATGAATGTGTCCGGAGAATCCAGCAAAGTTGTAAAGGACCATTGCTATAGTGCGACCGCACCACCACCACCACATGATACTGGATGTATTGAAGATAGCTCTGAAGTAGTTGCAGATCAATTCACACAATCTACACCCACCAAAAAATTGCCACCAAAAAAGCTGTCGACATTGTTGTGTTCTCCCATCAATGTTGAAGTAGCAGATGTTGAAATGACAGAATGAACTAGCAGCTGCATTCACCGACGCATCAGAACTTGATAGCAACGATATTTCTTTCAAATGTGGTGATATGTCCTCAACGTCACAGGCTGAAACAACTTTGACGCTGGATGACAGTCTAATGAAAGAGGGCAAATACATAGTATTTGACAGTTGTTTGATGAATATTATAAGTATGCTGAAATGTGGGCATTCAGTTAGAGGGAAATGTGGGAAGCTATTGATTCATGTGACTCGTCAAAAACAAGGCAGTAACGTCAAAATAAATGCCGCCTGTAGATTAAATCATACGTTCTCATTGTCACACCGCTGCGGCCATGGAAGCTATGGGCAAGATGTAGGCGCTATTAGGTCTCTACGGCTTGTCTGCTAGCGGTCCAGCCTTTGTTTTGCTGCAGGCATATATGGAAGCCACGCCCCCTGCGAGTCGCGTTGCAACTCGCTTCCGCTTTGTTCCTCTCCAGTGCCTTCCTAGTTTTCCCCCTTTCTCAGCAATTCCCCTTTTGCTTCCCTGTTTTTTCCCTGCTGCCCTAGCCTTCTCGCCGGGTATCGGTTCTCCTCCCTTGTCTTTCTTGCTATTCTATTCGGTCTACTTTTCCCGGCTTTGGTTAGCTCTGTTTCTGTGGTCAGCCTCGCGCTGCCGCAGACCTGTCTTCCCCGGTGGCCGGGTTCCGACTTGTCGGCTCCCACCCGCTCGGGGTTACTTTCACTTCATCTCCGTTCTCACGCTCTCTCACTCTCACTCATACTCATACTCACTCGCTCTCTCTCACTCTCTCTCGCTCATACTCACTCGTTCTCTTTCACTCTGGCTCATCATCTCTCGCTCTCTCTCTCTCTCGTTCTGACTTCTCGCTCTCCTTGATCTTACCTGTTCTCCGGTAGAGCTTTTCCATTGCTTACCCTGTTTGTTCTTGTGTTATCTTTCCTTCGTCCTTCCTTGGACGCTTCCGTTTGTATTGCGGAAGTCTTCAGCGGCTTCACCCTCTGCCTCTCCTTCCCGGGCTCTTTCATTCCTCCCAAGGAAAGCCCAGTAACTGTGCCGCTATCCATTGGAGTTACAATCAAGATCGTTGTTGCAAGGCCATACCAGCCTCTGGACCTTCAAATCCACCCGGCCATCATCATCTGCAGCTACACAGAGTTTTTTCTGCCTTTCAGGCTTTTTCCCTGTTTTGAAGGAGCGGGCTCCCCAGGGTTCACTTGACTGTTTGTTTCAGCAACGGTCAAGGTGGCCTCGGGAGGAGACCGCCCCTATCTTTTTGAACGTAAGAAGGGGAAAGGATCTCTAAAGAAGGAAGGCGAAGAAGAGAAACCCCCGAAGGACCGGAGAAGGAGACAGAAGGTACCCAGCCACAGTGAAGATCCAGGTGAGGTGATCCCGGGGAAAGGAGCTGTGGGCGGTGACACTCATGGTCTGCACAACCGATGCTGGGGAAACTGCCAACAGGCAATCTACTGTGTGCAGCTTCCTCACTTTTTAGTGGGTCCAGTTTAGAAAGTTAGAGTCTTTCTTTCAGTTTGTGGGACTCCATTTCATTTCAAAAACGCAGTACTACAAATACCAACATCTGTTTCCGGCCATTAGTGATGCTTGGAAAATTGAACAATTGTCTCTAGCAAGTACATTCGAAGGCAAACGATTCAGGCTAGCCGGCGATGGACAGTACGACAGCCGTGGACTTTCTGCCACATACTGCACCTACCACTTTCAGGACATGGACAGTAAGCAAATTGTGAGTTTGGTGGTCGTGCAGGTAACACAATGTACATCCTCAGTGGCCATGGAGAAACAAGGATTTATACAATCAGTGGAATATCTACAATCGAGCGGAATGCACATCGACCTCATAGCCACGGACAGACACGTTTCAATTGCCAAGACAATGAGAGAGCAGTTCCCACATATTAATCATCAATTTGACGCAAGGCATCTTGCTAAATCAATCAATAAGAAAATCTCGGCTGCAGGGAAAAAAAAAAGGTTTGGAAAGTATTTCAGAGTGGTCCCAGTCTATCAGCAACCATCTTTGGTGGAGCTCCAAAACTTGTGAAGGGTCAGTGGAAATACTACTTGAAAAATGGCAGTCACTGATGCACCACTGTACCAACGTGCACCGCTGGTCAGAAAACCTACATTTCTACCAATGTCAACATGGCCCTTTGTCCCCAGTGGAGGCACGGAAGAAGAAGTGGTTGATTCCATCTTCACGACACACAAAGCCATTGAGAAGATTGTTTGATAAAACTCTATCAAGAGATTTGAGGGGACTGACAGAATTCTGTCACACAGGAGGTTTGGAGATGTTCCACAATATGTGCCTAAAGTACAGGCTATTGTGCTTGCATTTCAGCATACAGGGCATGAGACATAGGACTCTACTTGCCGTCTTGGCCCATAACGAGACTCTCGGCCGTGAACAATCTAGGACTACGGGTAATGTAAGGATGCCTCGCTACACTAAGGCCTTTTCAAAAAGTAGTAAGCAATGGGTGATCAAATCAGTCTGAGGAAATGGAGTTCGACTTTGTCAAAAACCTTATTGTTGCTGTATTAGAGAAGCACAGATATGGAATTTTGAACGTTTCTGTGCAGAGCACTGATCCATTGCCACCCAACATTGCCACTGTGCCATGTCCACCCAAAGGAGAGCTGGTTGTGAAGTACAAATCCTGGTTTAAATAATTGTAATACGATTGACTTTTTGTAAATAAATGTTATTGTACAGTGTGCATACAAAGTATGCTAACCCTAACCCCTACCTTCACCATCCTGGGTGGCGAACAACCTGGGTGTCATCTTTGAATTCTCTCTCTATTCACCTCATATTGCTGACCTTGTCTATACGTGTATGTATATATTTTTGTTGATGTAACCAATTTTCGCAATCTCATGTAAATGCTGCGCACTGTTAACTGAGGGGAGGCTTGCGTATTGCAAATAATAAAACAAATCTCACTTTCAACTCAACTCCTCGGGTACTTTATACTTTCCCTGACCTTCCCCAAAAAATTAAAAGTCTCTATAGTTATGGTTCTTTGGGGCTGCAAAATTGGGGGCCTTAGAACGCGCCAAGCGAGCCATTGCAGATGGGAGAGAAGCCAGTTTGCATTTGCACATTGAGGCGCAGTACATAGATGGATCCGAAACGTCAAGTTCTCACAGATGGCTTTACTACGGGATGTTGCAAAGAAAGAATGTATGCTCATTTCTAGTGAAGGTCAGCGGCTTTGATTTTCAGCTCGTGGCCTGAAGAGACCAACAACTCGCACTGGCAGTATAATGTTCTATTGTTTTTTGACCTTGAGAGACAGGGACCATGCCGAAAGAACTTCATTTGAAGGGGGGGTGCAATAACGTAAGACGATAAGGCAGAAAATTCTGAAACTAGACAGTTTCATGTTAGTCCAGTATACGAAAAATCGTTGTCAAGAGCCCAGTGGGATTTACGGACTGCATTACGCAGAAACACAATGGAAATTGCAATGGAAATTGCAAATATAATGCAAGTAACTCTTTAGACGCTTTTATACCGGAATGAAGAATTAATGAATGGATGCATGAATAAATGAATGAATGAAGAGCTAGGAAAACGTTTGTGGGATCGTCCTTGTAGCGGGCACATGGGCATGCAGACAAACAGTCATTTCTCATGGTGTGCTAAACTCGATTTATTTTGTTACTTTTCGCATTGATTTTAGAGCCGAACATTCTCCATTGCACTATCCTTGAAAGCAAATAGTTTCAGCTCGGCCGTAATAAATAAAATGAATATTAATAAAGATCGGCTGGCGAGACTAATTATAATTTTTATGTTTTCAAAACAGGTATATCCTTCCCTACTGCGAATGACACTAGTTTCAGACCCCGGCAGACGGCTTCTTCAACCGCCAGCTGCAGCTTCTGGTCAACAACTGCACCACTTTGACAATCTTATGGGACGATCGCCAAGGGCCCATATGCCCTTACGCGGTACTAGCGGCTAGAAGCAACATTTCAACCTTTACGCTGGCCTAGTGCCTATTTGATGGAAAAGCCTTGCGGTTCACCGTGCGACTAAAGTGCTTCTTTTAACGAAAACCAACACCCTGTGTACCATCAAGGAACAGCACGTGACTCACGATAAAACGGAACAGTTTTTGCAGATAGAGATAAAAGAAAATAAATGGCATTCCAAGTTCATATGGCAATTGCTGAATATTCTATAAACATTTAACGTCAAATAAATGTACTTTACCAAATGTACCGTGTTGCTGTTCATTTTAAAGTACAGTTTCATATTCCGAATTGTGGCGCGCTGTGTTGTGAGTTGATCTGTGTTGGTTTCCGGGTTCTGTGTGAAGTCGCGTAGAAGACGACTGGGTGCGTTTGTCGACGCAGCACAGAAACGTCACGAAGAGAGGCGGGGAATATGAATGTTTTGATAATGTCAGGCTCAGGGGTGGGGGATAGGATTTAGTGCCGCAAAAGCAGGTCAGCCAGGGCGATGCAGCAAGTGATAGGATTATCACAAAATGGCCGCTCCCTGAAGCCTGTTTTCATGTGCGTTTAATGGACGAAAACTCGGGTAAGGTCCATAGGAAATGTTTCTAAAATCGGGCGACTTAGGCTTAAAAACACATGGCCGACCCGTAGGGGCAATAAAATATTTGACCGAACCATTCCTTTAACTGAATTGGGTGACGGCCACTTGAGGATTGCATCAGGATAAATCCAAGGAATTCAACTTCTGTAGAATGAAAAACACATTTCTCCAATTTTGCGTATAACTTGTGCTGGCGTAGTTTTTCAAGGACTGCACGAAAGTGCTTCACATGGTCTGATTCTGAGGAGGAGTACACTAGAATATCGTCTATGTATACGACAACACAGATGTCAATGAGTTCACGAAGGACATCGTTCATAAAATACTGGAAGGCTGCTGGTGCATTGCACAACCCGAAAGGCATCACCTGGTATTCGAATAACCCGTACTTGGTGCGAAAAGGCAGTCTTCCATTCATCGCCTTTCTTTACACGTACTAGATATGCCCCTCGGAGATCTAACTTAGTGTAGATACAAGCATCCTTTACTTGGTCTAGTAATTCGGGGATCAGAGGCAATGGGTATCTGTTTTTTACCGTAATCTGATTTAATGCGCGGTAGTCTATGCACGTTCTAAGGTCACCTTCCTTTTTAGGCACGAAGAATAGAGCTGAGGATGCAGGAGATTTGGATGGACGAATGAAGCCATTAGCAAGGTATTGGTCCAAGTATTGTCGTAGGTGAAGATTTTCGGGTTCCGTAAGGGCGTAGATCCTACTGTATGGAGGTTGTGCACCAGGTACTAGGTCGATTTGACAATCGTATGATCTGTGAGGTGGTAAGGTGTTTGCCTGTTCTTTTTGAAAAACATCCTGAAATTCTTGATATTCCTGAGGTAACTGCACAACTGCATTAGTGACGTTGGCCAGGTTTTTTCAAGGGTAACAGATGTGTGCACAATCCGGGAGGTCACTCCTCTCTCGCCATTCAATACAAGGATTATGTGTTTCCAACCATGGCATTCCCAGAATTATTTGGAATTGCGGGGCCTTGATTAAATCAAACAATAGTTTCTCGATGCCCATCTTGACCCAACAGTGTCAACTCCGTAGTGGAATGAGTTACAGGCCGAGAGGCAATTTCAGTTCCATCGACTGGTGATGACATCCGAAGCGGTCTTTTTGCAAAGGGGTAGATTCATCCTTGAGGCCAATTCGTGGTCCATGTAGTTTCCTACGGCCCCACTATCAATGTATGACCTTACTGCGTGCATACGCGATGGCTGCCTTGGATCAATAAGGACCATTGGTATAATTCGGTGCGAGGTCTGAGTGTCCTTCTTTAAGCTCGGCAAGCGGACCTCTACGCTTGTCGGGCGTGGTCGTTTCCCGGATCAGACTCTTTGGCTTTTGTCAGCAATTCCTACTACTTTCTTGGGTGGTTTTATAGGGCAATCCCGTAGAAAATGTCCTGCGGTTCCACAGTACAGACACAATTGCATCCGTCGTCTCTTTTCTCTTTCCTTTTGAGTTAAGGGTCTTTTAACCCCCCCCCCGATCTGCATAGGTTCTGATTCATCTGTTCCTTTGGGGGTAACGTTGGGTTTAACCCATACCCGACTCCCGATCAGCCTTTCTATTCTGAAGTCGGTGGTCTAACTGGACCACTAAGTCTATATATTCTGCGCAATCCTGAGGTGGGTTCACAACTTGAGCCAAAACATCTTTGAGTTCTCCACGAAGTCCACAATGAAATAATGTAATTCGTTTCTCCTCAGGCCATCCGTTTTCCACCACCAACCTATTGAAGGTTGCGATATAGGTTAGCAGATCCTGATTACCCTGTCATAGGGATAAAAGTTTGTTATCCAGAGCCTGTCCCTGTGAATGTCTGGCGCCATGCTTCTTTGAAAACCCTGAAAATCCCGAAGAGGGTCATCCTGGTTGACTAGTGGAATTGACCAATCAGCTGCGCTGCCACTAAGATATGATAGTACAAAGGCTACTTTGGCTTGGTCATTTGGAAAATCTCCAGGTCTGCATAAAAAGTGCAAGCGGCATTGTTTCATAAACACTGCAAACCTTTTTGGGTCCCCAGCAAAGTGTTCGGGTGCAGCTAAAGGAATAGTCCCTGGTAGAATTACTTGCACAGGATTGCTCGATGAAACAGGAGCTGGGTCTCTCCCAGTGATTGTAGTCCTTTGTGCAATCTCTAATACTGCTCATTTGCTCTTGAGATAAGTCTGGCTGCCCGGCTACTGCTACCACTCTGTGTAGTACAGGCTTGTACCAAAGGTGAAATTTTACTACCACCTGTAGTCTTAATTTTGTGTAGTGGTCCCCAAGGGCACTGCCCAGGATTCTGCCTAACACAGCCCTCCAGAATAGCCACCCCAGCCCTAAAGAGGCGCCCATAGTCACCACCAGGGCAGGCTCCGGTCAGGTGAAGGGGGGCTCCCACTGAAACATTGCAATCCCTCAGCCACCAGCGAAAATCGGGCAGGAGCGGTGGTATTGGGATCCTGTCCAACAAACCCAGTCTCCTGATCACAATTGGCCACCAGGTGGAGCTAGAGGTGTCATCTTGAGGCGAGCGTGCTGTACAGCGAGAACACAGGAGGCCATCAGGCCCAGAATGTGCTGGAACCACCATTCCGAGGTGGTCGAGTTGGCCAAAACGTGTCCCACTGCCTTGTTGAGGGACCGCTCAGGCGTGGGGAACAGCCGCTGAATGGTAGTGTTCCAACACACTGCTAAGAAGACCAGTTCCTGTAACGGGCATAGTTGTGATTTCCTCTTGTTGAGGGAAAGCCCCAGCTGAAGAAGGGGATCCGCCAGTCTCTGGCAGCAGTGAACCACCCCTTTGAGTGACCCTGCCCTCACCAGCCAGTGGTCCAATTAAGGGTATAGATAACGGCCCTCAAAGCGGAGGAGGCCCGTTACTGCGTTCGTCAACTTCGTGAAGACACGAGGGGCCGAGTTCAGGCGGAAGGGTATGTACTGAAAGGGGTGGGACAGTCATGAACCGCAGAAACCTCGGATGCGGTTGATATATGGGTACATGCAGGTACGCATCCTTGAGGTCCAGTGAACACATCCAGTCCCCTGCACACAGACTCGGTCATGTGCGCAGGAGTAATCTTGTAGCATTCCAGCAGTAAAGACAATGACATGTCCAGGATTACCCTCAGGCCAGCCTAGTTGTTCTTGGGTAAGGCAAAAATCTTGGAAAAGTAACCAAAGTCCCCTTCTACAAAAGGAACCAGTTCCATCGCCTGCATCTCCAAGAGTGAAAGGACCTCCCGTAAAGAGACCCAGGGACCCAATCTGACGAAGAGAAGAGGATGGTAGAGGCAGAGGAAGACTGAAGCCCATGGAGACAAAGAATAGGATCCAGAGGTTGCAGATAAAATGCTTCCAGGTTTCATAGAACACAGCCAAAGGGCCCCCAACAGGAGAGCTGTGTTCCCCAACCCGGACATCACTGCTTCTTGGCATCAGAGGTGGGGTAGAGGAGGGCTGTTTAGGAGGAGGTGTTGGTAGTACAGGAGGAGGTGGAGTGGTCAGAACGGCCGGTAGGGCCTGAACTAGAAGAGGGACCGGCACCAGGAGCGTGGGGGGAATACCCAGAGAGGGCGTGGGGGGGCTTGTGTGGAGCCACCTACGGGATGAGCGCCACAATATCTTTCAGGAGCCCATTCATCTGAGGGGGAACGCATGAGGAAGAGGAAGCATTCAAAGAAATGGTCCTCGCTAGCTGCCGGGTCCATCGGAGCCTTGTCCCCCAAGGCACTGGGTCTCCCGCTCCTGGTTGAAGCACCTGGTCGAAGCGCCTGGTGCATGTAGCTGTATCCCCGGGGGACCAGAAACCTGCACCGCAGGATCCAATGCTACTTCCCGAGGGGGCTGGAATCTTCCTTCAAAGCCCACTCGATGAGCGAAAGGACTGGCGGGCCCTGAGCTGGATCCAAAATGGCCTGCCTGCCAAACTCTGCCACATGCCACTCTGCCATTTTGAAGCCTTACGCCACACCTTGGGCGGGAGGGCAGGAAGACCGTGAGCTAAGAGGCCTCAAACAGAAGAGGATATAGCTTGGGTCTTATACCCGAAGCAGAGATGTTGACCTCCGATCCCTCTGGTAGGCACTGAACCCTCAGCCGCATGGCCAATAGTTCAAAACACCCTGGATGACATCCCAGGAGCCGGTAGCCTCCAAGGCCTTGGGCCTGCCGGAACTTGAATTTGAGGAACCCCGATCCGTGGGAACCCCGGGGAAGGAGTCCGAGTTGTGCAGCCGTGCTGAACAGAGGTCCTGCCTTGTCTTGATGAGAGGTCCCGGGGACGAAGTCCTTAAGGTGGGGAGAAGTGTAGAAGATCTCCCTCCACCGTGACACATTTTTCAATGTCCTGTGACCGAGAGCGCTGCAGGCCGCATACGAGTTCCAGCAGTGGTTCGGGACCCAAGGACCCAAGGGGGTCAGAGGCCGGGAACGAGTGGTCGCAAGAGGCGCATCTCATGAAACCTCCTGAGGCTGACATGTGCCCGTGAGGTGAGGCACCGAAGGGAAGTGAAATAAGAATTGAAAAACAATGGGGAGCAAGCAGAAGCTAAAAGGTTTCTGCAATGGCTGCCCGGTCTGACAGTCCATGTGGAAAAAGGGACCGAGGAGCGGCGGTGGGGCGTTACCACGCTCGAGGCCGCGCCCCCGTGTGCTATATTCAATTTAAAGGGGATGCTCAATTTTTGCTGGCAAGGTTTTTAGTACCGTCCCCATGTTGGGGGACGCCCACAAGTATGAGGAAAGGGGATTGGGCATAAGAGGAACAAGTTACTTTCTTACCTGGCAAGGTTCTTTAGATGGGATGTTCCGATGACATATTCCACATCTATGACAGGTAATGACCACAGCTGTGCTGCTTCGGAACATTTTCGGCTACTGCGTAGACGTCGTCGATACGCTGTCCTCGAAGGCCTCTGTCGAGCCGACGTCACCAGATGTTATAAGTAGGACGCACAATGCCCGTAGCCTCAGTTAATGAATAACCACAGAAAGCCTTGCGGAAACGTAAGCTGCAATCGCATAAGAAATTCTGTAGCGGGGCCGGATGGGAGGGAACGATGTGGAATAAGTCAGAACGTTACCAGGTAAGAAAGTAACTTGTTCTTCGAAGGGATTGGTTCCTCCGACGTATTCCACATCTATGACAGACTGCCAAAGCAGTACCAATGTATGGAGGTGGGAAAATAATTTAGTATTTATGCCCAATTAAATTGCAGAATAAAGGACCGCCTTGCAAAAGGCCAAATCTTGCCCATGTATAGAATCCAGGCAATAATGTTTTACAAAAGTATGGACAGAGGCCCATGTGGCTGCTTCACAAATGTTACGAATGGGAACCCCCCCCCTCCTCTGCAGAGCAGTAGAGGCAGCCACACCCCTGGTAGAATGGGTCGTAAGCCTACCGGAGGGTCCTTACCCACCAAGCGGCAACATTCAGAAATTGTCAAGATAATCCATCTAGACAGTCTGCTTAGTAACAGCTTGTCCCAAACGCCTTCTAGCGTATCCTACAAAGAGTTGATTGCCCACTCTGACCCGGGACATGCGTGAGATGTAGAAACTTAAAGCTCTCCTAGGATCCAACCTATGGAGCCTCTACTCTTCCTTACCAGGATGTGGAGGAGGATAGAACGCCGGAAGAATAACCTGGCTTAAATGAAATTCCGACACCACTTTCGGAAGAAAAGAAGAAGGACAAACCCCAAGGACAACTCGGTCCTTATAAAACACTGAAGGGTGGCTTAGCAGATAGAGCCTGCAACTCACTCACTCTGCGAGCGGAAGTAACCGCAACTAAGAAAACAGTTTTAAGGGTCAACAGTCTCAAAGGACAAGAATGTAAAGGCTCAAACGGAGCTCCCATTAGGAATTTTAGAGCTAGGTTCAAATCCCAACCGGGCACCTGGAAAGGTGACGGTGGGAACACATTAGTGAGCCCTTTCAGAAACTGCGAAATCAAAAGTAATCTTAAAATAAGAACACTCTCAGACGAGCGCTTAAATATGGACAGCGCCGCCAGGTAACCTTTAATGGTACTCACTTGCAGGCCCTTGTGGGCTAACAAAAGTAAAAAAAGACTGACCATAGGAACGGCACATGAAAAAGGATCCACATTCTTAACCCTGCACCAGTCGCAGAACTTTCTCCAACGGTACAGGGACTTTGTTGCAGGCCTTCTGGCCGAAAGCAACACCTCCATCACTTCTTCAGGGATGTCCCAATCCTTATACAGCAACCTTTCAGACGCCAAGCATGAAGGTTGAAGAACTTGACCTCTGGATGTAGAACCTGACCCCCCTCCCGTGAGAGCAGATTGTTTCGATAGGGAAAACGGCGTGGAGGGCAGATGGACATGTCAAGAAGGTCCGGGTACCACGTTCTCCGGGCCCATGCCAGAGCAATGAGGATCATTCGGGAACCGAACCTCCGTAACCTCCTCAGCACTTGCGGAAGGACGGGGACAGGAGGAAACTCGTACAGCAGTGGGAAGGACCACTCCACTATGAACGCGTCCCCTAAGGCTCCTCTTGGAGGAAATTCCCGCAAGCAGAATCTTTCGCACTTCTGGTTGACACTGGTGGAGAAGAGATCCACTTGAGGGGTCCCCCAAAGGGCGAAGATCTCCAGGAGAATCTCCTGAGCCAGCTCCCACTCGAGAGACTGTGCTCTGCCTGCTCAGAGCATCCGCCGCCTCGTTTTCGTCTCCGGCCAGTTGAACTGCCGAGATCGAAATTTCCTGCTGGATGGCCCAGAACCAGAGCTGCATTGCCTCTCTGTACAGAGGAAGTGACCCTGCCCCCCATTTTTGTTGAGGTAGTGCATGTCCACTGTGTTGTCCGTCAGAATCAGGACATTCTTCCCTCGCACAGTCAGCAGAAAAGCTTTCAGAGCTAGTCCGATGGCCCTCAGCTCCAACATATTAATATGGAGTCTGGACTCCGACGGAGATCAACGACCGCAGATTGTCAACTCATTGGCATGAGCTCCCCATCCCGTGAGGGATGCGTCCGTCACGATCGTCACCTCCGGCCAGGGTAGCCAAAATGGAGCCCCCTTCATCAGATTGACTTCGACGGCCCACCACAGAAGATCCTGGGTGACCGAGGGCACCTGAACGGGATCCGACATCCTGCCAGAGGACTGCGACCACTACATCGAGAGCCCACTGCACAGATTTCATCCCCAGCCTGGCCTCTGGCACCAGGAGAATGCAGAATACCATGAGGCCTAGCAACCTCAACAACTCGAACGAGAGAGACTGGGCGTGTTGAAACTTGTGCACCATCTGCAGAATGTGATGAGCCCTCACCTGGGGAGGGAAACTCTGCCCCAGGGATGTGTCGAGCACCGCTCCGATGTACTGGAGCCGCTGTGTTGGCGTCATGTGGGACTTCTTTAAGTTGAGGGAGAAGCCCAGCCTGTGAATGGAGTGGCAGGTGACTGACAGATGATCCAGGACTTGCTCAGGAGAGCGCGCCCTGATCAACCAATCGTCCAGGTAGGGGTAGACGTGAATCCCCCTTTCCTGAGATACGCGGCCACCACCACCATGAGCTTTGTGAAAACCCTCGGGCGCAAGTCAATCCGAACGGCAGGACCCGAAACTGAAAGTGCGAGTCATCACCCCCGAACCTCAGGTACTTCTTGTGCTTGGGATAAATCGGCACATGAAAGTAAGCATCCTTGAGGTCGAGAGACACCAACCAGTCCTGAAGTAGAAGGGCCTGGAGGACTTGAGAGAGAGTAACCATCTTGAAATTGTCCTTCCCGAGGAGCTTGTTCAAACCACACAAGTCCATGATGGGTCTCAATCCTGTGTCTTTTTTTAAATAAAAAAATAAGGGGAATACCATCCCTTGTTCCTCTCAGCTAAAGGCACCAGTTCTATGGTGCCTTTCTCCAGCAGGGATTTGATTTCCTGCGCAAGGAGCGGATCCGGATTCCTCAAAGAGATTCCCTGGTGGATTGTCGTGAGGCCTCTGCCGGACAGGAAGACAGTAGCCGTGGGCTATGATCTCCAGAACCCACACATCTGAAGTAATGGCACGCCATTCTACAAGATGCTGCACCAGCCTTCCCCCAACCGGCGAACCATGGAACATGGCCTCATGACTGAGCTGAAGCGGCTGCGGCAGTGCCTGAGAGCAAAGAGGCAACTGCCCGAGCGGCCTTGGCCCCTCGAGTACCTTGTTTTCCACCTCTGGTACTCCTACGCTGGCCCCTTTGACTTGCAGCTCCCCTCGATCTACCAAAGGTAGATTAGTATTGAAAAGGAACCTCCCCTCCATTGCTGTCCCATAGGACGAAAAGGCGGAGGTTGGCGAACTGCAGCCCTCAACGACTTTGCTGCAGCTTTGGAGGTCTGCAATCTCTCAAGGTTCTCGTCAGCCTTGCTGCCTAAAACATGGTCACCATCAAAGGGCATGTTGAGAAGCCGGACTTGTACATCCGGAGCAAACCCCGACTTCCGCAACCACACAAATCTGTGCATCACGGTGCTCGCCACCATGGACTGGCTGACACAGTCTGCCACATCCAGACCCGACTGAACGGATTCACACATGGCACCCTTGCCATTCTGTACAAGGGCAAGAAAGCCACCCAGTTCCTCCCCTTCGGGAATATGTTCAGCCGACAATGAAACAATTCCACAGAGTGTGAGTGAAACGTGCTAAGGCACACACAGAGTTGGCTGCTTTCAAAGCCATACCCCCTGAAGAAAAGACTTTCTTCGGCCAACCGTCAAAACTTTTGTCGTCCCTATCAGGAGGGATGATAGGGTACGACGCCTGTTTTGCTGGGGCCGTAGCCGCCTGCACCACCAAACTCTCTGGAGTAGGGTGCATGGACAAGTAGCCGCGGTCGCCACTGGCTGGGCGGTACTTTTTTTCGGCAACAATTTACCAACTGCCGAGAGACTCTCCGGAGCAGTCCAAGCCGCTTCCACCCTTCGTTGCAAAGCCATATGGAATGGCAATACCGGGTCAGTTGGTGGACCTTGGTCCAAGATATCCATCAGGTCATCCTGCAGAAAATCTACTGGTGGCACAGACCACCCCAAGTACTACGTCACCCTCGACATCAGCCGCCTGTACGAAGAGTCAGCATGCATACCAGGCTCAGGCCTGCCAAACTCAACCTCCGGGGAGGTATCAAGACCACTGGCGTCATGCAAAGCCTATGCAGTTCTTCAATCTGGCTATGACCAGACAATATTTCGTCAGGAACCTCATCCGGAACCAAACCTTCCTCAGACCCTTCCTCCACCTCAGAAATATAATCCAGAGGCTGGAATAAATCCCTGGAGGAGGGCACAGAAAAAGGCTCAAAGATCAGTCTCACCAACTTCTTCAGGGCCTTCCTCGGGGTTTCCACCGATGCACGGGGTACCTCCGATAAAGCATCCTCGAAAGGCGTCGACAGAATCGACGTTGAGCGTGGTGCCGATGGATTCGACACAGGCCTCGAGGGTGGAGCCCCAAGCGTGTCCTTCAACGGCCTCGGTGCCGATGCTCCCTCGGACGGACATGGCGCCGATGGTGTCGGCATCTTCTTCGAAGACCTCACAGGCTCCGAAGGTCTCGAGGGCGTTGAGGACTGGGACCTGGAGCAGGCATGGCTAGAGCTATCCACCTTGTCCGATCGGGAACTAGAAGACGCCCGATGATCACGCCGACCACCCGAGCCCAAGGGCGTGCGAGCAGTGGCCCTAGCACGTTCCCTGCCGGCTTCTTTCGAAGGCGCGGACGGAACGGAGCCATGCGACTAAAAAAAAATCGCCATCATCTCTGTATGAAATGCATCCCATTCCACAGGAGAAGAGTGCTTGTTGGGAAAAGCAACCCACTGACGGGCGGAGTCCTCGGACGAGGAAGGCGACCGGTGACTGTGCTTCCACGAGTGCCTCGAAGAGGCAGAGGAATGGCGGGAACCACTCCGGGACCGAGACCCCCTGGACTTACACCGACGACGTGGAGAGTCGTCGCTCGAATCGTCAGTAGAAAGCCCAGCAGATTTCGACTTTCGGGGCTTGGAAACCCTACCGACAGAAAGCTTCTTCTGCTCCCACAAGGCCTTCGATTTTAACGACTGGCAATCGTCACAATCATCCGTGGCGTGGTCCTCACCGAGGCACCAGAGGCAGGCGTTGTGCGGGTCCGTAAGCGACATCTTGGAACCGCAGTCCCGACCGCGGGGTAGAAGATGAAGACATGATATCTTCACAAACGAACACGGTCGAAGAACCGATAGAATATAACTCAGAAGAACCGAGGCGCGCCGAGATCTCCGACGCGAACACATTTCTGGAAAAAACAGAACTGAGGCTACGGGCGTCGTGCGTCCTACTTATAACATCTGGTGATGTCGGCTCGACGGAGGCCCTCGAGGACAGCGTATCGATGTCATCGACGCATGACGCCGGAAATTTTCCAAAGCAGCACAGCTGTGGTGATTACCTGTCATAGATGTGGAATACGTCGGAGGAACCAATCCCTTCGAATATACCTTTCTAGCTCAATTGACGAAACGCTTATAATCCCTGTCTGATGGGATGGATGGGTTTGCAGCCTGTTTAGAATTAGACGACCCAGACTCGACGGCGAGCAGCATTTGGCCTTGGCTCTCGACTGCTCGACAGGAGCAGGGCTTTTTTTCCCTCTCTGTTTGAGAGGGGTGGGGGGCTTCGGGCCTCCTCCTCAAATATTTTAGGCATGCGATCTAGAACGCCTTTTATCCAACTTCCTCAATGAAAACGAAGAATATTTCTCCAATCTTATCCTTAGCCGTCGAGGGGGATTTAGTTGGGGGCCCAATTACAGCTAATATCACTT
Organism: Ambystoma mexicanum; assembly: GCF_040938575.1. Taxonomy (NCBI): domain Eukaryota; kingdom Metazoa; phylum Chordata; class Amphibia; order Caudata; family Ambystomatidae; genus Ambystoma; species Ambystoma mexicanum. Next base: position 1,056,839,495 of record NC_090921.1, on the reverse strand, counting down.
TACGCTGTTTCATAGCCTTATCAGTCATGTACTGACAGGCCTCTCAGTCCGCCGTCCTATGTTCCACACCAAGGCACCAGAGGCACACTGTGATGATCCGCTGCAGTAATTCTTTTGAAAATAATTTAACCTGGTCTTCGGGGGTTGATGGATTTTGAGACAAAGTCCCCCTGACAAGAACCAAAGTGCACCATATGCCTCGAAGCGTTAGCTCTCATGGAAAAACAGAACTGAAGCCAACGTGCTGTGCATGCTATGTATACCGACTAGGACTCTGACCCTGCGATGGGAGCCCTTGAGGGGCATCGAGTCGACCGCATCGATGCACAGCGCCCTCTGCCGCATTTCTTTTTACAAAGCAGCTGAAGCTGGAAGGATATCTAGCAAAAGATGAGGAATACGTGGAAGGACACAATCCATTCGAAAGGTGGCGTTTGCAAAGATCAATGAGTCCAAGTAGGGCAGTAAATGCCCAGATTCTGCAAGGGCGAACACAGATGCAGGCTCCTTTTGCGCAACAGCTCATTACACCTGCTGCATGGATGTGCACCTTAATAGCACGTAAGGCCAGGAGGTTAGCACTTTGAAAAAGCACTATTCTTGGGAACAAGACAATAGCATGCAACATTGGTGAGATGCTTAGAAGCTGTAACAGCCTGGCATTAAATGCAATAAAAATCACCAATAAAAAAAAATAAATGGAGAGTGCAACGTCAGGAGGGGCAAGTCAAGAGGCCGAAGACAAGACAGGCTTCAACCACAAAGGCATAGAAGAAAATAGGAGGGACACAATTAGTAGCCATGCACCCACCGGTAAAAAGTCCTACAAGGAAATTAAACTAAAGTGCACAAACCAGAGGATAAATTAAAAAAAAAAATAAGACTTTACACATGTTCATGCTAAAGGATATTTGTACCACGCACCATCACCACCGGAGTGGTCCCCTGGCGCTCATCAGGAACATCTCCAAACCAATCAGACACAGCTTTGCTTTAACCTTAGCTCCCGAGTTAGTCCACCAGGACTATTAAACTGGAAATTCTGCTTGGGCCACCATTTCCAATGAGGTCTGGAACCAATGGGACCCTGCAGTGACACCAACATGTTAACAACCTATTTATACAAGTTACAATTGTAGTCAAAACAAAATTAAGCAAGCATTATGTTCAAGGGTGTTCCCCAAGGTTCCTGGCACCTCTGGATGTTCCACAAGGCTCCTGCTTGTCTCCTACACTCAATACATACACTAAGACTCCAGTCCACATCCCTGACTCTCTCAACACTTACACAACCTTTGCTGATACACAAATTCTCATCCCCATCACCGGGAACCACTCTGAAGAAACCATCATCAAGATTTACTCCACCATCCAAAACTGGATGGCCACCCACAATCTATGTCTGAAGGACGACAGAACTGAACTATTGATTGTGGGTTCCCATTTCTGTCTCAGCAAACTTGCCACCTACTCCTTCTCCATTGATGGAACATCCATACCAATCCTCCGACAGTTCAAAACCCTGGGGGTTCATCTTGATGCGAACATGACCAAGAACATCAACACTCTTGCATACTAGACATCCTACACTGCAAAACTCATTTCTCTGAGTAGACAATGCCTGTCCGCAACCAGTTGCCTCACGCTAGCAAGAGCTATCATCATCAGCAAACTTGCAAATTGTAACATTCTACTCAAAGGCACTTCCGATAATTGATCTAAGCTGCAACTCCTCCAAAACAAAACTCTGAAGCACTCGGTCTGCGCCGATACCACATCTCGGTATCCAGGCGTGAAGCCCATTGGCTCCCCCTTAAAGCTTGCATAAAGTACAAAACGTTGACACTAGCACATCGCTGCATCTACAACACTGGCCCTATGTACTTAACCAAGAGTATCTCTCTGAAACCCCATTCTAGCGTTCTCCGGCTTCCAACAGCATAGCTCTTTTTACTGCAAGATTAAAAAAAGGCCAGAGCTGGAGGTGTACGTTTTGCTGTCACTGCCCCCTCACTTTGGAATTCACTACCCCCACGCATCAGAGATGAAACTTCCTACACCATCTTCAAGAAATTGGTGAAAACCTGGCTCTTCAATAAATATGAATAATGACATTTCTTCACTTCGTACCCGCTTCCACCTGCCCTTTCCCTTTGTACCTCTGTTACCCAGTTTTAAATCTGCCTATACTGTACAAACACTAATAGCCCTGGGTCTGGGCGCAACAAAATTGTTATAAATAAATCAGGTAGTCAGCATCACCTACGAAGTAGTTCCAACCAAAACCACCTGCTAGGCCGAGAAACTCACCCTAACTTGAGGCTAACTTATCACCAAAAGCCACAATATCAGCAGACTGGTAAAAAGAATTGAAATCTTGAAAAAAAACAGGCCTTTGATACGAACCAGGTCTCTGGAACAAGTTACCAATGCTGATTATACAGTCTCTTTCCATTCTACGCTTCAGGAAGGATTTGAAGAACAAACTCTTAAAAAAACATCTCTCCGATCACTGATCGCTCATCTCAGCCCCCAATTTTCTCAGGAGGCCACGTCCTAGCCCCATCCTAGCAAACTTTGCTAACCCTGAACCTTAACCTGATATCATCCCTGCATGTCCCGCCTATGTGCAGTAACGATTTGCTTTTAGGGTTACACTTTATAAATTGCACCCATAAGTAAGAAAGGTAAATTGCAAAGTTAAACAGTGACAAGATATGTTTCAGATCCATAATGCGGCTTAATTATATTAATTTTCTCCTGTTAACATATTGGAGTACACGTGATGTGTTATCAGTAAATGGTAGACCAAAGCAAGATTGTGGATCATATTGTGTGACTGGGTAGTTCAAGAGAAAATTATAAGTTAGTTGCTCACCGTAGTGACTAACGTGCTCTTAGTCCATAGTCCCTTTTCTTCCATACTGTATGGGGTCCCTTCCAAGGGACGGGAGGCAGAACCTTTTATCAGAAACAACCTTCTTCCCCTTTAAATTTAGAGGTGCACAGGGGTGCGGCCCAGGGAGAATATGCTGCCCTGACTCTGCCCTCCGGCGCCACACCTCAGTCCCCATTGACGCGTAGACAATAGATTTAACATTGCCTAATGACACCAGTATTATTAGGGGGGAGGTTGGTGAGACGTATGGAGGAAAGGGGACTATGGACTAAGAGTACGTTAGAGGAGTAACTTCTAATTACTCTTACGTCCCGTCCCCTTTCATCCATACTGTATGAGCGATTACAACTGATTATAGCCCCAGGATGGAGAGGAGACCCTCCTTAAGCAAATAGGTTCCTGAGAACCGCCTGTCCGAAAGCCGCATCAGATCTAGAGTCAGCATCCAAACAGTAATGATTGCAGAAAGCCGAGGGAGAGGCCCAAGTGGCCGCCCTGCTTATGACTTGCCAAGGGACATGTCGCTGGAATGCGACGGCTGTTGCCTTGGCCCTGACTGCGTGGGCATGCATGTTGGCCGGGAGTGGCTTTTGCTGGCCCCGGTACGCTTCCTTGATGGCAGAGCCCATCCAGCAGGATATGGAGGCCTTAGAGGCCTGATAGCCTGGCCTCGAGCCTCCGAAAGTGACAAGAGCGTCCGACCTGCGGAAGCCCTTGGTCTTGTCCAAGTAGAATTTGAGGACATGCCTCACATCCAGGTAGTGCATCACTCTCTGTGCTTGATCCTTGGGAATCGGGAAATAATGTAGGAAGGACTATTTCTTCGTTCAAGTGAGATGCAGATGGAACCTTGAGCAAAAATGCTGGGTGCGTCTGCATGGCTACCTTGTCCTTGTGAAAGGTGGTATATGGTTCAGAGGCGACCAGTGCCTGGATCTCGCCGACACTGCGAGCCAAGGTAAGACCAACTAGTAAGGTCGTCTTGATGGTGACCAGCCTAATGGCCACGGACACCATTGGCTTGAATGGTTTGTGAGCCAGGCCGCCGAAGACTATGTGAAGGTCCCACACAGGGTGCAGTCTCGATGGGCGGATAGAGGCTAGCGAGACCAGTCAGGTGTTTGACGATAGAGTTGGAGGAAGAAAAAATGCCTTCCTCCGAGTTTCTGTAAGCCCCAATGGCCGCAAGGTATGTGCGGCAGGTTTCCAGCTGTATGCCAGAATGAGCGAGGTGCGCAGAAAAGGAGCACATCGTCCAAATTGCAGGCCAAGAGGTCAATTCCCTTGCAGTCTGCCCAGTGACAGAATCTGGTCCATTTGGTTTTGTACTGGGCCCTGGTGGCTTTGCTCTTGGCGCCCTGTATGATCTCCAGATTGGCGTGTGAGAGGCTAAGGTGCCGAAGTGTTACCTGCTCAGGTACCACGCCGTGAGGGCTAATTTCCCTGGCGCGGGGTGGATGATTCTACCCCCCCTGCTGTGCCAGATGATGAGCTGGGCCCGTCGGAAGGTGTATCAGTGGCACCTCCGAGGGGCTGAGTAGTTCCGAAAAAACATGGCCTGGCTGGCCACCATGGAGCTGTCCGAATGATGAGGAGTCAGTGAGATTAATTGATCTTGCAGATTACCCTGTGGATCAGGGGAGTAGGCGGGAATGCGTAGGCTTTCATGCCAGGCCACTGGAGGTGAAATGCGTCACCCAGAGAGCCGGAGCCCTGACCCTGCCAGGATGCAAACTCGGGACACTGCTTGTTGTGACAGGGGGTAAGGGATCCACCTGGGGATGACCCCACCTGTTGAAGATCTCCTGAATAACAAGGTTGTTTAGCTGCCACTCGTAATTGTCCGCACCGAGCCTGCTGAGCCTGTCCGCCTCCAGGTTGGATTATGCCGGGAGGTACAGGTCGTTTTCCAGGGCCCATTCCCACATGCTGATTGTCAGCCTGCACAGAGGAGGGGATCTGGTGCCTCCCTGCTTGTTGGCGTAGTACATGCTGGTTGAGTTGTCTGTCTGGAGGAGGACAACCTTTCCCTTGAGAAGTGGTAGGAAAGCTCCGAGCGCTAGCCAGATGGCGTTCAGCTCCAACCAATTGATGTGGTATTCCTGCTCCTGTCGAGTCCAGGTGCTGTGGACCAAGAGATCGTCCAGGGTGGCTTCCCAGCCCTCGAGCGAGGTGTCTGTGGTGATGGTGGCCTGCGGAGAGGGCGGCCGAAAGTGCTTGCCCTTCGGTAGGTTGCAGTCTATGGACCACCAAGTTAGGTCCGGGTGGAGAGATGGAGGAATGTTGATCATCTCGAATTGCAAGCCCCGCTCCCGATTCCACGAGTCCTTCTCATACTTAGTCTCGTGTGCGGCACGGCTAACAGGACCTCCGCCGGTAGACCCAGGAGATGTTGGTACCACCATGCCGAGGTCCCTTCTCTGCTGAGGAAGTGGGCGGTGGCCCTCTTGATGGTCGAGATTTTGTCTTCCGACGGGAAAACCCTCTCGGAGAACGTGTCCCAAGTGAGTCCCAGGAATATCAGAGTCTGCGTAGGGTGCAGCAGTGACTTCTTGAGGTTGAGCGAGAAGCCCAGGTCGTGCAGTGTGTTCATAAGGGCATGGGAAGAGTGGTGAATCGCTTCCGGAGATATAGCCCTGACGAGCCAGTCGTCGAGGTATGGGTAGATGTGGAGGCCCTGCGCTCTGAGGAGGGCCGCCACAGCATTCATGAGTCTGGTAAAGACCCTGGGGGCCGAGTTGAGGCAAAATGGAAGAACGTTGTATTGGAAATGGTAGCCCATGATCCTCAACCGTAGGAAAGAACGATGGGGCTGCTAAATCAGGACGTGTAGGTACGCCTCCTTCAGGTCAAGGGAGCACATCCAGTCTCCCTTGTTCAATGTCTCCTCTATAAAGCTGTCGTAACCATCTTGACATTTTGCGGGGGTAGGGAGAGGTTGAGGGTGGAAAGGTCCAGCACAACTCGGGCCCGCCTGGTTCATCTTCTGAATGGCAAAAATCCTGGAGTAGAAGCCAAAGCCTTGCTGGGAGGCTGGGACTTCCTTCACTGCCTGGCTCTCTGCGAGCGACTGGATCTCTGCCAAGTGGAGGGGAGGAGGGAGGAGAGGCTGGGATAGGAAGGCAGTACCCTGTAGATACTACGGAGAGGATCAAGGGGTCTGCGAAATTCTGGTGCCAGAATTGTGCACGGAGAGCAAGCCTGCTCCCCACCGGAGACACGTGGACCCGAAGGGGCGTGTCATGCCTTCTTTCCCTCGGAGGCTGACGCTGAGGAGGGGGACTGGAACAAGCCCTTACTCTCCCCCCCCCCCCACTTTGTTTGCCCAGTTCTGAGACGGCGAGCAGTCTGGCTGCCTGGATCTGCGTTTCTGGAAGCCGCGGAACCCTCCATATGTACCACCCTTTTACAAGCGCTGCTGAGCTTGGGTGTACGATTTGCCCCTGATCTTTGTAAGAATGGCTAAAGACTTTGTCGTTTGTGAGCTGTTCTTCTTGTCCAGCTCTTAGTACGTAGAGGAGAGGAAGAGGGTCCCCCTCCACCCCCCCTCGAACGGTAGATCTAGAATGCGCTCCTGGACATCCGGGTTGAATTTCGTTGCCCGGAGCCAGGCTGTTCTCATGTCCGTGGCAAAGCCAGGGGTATCAATAGGAGCCACTGTGGATTCCATGAGGTCATGTGCCACGAGCTTGGCTTCCGCTAGCCCCGCCTTAAAGTGTGATTAGCATTGGGTGGGGAGTTCCGGGAGGAAGTCTGCACTTTCCAGCCATAACCATTTGTTGGCAGCAGCCAGTATGGCATCTGCATTGGCCTGACGCAGGTGCAAAGAGGCGTTTGAGTAGATCCTCTTGCCGTACGCCTCCAAGATCTTCTCCTCCTTGCCTAGCAGCGTCGCAGAGGAGGAGGCTGAGGACGACAGGCTTGGAGTATAGTGATGCCGCAGCGATCACCGAGGAGTGTGGCTGAGGATGGGTCGGGAGCAAGAGTGTATCCCCCTCCATCTGCCTGTACTTGGCATCCAGGCGTCGGTTGACCGGCTGGACCGAATGGGGCTTGAGCCAACCCTTCTTGGCCAAGGAGACTACATCGGTTTGCAGTGGAATCCCCGTGTTGGCAGAGGGGCGTCTTGTGAGGACTTCAGCCAGAACCCCCACTGCCGGCTGTTCGAGCCCCGAGTTGGGGGAGGCCCCGGTACTCCTCCAGGCCAGCAAGACGTTCATGGAAGGCCCTGGCTGAGGATGGCGTGTCCAGATCCTCCTCCTCATCCGTATCCTGCGGATCTGGAGTATCTTGTGGAGGAGTAGATGGCACCGGAGCCTGGGGTACAGGGACCACAGCCGGAGGCTGAGGAGGCAGCGGAGGTTGCAGAGTTGGCTGTGGAGCCAGAGCAGACGGCTGCACCAGGGCCTGGGGGCCCAATGGAGGATTCCGTCGTGCCTCTAGCATGGCAAGGGCTTCCCTGACTGCGTCCTTGATGATAACCCCCATCTGAGGAGACCTCATAAGGCCGAGAAACTTCTCGAAGAGCACCTCCTCACTGGCCAAAGCGGTGGCAAGGGGTACTGACAGGGTAGCGGGGGGCTGCTGGGGCCGCTGCATACCCTGTCCATAGGGACACAAAGGAAAGTTGCCCTGCGTAAATGAAGGGTAGACTGTAGGCCACGTACCTGGTTGAAGCCAGTCCCACCTTGACACTCGTTCTTCGCCTAATTTGTGTAATGGCGTTAGATGGGTGCCCCTTTCTGGCGCGGCGGCCATTTTGTCAAGCTGTCTGCCACGTGTCTGCGACGTGTTGCCCAGCCTGCTGGGCGCGGCCTCGTCCAAGACTCTTGCGTGTGGATCACAAGTTCTACCCCGCTCCTCAGGCCTCGGCAGGTGTGATACCCTCGACCTGGGGCCGGTAGAGCAGCGTTTAGGCACCCCCTCAGACGTACTGCCGGTATTAGAGCGTAGCCCCTCGGACGCATTGCCGGTGTTGGGGCATAGCCCCTTGGCCATTGTGCCAGTAAAAGGGTGTAGCCCTTAAGATGTAGACCCAGTACAAGAACCTTCCAGTCCCTCAACACTGCGCCCGGGAGAATCCAAGGATCCCTCGGCTCGAAGGCCGGTAGATGTAGCACCTCGGTGCTCGTGCCGGTAGAAGGACCTGGCCGGTCCCTCCCGCGCAGGATAGTCCCTGGGAAGGAGTCTCCCTAGCGGGGTGCACTGGAAAATATCGGCCCTACCGTGGGCCTGGTTTGATGCTTCACAAAGTTCTTGAGATCCTCCGGAAGAGCTCCCTCCACCTGGCTAGTCTGTTCTTCAGCGCCTTCGAGGACAGCAAGTCACACGCCAAACAGGATTGCCAACTGTGGTCTGGGCCAAGACAACGTAGGCAGAGGGCGTGGGTGTCTGAAGTTGGGAAGAGCCCGTTGCAAGATGGAAACCTGCTGAACCCTGTAGAAGTCGACATGAGCCGGGAAGAGCGTGATGCCTGAGGACCGAGTACCTGAATGATAAAAAGACGAAGTATCCGCGCGTGGAATTACATGGCCGAAGCCAAACCCAGGAGTGCTAGTGAAATAGGCCCGTTCCCGTTGACGGAAAAAAGGGGACAGGGGTGTGGCAGTGGAGTCAGAGCAGCTCACCCCACTAAATTTAAAGGGGAAGAAGGTTTTTTTCTGGTTAAAAAGGTTCCATCTCCAGTCCCTTGGAAGGGACGCCCCATACAGTATGGAGGAAAGGGGACAGGACGCAAGAGTAATATTGATAATGAAATACAGCATCTTTAAGCATAGCCCAATGCACAATCACCTGGCAACACAGGTCGATCTCTTAACTAAACGTCACTTACCCAAATTTGGACCATATGAGGTTTGTCCATGACTCCATGCCATCAAAATTCATTGTCTATCCAGAAAAGAGCAAACCCAACACAAGTCCTGACCGATTTGGGATACCCCATTTCAGTCCCAGAAGACCTATTAGGACTGAAGGAGTTACTTCAATTCATTAACTTGGCTGATCACATGATACATTTCTACCCAGAGGAGAAGCAAGACCAAGCTAAAGTCATACAATCTGTGCTTAAGGCTCAACTGCCACACAGATTTGTGGAAACAGTGAGGATTATAAAACTATGTGCATGCATTAAACGGGGGAAGGTGATTTAATGCTGATAATTATGCAAGACCCCTTGCACCTGCCATTTGTCAAGTCTCTCATACGACTCCTACCAATACAGTTCTAACATCCTATCGTGCAAACAAACCTTCATTAAGGGAGAAAAACAGATGGGTCAGGATCGTCACCTCTACTTCATTTGACATCCTTTCTTGCTGGCCATATTCTCTTACCCGCTACTCTCGGTGTGGACAGTCTCAGATTTCTTCTTTCCTGCTAGAAGCACGCAAAGACCAACATTCTGGGTGCTAATGTCATTCTCAGGGCTCTGTTGACTTCTCAGACATGGCTGGTTCATGAGCTCTTGTTTCTGCCTTTTGTCCTAGAGATTGCACTGTGCTTCCACAAGCGCACTAGAATGGGCCTTATACAGTATTGAACATTGGATATGTTTTCCTGTGAGACCTTTGAAGACTGGCACAACATGTTCATTGACAGGGAAGACTCCAGTACTGATGCACTACAGCAAACTGGATTCACTACAACACCAATCTTCCTCAAGCCCTTAAATACCCATTCCACAGTATTTAATTTCATACAGTCCAGATTTATTTTGCAGAGCTGCAGGTACTTTGAAATTGAAAGGCCCATTTTGCACCTTTCTTAACGTAGAAGATACAAGACATAAAATAAGCAGTGTCGCGGAGCAATTTGCTATGCAATTTTGTAGGTTTGCTAATTAAATTGGCATTTGTGTAGCAAAGTTAGCCATTTAAGTTACCCTGTTCAATGAAAGCACAGCTAACCCTGCATTCCTCTCTTGCCTTCAGACCTCTCTCCACCCTCTTTTCTCTGTTCACTGCAAGTTCAAAGAGGCTAATGGAGAGAGTGCAGCAGTAATCATCTCGTTCACTCATGTGCCAAATGGCCTGTGTGCGAGTGCTACGCACATTTTATTTTTAGAATAATTGCAAACCAGAAATAACCGGGATTATACTGTTATTAAGCTAACTGTAACCTGTCGGCCAAAGACCAGTATGTGTTAGTTATATTTATTTTTACAAAAGGCTTTCAATTCCTTTTCTAAAAATGCAATAGATTACATAATGCATAATTACAGTATTGCTACTGTAAAACACTGCATTGTCTCCATGCTTTACAGTGAAATGTAAATCTAGATTTCATTTTGTTGGGAAAGAGGCATCATATCGATAAGTGGACACTTTTGAAAATGTACATAACCACGCAGTCAAATGCTTTGATGGCAAACCTAGTCCTGTGACCTGCTGGTTACATACAGCTTGAAACTGGTGCTCAACCCATGAGCTGACCCCATACTACTTGACATTCCATCTTACCATGTTGGTTTATACCGGCTACCCTGAAAGTAAGATGGCCGCAAACTACAATATTCTGCCTAGTTGGCCCAGTTCTCTGCCTGCTACGCCATCCACTCTGCTTAGTCTTTTACATAATGAATACACAAAGCTAACTTGCTATTTACTTAAAGGAGCGATCAATAGTTTCATCCAGTCTGTACATCTACAGACCTACTGCAAAACTGACACTGTAGTAGGCCTCCAGTGCTCACTTTGCTCTGATAATGATTGCATTATATATTTGCATCTGCAGTAGAGAGCTGGTCAAACTGTTTTCAGAGCCTTTTTATCATATCTATTTGTGTCCATTCATGCAGCTAACCTTTTTACAGACACTCATCCATGGCTCGCAAAGCATTTTTGCCCACTCGCATAGTCGAGTAGATGTTAAGAAGGACCAGTACTATTTGCAGGGGATGTTGGAAAATTATTTAAATTTTACTTAGTTTGCAGTAAATGTCAAATAAAGGTTTCACTGTGCATGGCTGGCAGCATGTGTGCTAAACTAAAGTGGGTTTGTGGTGACATGCACCATTTGACAGAAAGAATTTGCAAGGTCTGACTTTTCTGACTAATGTCTTACTTCAGCGGTATACAAAACTGCTGTTGCTCATTTTATATCTTGGGTGCAAGTATCTTCTGGTGGCAAAAAAAACATTAGTACAAAATTGCTAATGAAATGGGTTTGTTTGCTAATCAAGAAAAATATAATGAGCAAACTCTGCTAATCAATTTTTGAAAACTAATGTATGCCTTTACTAACCGTAGTGACTAGAGTACTCGTAGCTTTTCTCCATCCTTGTGGGGCGTCCCCCAACATGGTGACAGCACCAGAACCTTTGGCAGTGAACAATTGAGCTTCACCTTTAAATTTAGAAAAGCATGTGGGCGTGGCCTCTGGTGCCTCGGCTCAGTCCTCTTTGAACACATCGGATGCTTAGATACCTGGCTACACATATTACATACAAGCCCCTGGCATACAAGCGCATGAAGTTGGGTGGGACGCATGGAGGAAAGGGGACCAAGGACTACGAGTACTCTAGTCACTACGGTTAGTAACTAATTACTCGTATGTCCCATCCTTTCTCCTCCATCCTTGTGGGCGATTCCACCAAACAAGACCATTGGGTGGGCACACAACAACCTGCCTCATGTCTACGACAAAGCAAACTGGTTCTGCAGAACCCCCGGACCAAACTCTGCATCGCACCTGGAGCTGGTGTCCAGGGAATAGTGCCTGCAGAAATCCGGAGTGACCCAAGAAGCTGCCCTGCCGATGACATCCCAGGAAGCAGGTCAATGAAAAGTCACGGTCATGGACTCTGCACCGACAGCATGAGCATGGATCCCCTCTCGTACTGGTTTGCCCATGGCCCCAATATGCCTCCGAAATGACCTGAACCATCCAGCAGGCAATAGAAACCTTGAAGGCCTGAGAGCCGGGTAGGAACCCCCCCAAAAGTGACAAACATAGCCTCAGACTTTCTGAAGGGCTTTGTCAGAGAGAGATAAAACTTGAACCCTCTGGTCCAAGGAATGCAGGGCCCTTTCAGCCTCGGACAGTGGGTTCGGGAAAAACACCAGAAGACAGATCTCCTGATTCAGGTGAAATGGAGAGACCACCACGGGCAAGAAGTTAGGGTGGGTGTGCAAGATGACCTTGTCGTCGTGAAAGGCTTGCATGACGACAATGTCTGTAGATCGCTGACCCTGTGCACAGAAGTGAAAGCCACCAACAAAACTTTCTTCAGAGTCATCAGCCGGATGTCTATAGAGGCCCTCGGCTCGAACAGCATGCGTTGTAACGCAGCGAGAACCACATTAAGGTCCCAGACTAGGTGCAGCCTCTCCAACGGAGGAAAAAGCCTAGACAATCCATTGAGGTGGGCCTCGACTGCTTAGCCGCTGAAATCACATGATATGGGGAGTTTCTGCACGCTCCAATGGCCACCAAAGATGCAGCAAGTATCCACCTGACTCCGGAAAGAGCGAGGTGAGCTTAAGCCAGTACATCGTCCAGAGGACAACTGATAAGTTCCAGACCCAATGGCAGAACCTAGTCCATTTGCTCTTATACTGGGACGGGATAGAGGGCCGCCTAGCCTGTTGAATTATGTCCCAGTTGTTATCCGGGAATTGTGCATGCTGAAGCCTCAGCTCGTCAAGAACCAGGCCGCCAGCCTGGCCGGGTCTGGATGTTCCTGGCAGTGGAAGCCCCTGTTGGGGATCAGAAGTTACACTGGTCCCTGGGAGCACAACTACAACACATCCGAAAACCAGGCTCTCGAAGGCCAGTGGGGGGCAATCAGGATGAGGCTGCAGCCGGGGGTGGTAAATTATAAATGACTCACCGTAGTGACCAACGTACTCTTAGTTCCCTTTCCTCAATACTGCATGGGCGTCCCGCGCAAGGGACTGGAGACGGAACCTTTTTGAACAGAAAAAAACCTTCCCCTTTAAATTTAGAGGCGTGCAGGGGTGCGGCCCTGGGAGCATGCATTGCTGCGGACTCCACCCTCCGGCGACACACCTCAATCCCCATAGACGCATCGACAATAGATTTAACATTGCCTAATGACACCAGTTTTCTAAGGGGGAGGTTGGTGGGACGTATGGAGGAAAGGGGACTAAGAGTACGTTAGTCACTACGGTGAATAACTTATATATACTCTTACGTCCCGTCCCCTTTCCTCCATACTGCATGGGCAATTACAACTGAATGTAGCCCCAGGGTGGAGAGGAGACCCTCCTTAGCCAAAGAGGTTTCTAAGAACCGCCTGTCTTAAAGCCGCGGCTGCTCTAGGGCCGGCATCCAAACAGTAGTGCTTGCAGAAATCCGAAGGAGTGTCCCATGTGGCCGCCCTGCTTAGCACTTGCCAGGGGACAGGCGCTGGAAAGCGATGGCCGTTGCCTTGGCTCTGACTGCGTGGGCGTGCATGTTGGCCGGCAGTGGCTTGTGCTGTCCCTCGTAGGCTTCTTGATCCTCCGAAGGTGACAAAAAGAGCGTCCGACTTGCGGAAGCCCTTGGTCCTGTCCAGGTAGAATTTCAGGCCACACCTGACATCCAGGCAGTGCAGAACTCTGTGCCTCGTCTTTGGGCTCAGCAAAAAAACGTGGGCAACAAAATTTTTGTTCAGATGGAATGCAGAGGGCACCTTAGGTAAGAATGCTGGGTGCGTCCGTAGGACTACCATGTCCTTGTGAAACGTAGTGTATGGTTCTGAGGCGACCAGCGCCTGGATTACGCCGATTGTGCGAGCCGAGGTGAGGCCGACTAACAAGGCCGTCTTAATGTAGACTAGCCTGATGTCCGCGGACGCCATTGGTTCAAATGGTTTGTGCGCCATGGCACCCAAGACTATGTTGAGGTCCCACAAGGGGTGCGGCCTCAGAGCCTGGCGAGACCCCTCAGATGTCTCTTGACAATTGGGTTTGAAAAGGAAAAACACTCCTCCTCTGAGTTTCGGTATGCCCCAATGGCAGCCAGGTAGGTGCAGCAAGTGTCCACCAGCATGCCTGAAGGGGCAAGATGCGCCGAAAACAAGCATGTCGTCCAGGGAACATGTCAGCGGGTCAGAGCCCTTAGAGTCTGCCCAGGGACATAACCTGGTCCACTTGCTTTTACACTGGGCCCTGGTAAATTTGCTCCTGGTGCCCTGTATGATCACTAGATTAGCCTGAGAGAGGCCGACATGTCCTAGCGTGACCTGTTCAGGAGCCACACCGTGAGGGCGAATTTCCCTGGTGTGGAGAGGATGACTCTGCCCCACTGCTGAGCCAGTAGATGTGCTGTGCCCGTCAGCAGGTGAATGGGAGGCCTCTCCGAGAGGCTGAGCAGCTGTGAAAACCATGGCCTGGCTGGCCACCATGGAGCTATTAGGATGATGCGGAGGAGGCGAGACTCCTTGATCTTGCATATCACCCTGTGAATCATGGGAGTGGGCAGAAAGGCGTATGTGGTCATTCCGTCCCATCTGATCCGGAAGGCATCGCCCAGAGAGCCCAGGCCCTGCCCCTGCCAGGAGGCAAACAGTTGGCACTTCCTGTTGCCCCAGGAGGCAAAGAGGTCCACCTGAGGGTGACCCCTTTTGCGAAAGATCTCCTGGAGCACTAGGTCGTTCAACTGCCACTCGTAGTTGTCCGCTCCCAGTCTGCTGAGCCGGTCTGCCTCCAGGTTGGATGCCCTCGGCAGGTGGACCGCCCTGAGGTAGATGTTCTCCAGGGCCAACTTCCACATGCTGACTGCCAGCCTGCACAGTGGTGGGGGAGGGGGGGAAATCTGGTACCTCCCTGCTTGTTGACGTAGAACATGCTGGTCGAGTTGTCCGTCTGAATAAGGAGACCTTGCCCTTGATAACTGGAAGGAAGGCCCTGAGCGCCAGCCAATTGATGTGGTACTCCTGCCAGGTCCAGGTGCCATGGAAGCAGTGGTTGTCCAGAGTGGCCCCAATCCCTTGAGAGAGGAATCCGTGGTGATGGGGACCTGTGGTGTAGTATGCCCGAAAGGCCTGCCCATCCGCAGGTTGCAGTCCCTGGACCACCATATGAGAAGGTCTGGGTGAATCGACGGAGGAACGTTGATCATCTCGGACTGATGGCCCCGTTCCTGGTTCCAGGATGCTGCAAAGTGCAGCTGTATCCTACTCATCCTGAGTCTCATGTGGGGGACGGCCAAGAGGGCCGCTGCCATGAGACCCAGTAGGTGTTGGTACCACCAAGCCGAGGTCACTTCTCTGCTGAGGAAGCGCACTGTGGCCCTCTTGATGGCTGTGATCTTGTCCTCCTATGAAAAAACTGAGCATGTGTCCCAAATGAGGCCCAAGAAGGTCAGTCTCTGTGTGGGTTGCAGCTAGGACTTCTTAAGGTTGAGTGAAAAGCCCAGCTTGTGCAGTGTGTTCATAAGAGCATGGGAAGTATGATGCACAGACTCCGGAGATGTGGCCCTGACGAGCCAGTCGTCAAGGTATGTGGTGGCCCTGCGCCCTGAGGAGGGCCACCACAGAGTTCATCAGCCTGGTAAATACCCTGGGGGCCGAGTTGAGGCCGAAAGGAAGCACCTTGAATTGGAAATGGCATCCCATGATCCTGAATCGTATAAAGGAACGATGAGGCTGCCAGAACGGGACGTGTAGGTCAAATCCAGGGAGCACATCCAGTCTCCCATGCACAATGTCTCCGCTATCAAAGCTGGCGTAACCATCTTGAATTTTTGTAGAGGTAGGGAGAGGTTGAGGGTGGAAAGGTCCAGCACAACTCTCGGACCCGCCTGGTTCTTCTGAATGGTGAAAATCCAATCCTGGAGTAAAAGCCCAAGTCTCGCTGGGAGGCTGGGACTTCCTCCACTGCCTGGCTCTCGACGGGCAACCGGATCTCCACCAAAAGAGTTGCTGCCCCAACCTGTGTGAGAGGAGGGGAGGAGGGAGGAGAGGCTAGGATAGGGAGGCGGTATCCCATAGAGACTACAGAGAAGATCCAGGGGTCCGTGAAATTCTGGCACCAGAAATGTGAGTGAAGAGCAAGCCTGCCGCCCACTGGAGACACGTGGACCCCGAGGGTTGTGTCATGCCTTCTTGGCTGTTGCGGAGGAGTGGGACTGGAAAAAGCCCTTAATTCCCCACCCTTTTGTTGTATGCGCCGATGCTGGGACGGCGAACGGTCAGGCTGCCTGGACCTCTGCTCTTGGAAGCCGCAGAACCCTATGATTTAGGATGTGGTCTTTGTAAGGATGGATAAAGACTTGGCCGTTTGAGAGCTGCTTTTCTTTTTATCCAACTCCTCCATTGTGGAGTGGAAGAGGTCACCCCCTTTGGACGGAAGATCTAGTATGCGTTCCTGGACTTCCGGGATGAATTTCGTAGCATGGTGCCAGGCTGTTCTTCTCATGTCCGTGGCAATACAGATGGCACGGCCAGAGGTGTCAATGTGGGCCACGGAGGACTCCATGATATCCTGCGCCACAATCTTGGCCTCCGCCAATCCCGCCTTGAATCTGCATTGGCCCTGCGCCTGAAGCTCTGGGAGTAAATCCGCAATTTCCCGCCAAAGCCTCTGGTTAACTGCTGCCAGCATGGCATCCGCGTTGGCCTGATTCAGGTGCAAGGACAAGTTGGAATACAGCTTCTTCCTGTACGCCGCAAAGATCTCCTCCTTGCCTAGCAGTGCCGCAGAGGAGGAGGTTGAGGACTACTGAGCCTTGGAGTACAGTGATGCTGCAGCGATCACCGAGGAGTGTTGCTGAGGATGGGCCGATAGCAAGAGTGTATCCCCCCCCTCCCCCATCTGCCTGTACTTGGCGGCCAGGCGTTTCTTTACCAGCTGGGCTGAGTGAGGCTTCAGCCAGCCCTTCTTGGCCAAGGCAACTATGTCCTTCTGCATCGGGATCCAGGTTCTGGCCAGTGTAAGGACTTCTGCAAGGACCCCCCTCTGCTGGTTGCTCGACCTCGGGTTGACCTCTGGTTGAGGAAGGCCCAAGTACTCTGCCAGACATTCGTGGAAGGCCTTGGCTGAAGATGCCATGTCGGGGTCCTCATCTGTCGGCCGGATGTCTGAATTTGCAGCAAACCATTTTGTCAAGCTGCCTTCCACGTGCCAGAGTCGTGTTGCACGGCTCACTGGGCCCTACCCCTTCCAGGACTTGAGTGTGGATCATGGGGCCTACTCTGTTCCTCAGGCCGAGGCCTGGTAGGCATATCACCCTCAGCGGATATGCTGGTAGAACTGCGTAGAACTGCATAAAGGCACCACCTCGGACATGCCGGTCCCAGGGTGTAGCCCCTCGGGTGAAGGCCTGGTAAAAACCTTCAGGTCCCTCAGCACTGTCACTGGGAGGATCTACTGATCCCTCGGCCTGTCGGCCGGTAGCTGATTCAGCCTCAGTACTTGTGCTGGTATGAGGACCTGAGCGGTCCCTCCCGCGCGTGCGAGTCCTTGGGAAGGAGTCTCCCTTGTGGGGTGCACGGGAAAAGAGCGGCCATACCTTGGGCCTGGATTGATGATAGACGAAGTCCATTAGGTCCTTTGGAGCTCCTTCCACCTGGCTGGTCTGTTCTTCAGAGACCGAGGAAAGCGCGTTGCACGCGGTACAAGCTTGCCAGCCGTGGTCTGGCCCAAGGCACCACAGGCAGAGGGCCTGGGGGTCTTTAGTCGGGAACAGCCCATCGCAGGATGGACACCTGCGGAACACTGTAGAAGTCGGCATGCGCTGGGGAGGAGCGTTGACGCCTGAGGACCGAGTACCTGAATGATAAAAAGACAAAGAAGTAGTATCCGCCAGGAGCGCTGGTGAATTCGACCCGTTCCAGTCAACGCGGAAAAGGGGACTGGGGTGTGGTGCCGAGGACCGAGTCGGGGCAGTGCATGCTCCCAGGGCCGCACCCCCCCGCGCCTCTAAATTTAAAGGGTTTTTTTTCGGGTGAAAAAGGTTCCGTCTCCCGTCCCTCGCGAGGGCCACCCATGCAGTATGGAGGAACCGGGACGGGACGTAAGAGTATGCCCAACACCTGCGGCTGAACCAACAGATCTGGAAGGTGTCTCCCAGAGACCTCCGACCTGTCCATGAGATGTGAACAAGTCCATGTTTGCAAACCCCCAATGCTGGAATAGGGGCAACGAGGAGTCAGTGAGCAACTCATACTCGTAGGTGTTGAACCGCCAAATGGCTCAGTTGGTCTGCTTCAGCATTGCTGTCCCCTGGGAGGTGGACTGCTGAGATCAAAACACCCTCTGCCAGGACCCATTCCCAGATCGAGACCACCTCCATGCAGGGGAGTGGGGCGTGGGAACCGGTGCAACCCTGCATGGTCAGGGAGAACATCGTCGTGGAGTTGTCCGCTCTGACCAGAACAGACCTGTCCCTGATGGACAGAAACACCTGGAGGGCCAGAAACGCCTCGAGGGCCAGGCCCACTACCCTGAGCTCAAGCAGATTGAGGTGTAGGAGGGCTTCTGCCTTGGACCAGACACCATGAATCACGTAGCCCTCCAGAATAGCCCCCAAGCACGAAAGGGAGGAATCCATCATCAAAAGAAGGTGGGCTCCGGCCGGGTGACAGGGACTTCCATGGAAATATTGCCGTGCATCAACCACCAGCGCAGATCAGGGAGGAGGAGGAGTGGTGGTATTGGGATGTTGTCTGGCTGAGAAAGTCTCCTGGTCCCAGTTGGCCGCCAGGTGGAACTGGAGGTGTCTCATCTTGAGGTGTGCGTGCTGCACCATGAGCACACAAGAGACCATAAGTCGCAGAACATGCTGGAACCACCAAGCCGCGGTGGTCGAGTTGGCCAAAAAGTGCCCTACCGCCTTGCGAAGGGAAAGGAGCCTCTTGGGCATGGCTAAGACCCGCTGAACGGCAGTGTTCTAATGCACTCAGAGGAAGACCAGCTCCTGGGAGGGGCACAACTGTGACTTTCTTTGGTTAAAGGAGAACCCCAGCTGATGCAGGATATCCACCAACCTCTGACGAGTTCAACACCCCCTCGGGGAACCCACCGTCACCAGCCAATCGTCCAGATAAGAGTACAGGTGGCGGCCCTACAAGCGGAAAAGTCCTGCTACTGCGTTATCAACTTTGTGAAGACACAAGGGGCCGAGTTCAGGCCAAAAGGCATCAGATTGTACTGAAAATGGTGCGACAATTGTAAACCCCAGAAACATCAGCTGCGGCTGGTAGATGGGGACATGCAGGTAGGCATGTTTGAGGTGTAGGGAACACATCCAGTCTCCTGCGCACAGAGACTTTGCTATGTGCACGGGAGTAATCATCTTGAAGTGCTTCAGCAATAAAGATAGATTGCGAAATTACAGGTCCAGGACTACCCCCCTCAGGCCAGCCTGGTTGTTCTTGGCTACTGCAAAACTCTTGGAGTAGAAGCCAGAGCCCCTGTCTGAATGAGGAACTGGTTCTACCACCTGCATCTCCAAGAGTGAAAGGACCTCCAATAAAAAAAAAATAAAAAAAACAGGGACCCGATCTGATGAAGAGGAAGAGGAAAAGAGGAAGACTGAAGCCCATGGAAGTGAAGGATAGGATCCAAGGGTTCTTGAAAAGACGCTTCCAGCTGTCCTGGAAAAGAGCTAATCTGTCCCCCACTGGTGAGCTGCATTCCCCAACCTTGGTGTCGCTGTTTCTTGGTGTCAGAGGCAGGTGCATAGGAGGGGGAAAGGAAAAACCTGTGCAAAGTCCTCTGCTGCTTCCTCCTGTTTTCACTGTCAGGCCTCCACGTGTCGCAGTCCTGAAACCCCTTAAATCCAGCGAAAGCCGGGGCTTGAACTTGGCCCTGCCTTGTGCCTGAGAAAATGACTTCTGCCCCAGCTTAGTCAGGATGGCCAAGGATTTGGCAGTTTGTGTGGCAGTTTTCTTCTTGGTCAACTCGTCGGCCTGCCGCAAATGTAGACCTGAGATGGCATAGCATTGCTTGCCCAAAGACTCGATAGAAACACAGCTAGAGGCATCTCTCGAGGAGGAAGACGACAAAGAGGATGGTTTTGAATAGAGTGAGGCTGCAGCCACCACCGAGGAGTGCGGCTGAGGGTGGGAGGCCAGGAGGAATGGCTATCCTTCGGTTAGCCTGAAACTGCTGTTCAGTTTCTTGTTCATCTGCTTCTCCCACCCAGACCATCCACGCCATCTGCAGGATATTCTTGTGGAGGGGGATGCCAGAAAGGATCGTGGTGCGTTTTCCCAAAACCTCTGCTAGCACTCCTGACTCCTTAGGGGCCTTGTCTGGGATTTGCACCCCCAATAACTCTGCAAGGCCCTGAAGGCAGTCATGAAAGGCCTTTACAGACGCAGAGGATTTGTCGTCCTGGGCATCATCATATTTTCCCCCCCGTCACCACCCTTTTTTTTTTCTAGACAGAGTGAAGTAAGGGCCCTGGGACACAGGTGCCAGCAGAGTCCCCCCCCCCCACCCCCCCGATCCAGGACCGAAGACAGATCCAACGGCTGCTTAGGGGGGAGGCGGTGGTGGTACAGGCAGAAGCGGAAGAGCATGGACAACCGGCAAGGCCTGGACCAGGAGAGGGACAGGCAGCGGCTACGCTAGAGGAACCAGAGGGCCTACATGAGGAGGCCGGGTGGCACAACCTGTGGGATCACCTCCTTGACAATGTCCTTGAGAAGCCCCATCATCTGCGGTGACCGCATGAGGAAGAGGAATCCGACGTGCTAATCCCCCGTTCCTGGTCGAATCGCTGAGGCGTGTAGCTGTAAGGCTGTGATGGGTAGATGTACCCCTGAGAACAGATGCCTGTACAGTAAAGTCTGCTGCCGCTTCCAGAGGGAAGTGGACTGGAACCTTCTTGTAAGGCCCATTCAAGCCCAAGCTGAATCCAAAATGGCCGCCGGCCTAGCAGGCTCCACCAGGTGCCTATCCCCCACCCCCCCCCCTTCTTGGAAACTTGCGCCACGCCCTGGAAAGGAGGGAGCGAATGCCACTAGAGGGCTCACATGGAAGGATACAGCACAGGTCTTGCACCCAAAGCAGAAGCGCTGACCTCAGATCACTCGGGCACTGAGCCCTCGGCCAACTGGCAGGTAGTCATAGCACCCGGACTCACTCACGAGCAAGCTCCGGTAGGCTGCGTGCCCTCGGCACCCATGCTGGATCGTTCCGATGAGACTCTTGGAGGTGGCTCCTGACGATCCCTTACCCCTTGCAGTCGAAGAAGAGGACAAACTTGATCGCCGTTAGGACGACAACCCGGTAGGGCCCCTCCACTCCAAGCACCTTGGCCTGGGAGCCAGTAGCCTTGACGGCATCCGGTCTGCTCCCAGAAGAGCCCACGGGTCCCTCAGCTTGGGAGCCAGTAGCATTGGGCCTACCAGAATCTGAATCTGAGGAACCCTTGCCTGTGGGAACCCCCGGCAAAGAGTTGCCGTGCTGAACAGAGGGTCTACCTTGTCTTGACGAGAGGTTCTGGAGACAAACTCTTTAAGATGCGCCGGTGGAGAAGTGTGGTTCATCTCCCTCCAAAGCGACAACAGATTCTTCAATGCCCTGTGCCCGAGAGCACTGCAAGCCACGCACAAGTCCCAGCAGTGATCGGGCGCCAAGCAATCAAGACTGAGCGCATGGGGGTCCGAGGACGGGAGCGAACGGTCAGACGAAGCACATCTCGTGAATCCTCCTCCAGCCGGCATGCGCCAAGGGAGGCAAGGCACCGAAGGGAGGTTAAGTAAGATTGAAAAACAAAGACTGGGACCAAGTGGAAAGCTAAAAAAGTCTGCGCTGGCTGCCAGATCAGACACCTTCCATGTGGAAAAAGGGACTGAGGTAAAGTGCCAGAGGGCGGGGCCTCAGCGGGGCGTTCCAGCGCCCAAGGCTGCGTCCCTGCGCGCTATACTCAATTTAAAGGGGAAGCTCAATTTGTCAATGCCAAAGATTCCGGTACCGTCCCAATGTTGGGGGACGGGTGCCCACAAGGATGGAGGCAAGGGGACTGGACATATCAGTATTCAAGTTTGTCTGAAGTTTCTCTGTAGGCGAAAAAGGAAAGGGTACTCCTCAGCACGACGTGCTGTTTGAATCTAAAGAGTACCTCGAGCGGTGGAGCTAGATACTAGACGTTCGATTGGCTGGGGCCAAATTCACCCAAAAGGGCAAGGACAAAGCCAGATTACAAAACAATTTAATTTCCTTTATATTATAAAGTAATCCATGTGTAACCGAGGATTCCCAGCCCGACGACTGAATAGGGAATACTCGAAGCATATGAATCCATGAAAGATCCAATGCTGGAGAACAGGTTTAACATAACTCCCAGTTATTAAATACTGTATGATGAGGCATAGGTTTTCTTCCAATCACACCTGGTCAGTTATAGGAGGCCGGTGCAATATTATGATAGATGTAAATGGAGATATTTGGGTAAGGGACCCAATGAACTGTTTAAGTGTTCAAAAGTAGATTTGTTTTGGTGGTTTCTAATAATCTGGTTAAAATAAAAAGCTTTGAAAAAATGATGGCCTGCAAATGAAAAAAAATAAAAACAGGTTTGCAGACTATTCCTTTAGTAAAATATACATGCTTATTTTGTAACAAAGTGGAATAAGAAAGTAGTGCTAGGTGAAACATGGGTAGTATTTTTTCCAGTATTACTACGTGCGACAACTTTCAGAATATACTTATTCAGCAGTTACTTTGCATTCAGATTACTATTAAGTTAAACAGAAAACAGATATGCTAATGTCAGTTGAATTCCTCGCATGAGGCAGGCTATGTGTAGATTAATAGCAATCTGGAGTCATGATGAAATCTACCTGCAAACCACCAACTTGCAAAATGTCTGGTATAAGCTACTGGGCTTGTAGCCCTCGGAGATTGAAAACATGGGCACGATTAAATTATTTACAGAGACATTGAATTCATTCAGTCAGACGTATTTGTCACGGCTGTAAATTCCATAGTTCCTTTGGCTACTGTATTCCCTCTCATAATCACCTAGCTCTCATCTGTTCGGTTATCCATGCTCCATGAATAGTTTCCCAGTTTCCTGCAGTCTTCACAGTGAGTATTCTGCTAGGTGAGACGGTGGTGATGGTGGAGGGTGGTAAGGGAGAAGTGAAATGTGACGATTTTTTTGTTCCTGCATAGGGTGATCATGTAATTCGACATTATTTCCAGGCTTGGCCTTTCAAGAAAAATTGCATTCTGGGGATTCAAGTGTTGGTTCAGTCCAGTTGAACCAATGCAAGTAACACACCCGATGATAATTGCTTGTAAAAGGAGCATGCAAGACTGGAAACATGGTGCCCCTGTGAAATGGAGCATTCAGGTGACCAGATTGCAGCAGCGTCGCTCTCTATATTATACTCCTATTTTCTTTACGGCTCAGTCTTGCTAGGCTTTCCTCTCTTTAGCCTACCATCCCTCTTCCTGTCCGTCATCAAGTCCTGTCCTTTCCTGTGGCTTGGCTCCCTCTCTTGAATATTTCCTGTAATATTTCTGCTACAAACAGAACGTCATAACCTGTGATATCTTACCTTAACAGTCAAGCAACAATTATATCTTAAACACTGCAAAAACACTTCAAATTTTTTGTGCAAAAACATATGGTGTCACGAAGCAGAAAAGTCTATCTGGGATCGTACTCGGTTGCTCTCTTCCAACTTTCCTTCCCACTCACTTCAGGGCCCCTGTGGGTGCCTGCTTGGTCTCGTCTGCGCTGGACTACTGCAATGCACTTTACCTGGGCCAGCCCGCTTACCTCATTCATAGGTTACAGATCCTTCAGAATTCTGCAGCCAGGGCCGCCACCCTGGACCCCCCCGCTGTACCCATGCAACCCCCATTCTTTGCATTTTGGACTGGCTTCCAGTGGCCAAACTGATTACTCTCAAATCTGTAGGGTCCATCGCGCTGTGAGAAACCTGAAGGTGTCTCACCCGCTAGTCCCCGGTAATCGGTCATCCAGGGGTGGCCAGGACATGGCCATCGCTATTGGATCCAGTTTCCTGCGGGTGGACCAGTGTGGGAGGATCAACTGGATGGGGGTGGGGAGGGTCTTTGGGGAGTGGAAGTGGGACGCGGTATCCCCTTCCTTACGACACCTTTCCTCCATCCTACCAGGTAGGAGATCTATAAACTCAATCCCCACCCCCTTTTCCGACAAACACTTTAACAGACAGTTCACCATGAGCCACAACGGACTAACACCAGAGCCGTATACCTGACATTTCCCAACACAAGGGACATGCAAAGTCAGGCAATTACTGATAACTACACACACCTGACTTCCATCACACCTCCCCACACAGATAAAAGGCGGAGCTCGAAAGCACACTATGAGCAAGGCCAAATGCACGAGGAAACAGCTATGTTCAGCTGAATGTTTCAGCTATGTTCAGCACAGCCGATGAGTCAGGAGAAACCGATAGCAGACCGGACTGCGTTATGCTTAAGGTTGCAAGCGGCAATATTGTATGAACAAGAACTTGTGTGTGGTTGAACTTTATGAAACCAAAAAAAGGTACCAGATACAGAGTGGTCCCGCGCCACATGGATGCTCACTTGAAGGTCTCGGTTTGGTACCCCCAGAGCGTGCAAAAGAATATTGAACAGAGCAATCGAAGTGGTCCTGCAGCGGGTTAAGTTGAATCCCATGCACATTCGAAAGTCTTTGCTTGCCTACGAACTGAAATTGGTCTGAGCCCGGAAGAGGGGGACTAATTGTTTAAAAAGGGAAAGAGGGGGATCCGGGGTGAAAAGTAAAGCTCACCCGCGAGATATTGTGGCATATGTGAAGCCGACTGAGGGATGCCTACGAATTAAAGTTGGTGCGAACCCGACAGAGAGGCTAATTGTGAAAGAAGGATCTGAGCCCGGCTGAAGGGGACCCCGGGCAAAGAGTAAACCACCCGATTAGAATTTTGGAAGGAACTTTTCTTTGTTGCTTCTGGTACATCAGACCCTCTGAAGCAAGAGACTTTGAACGAAAGAGACTTGGGCACAGAAGGTCCTGGTGTTGGTAAAAGGACTGTGACCATGTGCGAAGAAGCCCAAAAGTGTGCTGTGCTCGAGTGACCTGCCTTGTCGCATGATAAAAACGTGGGCAAGGGAGGCCAATGGCCTAAACATCCCGACTTTATTTTGTGAACATTATCGCACACTATTCGTAGCATGGCGGTAAGGATTGGCAATATTTCTTTTCAGTATAGGCCCTTTTTATTTGACTTGACTCCACTAGGACTATTATTATTTGATGGTTGTAGCTTGCTCCCATCTTAGATTTAGGTTTAGATAGGCATTTTTCACTCCCCTGATGAAGTTCAATAAACACCCTTGAACTGTGATCACTTGTGTCTGTCTAGCTTTGATACCATGCTTTTCTTACAGCGCCTACTATGGGAATGGGGTAGAGTACCTCCAGCAGAAATACTGTTGCTACGTCCCGAACAGGCACTGCACTCAGCCCATTCCTACAAGGTGGTCATCCCTTGTGTTAATTTTGTTTGTAGAGGCAGTTTAACCTTCTCTGTTGTGGCAGCCAGGTTATGGAACTCTTCCTCAGGTTATGGAACTCTTCCTCCGTCATTGCGGAAAACCGAGGACTACCTGTCTTTCAGGCGAGCGTTGAAAACTTCTCTATTCTGATTTAACCCACTCGGTGGAACCACCCCCCCCACCACCCAATTTTTGCATATTGCAAAGATGCCTTCGGCCAAATGCTGCACTACATAAGTATAATAAATACATTCATGGGAGGTGGGAGTTATTAAAAAATAGCCCAGGTTTTACTTTGGGGGTAATGGGGCCACAGTCCATTTAAGTGGATGGTTAAGCATACTTTGATATGGGTCCTTTTCTGGGGCTTTGGGGCACATTGTGGGTCAAGCCGGGGATTTTTTGACAGTGGAATAATAAAAAAAAAAATTCTGAAAGCACTGGACAGACACCACTAGGATTTACACAAAAATGAAAAACAGGACACCCCTACTTATAATCCTGGACTTCACTAGGAAAACAATGTACATTTCAAGACATGACAATTTAACATAAATTCAAGAAAGCCTTTCCATCAGACCATCTTTCTAAACCCGTAATGCAAACATTCTTACCTGTCTGCAGGCATATTCACACTGGTCACACTTAAAACGCTTTTCATTCTTGTGAGACTTCTGATGTTGTATCAGGGCATACCGCTCATGAAACACAGCATCACAATATCGACACTTCCTTCCCAGTTCAATGTATGAATGCTGTTTTCTCAAATGGACACCTACATGCAAAAAAAAAAAAAAAAATTCAACTGTAGTATTGCAAACATTCTAAACATTAAAGCCGAGGCCATATTTGTAATTCGATAAGATAGATATGTATATATATTCACTGACAAAAACGTTGTTAAAAGGGATGTTATGGTTAAGTTACACCAATAAAAACTTATGAAATTCAATGGAAAAATGTTGTTTCAGGGACGTTATGGTTACAGGTAAAACCGTGCATCCGACATGCTGTGCTTGCGGGTGCCTTTCTGCCTGCTGGGTCGGACCTGGCGGGCAAAAAGGCACCCGCGAGCACAACTCATAGTTTGCCGGTCCGGGAACTACGGTACTGGCAGGCTTACCAGTACCGTAGTTCCCAAACCGGCAAACTCATAATGAGGCCCAATGTGTTTGATGTACATGCAGCAATATATATTACATTTTTTACGATTCACAGCACTGTGCGTACCAATGGGGTTACTATAGAAAGTACTTGCGTCATGATGGAAATGTTCTTCCTGCCACTGTAAGGTGCTTGGCATTGCTGCATTACACCAAGACACATTATGCTTCCGTACTATTGCATACTGCAGCACCGGTGCAATTATTTAACAAAGTTTAGGGTCCTTACTACATTGCACTGACGTTCAGGTCTTTGCATTTTCCAGTAGTTACTCATGCAGTTCGTTCTTTCTTCCCCTTTGAGTAGCAGTACAGTAAGATTGGGGAAGGCAGGCATCCCTTCTGTAGTTGATGCATTCCGTTATGGTGTACTCCCTATGCCCTTGTCCCGTTTGCTTCATAAGTGAACAATTTGCAAATCTACTCTATTTTACCTGCCAATTTTTGCCCATGGTGCTGTTTGTCTATATTATTTGCGTTTGGTGATTGGTACCACTATGTAAGAGCACCTGCCATACTTAGCCGGTTGGGTGCCACACAATCTCTGCAAAGAGACATAGTCTGGGACTGCTGTCCATATTAACATGGTGCCAGCAGTTGCACCATGTTGCACAGTTCTTTATTACACAGTAAGGGTATCCTGCTAAAAACCAATAAAATTCACAGACAAAAAACGTTGCTATATGGGGTTAAGTTGCACTAGTAAAAACCTATAAAATTCAATGGAAAAACAGTGTTACAGGGACGTTATGGTTACAGCTAAAACCGAAAAACCTCAAAAATGTGCCCGTTATGGTAAGCTAAGCAACCATAACTTCAGCCACCACTGTGCACTGCTAAGACTAATACCCATAACATCAAAGATGATATCACAAATGTCATTGATGACATCACATGCCTGGCTCCCTCTTGTTTTGGTCACTGACATATGTAGGGCAGGTAGTTTTCTTCACTGACAGTCACTTACCCTTCTCACATGTTCCTACACTACTTTCCTAAGGGGTCAGTCACAGCAGATAATACATACACGTAAGCAAAGATGCACTGCATGTAAGGGTATCCTGCTAAAAACCAATGCACAACATGTCGGATGCACAGGCACCATTATAAATGGTGCCTGTGCATCCGACCTCCCCATTCAGCCATATGGGGCCAAATGGGAACAGGGAGCATCTTTTTATTGGTGGCCGCGAATGGGCAAAAACCGGGCCTGGTGGGCCAGAATGCCCCGGTAATTGCCCATTTGCGGGTGGAGGAAAATATTGCAAGTGTGGCAGCAGCCTGCCGGTTTTACCGGCAAGGCTACTGCCAATCTTGTAATGAGGCCCATTTTCTTTTTGGTAAGACAACATATTGGAAAGGAAAGCAAGGCAGTACAAGCAGCAACCCTTCCACAACAGTATACGGGCATAGGAAACGAAAGAAACTCTGCGCATAGGGAAATGGACAGCGTGGAAGTCAAAGTGGAGAAATTGGTGAACAATTGTGCCGCTTTAAAGGTTACGTACAAGGATCTCATTTGGACAAAATAACTATGCACTGGCACACCTGCATGTGTACTCCTTCCCCATGTCGGAGCCCCCCATTCCCTCAAAAACCATTTCATGGTAGACGTTACGGTAATACATCAATCTCTTCCTCCCCTCACAACCAAATTGTGCAAATCCCCCATGTCCCCACAATAAGTACTTCTGCTACCCCTTCCTTTCCAAATGGGGTGTATGCATGTGTACAAGGAAACAATAATAATGAGAATGTTGCAGCCTGTTTGTTTGAGTGGTAATTTTTTTTTAACCTGAAATGGGGTTCTGACTTAGTGGCACACGGTCCTCCTTGCAATGACCGCAAGTAAGAAAACAGTAGGGGTCCTACGTACACTGCAACTGTCCGGGCTATCAGCAATGACAATGGAGGTATCTGTATGCCGCCAGCATGCTCCGCACGTCCGCATGTTGTCCACCACCAATCAATGCTTGTACGCCCGGACGTTTATGCGTAGTGCCAGTAGACATGTGTCTGTTCCTCTGTGTCCTGCTTACATCGCCACTGTGCAGCATATGCAAAGGAATGTTAATTAGGTCGGGGCGTCCACCCACGTCCTACAGGTAGCTATGCAGATAAACATCCCACCTGCTGAACCTTATAAATACCCAGCGTCTCCCTAAATTGTTGGCACGCGTGTGGCACAGTTTTAGTAAGTAGAGAAAAGGCGACGGTATCCATGGGACACCCATGCACGTGCGCATAACGTATTGCACCCAAAACGCATGCAGTGGCCAGCCTCCCCAAAATAGAACAGTGGCGACATCAGCATGTTAACGCACCCACTCAGGGTGTGAGAGACCTTATTTCAGGGACAGGAGCCAGACCCTCGAACAGCAGGAAAGTGCAGGGTGGAGCAAACTACAGAGTGTTTTTCGAAAAGTACAAGCTTACAGACACACCACAATGTGCCGTTGCACGTGCATGTATGGTTTGGGACAATGTAAGGCCTGCTTTCCGGGTGGAAGTTGTCCACAGCAACCCTACAAAAGGGCACACCTCAGAGATGCTGAGCAATCAGTTTACAGCTTTCCTGCGATATTCCCCATTGTCCCAATCGCATGGGTAGCTAGCGGCAAAGGGGAGTAAGGGCACGTGCGTTCCCTCCCCGCCCCCCCACCCCCCCAATGACGGCGAGGGCCATGTCCCAATGAAGCAGAAACATTCCTTCTTCAGTTCCCAGTTTCTTCTTTGCAGCACGCCGTCATTGCGTGCTGTTAAAAGTTCCACACGCTTCCACCAATGACATTGAACAGCTCTCCATATAACAGTATTAGTTCTGTACAACACTCCTCTGCATACACACACCGCCCAGAAACGTTATTGCGCAATCCCTGTGGCTCCACAGTCCCATTTCCATCTCCGCCATCCTGAAAATCCCCGGATTTGGCTTTCGTGCTTCCTGCGAGCAGAGGGGCATAATGTGCAACCCGGCCAGGGGAAGTTTGTTATAAGGGGCGCATCTTAAAAAACTATTTTTGG
Organism: Ambystoma mexicanum; assembly: GCF_040938575.1. NCBI lineage: Eukaryota > Metazoa > Chordata > Amphibia > Caudata > Ambystomatidae > Ambystoma > Ambystoma mexicanum. The sequence goes on along the minus strand of NC_090921.1, from coordinate 1,056,809,985 downwards.
GTTTCTTTTTTGTAGATACTTCAAGAGGAACACCCTTTTTTAAATTTGATTTTGTGTTTTCTTTTGCAGACATTGTTACAGTAAACTCTTCACCGCATCTTGTAGATGGGCAAACAAAACAACATTACCAATTGGCGACAAAGAAATGCCATCTGGTTGGAAAAATTCTGCATTTCCTCAACTAATGAGGTCATTGTTGCAGAAGAACATCCCAGCAGCAGACAGAAAAGTATTCATGCTTCTGTTGATGACACCTTCCTGCGTCTGGCTCGGAACATCCATGAGCAGTGGCCCACACTCTTCGTGGTTTTATCAACGAGAAGAGCACCTTGGCAGTGGGAAAAAGCCTCTTCACTAGCTTTAGCAACCTCTTTAGTCGACAGAACAAGCCTAAACAAGACATGTAACCTATATGCATACCGCCGTAGTGGATGACGATAACATTGCCTCTACTGAAAGTGGGCATGTCTTTGCAAAGTGCATCCATGTTGGCGAAACTGCGCTTTTACACACTGTTCCACAATGTGACCACTCTTTGCAACCCGAAATTGCCATCAAAGTTTCTTTCCAGGGCATATTTGTGCAGATTGAGTAGAAAGGCATCACCTATAGGCAACACAATGGGTTTCGCCATGTCAGCCAGCCTCACTATGCAGAATGTAATGTACAGAAGTTTCAATGCCCCTTCCTGTAAACCACACCCAAAGTACCTGATTGGATAATCCCTAAAGTCCCATGTGCATTGGACAGCAATGTAAAAAGTGCAGATTGTGGCACGTGCAGTGCCCAAAGTACTGCGAGGGCCGCACCCCAGTAAAGCAGGAGCAGTCCTTCCCTTTCCACCACCTTTTCTCCAGTACTACTCATTGGGTACGGGTAAATGGGCACACACTATTCCACCAATGCCATCCAAGACTTTACCATCTAACACTGTCTGTGCTGGACAACACTTCATAGGTACCGTTAGAAAATCAGCCTGCTAGTGTACTGTCACTTGTCCGCACGTCCACTACAAATTTCAGTAATAGATTGCAAAATGTCTGCATCCACATTCATCCTCTTCCGCACCCACTACCACAAATGTAAGGTACCAAATCTTTTTCTGCACTGGGCGTATTACTGTGATACAAGTGCCTCTGCACACGGTATCTGCCACTGAGCGGCTATTACGTTCTTTAAAAGTATACTGTTTTTTCCCCCCATTACCTACCATGAAGTGGCATATTAGTGATATGTGCTTGCAACGTTCTCATTGCCCCATATCATAAAGTGTAATTTCGACACAGGAACTCACCGCTTTCCTTCCGACAATGCTACCAAATGTTTTCCCCACTAACCCACCTCCTACATAAATCTAAAAAAAATTGCATCAATATCAGCATTGAATGTATCGTACCAAGGGAAAGCAACTTTCCAAAAGATCATTCTCTGCACAGCTGTACTTCTGTGTAGGCTGTACTATTACAGCACGCTCTTTAAATCTGGCCCTTTCTACTCTCCGCCCTCTGCAACGCATCCACAAGAGGAGTGCGCGACTTGGGATGGTATCTCTCCTGCACTGAAATGGTGCCAATAGCTCCCAGTGGCTGCGAGGAATAAAGTGAGAAGACTCTGCATCATGCAGAAGGCTTTCTGGCCCCTGGGACCACAATACCTTCAAATATAACAGCCTATATATCTGCATGCGCAAGCTCTTCCCTCATTCGTCTCCAACTTGCTCAAGGTCGAGCGCTTCTGCATAAATAAAAAAAAAAAAAAAAAAACAGTTGTCGGTAGATGTGCTTTGTCGCCTGCCACCTCCCTCTGCAACAGGCTCCCTGCCTCCCAGACACTTGAGGGGAAACATCACAGATTCCAGAAGCACCCCAAAGTCTTTTTCTTCACTTCTGCTGTATCTGCTCATCTCCCCGACTAACTGCATGACGTAAACCTAATCTGCACTACGTACCTGACGACTGATGTTGGACCCATGTCACCTCCCCCTGCCAGGCGAACCCCTACACTGGCTGTCTAGCAAACCCCGCACTTGAGCACTGTTTACTATATGCCTAACAGTGCATCCACCACTTCATGTGTCCACGTATCTGTGCACTTGGCAGAATTGGCCCGTATTTTTACTTGTCATTTCTTCTTCTTCCCATGTACTGTACCTTCCCCTCCCTCCACACATGCACTAGGGCGATCTAAGTCACACCTGTCCTACTAGGTAGTTTATCTCTGTCTCATCTCTGTTTGCCCTCCTTTGCCTCGTTGTGCTTTGCTAGACATGTTTGTAGGTGCATTACGAATGCCGCAGCATACAAGCGCACATCATATGATATACACACAATGCATGCACCACAGTAGGATGTCTGCCACTTACCGTGTACACTGCAAAGTGGTTTGTTTTCCGCACTACCCCACTTAATGCACACTTTTCAAAAAATATTGGGCACATGCAGCACAACTTGCATGTTACTAACTGCAAAGAAGTACATACAGTTGATGCATACACCCAGGGTGCCTGCTCCTTGCATTGCTCACTTCCACCATAGCCTTCTGCACTTCTTTGTGCAAATAGACCTTCTGGCACACCAAGTATACACCTGACCCACCAAACTTCTAAACAGTGTCTTTCGCTCCACAGTTTCCTTTCCATGGCTCCCATCCAGAAAATTGCTGGATGTGGCACATAGAAGCGTGAAAGTACAGCGTAAACCGCTGGGTTTTCGTGGTAGGGAGGAGGGGCGGCGGGTGGTGGTGGTTTGGGTGGGGTAAATGTAAAACAGGATTAGGAGTTGGGTCTGTAGTAGTCTCAAAAGAAAAGGTTTTTTGGTCCTGTTTTTGTTATGTACATGCTTGCTTACACATTTTTTGGTTTATGTCTTTCGATGCGTTTGTTCCCTTCTCCTCACAATTGTACGGACTGATCATCAACGCTTCTCTTACAGTTCTACAGGATTGTATTCAATGCTGCGTGCAGAGTGGCAAACAAAACAGCATTGCCAATGGAGGTCAAGCTAATTCCATTTCGTTGGACCCACTCAAAATATTGCTCATTAATGCTGTCATAGTCAGTGCTCAACATCCCAGTACTGCACATAAAGGTACACATGCTTCAGTTTATAAAACACCTCCCGACCTCTAGCTGTGGGCTAATTACACCCAAATGTGCAACATGTGCAATTACCTACGCCATGTGCTTGCGAACGCATGGCACCTCACTTTGGTTGTTCCACCAAGTGTAAAATGCTCTCTCCACCCATTAATCAAAGCTCACCATCCTCGGAGAGAAACAAAGGCAACTCTACAAGGCTGCTGTATGGTGTGCTGGCTGTCGTCAAAAGATAGGCTGTTGGGTGCATAACCAACGGCCTACGAACCTTGGCCATGTACCCAATATTGTAGGCCTTACATACACCCAGCACAACATAGTAGCCTCATGAAAGGGAACATTTCCCACATACCACAATACACAAACGTGATTTATGATGGGTGGTGCAAAGGGCAACTCATTGCAACTGCAAATAGCACCATTTGGCTCCCTAATGTCCAAGGTGCTGGCATAATGGGTACCATATGGTATCGGACGCATTTCAGGTCACTTGTGCTGTTCAACCACATCGACAATGTCCTGCACAACCATTTTTTCAACGTCACCACCATCGGAGACATGCATACTTAAAAGTGCATGTATGCATTATGGTGGCGTGCTATGGAGCAGGCCTAGCCTCTGGTCACTGGCCAACAGGCTACGGCTTTCACCATACACCCTACAGAGTAGCCCTTGGCAACACCCAGCTGAACCTAACAGAGTTATGCAGGTGAACAAGTGGCCAGGTACATGCAGGTCACCCCTAGCCACTTCCAAGCATCCTCTACTTCACCACTTCTCCCACAGGACACACTGGAGAAGTCGTCGCTCCATCAGGTCCAGGCATATACCACGCAGTGTAAGAATTGCAACCAATCCCCACAACTATAGAAGCAACATTTTAGCGCACACACAACACACCGTACTGCAGTGTACATTGCAAGTTTCATATGTTCTAAATTGTTCTCCCCTTCTGCCATTGCTCTACCATCACTGACCGCTGGGCCTCAGCACACACTGCACACCCTAGTACAACCTATGTTTTACTTCTCATGTCATATGTAATGCATGCCCCATCTGCAAATGCGCATGCCAACTTTCACCCTGGCCACATCTTTACATACATGGCTCAATTACATTGCGTTGCCTGTGCAGAACGGTATGCGAGTGGCTGTGTACATTGTCCATATTGCAACTTTCTAATGCGGAGGACTTACTTTCATGGTGCAATGTGGTAAAACACTTCCAAGCAAGGGTCTTATAAGGTCCTACCCATAGCAAATGCACATGGTGACATGTGGCTTCCTATTGTGCAACAGGGGCAATGATGTACACCATATGGTAATGTACGCATAGCAGCTCACTTCTGCTGTTCCACCAAGTGCACACTGTTCTCCGCAACCAATGTGTGCTACTCAGAAACTCCAAATGCATTCACAGAAACAACTGCATTGCTGCATTATATTGTGGAGGCTGTGATGAAGGCCTAGGCTGTTGGGTGCATGGCGTAGGCCACACTCACCACAACATAACAGAGCCTTGCAGGCGACCAGGTACGCATGTGCCAGAAATCACAAAGGCAACATACGCACCAGACATTCCAGTGTACGTTGCAAGTTTCATGTGGTCGCCATTGTACTCCCCTTCTGCCATTGCTCTACCATCACTGGCCGCTGGGGCCTCACCACACACAGCACACCCTAGTGCAACCCATATTTTACTTCTCATGCCATGTGTAATGCAGGCCCCAAGTGCACCTGCCAACTTTCACTCTGGCCACATCTTTGCATACAAGGCTCAACGACGTTGCGTTGCCTGTGCTGAACGGTATACGAGTGGCTGTGTACATTGTCCATATTGCCACTTTCGGATGCTGATCACTTCCTTCCATGGCGCAATGTGGTAAAACACTTCCTCAAACAATGGTGTTATAAGGGCCAAACGATATCAAACGCACATGGTAACATGTGGCTCCCTATTGTGCAACAGGGGCAATTGTGTGGACCATATGGTAATGAATGCATAGGAGCTCACGTCTGCTGTTCCACCAAGTGCACAAAGTCCTCCGCAAACATTGTGTGCTACTCACAAACTCCAAATGCATGCACATCAACAACTGCATCACAGCATCATATTGTGGAGGCTATAATGAAGGCGTAGGTTGTTGGGTGCATGGCCGAGGGCCATGCACCCAACAGTCTAGGCCTAGTCCACACTCACCACACGTAACAGCATGCAGGCGACCAGAATCACAAAGGCAGCATACGCACCAGCACTTCCACCCAACAGTCACACCATAAAGCGGGGACACATGAACACATGTACCACTTACCGTAATGCAGAAACATCTTGCTGTGTTTGGCACCACTACCCACTTCCAATCACAAAGCATTATAAGCATGCCAACCAAACAATACAATCTTCACAAGATTGAGCCTGCTCCCACCACTCTAGTACGTTCATAGAACCAATAGTGCATACTGCACTGCAATATTTACTAATCTGCGCAATGGACACTACGCAAGCACATAGAACAAACATTTGCACTCTTCCATATGTACACTAGTCTGTTAATAAACCCATTGGACACATTGCGCGACTGGTCACTGCACCATGTCCACCCATACACCGACAACTGCAGGTTCTACCAATAACGACACACATGCAACTACCAATGTGGGCTCTGCGGCCAAATCGTACACAATAAGCAACAATGTGCTGCCTACTTTCAACCAGTGGACATAATTATCTGCGCTAGGGCTACAGCCATGCATCCAAGGGGCTACAGACTTGCATCACACAGCACACCATAGTACACGCTATGTTTAAATCCTCATGTTGTGGAATGCACTCCCCTTCTGCAAATGTGCCTGCCACCACTCATGACAGAAAGACATTGCCACTGTAGCTCGCATGCCATAACGCAGGCTGCCTACAATGATCACACAAGATGCCTGTTGAGGTATCTGCGCATTGGAGGAGCATGCACGGATAGCACTGGCAGACATCTGTCTTCTTATATAATGATATATATCACGTGAAGCTCTTCTCACTCCCTCACCCTTTCCACCCCTTCTTTGCACCACCAGATGCCGTACACTATGTTTTTCAGATCCTTTTGCCGCCGCATTGTCCTCCGATACAACATACTGCCGTCATGGAACACTTTCCACACATCCAGTCACCGCACACTGCAGTTCAATCAAAGTTTTGACCGCACTACGAACGGGGAAATGGCACTCCGTAGCGCAGTCAGATATGACTAATTTTAGTACGCACAAGAGGCCCAGCCATGCACAAAATGGCTTATAGCCTTGCCAAACACACCGCAACACTATCCTCCGATACACCATGGCGGCGTTTCCCAAAACCTTTGACACAGCACGCTTCCCTCCAGCCAACCACCGGCCGCGTCCACTCTTCATGGACAGCACAGCGTACCACCGGCCAATTACACTTTCGGTCCGCGGAGCAAACAGGCAAATGGGTCCGCAGAGCGGACCCAAATATCACTAATTTTTTGGGACGTACATTTCAGTATTTTGCAAAAAAAAAAAATTACTGTTTGGATTGCCACCAAACAAAAGCACGCTTTCTAACTCAAGCCCCCGCTCCTGCTGCAAATTTGGTGAAAATGTGGGACCCCCTAAAACTTTGACCACCCCCCCACCGGCACGAAACCTCGCTCAACTTGGCGAACAAATTCAGAGCCGCCCATATACTTTTCATGTTGTAGTCTTTTTTTTAATATGGTTGGTAATATTTTCCCAAGTCGAACGCCAAGGTGGACCGCGGTTCTAAGAATCTGCACAATAAACTTTCCCAAAAAGGTTTGAGTTTCCATTAGGGTGGGGCAAAATGCTAGGGCAAGTCCCCAAAACGTGCACTTCCCATGTCATTTCCCATAAGGCAAACATTGCCCTCACTTACAGCCTGAACCGCAAGCGATAACTGCAAAATGTGGGCGAGGAATAGGCATCTGATCTTGAGAGCAAGCCTTTACTTGCCTTGGTGCAAATCTATCAAGCGCTTTGTTTGACCAAAAGTTGGCAAAATCTGGTCATTAATCTCTGGGTTCATCCGTACTATTTGCAGCTCCACTGGGCATTTTCAGAGTCCTGACAAGCCAATTTGTGTTTGTGGACTGGCAAAAAGTATAGGAATGTTACTAATAGGCAACCAGATAGGCTAGTTGAAAAACTGGCAATTGGATTGGAGGCAAAATACATTGCACAAGCTATTGTTTATACAGAGTGGCACAGAGTGGTGCAATATGCGCTCAAAACAGAAACAATTTTCTTCCATGGGTGCCCTTAGTTCTATGGGCCAGCCTGTGGGCCCACAGGTTAATCCACGGACCAAGTGACGAGGCTAGTAGTAGCCTGTAGACCTACCAGAGCCACAGCTTTCAGGCCACTCCTTGATGCATCAGCCCTGCCCAATGACTACTACAGGTGGTTGATTGGGTCTGCTGGGCTGGTGGTAGGTAGCCTAAAAACCCTGGATGAGGATACACAATGGGCACAACACATGACCAGTGGAATGTGCACCCAAAATGGGGGCAATTTGCCCACCTGGGGCATGGTCAAATGCCATACCCCGGCAAAGTGTACCCAGGACCAGAGACTATTAATGGATGAATGGATGGCCCAAAACATGACCGGCCAAAGTGACCACTTTGGGTGGGACGCAGGGTTCATGGCTGGGCCAAAGGCCCTAACCTTGACAGAGCAAGGCCATCTGATCTAGACATAAGATACATAAGGGAGTTGGGGGGGGGGGGGGCGCAACAGGTGCCAAGGACAAGGGTGATCGCCATGTCCCAGATGAACAAGTTACTTACCAACTGGTAACGTTCTTTGGATGTTCCTCCAGTGTATTCCTCATTTTAGATGTATTCCATCCAGCTTTGCTGCTCTTCGGAAATTTTTTCGGCAGAGGGCACCGTGCGTCGAGTCGATGGTCCCCGAAGGCCTCCGTCGAGGGTGACATCATCGGGTGTATAAGTAGCACGCGTGGCGCCCGTTGGCTTCAGTTCTGTTTTTCCCCTTTTTATCTTTGATCTGGTATTGTGTAGATTGTGCCGGCAGACAGGTATGAGCCTTGCAAGATTTGAGATGGCAATAACCCGGAAAAATCTACAGAGGGGTAGGCTGGGAGGGCGATGAGGAATACATTGGAGGAACATCCAATCGAAAGAACGTTACCAGTTGGTAAGTAACTTGTTCTTCGAGTGGATTGTGTCCTCCAACGTATTCCTCATCATAGATGGACTCCCAAAGCAGTATGGACAATTCCTCTGGAGGAGGGGGTAGATTTTTCAATACTCTTAGATGGCGGAGTATAGTACTGCTTTTCCACAAGTTAGCTCCCTAGACTGGGAAGCATCCAGGTTATAGAATTTTGAGAAGGTGTGTAGCGAATACCAAGTTGCTGCTTCGCAAATGGATCTTATTGGAACACCTCTTTGAAGGGCCGTGGAGGAGGCGATGCCTCTGGTTGAATGAGCCCTTAACTCTTCCGGAGGGTCTTTTTGAGCTAGTCTGTAGCATTCTGAAATGCAAAGCACAATCCAGCGTGAAATGGTCTGTTTTGTCACCGATTGACCCAGTTTCTTTCCTGTATAACCTATAAACAGCTGGTTACCCACTCTAAGTCTGGAAAGTCTAGAGATGTAAAAGCTTAAAGCTCTTTTCGGATCCAACCTGTGTAATCTTTCCTCCTCCTTCGATGGGGTGGAGGATAGAATGCGGGTAAGACAATTTTCTGACTTAAATGAAAATCAGATATTACTTTCGGTAAAAATGATGGTTTTACCCTCAACACAACTCTGTCCTTATGGAACACAGTATAGGGTGGCCCAGAAGACAGTGCCTGCAATTCGCTCACTCTTCTTGCTGATGTTAGAGCAAGCAAGAATGCAGTTTTCCACGTTAGTAATCTTAATGGACACGTGTGCATAGGCTCAAAAGGAGCACACATCAAGAATTTTAGGACTAAATTTAGATCCCAGATCGGTACTTGAAATGGGTGAGGAGGAAACCCATTAGTGAGTCCTTTTAAGAATTGTATTATCAAAGGAATTTTGAAGTAGGAGCATTCTTTCGATGAGCGCTTGAAAATGGAAAGCGCTGCAAGGTAACCTTTTATTGTTCCGATATTCAGATCTCTATGTGCTAGGGTCAGAAGGAAAGATAATACTTCCGGAATAGAACATAGGAAAGGATCGACATTCTTTTCTCTGCACCAGTTGCAAAACTTTTTCCAACGGAAACGGTATAGAGACTTTGTTGCTGGCCTTCTTGCCGAAAGCAACACCTCCATAACGTCATCTGGAAGGTTCCAATCCCTGTATCTCAGCCTTTCAGATACCAAGCATGAAGCTTGAGCGTTTTGACCTCTGGATGGAGAACCTGACCCTCCATTTGAGAGAGAAGGTTCTCTCTGAGGAAGACGTACTGGAGGACAGATGGACATGTCTAGAAGGTCCGGGTACCACGTTCTCCTGGCCCAATCCGGGGCAATTAGGATCATGCGGCTCCAAAACCTTCTCAGCCTCCTGATGACCTGAAGAATGACGGGAATCGGAGGGAATGCGTACAATAGTGGGAAATTCCACTCCACCACGAACGCGTCCCCCAGGGCTCCTCTCGGGAGAAATTCCCTTGAGCAATACCTTTCGCATTTTCGGTTGATTCCGGTTGCAAACAGGTCTACTTGAGGGGTTCCCCAAAGGGCGAAGATCTCTTGAATTACTTCCTGAGCCAGTTCCCATTCGTGGGATACCGTGCTCTGCCTGCTCAGAGCATCTGCCGTCATATTCTCTTCCCTGGCTAGATGAATTGCCGTTAAAGAGATTCCTTCCTGAATCGCCCAATACCAGAGCTGCATTGCCTCTCTGCACAGGGGTAGTGACCCCACACCACCTCTTTTGTTTAGATAATGACGGACAACACAGTGGCCATGCACTATCAGGACATTCTTTCCCTTGACAGATGGCAGGAAGGCCTTCAGCGCTAGTCTGATTGCCCTCAGCTCTAAAAGGTCGATATGTAGATTGGTCTCCGATGGAGACCAACGACCGTCGATTGTCAAATCGTTGGCATGAGCTCCCCACCCCAGGATTGAGGCGTCCATCACTACTGTGATCTCCGGCCATGGTTGCCAAAAAGGTTCTCCTTTTAGGATGTTCTCTGTATAGGTCCACCATAGAAGGTCTTGTCTGACCTTGTTCGGAATCTGAAGAAGATCCGTCATTTGACCCGAGAACTGGACCACTGAGTCTTTAGGGCCCATTGAAGGGATCTCATCCTCAAGCGTGCCTCTGGCACCAGAAAGATCCAGGATGCCATGAGGCCGAGCAACCTTAAAAAAGTCGCAAGCCTGGAGATTTTGGGCATTTTGGAATTTGGAAACCATCTGAAGAATGTCTTCAGCCCTCGACTTGGGAGGCGAGCTCTTTCCCAAGGACGTGTCTAATACAGCTCCTATGTACTGAAGCTGTTGGGAAGGTGTCATCTGTGACTTCTTGAAATTGAGGGAGAAGCCCAGTTTGTGGAGGAAGTGGCAGGTGGCTTTCAGAAGATCCAGTGCTTGCTCGGCAGAACGCGCTCTGATCAACCAATCATCCAGGTAGGGGTAGACTTGAATCCCCCCCTCTCCTGAGGGGCGCTGCCACCACTACCATTAACTTGGTGAAGGCCCTCGGGGGAGAGGTCAACCCGAAAGGCATGACTCGAAACTGATAATGTGAGTTGCCAACTACGAACCTCAGGTATTTTCTGTGTTTGAGATGAATCGGCACATGAAAATAAGCATCCTGGAGGTCCAATGACACCAACCAGTCCTGAAGTTGAAGGGCCTGAAGGATCTGAGAAAGGGTAACCATCTTGAACTTGTCCTTTCTGAGGAACTTGTTCAAGTTTCTTAAGTCCAAGATGGGTCTCAGTCCTCCGTCCTTTTTGGGGATCATAAAATATGGGTACCACCATCCCTTGTTCCTCTCCGCTGCATATACTGGTTCTATAGCACCTTTCTCCAGCAGGGTTAAAACGTACTGCTGTAGGAGCGGGTTTGAAGACTTTGACGGGTGTCTCCCTGGTGGACTGCTTTGAGGTTGCTTTAGAAAAGGAAGGCAGTAACCTTAGGCTATTATTTCTAGAGCCCAAACATCTGAAGTAATGGCTCGCCATTCTTGCAGATGCTGCGACAGCCTGCCCCCTACAGGTGTTTTGTGATGCAAGTCCTCAAAGCGGTTTTGTGGCGGATGTTGCAGCCGCTGATGGCAGAGAGGCTGCAGCTGGTTTAGCACGTTTTCCTCGTCCACCGCGAGTGGCCTTTTTCTGGCCCCTTTGACTGGCCATTCCTCTCGCCTTTCCATATGAGGTGTAGTAATGATAGGATCGTCCCCTCCATGACTGTCCTTGCGCACGAAAAGGCTGAGGTTGCCTAATCGCAGCTCCTAAAGATTTGGCAGCTGCTTTTGAGGTCTGCAACCTCTCAAGGCTCTCGTCAGCCTTGTTGCCAAAAAGGTGAGACCCGTCAAAAGGCATGTTCAGAAGGCGGTTCTGTACGTCCGGTGTGAAACCAGACTTCCGTAACCACGCAAATCTGCGCATTACCGTGCTAGTGCCCATGGACCTGCTTACACTATCTGCAGTGTCCAATCCAGATTGAAGGGATTCCTGCATGGCTTCCTTTCCATCTCTAACGATGGCTAGGAACCCTTCCCTTTCTTCCCCTTCTGGTATGTGCTCTGCCGCCATTGCAATGCACTCCCATAGAGTGTACGAACATTTTGCCAAGGCACATGTGGAGTTGGCAGATTTTAATGCCATGCTCCCGGCTGAAAATACCTTCCGTGCCCAACCATCCACATGCTTATCGTCCCTGTCTGGAGGGATAGACTGGTATGCAAGTTTGTTAGAAGCTGTGGCTGCCTGTATGACCAGACTCTTGGAAGTTGGGTGTTTGGACAGATAGCCGGGGTCGCTACTGGCCGAGCGGTATTTTGAGGCGAGAGATTTATTTACCGGAGGAATAGAATCCGGAGTTCCCCAATTCTTGGCCACCCTATTTTGCAGGGCTACATGAAAGGGTAGTACTGGGTCGTCGGTGGGACCATGGTCCAATATATCTGTTAAATCATCCTGGATGAATTTGATGGTTTAGCCCATCCTAAGTAATCTACTACCTTTGTCATTAATTGACGGTATGATGGACTGGCATGCTCGCCTGGTTCTGGTCTGCCAAAGTCGTTTTCAGGAGATGTGTCAATGCCACTTGCATTGTGTAATGATTCCACCAAGTCCCTCATTCTGCTTTCTTCTGAAATCAAGCATTCTGGGACATTTGGGGTGCCATATTCCAGCCCAAAAGGTACAGTCTCCTCATCAGATCTCTCCTGTTCTTCAAGAATTGAGGTCAGGGATTTGAAAAAACTCCTTTCTGGGGAGAGGCTTGAAAACCTTCTCTGGGAGAGGAGGAGGAAGAAGAGGTCTAGTGCCTGGCTCTGAGGACAATACAGGTTTTGTAACCTTATCCTTCTCTTTTTCTGGCTTCCCAAGCTTGGCTGGAGCCTTTGGCGCTGAGGGTTTCGGCGTCGATAACTGCATCAACGACATCGTGGTCGTCGACAGGGTCTGCTTCGAGGGCGTCGAGGCGACCTGCGAAGATTTTTCCTTCGAGTTATGATGGGTCTCGGACGGCGTCGATGACCTCGAGCGCTCGACTTGAGTGTTTTTCACTCGGCGTCCTGGAAGGTTCCCTATCCTTCCTTTTTCGATCACCCGGGCTCGAGGGCGCACGAGTGTCGGAGCGATAATGTTCCCGGCCGGCTTCCGAAGAAGGCGCGGACCGAGGCTTTGGTTTTCCAAACACCTCCATCATTTTGACCCTGAATGCTTCCAACTCTTCGGTAAACAAATGTTTCGTGGGGCATTTCATCTTTTTTGGAGACTCGTCTGACGACGAGGTGGAGGGAGACCTGTGGCGTTGTTTCTTCGATCTTTTTGACGAAGACAACGAGCGATGGGAATTGCTACAGGACCTCGATCGATGCCTTTCGCGTCGAGGAGAATTCTCTTCACGGGATCTCGACGCTAGAGATTTTTCGATCGGTTTTTCGACCTACCCGTAGCTTTCCTCTCCTCTCTCGCAATGCCTTCCCCTTCATCGCCTGACACTTCGTACAGGCCTCCATGTCGTGGCCTTCTCCGAGGTACCGCAAACACTCTCTATGTGGGTCCGTGATCGACATTTTTTGACCCGCACGATTTGCACTTTTTGAATCCCGATTTCGGGGGTCGTGGTCGGCGTCGATGACGAGGACATATTTCGTTATTATATATTCTCACAGAACTCGAGGCGCGCCTAATGTCCGAAGCCATGTATACTGCGGAAAAACGGAAATGAGGCCGATGGGCGCCGCGCGTGCTACTTATACACCCGATGACGTCACCCTCGACAGAGGCCTTCGAGGGACCATTGACATCGACGCACGGCGCCCTCTGCCGAAAAATGTCCGAAGAGCAGCAAAGCTGGATGGAATACATCTAAGATGAGGAATACGTTGGAGGACACAATCCACTCGAAAAAATAGTTACTGGGCATGGCCACAAATCATGGCCAGAGGCTCTGCTATGCAATCCAAGTGGCAACTGAGTCTGGCCTGTCGGGCCACCTCTGATGGCTTAGTGGTGCCAGAGCATGAGTGATAGTTTGGGAGCCACAATGGAGACTACAGAAATGGACAAAGACCACATCCAATGGCCATGTCAGGTGACTTTGGCATGACTAGGGAAAGGCAAAAGGTCAACGGTGGGCAGAGGGGACACTATTCATGCCACAGGCCATGCCCAAAAGGCCCACGGTCTGGTTCTCGAGTGCCCAAGAAAGGGCTAAATGAGTACTAATCGCATGAAAAAATACCACTGTTAGTAAATCACATTGGATCTTTTACGTCAAATCCTGTAGGCATTGTCACAGATGACCTCAAGAAGAAATCAACTCAGACAGATCAGGGTTTTTATTCAAATAGTATCTCAGCAAGGGGCCTTTCCATTCTAGTCTCCTGTGGGCTTTCCCGTCCCCAGCCCAGGGCTCACTAAATCCCAACAGCTATTCACTAGAAATCAGTAACCTCTATTGTCAAATGGTGAGTGCTTGACTGCCAGATCTCTCTCCCTTCGGAATCAATCTATATAGATTCTAATCTGGGGTCCCACAATAAGATTACCAGGTAACACTATGTTCCAATAAGCCAGGTCTCACTCTGTCCGTTTCAGGCACACATTAATTGCCATGATTTTCTTTCCTTCCTTTTTCACTCATCCCTTCTCCTCCCACTCATCTCTCTCCAATGTTTGTGAGTTCCCTGCTACTCTCCTCTACACTACACTCCGCCCTTCTTTCTTCTTCACCCTCCTTTCACCTTATTCACACACACACACCCTTCACCTCAGTCCCCCCCCTTTACTCAGGCATATTTAATTGTGCTAACATTGGAAAGAGTCTTAAAATGTTAGAATACTCATTCCGAATAATCACGTGCAGTCTATATTTTAGTAATTAGGAAGGAAAAATTACACCTGTGACGAGATCAGACTGCTTTGCATAAAATCAAAGCATTTGGGTAACATAAGAATAATTGTACATTTTTATAATTTTCATCTGAAAACAATGGGTTTATGACCCTCTTTTTTGTATATGGGGGGGCCTGTCTCATGAGGGACAGTAACGTTAATCAAAGAGCAAAAGTTGAGCTCAGGCTTCACCACCCATCCACACTATACCAAGGCAGGTGAAGACTACAGTACAGTTGTGAAATGTAAACACAACAAACACTCTATATGGTGAAAATATACCATTTATTCAAAATTCATACAGCACAATCTCTTTTAAAAATCAATACACATAAGAATAATGTATAAGGCACAACACAATTATATTGCGACAGACACAGTGTCCCAAGGAGGATATGGTACTATAGTCCAGTGGGGGTGCAGATATCCAACGTGACTGAGGTTAGTATCGGTATGAATACTATCTAGGAAGAATGTCAAAAAACATTGCCATGAGGATGATTGAGACTGATAAATGACAAAACTCTTAGCAGGCCAACTGGTAAATTTGCCCCAGATATTGCCAACCTATATATGGACCATTTGGAGTCCAAATCCATCTACTATGAAAGCCATCCCTTCTCCATGCATCTAACTTGTTGGTATTGATACATTGATGATGTGTTTCTGGTATGGAAAGGGTCTGCATATCGGTTGGAGGCCTTTCTGACCTGGCTCAACGAATAAGACAAATTTATCAATTTCACCACACATGGTAATCTACACAGAATGCCTTTTCTAGAAATGTTCAAAGATGGTGAGAAACCCTCCCCCCACCCCCCCACAAAAATACGTTACTGGCATACATAAGTTTCCATCCACTAGCTCTCAAAGAAAACCTGCCGTATGGACAGTTTCTGCGAATACGACGCAACTGCAGCACCATGGCGGATTTCAACTATAACAGCAGAGAACTTGCCAATAGATTAAAACAGAGGGGGTACACAACTCGATTGAGAGATGTTTAACCCACTCTACCTCCGGAACCAAGTTGCTTTGCATGCTAATTTGATGAGTTTCCAGTCGATTAACAGCTGCCCAAAGGTTACGCGAGTCATTCTTACACACTAGCCCCAAAATCAGCTCCCCATCTCTTTGGAGGCGCAGAATCTGTTTGTCATGAGACCAGTTGTTTCTGCTTCCTTACTAGTTTTATAGATTCTATCTTGAATACCTGGCGTTTAAAAGTTGATTTCCCTAAAATATTCCCATATCTTTCTCATTGTCACAATATATTTTTGTTGTGCCTTATACATTATTCTCATCTGTGTATGGATTTTTTAATAAAATGTTTTGTGCTGCATGAATTTTGCTATATTTTCACCATAAACAGTGTTTGACCATATTTTGTGTTTAAATTACACAACTGTACTGTAATCTTCACCTGCCTTGGTATAGTCTGGACGGGTGGGGAAGCCTGAGATCAACCTTTGCTCTTTTATTTACGATCTTTATAATTTGACAACTATACCAGTGATAAAAGGGTTGTATGCTTGCTTGAATGACTTTGTACAAAATCACTGTGGGCTTGGTGTTCATTTAAGGAAATGTTGAACCATATTTAGTGATTCGGAAAGCCCAAGCATTGAATTTGGGTTTAGAACTGTGGTCTTACAACTGGGATGAGCAGTGGAGGGGAGGCAGGAGGCGGTTGGCAGGCAGGCTTTTTAAAAAGGGATTAACATGACTTGTCATATAGAATACAAGCATATTTTCCACTGCTTATATTTTCTATTAAAAACAGTCGCCTTAATCCTTTTTTAAAGATCCTCGGGCCCACTTGATATTCTTTGGGCCCTTTAGAGGACCAATCTCTAGGTGGGGCGAATGGGGGAGTCAGAACACTTTTACTCATATGGTGCTGTGTATGAAAGCGTGAATACCACTGGTTTAGAATAAATGACCATTGGGTACAAGAGCCATTTGTGATGGCCCCCTCTCCCGTTAGCTCCTTTTTTTGTCCGCTTCCCTCACCATGTTCTTCCCCCCTATTATTGTATAGGGCTTTGTTGCTTACTGAAGCCAGGTCTGCGCTCAAATAGCATAATAGCACTCTTGCACCCAAGTAGCATTTTCTCACCAGCCACCACCTCAGCTAGAACACTCAAATCTTCCACCATGTTAAACTGCACCTTCTCCACCCTTTACCTCATCCGAACAACCCAGTCACCAGTCCTCTGTGTCCATTTTTCTCTTCCTCACCGTCCCATTGTGCCTTCCACTCAGTTGATTCCCCGGGCCAATTGCTGCCTTGTATTTTCCACTGGGGCTGGTTACAAAGGTGTGAAAACAAAGCATCCCTTAAGCCCCATGCTGTCGGTGAACATGGGTCCACCAGTATCATGCAATCATGACCTGCTAAGCGAGAAGTCAATTTTAGAGTTTGTTCTTGGTGCAACACAAGCGTCCTGTCTGCTTCTGAACGCCTGTCGTCTGAGTGCAATTCTCTGATGGCTGTAGGTTTGCTGCCGTCTCCTTCTCAGGTGGGTTGCCTACACCACTCTTTGCTGCAAAGGTTTCTTTCTGGATATCACTGTGAGCACACAATAGGCATGGGGTGATAGCAAGTGGTACTCTGCAAGTTTAACCAGACACATGTGGAGTATATACTGGGGCCCTCCCAACTCCCTTGCCCCAACTCTAGGGCACTACTCCCTTTGGCAAATACCCTGGTAGGCTTCCTTCCCCATGTCTGTGCATCAGGGGTGTGTTTGTTTGACTGTTATTGCTTCTTTTTCTCATTCTGTTGTGGTGTATTGTGGTACATGTTATTCTTTTGTTTATAGTTGTACAGAATTGTTCATCTCATGCATACACTGGATCCATTTCCTAAATTGTAGCACGCCTGTCAAAGCCTCATGTATAAGATTTGAGCTGGGCCTTATATCTTTAGGGGTATTGGCATAATGACACTGTCTCTTTTTCGCTTAATGAGAGCAGCACAAGAACACATTATATGCGGATATAAAGGCACACTTCATCACTCAAAATCAAGGATGTGGTCTAATTTGGAATCTTTAGTCAGGGATTTGCTTAGTAAAGCTTCCACTGATGTTGAGACATTGATATGTATTCCCCTTAAAGTTAAGAAATCACTGGAAGAGATGGACTGAATCTAACAATTGTAAATGTGTGATCCTTGGCCACCACAAACATCTCGCAGAAAGTAGAAAAGAAATTGGGCAGTCAAAGATATTTAGTAAAGTTTCCAGATTGTAAAAGTAGAAAGGAATTTCTAAGAATTAGATTGGATGTGGTATCGATTAGAGAGGTATTGGCCAAAAGGGGGCAAGGGGATGCATCTGTTGTGTTATGTGACTCATGCAAAGACCTGAGAAGGAAATCTTTAAAACATCTGCTGTTAGATTGTGAAGGTACCTTGGCCTATAGAGTTGTGTCTTTTCCTGAGATTTGTGATCAGTGAGGAGGGGGTAACTGAAATGTTCTGGGAGAGATTGATCTCTGGTCATGAAGGAAGACGGACAACAGCAGTGATAAAGGTCTTAGTAAAATGTAAGATTATTATCTGATTCTAGCGGTTGCTTCCTTCTGTGAGAATGGGGTCAACTACCTGAGAGGAGAGGGCATATTGATATACCGGAGTTCCCTTACTGCGTCCAAATTTTATTCATTTTAAGCAGCTACTCAATGATGTTGAGCCATTGAACTGCCTGCCACATGATCTGCTCTTTATCTTGTGTTTCTAATAGACTCCCACTGCCTATATTTCTTTTGTTCTTGATTCATCTTAAATATGTTGTATGCTATATCTGGTTTGATTGAGAGTGTCACTGTATATAGGTTTGATCCTTATTAATGATTTGCTGCTGTTCTCTTTGCTCACTTTTTCTTCTCTCCTCTTTTTAAAAGTATAAATTAGTTTGTGAAATTGTTAGGGAATACATATATTTGGATTGTCTTATTAATTCTTTTTGTAAAAGGTTCTTGTGACCAGATACAAAAAAAATAGAAAAAATAGAGATTTAAAATCAATTCTGCTTGCCACTGGAAGCCAATGTAGTGATCCAAGCACTGGACTGGTTTGAGCCCCATGCGGAGTGGCAGTAGCGACCCGGGTGGCCATATTGGTGTCAATGATTTTGACCCAGCAGCTGGGCCAGGTAAAGGGAATTGCAATAGTCAATGCAACTATTCACAAGAGAAGCCACTACCAAAGGCTGCAGCTGTACAGGAATAAAGGGCAATACCTTAAGTTCTCAGGATAAAGTGACTGGTCTTACACACTGCACCAATCTACAAAGCCATGGAAAGGGACACTGAAAAAAACAACTCTGAAGTTTTCTACCTCCATCACTGAATCCGGGGGAACACCAAGTGCGGAAGGCAAACTAGAGAGAAAAGAGGAGATCGGCGCAGAGGGTGGCACCCACCACCGGAATCTCAGTCTTGTCCCCCATTGAGCTAAAGCCATTTCGGATCCATCCATCTCTTCACGTCTTCCAAGCAAGCATACAAGCTAGTGGACAACCCAGCCGCGCAAAGATCTAACCAGGCAAGGATCTGGGTGTCATCAGCGTACGAATAGCAATGGAACCCGTGAGAGCAGGTAAGATCCAGCAGTGGCCCTACATAGATGTTAAACAGGGTTGGGGACAGAGCAGAGCCTTGACGAACGCCGCCTGAGAGAGTAGACTGAGGAGACAAAAGAAGGTATTGACCCCTTCCTGTCAGGAAAGAGGAACTCCATGCCAGGATGGGACTAGAGACCAGCTAGTGTCAGGCGGGATAGGAGAATTGAGTGGTCGATGGTGTCGCACGCCACCGACAGATCAAGCAGTATTAAGGCTCCTACCCCGCTTTGATCAGCCAGCATGGCTAGATTATCCAAAACAGACACTAGAACACTCTCGGTTCCGCATCCCGGCCAGAAGACGGACTGAAAGGGACCAAAGAAGGAGGAATTTTACAGAAAAGAAGGTGAAACCAAAGATTCTAAAAGTTTTATCAGAAAGGGGAGAAGAGAAATTGGGCAATAATTAGCCAGAACAGAAGGATCCAGTGAGGGTTTCTTCTAGAGAGGGATCACGATAGTCTACTTAAGCTCAACCGGAATAATGCCCGTCTGGCACGACTGGTTAACTGCTCAAGTGAACCAGGGAAGGCATCATTTCCTTATTCACCATTAAAAGGCACAGGATGAGATGAAGAAGATGATTTAAGATAAACTGCCTTAAGAATATCCTCAGAGGAAAAAAACAGGAGAAGTCGTCCATATGTGAAGTTCAGATTACTCAGGCTGTAAACTAGGAAACGCCTGGCCCCTGTCCTTCGAAATACCAGATCGAATGTTGTCTATTTCATTTGCAAACAATTCTGACAAGGAATTGCATAGAGCCTGAGAGGGGTATACTGGGAATAAAGCGTGCATCGGAGGTAAATGATGAGACCATTGGAAAAAGTTCTTTAGTGTTTAGAGCAGACTCGATTTTGGATGAATAAAAACGCTTTTTCTAGCATCCCTAATGGTAGTCACGAGTAGCCTGGCGGAAGGCAGAGAAGGCTGGTAGGCTAAACTCCATCAAAGCTCAGCCTGTCTTGCCTTGAGCTGCGCCATCTGAAGCACAGTTCTGATATATACACATTGTGTGACCGTAGTCAATTCCTCCCTCCTGCCAGTAGGCAGCGAAGGACTGCCAGTTAAGTGCCTGTAAGTGAGAAAGAAAAAGAGGACTGTCTGCCGAGCCCAAGCCTCAGAGTCCTAGTGAGGCCAGGCACCCTCAGCACCTATGAGCCGGCGTACAAGGAAAAGAAAGTGATCTAACAGAACACTTAATTAAAACAATAAAAGCGTCCCTGAGAGTGTGAATGATAAGTCTGTGGCGTCCAGTCACACACCGCGGCCCAGGGTTCAGCCTGTGGCCTGAAAGGAAAGTAAAAACCCTACTAAGTAGACCAAAATAACAAGATGCACTGGAGGCAACTGGGGTTGCTGTTGGTACTTTTTCATAAGAGAATTGCCAGGCATTTCGGTGCTGGACTGCCCTTGGGCAGGACAAAGACTGATATGTAGTGGACATTTCTCTTCTGTGAAAGGATGGTGAGCTAAAGACTCGGGTTGAGACTCTAACCCAGGATATAGGCCGGTAGCAGAGCAATTTCCAAACCCCCCCTTGTTTTTGCACTTACAGACCCCTGCCATGAAAGGCATGAGTGATGCAAACTATTCTGAATTCAAACCTCTTATGGATCGAAATCCAGTGGAGCGGTTTAGAGGGCTGGGGTGATGGGTTTGTGTCTGAAATCACAGGAGGAGTCTGGCAGCTACGCTTCGTCATTTAAATGTTATTGAGGAGCACAGCATGGAAGCAAACATATGCAGTTTTACATAAAGTCTGGAACAACAAATCTAGTTCTCCAGTATATGCATTTTGCCATCATGCAGTAAAATATTGCCAAATAGTCTCGTAAAATTCAAAAACACAAAACAGTTTGCTAACAAAATAATCCTAATTGCTTAAGTAAGAATTAAAACAATGGTGCTGTTGCTTAACTATAATAATGCAATTTCTATCATTAAAAAAAACATGTGTGGTTTTGATGTACAGCTGGATTATCATTTTGTTTTACAAAAGTAATAAAAGGTCCCAAATCCTCCAGAAATGTCGTCATCTCACCCTTGAGAGCAGCCTAAGGTTTGCACATTGCTACCACAAACTGAACGTTTTGCCCACCATTCCTGTATCTCAGGCGTGGTTTGAGTTTCCCAGTTTCGTGCTATTACAACATGTGCCGCTACTAAAATATGTAGTCAAGTTAGCAGATTTTGCTCCCAGCTTGTAGTACCCGTCAACATCTTGATCCCCGGATGATTCCTTTGGGAGATAAACAGGTTACACTGCTTATCTTAATGTGTGCCACAACTTCTGTCAAGTATGACTATCAGGGTACAGGACCACTATACATGGCGATATGGCTGCATCTCCAACAATTGGAGTGAACAGCTGGATTCATTTTACATTAGCCTAAAGCTTCTTTAAATTGCATGCAGCTAGAGGACTTCCCTGCCCTTGTCCAGACATTAAACCATGCTGATTCATCAAATCGGGGCAGATTGTTTTCCCCATTTAGCCATAAGGAGGTTTAAACCTACTTGCATTAAGTACTTTGTATAATGAAGAGATCTTGTGCACTGGCGGGTCCTATATAAACAAATCTTCAAATGGAGTTTTGCTCCTTTTGGCCTGGTTTGCTTCCTTAATAGACACCCAATGTCGAAGATGAATACAGCCATACCCGTCAACATCTCGTACCATAAATAAAGTGTTACTCACAAGAGTCACTAACGTACTCCTAGTCCACAGTCCCCTTTCCTCCAGCCCTCGGGAGGGACGGAACCTCTTTTCCACCAGAAACAGACATTTCCTCTTTAAATTTACTGCCACGCGGGGGCGCAGCATTGGGAGCACGGGCTCCCTTAACCCGCCCACCGCCGCCACAAGTCAATCCCCTTTTGACGTGTCGGCTGTATTAGAGGCAACAACGTCACTGGTCTTCTAGGGGGATGGACGGTGGCACGTATAGAGGAAAGGGGACTAGGAGTATGTTAGTCACTCCGGTGAGTAACACTTAATTACTCCTACGTCCCGTCCCCTTTCCTCCATCCTGTATGGGTTATTACAACTGACAACACCCAGGGGATGAGAGCCTGGCCTTAGGCAGATAGATTGTGCAACACTGCATGGCCAAATGCTGCATCAGACTTGGCACCGGTATCCACGCAGTAGTGCTTGCAAAAAGCCAAAAGCGTGGCCCATGTTGCTGCCCTGCCGATCACCTGCCAGGGAATGTGACACTGGAACGCGACCGCTGTCACTTTACCTCTTACCGCATGCACATGCATGCGGTGAGGCGGATCCTTACGCTGCACCTTGTATGGCTCCTGGATCGCTGCTGACATCCGAGCTATAGATGCCCTGGAAACCGACTGCCCAGGCCTAGAGCCTCCAAATGTTACAGTGCGTCCGTCTTGCTGATGCCCTTCGTTCTGTCTAGATAGAATTTCAACGCCTTCCTGACATCCATGCAGTGGAGCGCTTTTTCTGCATCTTCCTTGGGGTGCGGTTAGAATGTGGGGAGCACAATCTCCTCGTTGATATGGATGGATGAAACCACCTTCGGAAGAAATTTGGGGTGTGCGCGCAGCACAACCTTGTCCTTGTGAAACCCAGTGTATTGCTCCGAGGTTACTAACGCCTGGATCTCATTTATTCTGCGAGCTGATTTAAGTCCCACCAGAAGGGAGGTCTTTAGAGTGACCAACTTAATGTCCACCCGGGATGCAGGCACTTGACCGGTGGGAGTCCAGGGGGGTGGGGGACAATGCCCGGTCAACCCCATCTGATGTTTCCTTACTAAGGAATTGGCCTAAGTGTCACAGGTAGATCTTTTGCCTTTAGTATTCCTTGAATCCCCCCCCTTCTCCTCACCTGAACTGCTGGTCACAGTTTGAGTTTTCTTCCTTCTCCTCTAGACTTCTTTTTTGTGTGTAGATATGGCCTGCCTCGAGAAGAAGCCACAGTGGAAGCTGGAGGTTTAGCTACTTCCGGACCCCATCCCGAGACAAGCCCGGTAAGGGGAAAAAGCCTGAGGCACAAAAAAAACCCTTGGAACAAAGTCCTGTTCTTCTTTGCTCCTGAATTCCTTGGATGCCAGAAGACAGAGGAATAAGACGTAACTTCGGTCGTGGAGGGAATACCCTGTATACCGGGTATTCTCACTCTAAATGTGAAGGCAATGGGAAAAAAACAGAAGTAGCGGAGTCTCCAGTACTGGTTGGTATATGAAGCACAGAAACGTTAGCAGAGAAGGGGAAACAATATTTTCAGAAGTAGGAAAGCACAGCAAAAACGCAAGTAAGAAGAAAGGAGGGGGTGGAGGAGAACCGCGGACAGAAAGGCAGAGAGAAAGTAGAAAGTTGGAAAGGACGCGAGCGAAGAACAGTTAGGAATAGGAACACCAGACCAAAAAGGAGGAGAGAGCTGGGGCCGCGAGAGCGGACCGCACAAGGAGAGAGCCAGACAGAAGGTAGAGAGGATGAACTGGGAGAGCAGGGTGGTCCAAAAAGGACGGAGACCGCAAGAGCAAGTAAGGAGCACAAAGAAAAGCACCGGCCGCGAAGTCAGGGGGAAAGGCACAAGGCAGGAAAAACTAGTGTGACAAACCCAAAGACAGCAAGCAGCGAAGTAGGGTTGCAACGCGCCGACCGCCGGGACTCAATGGTTGTTATGGTCCCCGGTGGCAGCCATTGCAAGAAAGACTAGACCGATACCAGCGCCAAGGAAAAGAACGTGACGGAACATGTTAATGACGGCCGAGCTGCCAAGCGGCGCATGACACTAAGACAGGACAAGAGTTGGAGTTCCTATACACACCAATAGCGGCCAGGTACATTTTTCAGGTATCAACCTGGATGCCCGACCTGGCGAGATGGGCCGCAAATCACAAAACTTGGTTGAGGGTGCCTGTCAGTGGGTTTGCACTGTGTTCCTTAGCCCAAAGGCAGAATATTGTCCATTTGCTTTTATAGTGCTTGCGTGTAGCCTGGCTATTGGCCTTTTGGATGACCTACAGATTGTCGTAAGACAAAAAATGTTATTTAAAAAATAGATAGGCAACATTAAAAAAAAAAATACTACCAATTTTTTTTTAAACTTCCTATGTAAAATTTTGAGCTATTCAAGCTCAAAATTCGCAAAAGCAAGCACATGGGCGCATCCATTTTGTGAAATGGATGCCCGCCTGTGCTGGCTTTTGCGGCAGCTGCAGCTTTCCTGCTCTGGTCTCCGGTCCTCGTCCTCTGCGTACAGCACCAATGAAGGAAAAGCCACCCAGCTGTTGCTTTTGTTTACTACAGCTGGCTGGCTTTTCCTTCATTAGAGCCACAAAAGCCAGCACAGGCGGGCATCCATTTCACAAAATGGATACGCCCATGTGCTTGCTTTTGCGAATTTTGAGCTTGAATAGCTCAAAATTTTACATAGGAAGTTTTAAAAAAAAAAAAGTGCTCGTATTTTTTTTTTTAATGTTGCCTATCTATTTTTTAAATAACATTTTTTACTGGACTATCCCTTTAATGCCGTCACGTTAATACTGCACCGGCTGACCGACCCCATTGTCTAAAACAAGCAATAGATTTCTGCGAGAACGGATGGTCCAATCTAAGAACTGAAGAACTAAAAGCTACAAAAAGACATCTCATCAGTCTAAACTAACTTTCCAAACTTGCCGAACTGCCAAAGTGCCGATGCACCTTCATGCAACTTGGCACGATGCCAACACCTTCATGATCAGGACGCCATTTGAATGCTGCAAGAATGAATGGGGCAAGAAAGAATATGAGCCCGTGAGTTGCAAAGGAAACCGATACAAATTTAGCTTTAGCACTTGTAGATCTCAGTGGTCATTGATCTGCAAGAAGTGCTCCCCCAGTCATACCCACAAGAAATGTTTTGGGATTGGTGCCTACATACGCACTCATACCATATCCTCCATTCTCCAAGCTGCTATCTTGCTTCAACACATCTTTGATATGCATGGCCGCCACTCAAATGTTTACAAAACCGCATTAGACAGAAAACGCCAGTTTGTTGACAAAAGGAATGAGGAACACCTTCCATCTCTCTCCAAGCAGTTATTGATATTTAGCACGCAGCTTAAAATGCAGAGGTTCAATAAGGCTTGGAGGATTCTGAGTGAATCAAACATTTAAAGAACAAGGAAACAGGCCAGGGAAGTTACTAGACAAGAGGAGAAAAGTGCAAGAAAGCAAAGCTTTCATCCAGAATGACACTGATGATTATTGGGAGTCAAGTGGTGATGAAATAACCAATCTTAATGCTTTCAACTGGTCTCTACACAGCAACCAAAAATGTTGGTGCAAGGGATGTGATTCTGGAAAGTGAGGATCTCAAAGTTATTCACTGTAGTGACTAGAGCACTCAGTCACTAGTCCCCTTTCCAACACCCTTGTGGGCATCCCCCAAAAAGGGGACGGTAACAGAATCTTTCGTAGCGAAAAATTGAGTTTACCTTTAAATTTAGTCTAGAGTGGGGTAGGGGGGTGTGTGGCCTCGGGCGTGAGAGCACCCCGCCGAGGCTCCGTCCTCCGGCGCATCACCTTAGTCCCCTTTAAAACACATTAGACGCTTAGATACCTGGCTACACTTATACATATTGCCCTTGGTATACTAGCAGGGGAAGGTGGGTGGGACGGATGGAGGAAAGGGGACTAAGGACTAGGAGTACTCTAGTCACCATGGTAAGTAACCTTACTCAAACGTCCCGTGCCCTTTCCTCCATCCTTGTGGGTGATTCCACCAAACAAGAAACATAGGGTGGAGCTGTGACAACCAGCCTCAAATCTAGGACGAAGCAAAAAGGTTCTTCAGAACCACCCGGCAAAACTCTGCATCAGTGAGTAGTGCTTGAAAAAGGCCAACGGAGTGGTCCCCAAGTAGCCGCCTTGCTGATGACATCCCAAGAAGCTAGTCTCTGAAACTCCACTGCCGTGGCCATCGCTCTAACCGCATGAGCATGAATCCCCTCAGGAACAGGTTTGCCCATGGCCAAATACGCCTCCGAAATGGTCTGAACCATCCAACGGGCGATGGAAGCCTTAGAAATTTGAGAGCTTGGGGAGGAGCCCACAAAGTCACAAACAATGCCTCAGTTTTCCTGAAGGAATTTGTCAGAGAGAGATAAAGCTTGAGGACCCTCTAGAGGTCCAAGGAATGCATGAGCCTTTGGCAGCCAGATTTCCAGATTCAGATGAAATGAAGAGGCCACCTTGGGCAAGAAATTTGGGTGAGTGCGCAAGATGACCTTGTCGTTGTGAAACGTGGTGAAGGGCTCACACGAAGAAAACATCTGCAGCTCTCTAACCCTGCGTGCAGAGGTGAGAGCCACCAAGAATGGAGTTGTTAGCGTCACCAAGCGTTTCCTCAGAAGCCATTGACGGGAAAGGTGTGTGTTTTGCAAAGCCGCAAGAACCACATTGAGGTCTCAGACCGGATGAGGTCTATGCACTGGAAAAAAATCCTGGACAACCCCCTTAAGGTGGGCCTTAAGCACCGGGTTGGCTGCCGAAAACACATACTAGGTGAATTTTTGTAAGCCCCGATAGCCGCCAAATACGTGCAGCTAGTATCCACAGGAACTATCCAGGTACGTAGAGAAGGCCAGTAAGTCATCCATAGAACAGGTGACAGGGTCCAGACCCTTGTCGCGAGCCCAATGGCAGAACCTAATCCATTTGCTTTTATACTGGGACCGTGTCGAGGGCCTCCTGGCCTGCCGAATGAATGATGTCCCAGTTGCCATCTGCAAATTGAGTAAGTTGAAGCCTCAGATGGTCAGAAACCAGGAAGACAGGGTCAGTTTGGCCAGGTCCGGATGTTCCACTGCCCCACCCTGCCGCATCAAGAAGCCCCTGCTGTGGCTCAGAAGATGGACGGGCTCCTTGGAGCACAACTGCAGCAAATCTGAAAAACAGGGTCTCGAAGGCCAGTTGGGGGGGGCAACCAGAATGAGGCTGCAACCCACAGAGACCCAGAACTTGCAATGAGTCCGTTGGAGCAAAGGGGGGGGGGGAAGGGGGGGGTAGTACAACACCTGTGGCCGTGCCCGCAGATCTGGGATTCTCCCTGTGACCCCCCGACCCTTCCTGCCCATGAAGCAAACTGGGGGCAATTGTTATTCCGAAGGGACGCAAACAGATCCAGGTCTGTGAACCCCCCAAAGCTGGTACAGGGGCAACAAGGAGTCGTTCTGCAACTGCCACCCTGGTGTTGAACCCAAAGCGACTCAACTGGTCTGCTTCAGCCTGGCAGTGCCCCGGGAGGTGAACTGCCGATCTCCAAATCCTTTTCCGCCAGGACCCATTCACACATCAATGAAGCCTCCATGCAGGGGAGTGGGGAAATAGGTTTTACCGTGCTTGTTGAGGTAAAACATAGTAGAATGGTTTGTCCAGAACAGACTTGTCCCTGATGAGGGGGGGGAGGGGGAATGCCTGGAGGGCTTGGCCTACTGCCCCGAGCTCGAGCAGATGCAGGAGGGCTTCCGTGCTGGACCATGCGCCATGAATCACAGACCTCCAGAGCAGCCCCCCAGCCAGAAAGTTGAGTCTGTCACCACCAGGGTAGGGTCCGGCCGGATGAAGTGGGCTCCCACTAAAACATTGCCATCCATCAGTCACCAGCGAAGATCAGGCAGCAAGAGCGGTGGTATTGGGATCCTGTCTAAGACCCCGTCTCCTGATCTCCAATTAGCCGCTATGTGGCGCTGGAGGCATTTCATCTTGAGGCGGGCGTGCTGTAGAGTGAGCATGCAGGAGGCCATCGGTCTCAGAACGTGCTGTAACCACCATGCAGAGGTGGTCCAATTAGCCAGAAAGTGTCCCACTGCCTTGCGGAGGGACATAAGCCTCAGCATAGCTGAACGGTAGTGTTCCAACGCACCCCTAGGCAGACCAGTTCTTGAGACTGGCATAACAGATTTCCTCTGGTTGAGGGAAAACAGCAGCTGGTGAAGGATGCCTGGCAGGAATGCACCACCCCTTCGGGTGACCAGCTAGTCACCCAAATAAGGGTAAAGATGATGGCCGTCCAAGCAGAGGAGGTTCGCCACTGCATTCAGACACAAGGGGCAGAGTTCAGGCCCAAGGGCAGCACTGTGTACTGAAAGTGGCACGACATGATCATGAACCGCAGAAACTTCTGATGCGGTTGATAGATGGGCACATGCAGGCACGCATCATGAGGTCTAGGGAACTGTTAGGCAGAATCCTGTGCAGTTCCCTTGGGGAACACTGCAAAAAGATTAAGACTACAGGAGTAAGCAGTAAACCCAATTGGTAGCAGTCTGCACCACCCAGATTTACCTGGTAGCTGTGGCTGAGCAGTCAGACTTCTCTCAAGAAGAGTAGGGCAGTATGTAGAGTATACACAATAGGGCCAAAACACAGTAGAGCAAAAACACACTGACCAGAGCTTTGTATAAAAAGTATATAATTATTTATTTAAAACACACTTTATGGCACATACTAGCACTCTCAATCAAAAGCAAGTTAAAACACAGTCAGGTAAAGTATACACACCTCCCCTAATATCTATCAGACAAGTCAGGGTTAAAACACTATTTGTTAGAACAGATGTGAGCGCTTAACCAAGATGGCACTCTGATAATGTAGTTAAAGGGAGAGAAAAAGGCAGAGCATAAAAATAAAACAGTTCCCAACACTTAAGAGTTCAGAGCAAGGGGAGAAAGACAGGTTATACTGTAGAGCCAAAGTTCATAGGCCAGGCCCACTTTAAATGAGTCAAGTGAAATGTGCCCAGGATCACACGGTTTAAAGTGCACTAAAAGTCTTTGCAGAGTGTTCGAAAGAGGTTGGGGTGATGCAAAAGATATAGTTAGAAGGCCTGGAGCCAACCCAGTTTAGAAGCCAAGGATTTAAGGGTCACCTTTAGCAATCTGTAGAAAGGGAGGCCAGGCAGGACACAGTACCTTAAAGAGAAAGGAAGCTCCAGCGGTGGCAGTTGTTTCTGGCAGTGGTTGAAGTTCATGGTTCCGACCAGGGGAAGGGAAGATCTCGTCGAAGAGGGAACGGGGAGTCGTTGCACTGCACAGGGATAAAACCAGCCGCGGAGTTCCTGATTAAAAGGTGCGGTCCTTTTATTCGCGGTCAAAAGTGGTGAGCTTGGCTATCCGGCCGCTGGGGTGCTTGGCACGAGCAATTCGACCAAGAGACGTCTTTGGAAGGCGAAAAGGGCGAACTGGTTGATCCCACCAGCTCAGAGGAAAAAGACTCATCCAGCAGATCTTCTCTTGTCGTCGGGAAAGTGGTGAGGTAGTTGCAGCAGGGCTTCACCGGTGGTGTCGTTGTTGCAGATGGCTCAGCTTCTTCCCTCTTCGGATTCCTAGGTCCTGTGGCGACTTCTGAAGTTCCAGTCCTAAAGGCCCTGCTTTTATGCAGAAAACCCCCCATTCATTCATCAGACTAGCGGTCAATCACACATGCAAAGTGGTGAGCCGGGCGGCTAACCACTGGGCCAATCAGAGTAGAGTGCGACTTGGGTTGCTAAGGCAACGCAGTCCAGGGTGCCAATTCCCCCCCCACCCTTCCTGTGGAACCCAGACAGAGTGGTACCATTTGGAGGGCTTCTGTGGAGGAGCCCGCCAAAAAGTGGAACAAAGGGCTTGACCTTGGTCAGAGTTACAGAGACGGACACAAACACCATTTTAGAATCGAGTTCTGGCAAAAAGACCCAACCGGTGATTTAATATTAAATAAATAAACCGGCGGTATCTTTAACATTGCACTAAAAAGTGGTGGGTTTAAAATCAATGGGAAAATCCCATAGAGAATATTCCGGAGGAATATTTTGCGTGGTAACCACTGCCACCAGCCAGAAACTCAACGAGGGGGGACGGGACAGTGCCCCCTCGAAAACAGACCCAGGGGTAATCGAATTACCCCTTACCAGTACTTCCAGAAGATGGTTTGTACTGGTTCTGTTCACAATTTTGGACTAGTAAAGCCAATGGTGACTTTACATGCCCTGGGAGACAGTAGTCAGTCCCAGGGTATGCAGTCTATGTTTGGGGGTCACTGTGACATCCCTGTGGTACTACACTGAGGGTGCTGTGTACCACACATACAGAAAAACAGAGATTACCCTATGGAATAAAAAGAAACCCCATAGCCCATAAGCACATAAGTCAAAGACATACTCCCACTCTTAGGCATGATTTGGGGTAAGAGTCTCACTCTTAGCAGGAGAAAAAAACAAACCCCAAAAATCCAGCAAAGCTGCTGGGGGACTCACTAGGTTTGGGAAATTAGCCTTATAAGAATTCTCCCTAACAGGAACCCATCCAGTCCTCTGCACACAGACTCGGCTATGTGCGTAGGAGTAACAATCTTGAAGCGTTCCAGCAGTAAAGACAGATTTAGAAATGACAGGTCCAGGACTACCCTAAGGCCAGCCTGGGTGTACTTGGGTACCGTAATAATCCTGGAATAGTAACCAAAACCCCTGTCTACAAGAGGAACCGGTTCCATCGCCTGCATCTCCAAGAGCGAAAGGACCTCCTGTAAAATGAGGAGAGGATGGTAGAGTAAGAGGAAGGCTGAAGCCCGTGGAGACCACAGATAGGAGCCACATGTTTCTGAAAAGATGCTACCAGGTGTCCTGGAACAGAGCCAAATGCCCCCTAACCCCACAGGTAAGCTGTGATCCCACACCCCAACGTCACTGCTTCTTGGCAGCAGAGGCAGGGGCAGAGGGGAAGGGCCAAAAAACCTGCACACCGTCTTCTGCTGCTTGCTTCTGCTGCCAGACCCGTCAGGCCTTCGCATACCATGATCACTGAACCCCTTGAAGCCAGAGAATGGTCGGGGTTTGAACTCGGTCCTACCCTGGGATGTAGGGAAGGATTTCTCACACTGCCTTGTCATGATGGCCAAGGACTAAGCGGTCTGGGTGGATTATTCGCCAATTTGTCATCTGTGGACGAATGTAAAAAGAACACGCCCTCAAAGGGCATTTCTAGAAACCACTCCTGCATGTAAGATGAAAAATGTGTGGCGTGCACCCACGCCATCCTCATCTGGACCACAAGGCACAGCGCTCCGTTTGCTGTGTCGATGTGGGAGACCGAAGACTCCATGAGGTCCTGTGCAATGGCCCAGGCATCTGCCAGACCGGCCTTGGAGGATTGTTTGTCCGAGGGGTTGTCGGGCAGAAATTGCCCCAGCTCCCGCCACAGCTTCTGGTTAGCCACAGCCAAGATGGAGTCTGCGTTGGCCTGCCGCAGATGCAGTCCTGAGATGGAGCGCTTTCCCAAGGACTCAAGGACCTTGGAGAGGCAATTGGAGGTTGCTACCGTGGAGGAAGACAACAAAGATGCTGGTTTAGAATGAAGAGAGGCCGAGGCTGCCATAGAGGAATGGGGCTGTGGGTGGGAGGCAAGGACGATTGGCTCATTGTCCGTCAGCCTGAACCAGCTGTCCAACTTCTTGTTCATTTGGGTGTTGGAACTGGGCCTCACCCAGACCTTCCGCGCCACCTGCAGCACATACCTCTGAAGGGGAATGCCAGACTGACAGTGGTGCGCTTCCCCAAGAGCTCTGCGAGCACCCAGACTCCTAAAAGGCTTCCTCAGAAAGAGGGCCTCAGAAGCGGGAGGATACAGCTTGGGTCTTGCACCCGAAGCAGAGGCTTTGACCTTGGAGATTCCCCCCCCCCTCCTGGTAGAACCCTGTGCCCTCAGCCAGACGGTCGGTAGTCGAAACGCCCTGGGTGACTGTCTCGGAGGGAACAGTAGGCTGGGAGCCCTCAGCACCTGAGCCAATAGCCGTGCTGGATCTAACCGAGAAACGACTCTTGCAGCTGGCACTCGCCAATTCCTTATCACTGGGGTAAACAAAAGGACTAGCCTGATCGTCCTTCCGTGGACAGCCTCGTAGGGGCCTGCCAGAACCTGAATGCGAGGAAACCTGATCCGTCGGAACACAAGGGTAGGAGTCTTTATGCTGAACAGAAGGCCTACCTTATCTTCATGAGAGGTCCCAGAGACAAAGTCCTTAAGGTGGGGTGGAGGAGAAGTGTGGAAGATCTGCCACCACCGCGACAAACTATTCTTCAATGCCCTGTGACCGAGAACTCTGCAGGCCACAAAACAGGGAGCACGCGCGACGCTAAAAGAGCTTTGCACTGGCTGCCAGACTTGACACCGTCCGTGCGGAAAAAGGGACTGAGGTGAGGCGCTGTAGAGTGGGGCGTTACCACGTCCAAGGCCATGTCCCCATGCGCTATACTGAATTTAAAGGGGGACACTCAATTTTTCACTGCCTAAGGTTCCGGTACCGTCCCCATGTCGGGGCACACCCACAAGAATGGAGGAAAGGAGACGGGCGTTTGAGTATTGGGTATTACTAGCCAACTGTAACAGCATGTAGACTTCCAAATCTAGGTGGTTTTGGAGCCCATTAGGGGGTTGAAAGTGGGGAAGGGTACTTGGCTAGAAGGCTCGTCAGCTGCCTTCTACAAAGCACTTGCTCCTTGGCTAGTGAAGCCACCAGCTAGTTTGTTTAAATCAATAAGAGAAGGGGGTGACTAGGCAGATACGATGTCAGCTCAGTTCAACATAATTCCTAAAGACTGTGCAGGTTACCAACCTATAAAGCCATTGACACAAAATGATTTACTCATGTGATAGTCAAGAGACTAGGGTACATAATAAATGCAGATCATCCAAGCAATACTCTTGATAATTTACACAAAGTATTTCACCTAGTTGATGAATCCATAAGACTTCCTGATCCATCCCCGCTTCCAGCTTTGGATGCCAAGAAAGTGTTCGATAGAGTGGATTGGGTTTATATCAGAGCTTTCCTAGAGAACTAAGCGGCATGGAATAGGCTGTGCTGATAAGCGGAAGTAGGGAAAGTAGGGGGTGGGATTGGCAGGGAAGGAACAGTATGCAAATAACCCAACCAGGGAGTCAAACATTTCTCCCACCTATCACTCCCATGGGTATCTGCATGTAAACTTTGGCCTTTATGATTATGTGAAGTTGCAAACAAACCTACATGCAGTTAATAGCTTACATGCTGCTTGACTAAATGTATGTCACCTACTTACTATTGGGTTAAATTTTTTACCCACAAAAACACAAAGATGGTTGTCGCTAACGAAAAAACACTATTATTTAGCTCAAAATTAATTTGACAAAGGCCCAAGTGTAGCACACAAGATTTGTTGGTTAAAGTTACATTGCTGTACATTATAGCTAAACAAAGTGATCAGAGTTGCGAGATGCTTTATCTGCATTTCATTTTGTAAAAAGAAATGTTCACGGAATGAAAACTAAACTGCACATATTCACGTTCATGCTTTACATATCCTACCTTTCACATTCAAGACTAATCATACATCTCGTTAGATTATTATATGGCAAGCAAGGGAAGGATTCTTGTGGGGATGTGGAGGAGGTAAACAGAAGGGAGAATTTACGTCTCTTCCTCTGCCATGTTGGCAGATAAGTGCTTCATGTGTGCAGGAGGGGACCTAAAGAAAATGTCCTTTTAACACTGGAGCCGGTCCTTTGCAATAACATGTTGCATGCAACACAAACGTTCCACCGGGGCTAAAGCCCCAGACACTAGAGTTGTTGGCTCTATGATGCCAGTAAGTAACCTTCACAGAAAGAACAGCAGAAACAGACATGCACCAGATTGTGCCAAAATGGGGCAGCATTTTGTGGGGGCAAATAGCTCCAGTCCCGAACCTATGAAAAAATGGTTTCTCATTTTACTATGTAAAGGCAGAGAAATTCAATTTTTATGCAGATGGATGAAGATCCCAGGATGCCGTATTTGGTACCAACCACTAGTTGGCCACCATGTAAAGCACATGAATCTAAAACAGAGTAACACTGCAAAAATATAAAAACAGCTGTCTCCTTGAACACATGGCAGTCATGACAGAAATACTTCAGGTTACAATTTCCAACATATTATAAAATAAATAATAAAAATTCCAAACTTACCCAGATCACTTTTCCTTGCAATCACTGTGTCACAGTGGGGACAGTGAAATTTAGCCACATTTTCTGTGTGCTTCTGCAAAATGTGCATCTTCATGGTACCACTCTGAGTAAACCGTGCATGACAAATATAACATTCATAGGGTTTCTCGCCTGCAATACAAATACACAGAAATTCAGCACTTCGTAAAAAGTAAAAGCCTCATTTTACACATTGCAAACGACAATATGAATGATATTCAGGGACATTAAAAACCAAGTGTTTTGTTATCTTCTCCTTGTTCATAAGGAGCTACAGACTACTTAAAGTCCTAAAATTAGGAAGCGGGGCTAAAAGCGCAAGGTCCACAAACCTCTTAAAGCGTGCTACATTGCCAAGGCTACCTCCTCCGAAGTATGGAGCCTATAACTAGCGTCAATCTTTTTGTTAACGTGCAGTCCAGAGTGTGGTTTATCCCAGACCTTGCAGACCTCGACAAAACGTTCTTCTGGAAGAACAAGCGAGTGCGCTCCTGAGGAGACAAGGTGAACGCCCCAGAAAGCACCCCTTCTTGCGGAGGGGGTGCCTCAGGTACTGCAACATCCAGAAGATCCATCATGTCCAGTACCCGGTCATGGAACACCCCAACAGAGCAGGGCTGGTCATCGCCATCCTGATCCCCTTGAGTGTCATCCAACGCATCCGGATCGACCTGCGTCACATCTGTCTCAGCCAAAGACTTGTCTATTGGAGACAAGGGAGGCAGGGGCGGAAGGGCTGGCGGTGGGCCCACCGGTAGAGGTGGAACAGCTGCCGGAACAACCGGTGCTACGACAGGGACCGTCGGCACAGGATTCGGCACTGGAGGGCAGATTTGCTTAAAAAGACCTCTGAAATACTCCTTCATGGGGTCAAAGTGCATGAGCTTCTGAAATATTCCGAAAAAGGCATCCTCCGCCGAAGGCTGACACCGTGGTGGGCAGAGGCCTCTCATGAGAGGAGTAGCTCCAGGTCCACAAGGGAGAGGCCTGCCAAGAAGGGCCCTCTCCAGCCGGATTAACATAGATCAATGGCGCAGATGCTGCAGGAAGCGAGACCGTGTGCAGTAATGGCCAGTCATAAACTGGACGAGACGGCGCACAAGGAAAACGTTCACCTGAAAAAATGCTCCCAGCACCCAAAGCCGTAGGTGTAAGGGAAGAGTCCAAAATGGATGTCGTAGTTCACGCAGGAACGGCCGCCATTTTGTCAGCGCCTGAGGAGAACTGCGTCACGTGTGAGTGACGCAGGGGTCTCGACTTGACACAAGGAACCTCGTCAGAGCCGGTACTGTGTGGCCTATGATGTTTTTGAGACATATCAGCCAAATTAGTCTTTAAAAGAGGAACCTCGGCAACGCCGGTAACAGAGGAATTGCGGTCAGCCACCTCACTCTGTGCCCCCTCAACAGAACCGGTATCACCACCAGAGCTGGAACGATGAGGAATCCACCTCACCGACAAGACCTTAACAGGCCTCCAGTTCTGTCGGTCACCTTACCCTCAGACAGAGTAACCTCGGATCCGAGTCTGGTAACAGCTCCCTCACGAGGAGCCTCAAACCTTGGTTCGGTACAGAAATCCTCTACCAAGGCCTCAGGGTGCGCCCCGGTGTCTGTATGGGAAGCTCAGACAAGGAGTCCTCTAAGCAAGCGCTGGTACCCCCAGCCGCAGTACAACTGGGCCGTTGAATAGCCCCCACAGGAGGGGCCTCGGATTGTAATCCGGTATAGGCAGGCCCCTCCCTGTGGCCCTCGGAGAAAACTAACTTTTTTAGGCCCGAAAGGCACCTCAGGGGAAACCCCGGTAACAGAGCTTTTGAAGACCCTCCGGGTCCGGGAAGGGAGTCCCCCGGCCGGGGTGCACTAAAAACGCAAGAACTTACCGGGCGTCTCTTGTCGATGAAACTCTGAAAATGCGGGGGAGGTACGCGTTGAAACACCTCTTCCCACCGCTCCAGGCGACATTGAAGTGCCCGGACCAAAAGGGAATCGCCGTAGAAGCACGAGTCCCACCGGTGATCCGGACCCAAACACTCTAAACAAAGAGAATGGGGATCCGCCCTAGCAAAGCGTCGCTCGC
This sequence comes from Ambystoma mexicanum, assembly GCF_040938575.1. Lineage (NCBI taxonomy): Eukaryota > Metazoa > Chordata > Amphibia > Caudata > Ambystomatidae > Ambystoma > Ambystoma mexicanum. Next base: position 1,056,773,619 of record NC_090921.1, on the reverse strand, counting down.
AAGAAGAAGAAGCAAAATCTAACCGAACTGGCATAGACTGACTACTATGCGACCGCTAAACCGGAGCAGGAGAGAAGGACACTGGAAGGAAAAGAAAAATCTTCCAAAGATCCAAGTGAGTCCAGTCCCGAAAGTGAGAAAAGGACTGACCGGCGATGCGCTGGGCGGAGCTAAGCAGGGTGGGGTTTCGGCCGTGTGCAGTACCCCGCGTAAAAAGAGAGGAAGGACACATTTTTTAAAATGTGATGCTTTTTACAAGGTGCTCTGGTCCCGTCCCACAGGACAGAGGAATGTCCCATAAGTATGGAGGAAAGGGGACGGGACGTAGGAGTAACATTAACCACAAGTAGCAAGGAGGCAATACAACAGCGACAGGATAGTAGAAGATAAAATTAGACCATGCAGTTAACAATACCGAGAGTTTGCACAAGATCATCATACACGGTACGACAAAAAGGGACACAGTAATAGTCTCAGGTGCTTGTAATCCGTTACAGTCACATCCTATGCCCATTCTTCCATCTACTGAAAGGACTCAAGCATAACAAGTTGTTTACTCCCAAAATAAACTAACAATGGGCGTTTGTCACTCTAGGACCAGCCTACACCTGCAGGTATCCAGTGCACTTCAAAGCCTATGTCCTTAGATTGTTTTCCATGTTCCATGGTGGTTTGGGGCTGGGGGGGGGAGAGAAATAGTATCCCGTAGATCACACAAGCTTTGTTTTGTGTGTTTAACAAAAAAGTCCCACTATACAATTACCTATCATAGCCCAGATTTCTGTGCATCTGCAGGAGACTCTAAACCAGTTGTCTTCAAACTTTTTAGGCCTGGAACCCCTCCACCCCCCGAACAAAATGTGGGCAGACCGGCCCACCCAAAAAATGCCATATGGACAGTAAGTCCAAATGGCTATGAACTATTGTGCGCCGTCACCACACCCTACTCCCAGTAGAGACCCTGAACTCCACCACCTGCTCCCATTACAATCTCTGGACTCCCTCGTCCCACTCCTAGCCCAGTCCCTGTGCCCTCACTACCACAGACCCTGGGCTCTCCAAACCCTGCTCCCAGCACAGTCACAGTGGTGGCTGGTGAATTTTTTTTTAAGTGGAGGGGCATAAATATTTCCACCAGATATGCCATAGTGACCGAGCGCAGCGAGGGAACCCCGAACCAATCAAGAGGGTTTGGGGTGTTTTCCGCCCATTATTTATTTTTAAATAATGGGTTAAAATGTTGCATTTTAGAGCATATTTTACAAAAAAGTGGTAAAAAGCCAAACAGTTTGCAATTGGGGCTGGGGAGCCCAGGGGGCAGGCATGATTTTTTTTTTACTGGACATCTATAATAGATGGCCAGTAAAAAGATACCATCCCTGTCCCCCACAGTGCCTAACACAATCAACAGGACTATGTGTATGCGCAAGGCGTTGGGGGACCAAGGGGGAAAACATGGTATTTTTGACCGGACATCTACGATAGATATCCAGAAAAAAATACCATCCATGTCCTCTAGGCTCCACAGCGATTCAGAAGTAGAGCTGAGTTTGGCAGGTTGGTAGGGGGATTGTGCAACGAAGGCATTTTTAAAATGCCTTTGTTGTACAACCCTCCTTCCCCCATATACCCCTCAATCGCCAAAATCAGCTCAACGGACAGCAATCGTCATCATTCACACAAGCACCCATCACCATAAGCATACACACATCCATACACACATTTAAATAAAAATAAATGAACATAAACGTACCTTCTACAGGTGCCTGTGTGGGTGCCGAAACGCCCCGCTTCAGGCTGCTCTGTCCGTATGTGAAAGGGGACGCGGAAGCTCCCCCTCGCACATACAGACATGCAGTGCCCCAGCCAGCATTTCCAATGAGATATGCAAGGCTGGAGAAGCAAAACTCCCCAAGCCTTGCATGGCTCAGTGAGCATGTGCAGCTGGGGAACTGTACTGAACTTTTAAAAGGGAAACAGGGAAACTGTTACCCTTTGACAGTTACGCCAGCCCAGGAGCACTCCCTCAGCTGGAAAAAGCAGCTGAGGGAGTGCTCTGCGTTTCACTGAGCTGGCTCCTCAATGGGTTCAGGGGGCCACAGGATGGACGACCCCTCGCCCAATATAGATGAGCTACCGGTCTTGGACTGGCCTATAGGGCAATAGTGCATTGCCTGTACCAAAAATTGAAACTGCTAGTGTGGGCCAGTTTGAGGAGTTACTTCACTATGCTGCTAGTAGTTCGACCACTGTTGCTGAATAAATATCACAATTGGCCTACATTTTAACAAAAAAACCCCCCCTTGGGTACTATTGAAGCAGTCTGACTAAAGGAATGAGTATCCATTGGCAACTGCGGGCCACTTTTTCATTGGTGCCTGAGACAGTTTTATGCTCCAGTCTGGGTGGGGGGGTGGGGGGTTTGGGGGATGGGGGCGGGGGGGTTTCGAGAATAGAGAAGAACAAGTTATTCTCTTACCTGGTAACGTTCTTTCGAAGGGATGATCCGACGACGTATTCCATATCTATGACAGTAATCACCAGAGCTGTGCTGCTTCGGAAAATTTTCGGCGTCTGCGTCCTGCGTCGATGTCGATCCGCCGTCCTCGAGGACCTCCTCCGACGGCCGACGTCACCCGATGTGATAAGTAGGACGCACTACGCCCGTAGCCTCTGTTTTAGTTTTTTCCCAGAACGTGTGCCACCAGTCTTCTGCCAGTCTGACACACAAAGCCTTGCAGAAACGTAAGCTGCAATCGCATAAGAAAATCTGTAGCAGGGAAGGTAGGGAGGGAGCGATATGGAATACGTTGTCGGACCATCCGATCAAAAGAACGTTACCAGGTAAGAGAGTAACTTGTTCTTCGAGGGGATTGGGTCCTCCGACGTATTCCATATCTATGACAGACTCCCAAAGCAGTACCAATGCAAGGAGGTGGGAAAAGAATTTAGAAAACAGAAAATATAGCATGCCCAATCAAATTGCGGAGTAAAGGACCGCCTTGCCAAAGGCCAAATCCTGCCCCCGGATGGAAGCGAGGGAATAGTGACATACAAAAGTATGTACCGAAGCCCAGTTGGCTGCATCACAGAAGTTGCGATTAGGAACACCCATCTGCAGGGCAGTAGAGGCAGCCATACCCCTGGTAGGATGGGCCCGTGAGCAAACCGGTGGGTCCTTACCCGCCAAGCGGTAACACTCAGAGATAGCCAAAATAATCCAACGAGACAAAGTCTGTTTTGTCACAGCCTGTCCCAAACGCTTTCCAGCGTAACCAACAAAGAGCTTATCGTCCACTCTGACCCGGGACATGCATGATATATAAAAACTTAACGCTCTCCTAGGATCAAGCCTATGGAGCCTCTCCTCTTCCTTACCAGGATTGAGAAGGATGAAATGCCAGAAGAACAACCATCTGGCCTAAATGAAATTCTGACACCACCTTCGGAAGAAAAGAAGGACGAACAGAGTGGGCAAAACTTAAAAGGTGTCCTCTCCATAGCTGAGGCAATAATAACTGGTGATAACAACCCCAAGGGAAAGATAGGGGAGAAAGAAAGACATTCTCAAAGAGAAGATAAAAGTTCGAACCCCCACTCTCCCTACTGTATGTTGGCTGGCGAGGCCAGGCCACGTGTTCGGTAGCGCCGAAGGATCTCCTCCGCCTCTTCCCCTCCGTCGAAAACTTGCTTGGCGGAGAAACAGCTTACGTCGAGGGGAGGGATCTTTAACAATACAGTAAGTATAATTAAGGACCGAGGTCCGTAGTAAGTATTAGCAATGTCTCTCTAGGAGCTCTGCGTAAGGCGACCAGAAGTTGGGCGGAAAAAAACAATCTGAGGGACCTCGACGCGTGAGGGATTGTGGGTACAACGCACGTCACTATAGGGATAGTGTTACAGACACGCCTTGTCGACGTCCCCTTTTCGACTATGAAAAACAAAATGCAATACTCCGCAGTGACCACTGGATGTCGGACCTATGCACAGCATGTGATTCTAAGCAGATTAACAAACATCAGAAATATATATATATATGACAATGCATTACTTACCGTAAAAGCATTTCTGATGGTTGTATCTGCTTAGATTCACATGCTGTGCATAGGTCCGACATCCAGTGGTCACTGCGGAGTATTGCATTTTGTTTTTCGTAGTCGAAAAGGGGACGTCGACAAGGCGTGTCTGTAACACTATCCCTATAGTGACGTGCGTTGTACCCACAATCCCTCACGCGTCGAGGTCCCTCTGTTTGTATTTTTCTGCCCTGAGGGAGCCTTATAGACGTGAGTGAGTACAGAAAAGAGAGATATAAAGGAAGTCTATGTTCCTTCCATCCGAGCGGGGAGGAAGGGTGGGCGCATGTGAATCTAAGCAGATACAACCATCAGAAATGCTTTTACGGTAAGTAATGCATTGTCTTCTGATGTTTGTTAATCTGCTTAGAATCACATGCTGTGCATAGACTAGCGAGCAGTACCCGGAGTTGGCGGTGGGTTATGAGAAGGAACAGTAGAGAAAAGATGTCTTAATACTGCCTGTCCCACCTGGGAGTCAGATCTAGAGTGTGCATCTAGACAGTAGTGTTTTGTAAAGGTGTGCACAGAACTCCAGGTAGCCGCTTTGCAGATGGACTCAAGGGGAACATTTGCAATGAATGCTATGGAAGCCCCAGTGCCTCGAGTGGAATGTGCTCTTGGCTTGAAGGGTAGTTCTCTCTTAGCAAGAGTGTAACAGAGAGTGATGCATTGAACAATCCATCTAGATATAGTGGATTTTGAGACCGCATCTCCTTCTCTTCCTGCTGCCACCGAGACAAAGAACTGATTAGTCTTTCTCAGTGGTCTGGTTCTTTCCATGTAGAACATGACAGCTCTGCGTACATCTAGTGTATGCAGACTTTTTTCTCCCGAGCTGGAAGGGTTTTGAAAGAACGTTGGTAGTTCTATAGTTTGGTTTACATGAAATTTCGAGATGAATTTAGGTGCAAACCTTGGGTGTGTGCGTAGAACCACTTTATTTTTGTGAACTGTTACGAAGGGGTCTAGTACAGAAAGAGCCTGTAGTTCACTTACTCTCCTAATGGAGGTGATAGCTATTAGGAAAGCAGTCTTAAGGGTGATATCTTTAAGAGTTGCCTTGTGCATGGGTTCGAAGGGAGGGCCCATGAGTCTGGAAAGTACCACATTTAAGTCCCATCCGGGAGCTGGGTTAGCTATCGGAGGGTGTATCCTCTTTACCCCCTCCATGAAGGCTTTGATAACTGGTATCTTCCACCACGACACTTTAAGTTGGGAAGTGGTGTATGCAGAAAGTGCCGCTAGGTGGACTTTAATGGAATTGAACACTAAACCTGAGTCCAGTAAATGGGTCAAGTATAGAATAATGTCAGTAGGAGAGCAGTCAACTGGGTTGATGCTAGTACCTCTACACCAGATAACGAATCTTTTCCATTTGCTAGAATAGCAGTGTCGAGTATTAGGTTTTCTGGCTTCCCTGAGGATGTCCATACATCTCTGTGGGAGTTGTAAATGTCCAAATTCTATGATCTCAGGAGCCAGGCTGCTAAGTTCATGGTCTGAGGGCATGGATGCAGTGTCCTGCCCTTGTCTTGTGACAGCATGTTGTACGGGCAGGGAAGTTTCACTGGGGGGGATAGGGACATCTCCATCAAGTGAGCGAACCAAGGTTGCCGTGCCCACATTGGGGCCACTAGTATCATGGTAACCTGCTCCTGGTGCATCTTGTGCACCACTTTGTTGAGAAGGGGAGTCGGGGGAAAGGCGTAAACAAATTTCCCTGACCATTGAATCGACAGACCGTTCCCCTTGGACTGGTTCTGGGGGTACCTGGAGGCGTAACTTTGGCATTGTGAGTTCTCCAGGGTTGCGAACAGGTCTATATCCGGGAATCCCCATTGCGTGAAGATGTCTAAGACGATGTCTTCGTGCAATTGCCATTCGTACTCTTCGGGCAGGGGGAAGTCTCTGCTGAGTTTGTCTGCTAGCAGATTGAGTTCCCCTGGTACATGTTGTGCTAGTAGGAACATGTTGTGTTTGAGAGCCCACTTCCATATATTCTGGGACAGCTTGGACAGTCCTGGAGAGTGAGTGCCCCCTTGCTTGTTGAGGTAGTACATGGCTGTGGTGCTGTCTGTGAGGACCATCACTGTCTTTCCTTGTAAGTGTTCCTGAAAGGCTTTCAGTGCTTTGAACACCGCTAGTAGTTCCAGCAGGTTTATATGCTTGGATGCTAAATTCGGAGTCCACACTCCGTGTGCCGTTTGATGGGATAGGTGAGCCCCCCATCCTGTAAGGGATGCGTCTGTGGTTAGAGTGGCTTCCACTGCGGGTGTGGCAAAAGTTTTCCCTAATAACAGGTTTTCTTTTGTCCACCACCGTAGCGAGAGAACCAAGGCCTGCGAGACCACCACTAGATCGTCCCATTGTCCGCTGGCCTGACACCACTGGCTGTAGAGCCACTCTTGCATTGGGCGCATGTGCAGGCGCGCGTGAGGTACCACATAAATACATGACGCCATCATCCCTAGCAAGCGCATTGCTTTGCGTACCGTCACCTCTCGGCCTGCTACATAATGGGGAATTTGAAACAGCATGTTTAGGACCCTCTCGTTGGAGGGGAATACGAGGCCGTCCCTTGTTCGAATTAGAGCCCCTAGGAATTGTTTGGTTTGGCTGGGGTCTAAGCTGGACTTCTTTTCGTTGATGGAGAAGCCCAGTTGGGACAAAAGGTCTACGGTCTTTTGGGTATTGGAGAAGCATGTTTCGTAAGAATCCCCTGTTATGAGCCAGTCGTCGAGGTAAGGGTATACCGGGATGGATAATCTGCGCAGGTGGGCCGCTGCCACTGCCAGTACTTTTGTGAATACCCTTGGTGCAGATGCTATCCCGAAGGGTAGTACTCTGAACTGGTAGTGTTTGTCCTCTATTTTGAACCTGAGGTATTTTCTGTGCGATGTCAACATTAAAATATGAAAGTATGCATCTTTCATGTCCAGTGTTGTCATGTAATCCCCTTGTGATAACAGTGGGATTACCTCCTGTAAGGTCACCATACGAAACTTTTGGGGTTTGACAAAAATGTTCGCTGGGCGCAGATCTAATACAGGGCGCATGGTTAAGTCCTTTTTGGGTACAAGGAAGTACACTGAATAAATACCTTCTGTTACCTGTGATAGGGGGACGGGCTCTATAGCTTCTTTCTTCAGTAGTTCTTCCACCTCTTGAAGAAGAATGGAGAGGTGTTGCGGTGTCATGCGCCGGTTCCGTGGGGGTTTGTACTTCGGGGAACCGTTGAACTCGATGCAGTATCCGTGGGCTATGGTGGATAATACCCAACGGTCTGACGTGATTCCCTCCCATGCTGAAAGGAACGATGTTAGCCGGCCCCCGACCGGTGATGCATGGGAGGGGACCCGAATTTTCGGGTCATTTGCTGGTATTGGGCGTGGAACCTCTGGGGCTGGAGCCACGACCTCTTCCTTTGCCACGGCGTTGGCCTCTTTGACTGAACTGGGTGTTACCCTGGTTGGTGGGCCAGTTGGAGCCAGAGTAATATTGTTGTTGTTGGTTCTGCTGCTGTCTTTGGCCACGAAAGGAGCGTTTATTACCATAGCCTCGCCTGTTAGGGGGCCTAGAAATTTGATCAAGAGTCTTGATGGTATCAAACTCTTTTTTAGCATGTTCTAGGGCCTCATCTACTGCTTTTCCAAACAGATGCGTCTGTTCAATGGGTTTATTTATGAGGGAGGCTTGGGTTTCGGGCTTAAAACCTGAATTGCGTAGCCAAACGTGGCGCTTGAGAAGTATTCCCTGCACTAGGGAGCGGCCAGCCGTCTCAGCGGCATCTAGGGAGTTTTTAACGATGCCCTGGTTTACCAGTGTGCCCTCTGATATTATAGCTAGCAGGCGAGAACGCAGAGGTTCAGGTGCTTCCTCTGCTTCGCTGCGCAGCTTGTTCCACTGTGCATCTGCGTAGCTAGCTAAAAGTGAGTTGTTATTAGCAATTCTAGTAGAGAAGGCGGCGGAGGTCGTGATTCTCTTCCCCAGTGCGTAGAGTTTTTTGCCTTCTTTGTCTGGAGGTGCTTCACTAGTAGATAGTGGCACCCCTGCTCTTTTTCTTGTGTTGGTAACCACAAGGGAGTCCGGAATAGAGTGTCCTCTGATGTATAAAGGGTCAGAGGATGAAGGGCTGAAGAGCTTTTCTATTCTAGGGTTGACCCCTCTTACTAAAGCTGGGTTAGTAAGGGAAGGAGAAATTCTTCTTTTAATAGAAGCCAGGAGTGGAATAGATTGGCTAACAGGGGCTTTTTCTTTGATGACTTTTTCTACAAAGTCAATGTCTGGAAGAGTTTCCCCTGTATCAATCTCAAAATGCGCTGCTGCCTTGCGCAATAGTGCATTGAGGGAAGGTTGGTCATCTATGGGAGAGGAGTTCCCATGTGAATCCTTGAGAGGAGAAGGGAGAAAGGCATCAGGGTCTGACTGTACTGATGGGGATTGCCAAGGCTGCACTGACGGTGAATGCCAGGGCTGCGAGGTAGCTGTATCCTCTTCAAACCCTGTAGGAGTGATGTAAGGATCTTCTTCGAACCCCTCTTCCTCAAGTTCTACCTCTTCTTCTCCACCCAAACACTCCTCATCTTCTTGGAGGTATTGCTCCTCCTCAGTGAGGTCAACCAGCCTAGGAATCTTGACTCTAGGGTCATCCTGTGGCCATTCTCTTTGTCTTTTGTGAGTGGGTGGGTCTTGGTTTCCTAGAAACCTTTCCATTTTCTCCATGCAAGAATGGAGTCTTTCAAGGGTCTCATGGGGTACCCCTGAATAGTCTAGAGGGGGGAAATTAGTGTTTTCGCCTTCGAATCGTTTCGAACGCTCCCACAACGTCGACGAGAGGTTCCCGTCTCCTTCTGAAAAGCCTTCAGGTAGTTCGGAAGCGTCCTTTGGAGAAAGGGGCAGATCCTGGCTACTTTTGTGTTTTTTCGACGCGGTATTCGACGTTTGTTTCGTCGTCCGCGTACGTTCGTCTTCGGCGACAATTCTCGCTAGGCTCTCGGCCACGATTTTGTCCGTCGAGGGCTTTGGTGTCGACGTGTGCGTTGCGCGTTGTACCTCGACGGTCGCTCTATGGAGCGTTGCGTCGGATGTTTTTGGGGTAGCGCCCGTGTTAGATGGAAGCCCAATCGCTGGTCGCGGCTGCGTTTGCGGGTGGGGCTTGTGACCTTTACGGTCTGCGGTAGACGCCGGAGTGCCCTGCGTCCCCTTCGGCGCTGATGGATCCTTCGTTCTCGACGAAGAAGAGCCGTGGGTAGTGTGTTTAGCCTTATGGGGTTTGTGTGCGTCCTTGTCGCCGGGGTGAGCGTGAGCGCTCCTTCTGGGGGTTCATGACTTCCGTAACGGACGTCGAGTTATCGCACTCCTCGTCACTTTCAGTAACAGCGGCAGCGGGTGAGGAAACTGACTTCGACATCGCGTAGTCCGCCCACCTCTTAACCCTACGTTCTTTAAGAGTCCTGGGTTTTAAGAGCTTGCAGGCTGCGCAGCTGTTCTCTATGTGATCGAGGGGTAAGCAACGATTACAGAGCTTGTGCTTATCTTTCCAAGTATATTTGCCCCTGCAGCGTGGGCAAAACTTAAATGGTGTCCTCTCCATAGCTGAGGCAATAATAGCTGGCGATAACAACCCCAAGGGAAAGAAAAGGGAGAAAGAAAGACATTCTCAAAGAGAAGAGACAAAGTTCTAACCCCCACTCTCCCTACTGTAAGTTGGCCGTCGAGGCCAGGCCACGTGTTCGGCAGCGCCGAAGGATCTCCTCCGCTCTTCCTCTCCGTCGAAAATAGTTCGGCGGAGAAACAGCTTCACAGCTAACGTCGAGGGGGAGGGATCGTTGCCAGTATATTAAGTTATGACAAAGGACCGAGGTCCGTGGTAAGTATAGCAATGTCTCTCTAGGAGCTCCGCGAAAGGCGACCAGAAACTGGGCGGAAAAAAACAATCTGAGGGACCTCGACGCGTGAGGGATTGTGGGTACAACGCACGTCACTATAGGGATAGTGTTACAGACACGCCTTGTCGACGTCCCCTTTTCGACTACGAAAAACAAAATGCAATACTCCGCAGTGACCACTGGATGTCGGACCTATGCACAGCATGTGATTCTAAGCAGATTAACAAACATCAGAAATATATTTATATAGCTCAGGGGTTACCTGTTGGAAGATCTCTTCTCTGAACAGATGCATGCATTCACAATAAAAACCATTGCTGCGCAAGTAACCTTTGTCTTGTGGTACTTGTAAATCTGTATAGATTGAGATGCTATGCCTAGATTAGCAAGCAGTGTGGTAGGTGGGGTGCACCGCTGAGAACCTGCTCGTTTGTTCAGCTATACAGCAGTGTTTTCTAAAAGTGTGTACAGATGCCGTTTAGCGGCTTTGGAGATGGATATTCACAGGGCAGTGGTTAGGAATGCTAGAATAGCCCCTACTGCTCTAGTAGAATGAGCTCTTGCAGTTTAGGTAAGTGTCTTGTGATGGTCTAATGCATGCCACAATGCATTGCACAATCCACCCAGAAATGCTGGCCTTACTGTCGGGTAGCCGTCTGATTCTGTGCCAAAGGAAACAGTTATGTTAAATGTTAAAGGTATTTGTGCCGTGCACTATCACCAATGGAGTTGGTCCCCAAGGTGCTCTGGCAGATCTGAAAACGAGAAGGTGGGTTAGGTTAGTAGGGTGAAGAGGGAGTAGGATAGTGAGAGGAGTGGTGTTCTGTTGGCAGCTTCATCTTGGTATACACCGTGCGCGGAGCTTTTGGTGCGAGTATTGGAGCGATGTCAGTCCTTGTGTGCTGTTGGTGCGGCTTATGTGTTGTTGTGGTGTGGTGTAGGGCATGCGGCTTGCCGTGCGAAAGGTGGTTGTATGAGTCGAGTAGGTTAAGTATGCAGAAAGTTTGTGCTTTTTTGGTTAGTGGGTTGTATGTTTGCAGCTAATCTTCACAGTATGGCTGAGTGCCTAGATTTCGGGAGTCCTGCATGGTGCCAGAACAGCTAGATTAGAGAGTCCTGTATAGTGGGAGAGAGGTCCAAGCCCAAAAGAACAATTGAGTAAAGTACCATACACAGTTGGATTTGAGGAGCAATTGAGTAATTCAGTGTAATCCTAAAACACAGCTAGCCCTGAGAGTCCCGTAATGTGGGAGTGAGGCCTACACCCAACAGAACAATTGAGGTTTTAGCACAGCGCATTCCCTGTTCTGTTCTAATGAACTGTGTAGTGTTGTAATTTAGTGAACCAAGTATAGTGTGAAGGGGTATCTATTCTCCTCCTGGAGTGTCGGAGTAGTGGTGTCCACTTCCCTACTATGTCAGTATGTCTGTTGGGAGTTCGGGTGATGTACAGGCCTGGAAGTTATGGATGAGTCGTTTAAGGACTTCCGTCTTGGTCTGTCTGTGCGTTTAGTCTCTATTGTCTTCTCTTGTGGCTATCTCTCATTATGTCTCATGGTATGTCGTGGAGAGTGTTCCTTGGATTCTGTTTGTGTTCCATCCAAGTAGAACACTACAGCTCTTTGTACATTTAGTTAATGTAGTGATCGCTCTGCCCTCGTTTTGGATTTTTGAAATATCGATTGGTTTTACGTGGAGATTGGATAAATATTTTTGGGGAAAGTGTGGGGGTGTTCTGAAAACGAACTTGTCTTTTTTAATAGTGACAAAAGGCTTGTTCACCGACCAATCTTGTAGTTCACTTCCCCCTCCTTGACATACTCGCTTACCAGAAAAAGCAACTTGTAGGTTAGATGGTTGAGTGAACATTTATGAATGGGTTTGAATAGTGAAAGCATTGATCTGAAAGACTGTTCAGAACAGAAGTAGAAACTGGATTAGCAACGTGTGGGCGTGTCCACTTACCCTCTTCCACGAAGGCATTTACCAGACTGTTGGGACGTGATGCAGGGGGCTAAATCCAGCAATACAAATTAGCTCATACTCTAAAAGGTTAAATACATATGTAACTATATTAGTAGTCCTGGCCTATATTGGGTCATATCCCTCATTTCCGCACCAAGTACGAAACATTTCCACTTACTAAGGTAGCTGTACATGCATTTTATTTGCGTGGCTTCCTAAGAAAGTCCAGATGGTAGCTTTAAGTGACCAAACGGACTTCAGGGGCAAAGCTGCCAAGGTTATTGCTTGAGGATTTCGGGGTATTATCTAGTTTTGCTGTATTGCAAGCAGACTGTTGGCTAAAGTCTGATTAAAGGTTCCACCACCTGTGCAGTAGTTGGGGATATTAGACCTATTGTGCTCCAGTTGGCACGATCAATATCAGCATCAGGTGTCCCTGTAGTCTGAGTTTATGCACCACTGCAAAGAATACTGGTAAGAGCATATACAAATATCCCTGACCATATCATCCATAGCACACTGCCTAGGTACCCTTCTCTTGGGTACATTGATGCTAAGCTTGGGGGTTTGGCATTTTTTAGTTCTTGCAAAGACGTCCATCTGGAGTGCCCCAAATGTGTTCGAGTACCACTTTGCTTAGTCTGTGGGGTTCTACAGTAGACACCGGTCCACTCCTTGCACAAGCTGGGTTTGCAAAATGGTGATGTGTAGGAGACTATTGCAGGGCCCAATTTCACTGTGCCTCAAGCACGTTGAGGTGTGCTCTTGAACTCACTAAGGAGGCATCAGTCATAATGTTCACTTGAACTGGGGTCTTGAAAAAGCGTGTCCCGCCAACATGTATTTCATGTTCCATCATTGCAGAGATCTTAAACCCTTTTCATCATTACAGCTAGATAAACCAGCTTCTCGTGGCCAATTTGTGCTGAGTCACTTCTACAGCCATTGTATGTGCAGTTGTGCATGTGGTATTAGGTATTTGTATTTATTTTATTTACACAGCGCAATCAAGTCCTTGGGCATCTGGGCGCATGTCTTGCATAAACATGTGTTACAACATTACAGGAGCTATCTACAGTTATATACATATAGTCAGTTAAATATAAAAACATTACAGGAGATACAAAGAAGCAAAATACACAGTTATATACATATAGTCCAAGTTATATACAAGAAGAAGCTGCAGTAAATTCCCATGAGTCGGTGAGACCTAATTCTACTACTTTCTTTTAAATCCACCAAAAGCACGTCAGTTTTAACCATTTTAGCAGTTTTAACATTTGTAACCAGTCGTGCTGCCTAAACTGCTGTGATTCAATTTTTGCAGTCTGTGTGAATTTTGAGTTGTGTTGCAGCTGGAAACCTGATTTGGGGTAATTATTGTTTGCAGGAACCCAGTTAGGTGAGGGGAAGTGCGAGTTAAAGCAGAGTAGTCCTACTATGCATGCACTTGAGGCAGACCTGAAACGACAGTCCACAGCGAGATTGTAGTTTCAGAACCCACTTTCCCTTCAAACTCGGCGCGCAAGGGCAGGCCCAGTCTGCTGCGGTCTGTGTAAGGAAGTGGAAGCAAGAATGCCACGCCAGCTAAACTAGACCACCCAATACGAAGACTTTATCTAAGGTAATGGGCATAAACTAGGTGTTCGAGGCCATCAGGAAAGCCAAAGGTGAGACACACCCGATCAACTACCATAGACACACGGTCACGATGCACCCACACACACAAACAGGGAACGTTTAAGACCCTGGTCACCGGGTAGAATTTGACCCAGGAATTTAGCAACCCGGTGGGGGGGGGGGGGGGGGGGGGGGGGGCGGTGGCGGGAGAGAGGAGGGGGGGGTGAGGCGGCAGCGAGGGGAGGGACAAAGTTCTTTGATACCTCCCCAAACACCCATCTCAGAAAGAGAGGGGGCGCAATGCCCCCATTTCTCGGCCCAAAATCCTTAAAGTAGGACTGCTGAATACTCAGTCAATGCGCAAACATGACAGCCACGATCTGATGAAGGAAAAAGGCTTGGATGTGATGTGTATCACGGAAACCTGGCTAAAAGATGCTATTGGTCCAGTCTGCGCGAATGCAGTACCAGATGGATACACAGTATACAACCAAAACAGGGAGCGTGGGGCAGGTGGAGGAGTGGCTGTTCTAGCAAAAGACTCGATTAAGCTATTCAAAGCCAATATAACATGCAAAGGCTGCAAAACCCTACATCTGAAGCTCACACATACCCCCCTAATGATTGCCTAAACATAACTATTTACAGACCCCCATCCTTAGTATCAGAGTTTTGCAATGAACTCCCTTCTCTGTTAAAAAAAACCTTAAATCTAGAAACTCAGCTACACTGTTGGCGGGAGGCCTCAATAGATGGAGTGGGAACCCAGTAGACAAGGAAGCCATCCTACAAGAGAAAATGTTAAAAAACAGATTTCGTAGTGATAAACAACAAACCCACAACCCAGCAAGGCAACCAGCTGGACTGGGTGATAGCTCAAAATCTGAAAACCCAGAAGGTTAACAGAGCCGTGCATCTGGTCAGACCACTTTCTGGTCACTGCAGAGGTGCGGTTAAATGACCCAGCTAAACCGATAGATAATCCCCACCTCAAAATGGTAAGCAGAAACTTTAAAGATCTGGGCCCAGAGCAACTAAAACCTTGTTTAGGAAAGATCATGAACTCCTTTCAGGAAGAAGATCTCTGCGAAAACATGCTACTTAATTACACCACTCACATGCGTTAACTGGTGGAACAGGTAGCTCCCCTGAAAGCAAAATTGGTGTGAAAAAACAACAACCATCAGAAATGGTATAATGAGATCAATAAACTAAAATCTGAAAAACGAGTTGCAGAAAGGAAATGGAAAAAAAATCCAACTCCTGAAAATAAAGACCTCTGGAAGCGTGTTCATTACACATACAGGAAAAATATAAGAGAAGCTAAGGCGAATTATTTCAACAGGGAAATAGCAGCAGCCCCTTACGCCACAAGCAAGATATTTGAGATACTCAAGAGCATTGAACAACCTAAAGTGCTCACTCCTCCGTTCGTGCCTACTAAGGAAGACTGAGGCCGTACTAGAAGCTTTTGCAGCCAAGATACAGAAGGCAAGAGACAACATTGCCCCCAGAGAGGACTCCGGCAAACCAGAGCAGGAAGTCTATTCCCCCACCGCAGGTGAAACAGCCAGTTTTAGTTTTTCATCTGTTTCAGAGGAGGAAATGTGCGCTACACCGGCCAAAATGAAACCCACATCATGCGCGGAGATCATCATGCCGACAAAAGTCATTTTGGACAATAAAGAACTGTTCGCCCCAGTCTTAACAAGGATAGTAAATGCCTCATTTAAAGAAGGCATAATACACCAAAGGAGATTGAAGTAGTGACTATTACGCCCTGGGTCAAAAAAGCTGGGTTGGATCCAAAAGATCCAGGGAATCTCTGCCCAATTACTAATTCTAATTTTATTCTGAAAATCCTAGATCAGATTGCGACCAACCAATTTCAGAAGCACATTGAGGACCAGGGAATGCTGCATGAGCAGCAATCACAGTTTTGATCAGCACATAGTACAGAAACCGCTATGCTGCACTTGCAGAACCATATGTTGGAAATGGTGGCTAAAGGCAAAGCAGGGATCCTGATGTTACTCGATCTTAGCGCTGCCTTCGACCTAGTGCATCATCAGCTATTGCAAAAAGTCCTAGACAAAACAGCCGGCTGCTCAGCAACCATGCTGGCCTGGTTATCATCTTTCCTTAAGGACCGATGGGCCCGAATACACTGGGGAGACACATTTTCAGAGGCTGCGGCCATCATTTTTGGAGTCCCGCAGGGAGCAAGTCTTTCTCCCCTGCTGTTTAACCGTTTATATGAGAAACCGTTGTACTCTTCTGGAAAGTGTCAGTGTGTTCTTTACGAACTACGCTGACCATACCCAGCTAATCTTCACACTAGAAGGTGACTATCAGAAAAGATAGCAATAAAATAGCAGAAGTTTATAACATTATTGACCACTGGATGAAACAACGTTGGATGTGTTTAAATAATATCAAAACTGAGCTGATGATTTTTGGGGCACGCCAGGCCAGAGCTAAGCTAGGCAATGAATACAGGGCTTTTGCTATTAAAAAGGCCAACATTCCAGTACCAACCCAAGTTAAAACTCTAGGGATGATGGTAGAAGCATCAGTGGGGTCGGAGATACAGATTAAGTATCTCCATAAGAACAACTCCTACTACATGTGACTACTGAGAGCAATTAGACCCTTTTTGAATGAGGAAAATCTAGCCACTATCACTAGGGCTACAATCTTGTCAAGACTGGATTATGGTAACGCTCTGTTACTTGGAGCTCCCAAGAAGGAAATAGAGAGATGCCAAATAACGGAAAATGACGCAGTTCGTGTAGTTAAGGGGATTAAGAACCGCAATCATGCAACGGTAGGAAGGAAATCCCTACACTGGCTGAGAATTGAAGACAGAATAAAATTTTAAGTCCATGACTATAGTGCACAGATGCCTATTTGGAGCAGCACCAAACTATTTTAAGAAACATCTTACTAGGCATGTTCCTAGGCATCTGCTAAGATCAGCCGAGCAGGGATTGCTTAACGTGCCACATTTCAACCGGGCCAATGGTTCAGGCAGATCGTTTCCAGTGATTTCCAGTTTCCATAAGATGCCACTTATTGGAACAAACTGTCCTCCAAGCTTTGGCTTGAAGAGAACTACCACACTTTCAGGAAACCTTTGAAAACACACTTGTTTCAATAATTAGGGTGTCACGACATCCCAGCAACGCTAGCCTATGGCTCTACGATTTGTAATGCATCTACCTGTTATCTGTATCTGCGACCTGATGCCCGCTGGCTTTCGTTGCATTATAAGCACATATAAACAAACGTGGTCTGATGCGTTGGAGGGTAGGCATAGTGGGTGGACAGCAGAGAGCACTAGTTCTCCTGCTCGAAGAGCCATGTTTTTGTGTTTTTTCTGAATGAGGACTAGGATGGTTCAGCTCTGAGTTAGGGGCAAGGTGTTCCACAATTTAGCTGCTAGGACAGGGAATCGTAAATGCATAAAGACATACCTAGCTGTTTCATGATCTTTCTTACCATGCACTTGACGGCTGGCTAATAAATGGGAACAGTTGCTTGAAACCCTTGAACCCTTTTGTGGGATGGGAAGAGCATCACATTTTGTGTGCCAATTGGTGCTCACAGAAAGTTTACTAGGTGGATTTGGAGGAGGAGGCAGGTGGTGGATTCCAGGCTTGGTTATGGAACATTTATTGACAACTCCAATTGCGGGAGTAAGGTCATACTTACTCCCTCAAAACCATAGTTTTCCAGTGTGTTGGGAGCATTGTAGAACTCTTTTCCGTATAATGCTCCATGCATCCAGTTAGGGGAATAGAGAACAATCTACTGGCACAAATGTGCGGCCAGCAGGGCGAATTTCCTAACTGAATACAAGTGGTGCGGATGGTATCCTCAAAGGAAAAACTTTGAACTGAAAACTAAAGTTACTCACCGTAGTGACCAGAGTACGCATAGCCCAAAGTCCCATTTCCTCCATAATTGTGGGCATCCCCCAACATAGACGGTACCGGAACCTTTGGCATCAAAAAATGGAACTTCCCCTTTTAATTTAGTATTGCGCACATGGGGGCACGGCCTCTGGCGCCTCACCGCAGTCCATTTTGAACACATCAGACGATTACTCATTAGCCATTGGCATAGTAGCGGGAGAAGGCGGGTGAGACGTATAGAGAAAGGGGGAATGAGTACTCTAGTCACTATAGTGAGTAAAGGTAATTACTCATACGTCCTGTCCCCTTTCCTCCGTTGTTGTGGGCGATTCCACCGAACAAGAACATAGGGTGGAGCGGTCATAAACTGCCACATATCTAGGACGAAGCAAAAAAAATTCTCCAGAACCGCTTGACCAAACTCTGCATCACACCTGCAGGCAGATTTCTTGATTCAGATCAAAAAGAGAGACCACACCTTGGGCAAAAAGCATGAGTGTGCAAGATGACGTTGTGATGAAGGGCTCCCATGAGGACAACGCCTGCAGCACACCAACCCTGCGCGCAGAGCTGAAACAGTCTTTAGTATCACCAAGTGGAGGTCCAGAGAGGCCATTGGTACGAAAAGCTTGCGCTTTAAAGCTGCAAGAACCACATTGAAGTCGCAGACAGTGTGTGGTCTATGCACAGGAGGGAAAGGTCTAGACATCCTCTTAAGGTGGGCCTTAACCAATGGGTTGGCCGCAGAAAATACATGCTCTGGGGAATTTTTGTAAGCCCCATTGGCCCCCGAATAAGTGCGGCAAGTATCCACCTGAACTGTAGAATGAGCCGGGTGTACTTAAAAAGCCAGTACCTCATCCAGAGGACAGGTGACAGGATGCAGACCCTTGTCACAAGCCCAATGGCAGAACCTAGTCCATTTACTCTTATACTGGGACCGAATCGAGGACCACCTGGCCTGCTGAATGATGTCCCAGTTGTCATTCAAAAAATGTAGCATGTTGAAGTCTCAGCTGGTCAGGAATCAGGCCGCCAGTGCCAGCTTGGCCGGTCCCGATGTTCCACTGCCCCGCCCTACTGCTTCAGGAAACCCCAGCTTGAGAATAGAAGGTGGACGGGGCTCTGTGAGCACAGCTGCAGCAGATCCCAAAACTAGGGTCTCAAAGGCCAATGGGGGGCAATCAGTATATGACTAACCCACCGAAGCCCGAAACTTGCAGACGGTCAAATCCAGGTCTGCGAACCTCCCACTCGTAGGTGTTGAAACCCAAGCAGCTCAGTTGGTCCGCTTCTGCATTGCTGTCCCCCCGGGAGGTGGACTACTGAAATCCAAATCCCGTTCCATCACGGTCCGTTCCCAGGTCGATACGGCCTTCATGCAGAGAAGGGGAGGAATGGGTGCCACCCTGCTTGTTAAGGTCGTAGTAGAATGGTCTATCCTGACCAGAACAGACCTGTCCCTGATGAGGGGCAAACATGCCTTGGTCAGACCCACTGCCCTGAGCTCAAACAGATTGATATGCAGGATGGCTTCCATCCTGCACCATGTGCCAATAATCGCATAGCCCTCCACAGTAGCCCCCACTTCTCGGCGACCTGCAAGGAAGAATAGCACAGGTTAGCCCGATTCAAAAGATGCTCATAGCGCCGCACTTCGCACATTCTCTTACTTTCTCGAGCACTGCCCTCTCCAATCAGCTAGACGTCTTCATCATCCCTTCCGCATCTATGAGAGACGGAGAAGGTCAACAGGGCAACTACTATTGCGGAGACATACTCTAAGTACTAAAGACTTACCTCAAGAGCGGAGTCACAACCGGACTGGATTCCCCGGCCCACGCCAGTGAAGTAACTTGGCCGTAATGTGCCCAGCCACGACGCGCCCCTGCACAGAACAGCAGGACAGAGAGCACACCTTATCCAAATACAAGGTGAGGAAGGCTCTAAGGGGGTCACTAGGGGAGCACTTGGGAGATTGGCCCCGACAGAAAGTGATTGTGGCTAAAACTGAATTCCTGTCTTCCAGAATAGACCCACGGCAGCGCAAATCCCCGGGGGATGTGAATCCAACTCAGAAGCGATCCAGCCAAGTCGGGTGGCGTCCCAGTGGATACAAAGTGAGCGTTACAACAACATAATCGTGAATCGCAGAAACTTCTGATGCAGCAGGAACGCATTCTGAGATCCAGGGAACACATTCTGTCCCCTGCACACACAGACCAAGCATTGTGCGCAGGAGAAAACAGCTTGAAGCGTTCCAGCGGTAATGACATTTAGAAATACCGGCCTGGTTGTTCTTGGGTACCGCAAACATTCTGGAATAATACCCAGAGTCACTGTCTACAAGAGGAACCGGTTAGATCGCCTGCATCTCCAAGAGCGAAAGGACCTCCCGTAAAAGAGCCGGGGACCTAATCTGAAGCAGCGCAAGGAAGGAAGGAAGGTCGAGGGAAAGAAAGGATAGCTGAAGCCCGTGGAAACTATACAAAGGATCCAGGGACTCTTGAAATAACGCTTTCAACTGTCCTGCTAAAGAGCCAACCAGCCCTCCCCCACCCCCACAGGTGAGTTGTGTTGCCTGACTGTCATGTCATTGCTTCTTAGCATCTGAGGCTGGAGCGGAAAAAAAAAACATGCAAAGACCTCGGATGTTTCCTCCTGTGGTCACTGAGGCACCGGTCAGGACTCTGTGCACCTCGGTCTCGAAACCCCTTGAAGCCGGAGATGGCACAGGGCTTGAAGTCGATCCTGCCCTGGGACTGATGGAAGGACTTCTACCTTGGTTTAGTCTGGATGGCGAGCGACTTGGCAGCCTGCATTAAGGTCTTCTTTTTGGTCAGTTCGTCATCAGTGGACGAATGAAAAAGATCCAAACCCTCAAAAGGAAGGACATCAGAGGAGAATTTAGTACCATGCATCCACGCCATCTGCCTAATCTCAGCCTCCCCCCCCCCCCCCCCCAAGCACAGCCCTCTGCTGGCTGTGTCGGGGGGAGACTGAAGACTCCATGAGGTCCTGCGCAACTGCCCGGGACACCACCAGGCCTGTCTTGAATGAGGCTTGCCTCTGCAAAGGGAGGTCGTGCAAGAACGCTCAGATCTCTTGCCACAGCTTCTGGTTCACCACGACCAGGAGGGCATCAGCGTTGGCCTGCCGCAAATGCAGCCCAGACTTGAGGGAGCAACGCTTGCCAAAAGGCAAACAGCTTTGTCCTCTTTTGAAAAACAACTGGAGGCCGCCCCTGCCGAGGAGAGCGAAGATTTAGAATATAGCCTGAAAAATTAGAAAAAACCAAAGATTAGGGAAAGTGCATGGAATTTCGAGGCTTGAGGCCTCACCCAGGAGCACTGGTGAAAGGGATCTGTTCCCGTCGACTAGGAAAAGAGGACCGAGGTGTGGCGCCGGTGGGCAGGGTTAGGGGAGCGCATGCTCCCTGCGCTCGTATACATTTTAAGGGGAAAGCGTTATTTTTCTGGTGAAAAAAGATTCTGTTCCCGTCCCTAGCGAGGGAAGCCAATACAGGATGGAGGAACGGTGACGAGACGTAGGAGTATCCTGGAATAGTACCCAGAGCCCCCGTCTGAAAGAGGAACCGGTTCCACTGCCTGCATCTCCAAGAGTGAAAAGACCTCCCGTAAAGGAGCAGGAGACCCGATCTGACGAAGAGGAGGAGAGGATGGTAGAGGCAAAAAAACAGGAAGACTGAAGCCTGTGGAGACTAGGGATAGGATCCACACGTTGCTGAAAAGACACTTCGAGGTGTACTGTGTAAAAGAGCCAAACGGCCCCCGCACAGGCAAGCTGTCTTCTGACTTGGACGTCACTGCTTCTGGGCGCCAGAGGCAGGGACAGGGGCAGAGGAGTAGGTGTTGGTACCACCAGGCCAATGTCACTTATCTGCTGAGTAAGTGTGCAGTGGCCCTCTTGATGGCCGCAATCTTGTCCTCCGAAGGAAAAACTCTCTCGCAGCCCGTTTCCCAAATGAGCCCCAAGAAGGTCAGACTCTGCGCGGGCTGCAGCTGCGACGTGAGGTTGAGCGAAAAGCCCAGATCGTGCAGTGCGTTCATAAGAGCTTTGGAAGTGTGGTGCACCGCTTCCGGAGATGAAGCCCTGACGAGCCAGTCGTCGAGGTATGGGTACATGTGGTGGCCTGGAGGAGGGACGCCGCTGTATTCATCAGCCTGGTAAAAACCCTGGGGGTAGAGTTAAAGCCGAAGGGTAGCACCTTGTATTGGAAATGGTAGCCCATGATCCTGAATCGTAGAAAAGAACTAAGAGGCTCCCAAATCGGGACCCGTATTCGAAAAATGTCCTTCCTACCGTTGCATGATTGCGGTTCTTAATCCCCTTAACTACACGAACTGCGTCATTTTCCGTTATTTGGCAAGTACACGTCCTTCAGATCAATGGAGCACATCCAGTTTCCGCTGTACAATGTCTCCGTTATTAAAGCTGGCATAACCATCTTTTATTTTTGTAGAGGAGGGGAGAGGTTGAGGGTGGAAAAGTCCAGCCTCTTAAAAAATCATCGGCAGGTGAGTGCTTGCGGCCCCCAACCTCCATTTTGCCCCGCTGACCCCCCTTCCCACCGCATCCCGCATCCCTTCCCCGAGCGTGTCCCTGCTCCCTCCCTCCTCCCAACCCGCCCACCGCCCGTGATTGGTTACTGGGCTTCCGGGCCCAGGGTCTAGCGACCCGCGCTGCAGGCGCCCACTGCCTCCTAAAAAATCATCGGCAGGTGAGTGCTTGCGGCCCCCGACCTCCATTTTGCCCCGCTGACCCCCCTTCCCACCGCATCCCGCATCCCTTCCCCGAGCGTGTCCCTGCTCCCTCCCTCCTCCCAACCCGCCCACCGCCCGTGATTGGTTACTGGGCTTCCGGGCCCAGGGTCTAGCGACCCGCGCTGCAGGCGCCCACTGCCTCCTAAAAAATCATCGGCAGGCGAGTGCTTGCGGCCCCCGACCTCCATTTTGCCCCGCTGACCCCCCTTCCCACCGCATCCCGCATCCCTTCCCCGAGCGTGTCCCTGCTCCCTCCCTCCTCCCAACCCGCCCACCGCCCGTGATTGGTTACTGGGCTTCCGGGCCCAGGGTCTAGCGACCCGCGCTGCAGGCGCCCACTGCCTCCTAAAAAATCATCGGCAGGTGAGTGCTTGCGGCCCCCGACCTCCATTTTGCCCCGCTGACCCCCCTTCCCACCGCATCCCGCATCCCTTCCCCGAGCGTGTCCCTGCTCCCTCCCTCCTCCCAACCCGCCCACCGCCCGTGATTGGTTACTGGGCTTCCGGGCCCAGGGTCTAGCGACCCGCGCTGCAGGCGCCCACTGCCTCCTAAAAAAATCATCGGCAGGTGAGTGCTTGCGGCCCCCGACCTCCATTTTGCCCCGCTGACCCCCCTTCCCACCGCATCCCGCATCCCTTCCCCGAGCGTGTCCCTGCTCCCTCCCTCCTCCCAACCCGCCCACCGCCCGTGATTGGTTACTGGGCTTCCGGGCCCAGGGTCTAGCGACCCGCGCTGCAGGCGCCCACTGCCTCCTAAAAAATCATCGGCAGGTGAGTGCTTGCGGCCCCCGACCTCCATTTTGCCCCGCTGACCCCCCTTCCCACCGCATCCCGCATCCCTTCCCCGAGCGTGTCCCTGCTCCCTCCCTCCTCCCAACCCGCCCACCGCCCGTGATTGGTTACTGGGCTTCCGGGCCCAGGGTCTAGCGACCCGCGCTGCAGGCGCCCACTGCCTCCTAAAAAATCATCGGCAGGTGAGTGCTTGCGGCCCCCGACCTCCATTTTGCCCCGCTGACCCCCCTTCCCACCGCATCCCGCATCCCTTCCCCGAGCGTGTCCCTGCTCCCTCCCTCCTCCCAACCCGCCCACCGCCCGTGATTGGTTACTGGGCTTCCGGGTCTGCAGGCGCCCACTGCCTTTCACCAACCAAAGCCCCCCTCTCCTCCTCTCCCAGCACCGTTCTCAGTGGTCCCTCCAGCCTTTATCACCGGTCCCCCCGGGCAGCCCTCTGCCCGGCAGCCCCCAGCGGCTAAAGGCCCCGAGGCCAAGGGCGACTCCAACAGAGGCAACTCCAGGAAATGTCAGCACCCCAGTGACCAGCCGTCAACCAGCGACTACAAGGACCAGTAAGGTAGGAGGGCCGGGGTTGGGAGAGGTACAGCTTTACACCAGATACCTAACCCCGTTGCCCCAAACTGCATTTGATAGAAGGGCCGCCGTGCCCAAAGTGTACTGTCTATTCTCCAAACTGCATTGATAGGCTTTTCTCCCACTATACAGGTGTCTCAAACTTAGCAGGGCCGCCGTGCCCAAAGTGTATTGTCTATTCTCCAAACTGCATTGAGAGGCTTTTTCTCCCACTACACAGGTGTCTCAAACTTAGCATGGCCGCCGTGCCCAAAGTGTATTGTCTGTTCTCCAAACTGCATTGATAGGCTTTTCTCCCACTATACAGGTGTCTCAAACTTAGCAGGGCCGCCGTGCCCAAAGTGTATTGTCTATTCTCCAAACTGCATTGATAGGCCTTTCTCCCACTATACAGGTGTCTCAAACTTAGCAGGGCCGCCGTGCCCAAAGTGTATTGTCTGTTCTCCAAACTGCATTGATAGGCTTTTCTCCCACTATACAGGTGTCTCAAACTTAGCAGGGCCGCCGTGCCCAAAGTGTATTGTCTGTTCTCCAAACTGCATTGATAGGCTTTTCTCCCACTATACAGGTGTCTCAAACTTAGCAGGGCCGCCGTGCCCAAAGTGTATTGTCTGTTCTCCAAACTGCATTGATAGGCTTTTCTCCCACTATACAGGTGTCTCAAACTTAGCAGGGCCGCCGTGCCCAAAGTGTATTGTCTATTCTCCAAACTGCATTGATAGGCTTTTCTCCCACCATACAGGTGTCTCAAACTTAGCAGGGCCGCCGTGCCCAAAGTGTATTGTCTGTTCTCCAAACTGCATTGATAGGCTTTTCTCCCACTATACAGGTGTCTCAAACTTAGCAGGGCCGCCGTGCCCAAAGTGTATTGTCTGTTCTCCAAACTGCATTGATAGGCTTTTCTCCCACTATACAGGTGTCTCAAACTTAGCAGGGCCGCCGTGCCCAAAGTGTATTGTCTGTTCTCCAAACTACATTGATAGGCCTCTCTCCCTCTATACAGTTGTCTCAAATTTAGCTGGGCCGCCGTGCCCAAAGTGTATTGTCTATTCTCCAAACTGCATTGATAGGCTTTTTCTCCCACTACACAGGTGTCTCAAACTTAGCATGGCCGCCGTGCCCAAAGTGTATTGTCTGTTCTCCAAACTGCATTGATAGGCTTTTTCTCCCACTACACAGGTGTCTCAAACTTAGCATGGCCGCCGTGCCCAAAGTGTATTGTCTGTTCTCCAAACTGCATTGATAGGCTTTTTTCCCACTATACAGGTGTCTCAAACTTAGCAGGGCCGCCGTGCCCAAAGTGTATTGTCTATTCTCCAAACTGCATTGATAGGCCTTTCTCCCACTATACAGGTGTCTCAAACTTAGCAGGGCCGCCGTGCCCAAAGTGTATTGTCTGTTCCCCAAACTGCATTGATAGGCTTTTCTCCCACTATACAGGTGTCTCAAACTTAGCAGGGCCGCCGTGCCCAAAGTGTATTGTCTGTTCTCCAAACTGCATTGATAGGCTTTTCTCCCACTATACAGGTGTCTCAAACTTAGCAGGGCCGCCGTGCCCAAAGTGTATTGTCTATTCTCCAAACTGCATTGATAGGCTTTTCTCCCACTATACAGGTGTCTCAAACTTAGCAGGGCCGCCGTGCCCAAAGTGTATTGTCTGTTCTCCAAACTGCACTGATAGGCCTTTCTCCCACTATACAGGTGTCTCAAACTTAGCAGGGCCGCCGTGCCCAAAGTGTATTGTCTGTTCTCCAAACTGCATTGATAGGCTTTTCTCCCACTATACAGGTGTCTCAAACCTAGCAGGGCCGCCGTGCCCAAAGTGTATTGTCTGTTCTCCAAACTACATTGATAGGCCTCTCTCCCTCTATACAGTTGTCTCAAATTTAGCTGGGCCGCCGTGCCCAAAGTGTATTGTCTATTCTCCAAACTGCATTGATAGGCTTTTTCTCCCACTATACAGGTGTCTCAAACTTAGCAGGGCCACCGTGCCCAAATTGCATTGTTTGTTCTCCAAACTGCATTGATAGGCCTCTCTCCCTCTATACAGTTGTCTCAAATTTAGCTGGGCCGCCGTGCCCAAAGTGTATTGTCTGTTCTCCAAACTGCACTGATAGGCCTCTCCCACACCGTACAGATGTCTCAAACTTAGCAGGGCGGCCGTGCCCAAAGTGTATTTTTCTGTTCTCCAAACTGCACTGATAGGCCACCCCACACTATACAGGTGTCTCAAACCTAGCAGGGCCGCCGTGCCCAAATCTGCATTGTCGCTAAGGGAGACGGAGACTAAAGAGAGCCACTGTTAGAACCCAACTACATAACTATACAACCCTTAACTCCACCCTTACACCCCGACCAAGACAACAACTAAACTAAAACAACTCAGAATCGTACAATGCCGCGCAAACGACCCACCCAGAGGGAAAGAAGAGAAGAAAGAACAAACACCCCGAAACTTCAACTAAGAACCGCAACAACAGAACACACCCCCACAGACAGGTTCAAAGATCGGACCAACACTGAAAGAAGAGACAAATCCCTTTACCTAACTCCATACCTCACTGAGACCTACCCACCAGATCGAAACAACGCGACGCCAAAACCATCTACACTGAACAACCTACCAACATCACGAAGAATGACAAACTCCACCAGATACAACATGCGCACAACTGAAGCGATAACACCATACATCACCAAAGCAAGAAGAACTCCCAACCCACAACCATGTCCCCTGGAAGACGAACCAGATGAAAACAAAAACCCCAGGCTAAACCTAGAAGTACTACTTGAGAATGCTGACAACCCGAAACCTGCTCCTGAACAAGATCAGAAAACGACCCTAACAAAAAAAGGCAAACCAAGCTACACCTCTAAACTCCACTGCAATCTAATAAATGCAAGATCCATGTCAAAACACTCTACAGAGATCTTCGACCTACTCGACGACAACGGCATCGACATCCTCTTCATCACAGAAACTTGGCTGGACGACAACTACAAAATCACACTCCAAAGCTGCCTCCCAGCAAACTTTAAATGCCTTCAAATAAACAGGAAAAACAGGAAAAACAGAAAAGGAGGAGGCATCGCAATAGCATTCAAAGAGCAGCTAACAATAAGAACAGACGAACCACTCAACATCCCCAACTGCGAGTCCATGATCATACACCTAACAACTAGCCCAAAAACCAACATAACATTCATCCTGGTGTATAGACCCCCAACTTATGATGCATCCTTCGTCGACAACTTCATAGAAGCCATAACCAACATAGCCATCAACCACGAACACCTAATCATACTGGGGGATTTCAACATCTGGTTCGAAGACAGTCATGCCAACTCCCAAAACTCACTGACTGAACAACTCGCCACCATGAAACTACGACAACTAGTAAAAGGGGCAACTCACTCGGCAGGACACACATTGGACGCAATATTCGCAGAGGAAAAACTCATCACCATGGCACCGCCGATACAAATACTGTGGAGTGACCATCTCATCATCCCATTCGTAATCACTTTGCCTACTCAAGTCTACATCCAACCTCCCAAACTCACAGCCACCACAAAAAGAAACTGGAAAGACGTCAAAAAAAGCAACCTATTCGAACAACTGGAGTTAACCAAGCCCTCAACAACAGAACTAGACCTAGCTGACCTAGACGGGAAAGCGGAGATACTACACAAATGGATTGCAGACACAATCGACAAGATGGCCCCAGAAAAACCATTCACACCATCAAAAAAAAGAGCAATGGCAAAATGGTTTACCCCACTACTAAGCACCATGAAAAAGGAAAACAAAAAGATGGAAACGGAATGGAGGAAAGATTACAATCCAGACAAAAAAACAATGTTCCAGAAGCACATTCGCGCATACAAGAAGGAAATTCAAAAGGCAAAGAGAAAGCATTATGATGACAGAATCACAAATGCCACCAACACACAAAAAGAAATGTTCCGTATCATTAAAGAAATGAGAAACCCACCAGGCTGTGACAACACCCCAACCCCCTCGGAGAAACTATGCAACAACCTTGCAGACCACTTCAAAAAGAAGATCAATGACATCCGACAAACCATCCAACAGAGACCAACCAGCAGCGACTTACAACCAAACGAACCCAAATCAGAACCGCAGCACAAACTCAATAACTACCCTCAAATATCAGCAGAGGCATTCGCAATGCTAATAAAACACAGCAAGAAAGCAGGCTCACCGATGGATCCCTGCCCCCCGGACATCTACAAATCCATCCTCGGACAAGGAACACCAGCAGAATACTTCAGAAACCTTCTAAATCTATCACTGGCAACAGGGACAGTACCAAGGATCTTCAAATCGCCTTACATCAAACCACTTCTGAAAAACACAAGCGGGGACGTAGATGACCTCTCCAACTACAGACCAATCTCCAACATCCCCTACCCAGCCAAACTCCTCGAAACCTACGTATACAAACTAACCCAAGAATACGTTGAAGAACACCACCTGCTAGACCAAGCTCAAGTCGGCTTCAGACCCACAAGAGGTACAGAAACAGCACTACTATCCATCTGGGATGACCTAAAAACAAACGCAGACTCCAACACAACATCTGCCCTTATCCTGCTCGATCTCTCAGCAGCCTTCGACACAGTTAGCCATGACACCCTAACCAAAAGACTAGAAGACATAGGCATAACAGACAGCGCTACGCTGGACTAAATCATTCCTAGCAGACAGAACTGAAACCGTCTGGATCAAACCCTTCAAATCCACCCCACGAGTCAACGACTGTGGAGTACCACAAGGATCCTCACTATCTCCATTGTACTTCAACATCTACCAAACCCCTGTAATCAGAATCTTCAAGAAACGCAACATCAAATGCTACAACTATGCAGACGACACTCAAATCATCTACAAGATCGAAGACACCCAAGCCGATCATTCGAACCTAACCGACTGTCTAAAAGAAGTCTTCAACTGGATGAATGCCAACAACCTGAAAATCAACCCAGGAAAAACAGAAATCATGATCATATCCAAAGACCAAGAGAAGGAAACCGCCATCCCGTGGCCAACGGAAATGGGATCTATACCATCACCATCTAAGGTAGTAAAAAATCTGGGAGTCCTGATGGACAACACCCTAACCTTAGAACCGCAAATAAACGCAACAGTCAAGAAATGCTTCTTCCTCCTCCACACGGCAAGAAAAATACTACCTTTCCTCTCCTTCACACACAAAACACTCACCATCGTCGGCCTCATCATGTCAAGTATCGACTATGCAAACAGCCTCTACCTCGGTATACCGGAATACCTACTGAAGAAGCTACAACGGATCCAAAACACTGCAGCCAGACTACTCCTCAAACTATCCAGAAGAGACCACATCACCCCGGCCCTAAAAACACTACACTGGCTCCCAGTAAAACAGCGTATCATCTTCAAAACAATGTGCATAACGCACAGGGCAATCAGCGGACAAGGAGCTGAATTCCTACAAAAAAAAATAACAATCTACAAGCCAACGAGACCACTCAGGTCAACCAACGAAATCCGACTGGAACAAAAACCTTACATCAAGAAGAAACTCGGAGGCACCGCTTTCTACCACCTAGCCGCGAAAACCTGGAACAACATCCCAAAATTAATAAGGAACACCAAAGACCACCTTAAATTCAGAAAATTACTAAAAACCTACCTCTTCAACACCGGAGAATAAAACCAAAACAACAATAAGACAAACGAATCATCAAAAAAGGACAGTGACAAACCGCTAGAACCGACAGAAGTACCCGGGGCACCAACAGGGCTGACGCTGGACACAGGGGTCCACCCGCGAGACACAGAGAAACGGATACAACTACTCCAGCCAACCCTTACCATCCCCCACCGCCCTTACAGCCACAACTAGGTCCCACGAGGCTGTGGAACAGACAATATACCACCAATCACCACACAACCGGGTGTATGGACACTAGCAGCGGCGCTAGTCATGTGGAGGGGGGGAGGAGCATGCAAGGTTATTAAGGGAGCGGGCGGAGGGGGCAGCTAGATCCTCAAACGGCCTCGAATGGAAAATCGGGCACATACCTCCTGAGGCTCAGGGTGTACAAGCATCCCGTCGGGTAAGATTACACGGTTCAGTCCAGGATAGAGATGACTAACGAATACCATTAACAATTTCCTTCTCTGCATACACCTCTCAAACTCCAAACCAAACACAACCACAAACCTCTAGCGCAGCAAACCCACGAACTTCACTACACTGCAACAACAAAACAAAAAAACACATAGACTCGCACATCAGCACACGACGACTACCGGCCGCATACACCCCAGGCCCAGCCGACGGAACCACCGGGCTGAGGCTGCCAACAGCACATCACTGCAATCTTGCACTTTTCCAGCCTCCACCCACTAACC
The DNA here is from genome assembly GCF_040938575.1 of Ambystoma mexicanum. Lineage (NCBI taxonomy): Eukaryota > Metazoa > Chordata > Amphibia > Caudata > Ambystomatidae > Ambystoma > Ambystoma mexicanum. The sequence goes on along the minus strand of NC_090921.1, from coordinate 1,056,743,575 downwards.
CACCATCCCCCCCCCTCTTTCAGAGCTGCCAGAGCGCCAGGGGACCACTCCGGTGGTGATAGTGCGCGGTACAAATGACCTTTAACATTAACATTAACTCTCAGGCCCGCCTAGTTCTTTTTTCTGAATGGTGGAAATCCTGGAGTAGAAGGCCAAGCCTTGCTGGGAGGCTGAGACTTCCTCCACTGCCCGGCTCTCGACGAGCAACCTGATCTCTGCCAGAAGAGTTGCTGTCCCAATATTTGGGAGTGGAGGGGAAGAGGGAGGAGAGCCTGGGATGGGTAGGCGTTACCCCGTGGATACTACAGAGAGGATCCATGGGTCTGCGAAATTCTGGTGTGCATGGAGAGCAAGCCTGCCCACCACCAGAGACACGTGGACCCGGAGGGGCGTGTCATGCCTTCTTTCCCTCCGAGGCTGTTGCGTAGGAGGGGGGACTGGAAAAAGCCCTTACTCTTCCCTCCACTCCCCTCTTTTTGTTGCTTGCGCCGATGCTAGGTCGGCAAGCGGTCCGGTTGCCTGAACCTCCGATATTGGAAGCAGCAGAACCCTCCGTATGTGCGCCCCTTGTCTGAGCGCTGCTGTGACTGAGTGTACGTTTTGGGCATGGAATTTGTAAGGATGGATAAAGACTTTGCCGTTTGAAAGCTATTTTTCTTTATATCCAGCTCCTCGTCCCAAGTGGAAGAGGTCCCACCCCTTCAAACGGCAGGTCTAAGATGCCTTCCTGGATATCCGGGTTGAATTTCGCAGCACAGAGCCAGGCCGTTCTTCTCATGCCCGGCCAGAGGTGTCAATGTGGGCCACGGTGGACTCCGTGATGTCTTGTGCCACCATTTTGGCCTCTGCCAGTCCCGCCTTGAAACGTGATTGGATCTGCGCCGGAAGCTCTGGGAGGAAATCTGCAATATCCCACCAAAGCATCTGGTTAACAGCTGCCAGAATGGCATCCGTGTTGGCTTGACGAAGATGCAGGGACGTGTTGGAATACAGCTTCATCTCATTTGCCTCCAAGATCTTCTCCACCTTGCCTAGCAGTCCCGCAGACGAGGAAGCCAAGGACGACCGAGGCTTGGAATATAGTGATGCTGCAGCAATCACCAAGGAGTGTGGCTGAGGGTGTGCCGATAGCAAGAGTGTATCCCCCCTCCATCTGCCTGTACTTGCCGTCCAGGCGTCAATTGACAGGCTGGACCAAGTGGGCCTTGAGCCAGCCCTTATTGGCCAAGTTGACGACGTCCTTCTACATCGGGATCCCCGTTCTGGCTGCGGGACCAAACGTGAGGACTTCGGCGAGGACCCCATGTGGTGATTGCTCAACCTCGGGTTGAGGAAGGCCAAGTACTCTGGCAGCCCTGCAAGACGTTCATGGAAGGCCTTGGCTGACGGTGTGTTGGGGTCCTCCTGCTCATCTGTGTCGACCTTGGGCCTGGATCAATGATTGACGAAGTCCTTCAGGTGCTCTGGAGGCGATCTCTGGAAGAGCTCCCTCCACTTGGCTAGTCTGTTCTTCAGAGACCCCGAGGAAAGCGCGTTGCACGCAGTACACGCTTGCCAGCCGTGGTCTGGGCCCAGGCAACCTGGGCAGAGGGCGTCTGGGTCTGAAGTTGGAAAGAGCCTCTCGCAGGATGGACACCTGCTGAACTCTGTAGAAGTCGACATGCGGCGGGGAGGAGCGTGACGCCTGAGGACCGAGTACCTGAATGATAAAGAGACAAAGACAAGAGAAGTAGTATTCGTGCATGGAATTACATGGCCGAAGCCAAACCCAGGAGCGCTGGTGAATTCAGCCCGTTCCGTCAACGCGGAAAAGGGGACTGAGGTGTGGCGCTGGAAGGCGGAGTAAGGGCAGCCCCTGCGCCCAGAGCCACACCCCCGTGGGCCTCTTAATTTAAAGGTGAAGAAGGTTTTTTTTTCTGGTGAAAAAGGTTCAGTCTCCAGTCCCTAGGAAGGGACGCCCATGCAGTATGGAGGAAAGGGGACAGGATGCAAGAGTATTGTCAGTGCCTTTTCTAGGGGGGTATCTTTTAAGCGCCTTGCTTGTGTGTTTTCTTTGGAGGTTGTTTTTATTCGATGTGTTTAGGATTTTATTTTTCGATGCAGACAGTGCTTTTTGGGACCCGATTTGGTGGTTGCAGAGGGTGCGGATGATGGTCATTGCCCACAGAACCTTACCCTGGTGCAGGCAACACCCCCTTCATGTGACCTTCAGTGGAAGTGGCCTTGGCACTGAATACAGGTGCAGGCTGTAAGCTAACCCCCTTTGTTTCAGCACCAAAGGTGACTTTTAGACCTCTCCCCCGCTAACCCGTGGACGCCATGACGAGGCCCCAGAGACTGCCGGCTCGCAAACCCGGAATTTCCAACTGGGTAATTGTGTTTGCCTTGACAGGCCTTCATGGCATATACTGCTTACCACGGTTTGATCCTATTCTAGTGTTTTGGGCTTAAACCTTTTAAATGTGGCACACAAATCTTCAGTGTGGTCTGCAGGAAAGCATATATTATATGTCATCGACCCAGGGCAATCGGGAATTAGACTCTGGGAAGAACTGAAATGGCATTTTCTCTTTTGGTAGTGATGGTGCCGAGTGGGGTGGGGAGGTAGAAACAAGCAGCGTAAAAAAATTGGTTGTTATATATTCTCGATATGGCCTGTCCTTGTATGTGCTGGGGTACAGAGGTTAGCGACTGGCAGGATGCTTCACCTCAGTGCAGCATGCCTGCATGCTTTTTCTGCTTTCTGATCACTCTCTCGTGACTATACCAATAGTGGAAAAACACAATTTAATGCCTTAGGCAGAGAAAGGTGTGGGTGGAAAGGTCGAGCGAGTATAGGACATATGCTAATGCCTAATTTTGAAGTAAACACCTTAAGTCTGCACACCTACAACTAGATGGTGGAATTTACATAGCATACAAATCTAAACAATTCCCATGGCCCAGAAGAACAAGTTACTTACCCCTGGTAACGTTCGTTCTATTGGATGTTCCTCCCACGTAGTCCTCATTTTATGATAATATATCTCTCCAGCTTTGCTGCGCTGCTTCGTACATTTCTTTCGACAGAGGGCACTGTATGCAGTGTGGTCGATTCGGTGTCCCTCAAGGGCCTCAGTCAGCATCATCAGCATTAATAGCGCATGCAGCACCTGTTGACTTCAGTTCTGTTTTTCTTTTCCTCTCCCAAGAGGAATTACCAGGCAGACCAAAGACCGTAGGCTCTCAGAAAATGTAGAGTGTAGTAACATGTAAATTGTACGGTGGGGTAGGATGGGAGGGGCGATGAGGAATACATGGGAGGAGCATCCAATCAAAAGACAGTGACCAAGGGTAAGTAACTTTTTCTTCGAATGCATGGTGTCCTCCCACGTATTCCTCATCTTATGATAGACTCCCAAAGCAGTAATAATTTGGAGGTGGGAGTACCAATTAACTAGATATAATCATGGACCGAATGGAGGATGGCTTTTGCAAAAAGTCCTTCCTGACTGCCAGACATTAGTGTTCTGAATAGACGACCAAGTGCCCGCTGACCAAATATCATTTACTGGGATACCCCTTTGAAGAGCCGCAGAGGTTGCCATACCCCTTCTGGAATGAGCACTTAGGCCTTCCGGTGGGTCCTTTCCCGCCAGTCTGTAGCATTCGCCAATGGAAAGGATAATCCATCTGGATATTGTTGGTTTGGTGACTGCAAAACCCGATTTGGGACTATTATAGCCAATAAAAAGTTAATCAACCTGGTGAAATGTAGCCATCTCATAAATATATATAAAAGCTTGGAGCCCTTTTTGGGTCTAGTCCATGTAACCTCTCCTTTTTTCCTGAATGAGGTGGTGAGTAGAGTGTTGGCAAGGTAATTTTCTGTGACAAGCGGAAGTCGGAGACTATCTTTGGTAAAACAGAAGGTTTTACCCTAAGAGTGACTTTGTCTTTATAGAAAATGGTATGAGGAGGTTTGCAAGAAAGAGCCTGCAACTCACTTACCCTACAGGCTGATGTTATTGCGATAAGCAAAACCGTTAAAGGGCATGAATGTAAAGGCCCAAATGGAATACATGTCAAACAGGTACATTAAATGAAACTGGAGGGTATACATTAGTAAGGCCCTTCACAAATTGTACAATTAAAAAAGGGATCTTAAAGCATGGATCCTCCTCCAAGGAGCGCTTGCAAATGGAAAGCGTTGCATAATGGTTCCAATCTGGAGCCGCAGATTGGCTAAATCAGAAAGGAGAGCACCATAGGTGTGTCACATAGAAATGGATGTCTGCAGTCTTTATACGTCAATCCCGCACAGAGAAGGCATCCAAGCCGTCCTATGGCTACTTTCCAATTCATCTGAGATCAGAGGTAATCCTGAGTTTGCTGTAGAATTATTTGACTTGATTCTGAACAACAGCTACTTTCGCTTCCAAGGTATATACTACGGTCAAATCTTGGGGACATCCATGGGATCAGCAATGGCTCCAGTGCATGCCAATAGCTACATGTATTACTTTGAGCACAAATTTCTAATTGACCATCACTGGTCGCCTCAACTGCTTACCTGGAAATGCTACATCGACGATATTTTCGGCATATGGTGTGGAACAAAAACTGAACTAGACTTATTTTTTGATTACCTGAACAAAGTACACCATACAATAAAATTCACAATGGAAGTAGGATCACCATCCCTACACTTCCTTGATGTGGAATTAAGAATTCAGGAAGGACGAATTGCCACCACAGTTTACCACAAACCAACCGATGTAAATAACTTGTTACATTATACAAGTTTTCATCCTAAGTATGTTAAGGAGTCTCCTTTACAGCCAGATGCTTCGTCTGAAAAGGATTATCTCTGATCCAGCAGATTTAGATTTAGAATGTTCTATACTAATAGACTGCATTGAATCAAGGGGCTATCCGCAAGATCCGCCGTCTGAGTAGGGACCATCTCCTAACACCCAAGGTGAAAAACAAATTACACCTCCTCTACATCTCCAAATTCTCGCAACACGAGTTTACAGAGAAGTAGTCATCAGAAAAAACGGGCCCTTACTGCACAATGATCCAGCAATGTTGAAGCTATTTCCGAAAGCACCCATGATGGCCTTTAAAAGGAGGTCGTAACATAAAGGATACACTAATCAGAGCAGAGAGACCTGCAAAAGACAATACAACTGCTGATAAAGACAAAAAAGAAGGATGCATTGTCACTTGCATTTCTGTTCCTCCAACAGGATAAAAATGCATTTTTTGGGTCGCATTTTACAGTGGCAGGCCCCTTTAGGGCCCGTCCCTGTGAAAGGCGCTGGAAGCTTGCAGAACACTGTCGGAGAGCGATTCTAGTCAAGGTACTGCCCATTTTGATGGCAAAAATCGATCGAATGGTACAATTTGACCTATTTCGTCCAGTACTATTCTATCGATTTTTATAAATACCAAACATGTGTTGCGGGGGTGTCACCCGCTCCCCATGTTCAGTATTTTTGGTCTAGGGTGGTTGCAGAAGTGTTTTCTCCTTTTTCCTCCAAATTGGAGGCGGGGACAGAAAAAAAAGAAAACAAAAAAGGGACCCTGCGGAGTCGGATCCGACCCGCGTTAGAGGGACGGATCTGGCACCGCAGGGTTGCAGGGGAAGCGGCAGCGACAAAGCAGTTAAGTAGGGGAAGGGGTAGGGTGGTGAGGAAAGGTACATTTTGGGTTGTTTGGCTGAAGTGCAAATCAATTCGCAGCGAAATTGACTACGGTCAATTCCGCCGCAAATAATTACACTTCGGTCAAACAACCCAGAAAACCATTCAAGGCAGCTGGCCAGCCCACAATTTGAGCTACAGCTCAAGCCTATGGAAATGCGCCGGTCACCTGCTTATTTCCAAAAATGGGTTGTCTAAAAATAGCGTATCCTCCGTTCTTTTTTTAAATGCCCCATTTTTTGGAGGATCTGGGTCAAAATCTACATTTTAAAAAAATAAAAAATTGGTTACACTATGAGGGAGAGTGATGGGTGAGATGTGAAGGGATAGGCAAGAAAGCAGAGGGAGAGCAGTGGGTCAGAGGAGGAAGCACTGCACAAGAGCAGAGGAAGCAGTGATACGGTGGGCCAGAAATCTGAGAGCGAGCAGAGGTACAGAAAGTAGAGGGAGCGTGTGGTCAGTGAGCCAGAAAGCAGAGAGGAAGCAGTTGGCCAGAGAGGCAGTGAGCTGCAGATTGGGAAAAAGGATGAGGGAAGAGTGCGATAGAATGGGAGGAAGGATGCAAGATGCAGAAGCAGCACAAAAGAATGAAGGACTGTATATTGCGGGAGGAACTGTAGAGTGTAAGGTGTGAGTTGGGAGTATGATTTGTAGTGTGGCAGGGGGTGGGCAGTGCAAATTGTGAATTGACAGTGTGACATAGCACGTGAGTATTTGTATGACAGAGTGAGAGGTTAAGGAATGCAAGTTGTGATGGGGAGTTGGTGAGAGAGGTGTGTGGGTGTTTGGGGGATTGGAGAACATAGAAGGGGAATATTTTCAGCATTACAACTGATAATGATCAATTTAGTTAATACTATTAAAGGGATGGTCTAGTAAAAGTTTTTATTTAAAAAATAGATGGGCAACATTAAAAAAAAAAATACTAGCATTCTCCGTTTTAAAACTTCCTATGTAAAATTTTGAGCTATTCAAGCTCAAAATTCGCAAAAGCAAGTACATGGGCGCATCCATTTTGTGAAATGGAGGCCCTCCTGTGCTGGCTTTTGCGGCACTAATGAAGGAAAAGCCAGCCAGCTATAGTAAACAAAGGCTACCGCTGGGTGGCTTTCCCTTCATTAGTGCTGTAGGCGGAGGACGGGGACCGGAGACCAGAGCAGGAAAGCTGCAGCTGAATCTCGGTAAGTACCATTTATTTTTTTTAAAAAAATAAGCACTAGCTGCATTTTTTTTCTAGGTTTTCCGGGCTGGAGGAGCCCGGAAAACTTAGAAATAAAACCCCAGCTTTAAAAACGTTGTATTTATGTTTGCGGTCGCTTTTGAAGCGACCGCAAACATAAATACAACATTATTGTGTTGGAAAACGCTGCGGTTTTTCTTTCCAAGTTTCTCAGGCTCCTCCGGCTCAGAGGAGCCTGAGAAACTCGGAAAGAAAAACCGCAGCGTTTTCCAACACAACCGCGTTGTTTCTGCCTGAATCTGCTTTACCATTTGGGGCTCTCGGGCTCCCCACGGGGAGCCCGAGAGCCCCAAATGGGAAATCAGCTGCAGGTAGAAACACTACGTGGCATGTAAACATAACCGCGTGTGTTTCTGCCTGCTGTGGCTTTCACTTTGGGTCTCCGGTGCTCCCCTGGGAGCACCGGAGACCCAAAGTGATAGCCACAGCAGGCAGAAACACACGCGGTTGTGTTGGAAAACGCTGCGGTTTTTCTTTCCAAGTTTCTGAGGCTCCTCCGAGCCAGAGGAGCCTGAGAAACTTGGAAAGAAAAACCGCAGCGTTTTCCAACACAATAACGTTGTGTTTATGTTTGCGGTCGCTTCAAAAGCGACCGCAAACATAAATACAACGTTTTTAAAGCTGCGGTTTTATTTCTAAGTTTTCCGGGCTCCTCCAGCCCGGAAAACTTAGAAAAAAAACCGCAGCTAGTGCTTATTTTTAAAAAAAAAATAAATAGCACTTACCGAGATTCAGCTGCAGCTTTCCTGCTCTGGTCTCCGGTCCCCGTCCTCCGCCTACAGCACTAATGAAGGGAAAGCCACCCAGCGGTAGCCTTTGTTTACTGCAGCTGGCTGGCTTTTCCTTCATTAGTGCCGCAAAAGCAAAAGCCAGCACAGGAGGGCCTCCATTTCACAAAATGGATGCGCCCATGTGCTTGCTTTTGCGAATTTTGAGCTTGAATAGCTCAAAAGTTTACATAGGAAGTTTTAAAACGGAGAATGCTAGTATTTTTTTTTATGTTGCCTATCTATTTTTTTAAATAAAAATTTTTACTAGACCATCCCTTTAAATAGGCATGCACATTAAACCAAAAATGTAGCCAAATCAAACACTGTTCTGCCAAGCCAGAGACATCTGGGACACTTCCTATTAAATTAATACAAAAGATACATAATAATGATACCCTGGCTCTCTTGTAGCCTTGCACTCTGCCTATTTTCCTGCAATGTGGCAATCTTACACCCTCCAGTTAATACAAAATGTCCTGCAAAAATGCCGCAATAAAGGTTTGTGCCGCAGTAATTTGCCATTTCATGCCGCAAAATCCTGGAAGGTCTGTAAAATGTGATGGGAAGTCTTTTTACTAGGAGGTTCAACAAAAATGGCAAAAACCAGAGTTGGTGTCAGGTGGTCTTCTTAGCAGGTTCAATTTAGTCAATGTCACAAGAGATGGTATCACTCAACAGGGCTGTTTGAAAGACATTCTCCCCAGGGCCCATACAGTGATTTCAGATACCTTCAACGATCTTAAATTCCTTGGCATTTCCTTCCAAGTCAGTTTGTTCACTTTACTTTTCTCAATGTGGCTCTTGGGGTTCCCTTCCCTAAGCTCGGGCCTCTCAGCATTTAAAACAAAATGCCATAGATCAGTTCCTTGTGGTTTCACACGGTACCTCTCCTCCAGCTTAGGCCCCTCAAGTTCCAAACACCAATTCACCAGGTCAGGATATGCCTTTACTTTACACAGTCTCTCGTACCCATCATTCTCTCATTGGATAGAATCAGAGGCTTTCAAAAAAACTAGCCTCTTTGCTTTACCTTGGCACGACCACTGACACTTTGCCCCTCGCTTGGTTTCGTACTCTACACTATCTTCTGGTGTTTCCTGCAAAATTTCCTTTTTGCCGTGAAACCTTGCACTGTCTTTTTAGTCCATCTCTTGGTCGTGCCTCATGCACACTTCTCCACGGGCTCCTAGCCCCTTAGCCACTCTGTTTTTGCATCGTTTCCATGGGCTTCTTGCCCCTTTTACTGTTAACACATCAATGTCCAACATTATTTCACTTATTACTCCACACGCATGCATCCCTCGTTTCGCGCTTACACTGCTACTTTCACATCGTTAAAGTCTTCCCATTAACGTCCCTCGAAGGCTTTAACAAACGCAGTCCTTGCACGTTTCAAATCAATTGCCACATATATCGGTCTCTTCACAACCCAGCTCTGCAATACTCTCAGACTCTATGGGCAGACTTCTGCACTTCAGTTTCCCAATGGTTCTTCGTTCAGAGATCAGGGTCTCACCTCCTGCCCCTCGGACACTCCTGGGCTGTCTCACCGGCCCAGTGGAACAAGCACTTGCATCCACAGTTACTCTAGGAGACCAGCATGCCCCTCAGCTACCATACGCGGACTCTCTGGCAACCCAGCTCCCTCACCACACCTCTGCTCTTGTGAACTGCAGCCTCACTGCATCTTGGCGTCCTGGTTTCTGGCCTCAGGTCCTGGGCAGCTCTAGCGTCTCGGCTACCCTCCCAACACGCTCTTCTGCTTGCTCTCCTACCTGCTCCTCCATTTGTGAAAGACCACACCTTTTATAGCAAAAAAACCAGAACAGTGGAGCCAGGTGTGAATAGTTACTAGTGAATGCCTGACCCCGACTACGTGACAACTTGGGTTCTTTCTAGGGTAGGTTGCCCTCCCTTTCCCGAGGTTATTCCTAGGAGTAGTGTGAAAAAAGACCTAGGCAGTATTGCCTGCGGTGTGGGCCGCACACCCTTATATCCCGATTGGATTTCAAAGGAGATTAGTGTTCTAATAATCAACTTTCGCGAATCTTTGATTCTTAAATTCAGTGATTTATTCAAAGTAACAGTAAGCAGTCGCTTTTCTGATGGGCAAAGATTCGCGAAAGTTGATTATTAGAACACTAATCTCCTTTGAAATCCAAATCGGGATATAAGGGTGTGCGGCCCACACCGCAGGCAATACTGCCTAGGTCTTTTTTCACACAGTTCATGCTCTTCGCGTTGACGCATGGTAGCACGATTTAGTGGGCTGCACCCCAAAAAACAGCAGCATCTACTTATAAGCTCTCACGTAAAATAACAACCAGCGGTGCCCGCTCCAGTTTTCAGTTCTCTCTCATTGTATTCCTATGAGTAATCATTATTGATCTTAGTTGCCTCTCAGTATATGTTGGAAATGGGGAGGGGGCATTGTGGTGCGATTGGAAATACCAAATAAAGGCTGAGGGAGAGTACGATGGGGTAGTTTCGGGATTGGGGAAATACCATGTCTCCCTTGGGCATCCTCCTCCCAATCCCTTGTGACACTCCACTCAGGTGATTCTCCCTCGCTTTTCCAGCCCCCAAGGTCAGAATCCAAAATCGATGGCCCTTCCCTAGCCACATGAATGGGAGATACCAAGGGAGTGGGGTGTGGGGTGTGGGCGGGGAGAAGACCGGCAGGTTTCTCACACCGATTAGGAGGGGATGCGAACAAGTCCAGGTCTGCAAACCCCCAAAAACTGAAACAGGAGCAACAAGGAGTCTGTGTGCAACTCCCACTCGTAGGTGTTGAAGCGGCTCAGCTAGTCGCTTCTGCACTGCCGTCCCCCGGGAGGTGGACTGCTGAAACCCAAATCCTCTCAGTCAGGGCCCATTCCCAGATCGATACCACCTCCGTGCAGAGCAGGGGAGGAATGGGTGCCACGCTGCTGGTTCAGGTAAAAGATTGTAGGATAATTGTCTGACCAGAACAGACCCTAATGAGGGGCAAAAACGCCTCGAGTGCCAGGCCCACTGCCCTGAGCTTGAGCAGATCGATATGTAGGACGGCTTCTTTCCTGGACCATGTTCCATGAATCGCATAGCCCTCCAGAGTAGCCCGCCAGCATGTAAGGGAGGAGGAGTCAACATCAGGGTAGGCTCCGGTCGAGTGACGGGGCTCCCACTGAAACCTTGCCATCCATCATGCGAGGATCCGGCAGTAGGAGCAGTGGTATTGGGACCCTGTCCGACAGACACCGTCTCCTAATCCCAATTGAGAGCCAGGTGGGGCTGGAGGCGCCTCATCTTGAGGCGAGCATGCTGTACAGTGAGCATGCAGGAGGCCATCAGACCCAGAATATGTTGGAACCACCAGGCCAAGGTAGTAGAGTTGGCCAGAAAGTGCCCCACTGCCTTGCAGAGGGACAGAAGTCTCTCGGGCGCAGGGAACACCTGCACCCCTAGGAAGATTAGTTCCTAAACTGGGCACAACCGACCACCTCTGGTTGAAGGAGAACCGCAGCTGATGAAGGATATCCACCAGTCTCTGGCAGGAATGCACCAGCCCTTCGGGTGACTCCGCCCTCACCAGCCAGTTGTCCAAATAAGGGTACAGATGATGGCCCTCCAAGCGGAGAAGGCCCGCCACTTCGTATATCAACTTCTTGAAGACACGACGGGCCGAGTTCCAGCAGAAGGGCAGCACCTTGTACTAAAAAGTGGTTTGGCATAATCATGAACCGCATAATCTTGATGCAGTAGGTAGATGGGTACATGCAGGTATGCATCCTTCAGGTCCAGGGAACACATCCAGTCGCCTGCACATACAGGCTCTGCTATGTGCACTGGAGTAAACATCTTAAAGCGTTCCAGCGGTAAAAACAGATTTAGAAATTACAGGTCCTGGACAACCCTCAGGCCTGTCTGGTTGTTCTTGGGTACTGTCAAAATCCTGGAATATTACAGATCCTACACCCCCTCCCCCCCCACCCCCGGAGTATAAAAGAGGAACCGGTTCCATCGCCTGCATCTCCAAGAGCGAATTTACCTCCCGTAAAAGAGCAGGGTCCCAATCTGACGAAGAGGAGGAGAGGTTGGTAGAGGCAAGAGGAAGACTGAAGCCTGTGTAGTTTACAGATCGGATCCATGGGTTGCTGAAAAGAAGCTTCCAGGTGTCCTGGAACAGAGCCAAACGGCCCCCCACAGACGAGCTGTGTTCCCCGACCTTGACGGGAGGAGAGGTTGGTAGAGGCAAGAGGAAGACTGAAGCCTGTGTAGTTTACAGTTCGGATCCACGGGTTGCTGAAAAGACGCTTCCAGGTGTCCTGGAACACAGCCAAACAGCCACCCACAGGCGAGCTGAGTTCCCAGACCTTGACGTCACTGCTTCTTGGCAGCAGAGTCAGGGAGCGGAAAAACCCATCCAACGTCCTCTGCTGCTTCCTTTTGTTGTCGCTGGGCGACCTGTCAGTCCGTGTACCGCGGTCCTGGAACCCCTCAAAGCCGGAGAAAGCTTGGGGCTTGAACTCTGTCCTGCTCTGGGTTTTGTCAGGATGGCCAAGGACTTGGCGGTTCGAGGAGGTTTTCTTCTTGGTCAACTCGTCATCGGTTGATGATTGAAAAAAGGTCCACGCCCGCGAAGGGCAGAACCAGGATACGCTCCTGCTCGTCAGATGAAAGCTTTCCGTCTCATCTCGAAACTAAGGCGCAGCCCTCTGCTGGCAGTGTCTATGTGAGGGACCGAGGACTCCACGAGATCCTGCGCAATGGCTCGGGCATCTGACGGACCAGCCGTGAAGGAGGCTTGCTGGTCTGAAAGGAGGTCGGGCTGAAATTCCCTGGGCTCCCGCCACAGCTTCTGGATAGCCGCAGCAAAGAGGACATCTGCGTTGGGTTTCCGCAGATGCAGTCCTGAGACGGAATTACAGCGCTTTCCCAAAGACTCGAGGACCTTATCCTTTTTGGAAAGACAACTGGGAGATGGCTCCTGTGGAAGAAGATGACAAAGAAGATGAGTCAGAATACAAGGAGGTCACAGCCACCACTGAAGAATGAGGCTGCGGGTGGGAGGCCAGGAGGATTGGCTCACCGTCCGTCAGCCTGAACCTGCTGTGCAACTTCCTGTTCATCTGGGCGTTGGCCCAGGGCTTCTCCCAGACCTTTTCTGACACCTGCGCGACATCCTTCTGGAGAGAGATGCCAAACCAGATTGTGGTGCGCTTACCTAACCTCTGCTAGCACTCCCAACTCCTGAAGGGCTTCCTCAGGCAGAGGCACCCACAAGAACTCTGCCAGGCACTGAAGGCAGTCATGATAAGCCTTAACGGATGCCCAGGGTTCATCGCCCGCCCCCTCCCCCTTTACACAGACCAAGGGGAATACAGGCCATGGGACACAAGTGCCAACAGGGTCCCCTCCTAAGTCCGGAGCCGAAGACCGGGTCAACAGCTGTTGAGGGGGAGGTGTTGGTGGTAGAGGGGTGTGAACAGCCGGTAGGGTCTGGACCGGCACTGGAACCGACAGAGCTGGAGGAACGGGAGGAGTACCCAGAAGAGGGGGCCGGGGCGGCACCACCTGCGGGATGATATCCTTCACTATATCCTTCAGGAGCATCTTCATCGGACGTGAACGCATGAGGAAGAGGAAGCCCTCGATGTGCAATTGCGTGCATGGCTATGATGCCATGTGAATGATGGCGATGCCTCTGCCGATCTTATTTGGACGGACTTGCAGAATTCTGTAGTTATTGGGGATGCGCACATCTAAGATGTGGGTGGAGGTGGATGTCATCCAGGTCTCCTTAATGAATATGGCATCCAAATCATGTGTGGTGATGAGGTTTACAAAGTCTACTGTGTGGCTGTTTGCTGAGCGGACATTGGCAAGCATCAGTTTGTGTAGTGGTGGATGATAAGGTATTCTTTGGGTCAATGGTGACGTGGCTGAGGTTGATGTGATGCCATGTCCATGAGGTTGCTTGTGAGCATCATGGCTGGTGAGGAGTGGAGATTTCAAACATGCGCTTTCGGGAGAGAGGCGTGAAACACATTTGAGGGAACTTACACGATGTTAGAAAAGCAGGGCTTCTGGTCCAAACAGATCCACACAAGGATTGCCCTTTGTCTGCACTTCACCTCGGACGCCCGGGCGAGTGACACCCTTGTTCCAAGATTTAAAAAAGGAAAGGAAGGTGCCGGGCTAAGCAGGTGGGTGGGGCCTAGGGCACGTGATGTAGGTCCACTTGCACAGCAACTACAAAAGGAAAAGAGGCTGAAGAGCAGCTTACGTAGAGGAAAAAAGGCATCAAAACAAGAAAGCACCGAACGATTTGCAGTGATTGACAGGTGGATGGAGATTAGGTCACGTGACCAATATCCATTTGCACCCGCGCACCAACTGAATAAACCATTTAAGGGTTGCGACTTTGGGGGGAGGGGGTAACGGGAGCTCATCCTTTAAACATCTAAGGGTGGTCTCATTAGACATCAATGTTTAAAGGCCCTTGATTACGTTGAGAAAAACATGCACAGTTCCAGGTCCAAAATTATTGCAGGAGTATGTGCAACCCCTCTTTGGCGCTAACCCACAACTACAGCTCAGCTTCTAACCACTCCTTTACCATTATAGTTCACATGCGCCTATTAATATATTGAGGATTTCTGTTGCAATAAAAATCCTACCAAGGAGGCTACCGGTGGGCCGACTGTCATATAACCTACTCGGCCACATGAATCAGGCTCCTATTTCTCATTTGTTAGGATAAGAGGCTAAATAAAGATGTCAGTTTTCAAGTTTGCTGCCTTGGGGACACCCAATCTAGTCCACTCACAGAGAAGACCTGCAAAAATGCACTTTGAAATACGTGACCAGCTGCCACTGCATTATTAAAAAATCTTTCAATCCTTTTCCGCTCTTTAATACTTTTGCTGTTATCGCCACTGGGAGGCGCAACTCACATCGTTACAGTGCTCGTCATACCTCACACACTTTCGCCACTAGTTGCACCTTTACACCGCACTCCATATTTGTCAGTCAGTCATCAATACATAACTATGCTCCATTCCTTTCTCGGAAGCATCGCCAATGTCCATGCTTAAGAGCATGAGTTAGGCAATCTCCAGGGCCTCTCACATTATCTTGAACCACATAATGCCCGTTTTCCTGTCATTCGGTGATTGGTTTCTTCCATTCTCTTTTGGGAGGGGACAATCTGAGCAAATCGTAAGCGGGACTCCTGTCAGGACTCTGTTTTCACCACCACTCAGAACAGTCTGTTCCATTTCTCTACCCTCTCTCTTCAATCACCCAGGAAGCAGCAGCAGCAGATCGAGCTCCCTCCAGCCCTGCACAACTCATGCCTTCGGTCTCATCCTTGAGCAGCATACCATGGAGGCAAGCCCAAATGGGCACAGAGTCATTGCTGAGCACATTGCTATCATTTTAATGCAAAAGAAATGTGCACTTTTTTTAAAAAAATGCTGCCATCTTTTTGAGAGTTGCACCTAAATTCAAAGAAGGTGCTGGCAAATGTGTCTGCGGCATAACGTTTTTTCTTGTTCTGCATCCATGGCGTTTTGTGATGCTTAAAAGGCCTTTTCACATATTCCTTGCCTTGGCCTGCTGTTCGTGACCTTTAAAGATGGATGCCCTTGTCTAGGCCACTGGAGCCATCCTCTTGCTCCGAGCATGGTCCCCTAAGATTGGCTGCCTCATCACTACTTAAGCCAATCAGGGACACTGGGAGGCGGGAGACCGGCCATGCACCTGAAGGCCCACATCTAAGGCACTGTATGTGCCTGTCTGGGTATGGTAGGGCTCTGGAGGAACCCTGCCTCTCACCAAGCTACAATGCTGACCACCATGAACACGATCTACGACTCATTGTACTCAGTTTACCCCTCACACGAGTGATGGTGGGACTTACTTTGTCTACTTCTACCTTCACCTAGTCCTCTACCTGTTGCAATCTTTCTCCTTTGACCATTCGACTTACTCATTGCATTCCGTGTGCCTCATTTCAAATAATTTGTTAGCTGTGGTATCGACTTCCAGTGCACTGCCTCCTGCATTCTGTGTGTTGCTTCTACATTTGTAAAAACTAAATGTAGGTGTGTGCTCATCTTGCATTTTCTTGGGGCTGCGCTGACTGGTTACTCCCTTTGTCCACTGTTCTGGTTTGTTTTCCCTGTTCCCTCACACTCTTCAGTTCCCACTGTTTCTTCCCAGTCCTGTTGTATCTCCTTGTGCACATGCTCCCTCCTTGCCTTCTTCCTCCCACATACCTCAGCTGCTCTGCCCGGTTTAAATATACATGCTGTGCCCCTCGCTATGGCGCTTTCTATCTCTACTATCTTCTTTAGCTGCTTCTCCATTTCCTATCCTTCTCCTCTCACCAAGTCTGGCAGAAACTCAAGAAGGATACACTGGGCTCCAACCTAGGCCTGCCTATCGCTGACACCGACCTCAGTGCCTCCACCAGAAAGACTCATCAACATCCTCTTTTTCGTTCCTTCTCCCGCCCTATGGACTCTTATTTGGTCGCTCTGCTCTCTTCTTACTCTTCCTCACGCATTGATGGTGGCACCCGTTGGGAGGTCCTTCTTGCCTCATTCTCCACCTACAGGGTCATCATAAAGATCTGTCGACATGGTACCATCCTGATACAAGGGCCTCCACCCAACCTCATTTTGATGGGCTTCGACCTCGCCTTATCAACTTTCTGCCTCACGCCCCCCGTCATCGGTTCCTATGGCTGCCCTGGCTCCCTTGGTCAGCTATACCCACCTTGGCTACCCTGCCTCCTAACCTCACTGCCTCTCACAACTGCTCCCTTGTGGCTTACTGTACAAGCTCTCTTGCCTACATGCACTGCTCTGACAACCTCATCAGCCTACACCTCTCTGGTGCCCTTGACACCTACTGCCAATGCATCTGGGAGGCCCTTGCCCCCTGTGGCCCTTTCTACACCAACTCCCTTGGCATCTACTAATGTCCTGGCTCCCTTGCCTACACTCTCCCTTGCGGCTCCAATGCCCCTTCCTACCCCTATCCCTCACGAACCGTCACTGCTCACTGGGGGGGGGGGTGGGGGGGGGGGGGTGGGGTGGGAGGGACCACTCTGTTAGGAAGAATTCTCATAAATGTGCTAATTCCCTTCACCTTAGAGACCCCCGCTGGATTTTGAGGACTTGGATTTTTTTTTACCTGGAGAGAGAGAGTGAGCCCTTTCCCCCCCCCCACTCTCACATGTATTTTGAATGTGTTTTACTCGCGTTTTCTTTGGTTATGGAGTTTTAGACAACTCCATAGGCATCATCTTTTCATATGCGTCACACAGCACCCTCAGTGCAGTGGCACAGGGAAACCGGAATCGAAGATTTGCCAGTTGCCAGCTTTGCGACCAATCCCAGTGCTGGAGTCCTCAACCCCCACCTCGCCCCCACCCCCTGACGTCCTCCCTCTTGTCCCCACGACCGAGGCTCAGGAACAGCGAGATCTGCAGGAACTGCCAGGAACAGACGACTTCAGCTGCACCTTTTTCTTCATTTGTAAGGTACTGCGACACGAGACAGAGTACTTACCTCTCGCGGTGAAAGTGCTTGAAACCTTCCCAACTTGCAGGCCTAATCAGCTTGTGACCAAATATATGATCCCTTCTTTTACAAACTCTGGCAAAGACTTTTGCGTTTAACTACCAGAACTGCTTTATCCTATGCAAGACTTTAGCCCATTGACTTTGGCCTGACCTATTGCATTGAATTAACTCCTCTACCAGTTCAAGGTTATGCCTTTTTGACTAAAAAATGCACCTGCTACATTCCAAAGGATGGTTAATCACGTTCTGAATGGAATGGAGGACTTCTGCATGGCATACTTGGATGACATTGCAGTGTTCAGCCCTACTTGGAAAGAACATGATGACCACTTAGGATATGTATTGCAGGCTCTTGAGAAGGCCCATCCGACCATAAAGGCAAGTAAATGTCAAATTGGTCAGAGTAAAGTGGTCTACCTTGGACATGAGGCAGGAGGAGGTGAAATAAGGCCATTGCCTAGCTAAGTACAAGCAGTACAAGAATGGCCCACCCCTACTACTAAAACCCAAGTGAGAGCCTTCTTAGGTCTCACTGGCTATTATTGGAACTTCATAGAGAACTATGGGTCCATAGCTTCTCCCTTCAATGTGATCTCCTCACCCAAATTCCCCAAAAAGGTCAGGTGGAATGAGGAGTGCACTAAGGCATTTGAAGGACTTAAGAAAACCCGTTGTCAAGCTCCAGTCTTAAGAGCTCCTGATTACAGCCAAACCTTCATTATGCAAACAGATGCTTCCAATACAGGTATAGGTGCAGTTCTGAGTCAGCTGGATGAGAAAGGCAGGGAACACCCAGTTGCCTGCCGATTAAGCAGATAGGAGGAACCTGAGACAAGGTGGGCAACCATAGAACGAGAGGGTTTTGCCATTGTGTGGTCTCTGAAGAAGTTTAGGCCATACTTGTATGGATCTACTTTTGTGATTCAGACAGACCACCAACCCTTGAGATGTTTAATGCAGGTGAAGGGGGAAAATCCTAAATTGCTAAGATGGTTAATCAGCCTACAGGGGTTTGATTTCACCATTGAACGCAGGTCAGGGTGTAATCACCAAAATGCTGATGGTCTCTCCAGAATGTATGACCGACTGGAGTAAGGAGATTCATCCGGGGTGGATTAAATCCTCCTTTTCCTTAGTCTGGGGGGAGACGAGTGTTGGGAAGAATTCTCATAAATGTGCTAATTCCCTTCACCTTAAAGACCCCCAGCAACTTTTCTGGATTTTGAGGACTTGGATTTTTTTTACCTGGAGAGAATGTGAGCCTTTTTTCTCCACTCTCTCATGCATTTTGAATGCGTTTTACTCTTGTGTTTTCTTTGGTTATGGAGTTTCATATGTGTCACACAGCACCCTCGGAGCAGTGGCACAGGGAAACCTTTTCAGGCTTTCCCAAGGTTTAAATACCTTCTCTGGGATAAACTACCGTTTCCCAGAGTAAGTAAAGTGAAATTGACTTTACTAGTCTTTTGAAATTCCTAGACCCAGCACACCCATCTTACTTTAGAGTGCTGGAGGGGTTACCTAGTATCCCGTGTCTAGCAACTCATGTAGGAGTCAAATGCTACCCTTTCCTCTCGAAAAGGCTGGTGGAAGTGGTTTTACAAGGAAGTACAATGATTTTTCCCGACCGCGAACACCGGTAGTTTTAAATCGCGGGAGCCATGTTTTTCAAGATGGTGTCTGAGCCCCCTTTGTTTAAACAGGTCCTGGTCTTTTTTTGCCATTTCATTTTGGAAAGGTCCTTCTAGAGTTTGTCACTGCGCACCAAACCAGGTTTGGTCCCTTTGTTCCTTCGCCTTTGGCGGGCTTCAGGACTGAAGAACACCTCTGGTGCCCGAGTGTCTGGGGTGGGCAGGAAGTGAGGTAGGTGCCTGAAACTCCCTGTGCCTAGTCTCCTAGGAGACCCAAATGCACTCTGGCGTGATTGCCTGGCTGACTGTCCAGAAAGGACAGCAACCCTGCAGGGTGAGTGACAGCTAGTCTGGAATGAATGGGAGAAAACTAGGCGAGTCTCTTGGCTTGGAAGGCAGAGTCAACCACTGGAACAAAATAACCGAAGAGGAGCTTGACGAGGACGCAACTCCTGGACCATTGGTTTGCCCAGTGAAGCCCTGCTGCAGGTCCGAATCACTAAGTTCACCTCGACAGAGAAGGCCTGAAAGGACAACTTCTCTGTTTGAATTGGTGGGACCAATCAACTCGACACTAAGCCACCTGGATACCATTCTCGGAGCTGGTTGTATTTTCCTCAGAGTGCTGCAGGAAACCGAATAACCAGAAAGAGGGACACCAGTTTGTGTGCTTTACTGCAGCTACCTGATTCGACGATTTGCCAGTTGCCAGCTTTGCGACCAATCCCAGTGCAGGAGTCCCCCAACATCCTCCCTCTTGTCCACACGATTAAGGCTCAGGAACAGAAGTCTTCAGCTGCACCTTTTTCTTCATTTGTAAGGTCCTGTGACATGAGACAGAGTACTTACCTCTCGCGGTGAAAGTGCTTGAAACTTGCCTAATCAGCTTGTGACCCAATATATGAATCTTTCTTTTACTAACTACTTCTGAGAACTCTGGCAAAGACTTTTCCATTTAACTACCAGAACTGCTTTAACCTACACAAGACTTTAGCCCATTGACTTTGGCCCGACCTATTGCATTGAATTAACTCCTCTGGTGAACTCAAAGTATTTGCACTGTCTAAGAGTAACTAATCTTTGTATTACCCTATGCCATTTTGCTCCTCCTTCAAAGTAGTTTAAATGCCTCAGAAACATAGTGTAAAGTACTGAAGTACATTTGTGTGCAATGTAGATTGCCTCCTTTTAGTGAATGTTTTATGACTGTGAAATAAATTAATAAGTGTTTTACCAAGAAACCTTGAGTGTAAGGGTTTATTTGAATACTTGTGATTGTAGACCTCTGCGTAACATCATAACAGCTCACATTCCCCTCTTGAAATAAGACTGGCTGCTCAGCAACACTACCAAAACTGTAGTACAGATTTATACCAAAGGTTGGTTTGCTTACACCTGTAGTCCTAGTTGTGTGTAGTGGTCCCAAAGGGTAATGCATACAAACTCTGCCTAATACTTTTCTATGTATCCCCCCCCCCCCCCCCCCCCCCCCCAAGTCTTTCAAAAACAGTAATCTGCTCCATGTTGCCACACTAAACTGTCGCTCTGCTGTCAAGCATTCCTGATATCTGGCAACTCATTGAACTCCTAGATATGGATGTCCTAGCCCTTACTGAGACATGGTTCAAGGACAACTCTGTCACAGGTTTTGACACTTCTCCCTGAAGGCTATAAGATCTTCTCTGTACCCAGGCCCGAGGGGGTAGTAGCCCTGATTTTTTTCTCCGTCTCTCACTCTGGCCATCTTCCATCAGCCTCCAGGCCAGCCCACCCTATTCTCTGTATGGGCTGACCTGGCCTCTTCTCTTCTTTTCTCATCCTCCTGCTAGGGATCTTAACATCCATCTTGACTCCTCAGGGCCTTTCCGCAACCTATGTGACTCTCGACGCACACCACTGGCCACACCTCTCTATCCCACTCACCACCTCACTCTCCTGGACGGATCATTCTCTTCTCTCTTCCCATATGAAGCTCTCTTCTCCTCTAGCTCTGGCACACCCTTCACTGCCTCCCGCCTTCAAGGTCATCTGACCCATGAAAAGTGTGACAGTGGCTGCCTTTGCCTCCACCTTTGCTCCTCCCACTCCTACGGCTGACTCCCACCCTTACACAGCCCTCTCAAACTTTCACCTCTCCATCTCAAACACTCTGGACATTCTTGCCCCCATCATAAGGGTCCGTCTGAAGCCTTCCAAAAAGTGCAACTCTTGCTAGGACTCCAATTTGGCTGCCCTTAACGAAAGTGCAGATCAGAGGAACGGAAATGGGGACCTTCAGGTGCACCATCTGACAAACTGGCCTGCCGCCTCCTTTAAAGGCAATATAGACTAATGCATCCGCTCCAAGAAGAGCCTATATTCAAGCCTGCATCTCAGAGGCATCTAACAACATGGCTGAACTCCTCAAAGTCCTATTGCAGCCTCTTCCTCTACAGCACCCTCCCAGGCCCTTTGCTCGGCCCTGGCTGCTCATTTCACTGCCAAAACGCAGGATATCCTCTCCTCTCTCTCCCCTGCATCTTCACCTACACCCACATCTATTAGGCCCCCCCTTGGAATTTCCCTCTTCTCTCCTCCCTCTCCCCGTCACACCTGAAGAGGTCTCTAGACAAGTCTGGTCCATGAAAGCCTCTCCCAAACAGGTTGACCCATGCCCTCCTAAAACCATAAAGGACAACATTGATTTTCTTGCTGCAGCCTTGACTGGCCTCTGCAACCTCTCCTTCTCCACTGCCATTTTCCCCACTTCTCTGAAGCACTCTTGTGCGCCCTCTGCTCAAAAAACCCTCTGCTCACCCTTCTATCCTGGCAAACTATCACCTGATCTCTATCACTCCTTTCCTGGGGAAACTGGCCATCTCTCAGCTTACCTTCCACACTGAATCTGTTGCTCGTCTCCATGGCCATCAGTCTGGCTTTAGAGCATCCAGAGGCACATAAACTTCTCTTCTAAACACCTGGGAAGACCTGCTCTCAAATCTTGACTCAAACTCTCCTTCTGTCCTCATTCTTTCCGATCCCTCTCCTGCCTTTGACACTGTAAACCACAACATCCTAATCTCCACTCTCTGCGATACCCTGGGTAACACAGATTTGGCTCTGGCATGGCTTGCCTCCTTCTCGGACCATCCTGCCCAGGTGGAACTGGATCCTTTCTCTCCATCATTCTCTTCTTGTAGTGTCTCCCGGGGATCCAACCTATTCCCATGGTTCTTCAATGTATACATGGCTCATCTTTCCCACATGATCTCTACCTTCACCTCCAACTTTGTGTTCTGCGGATGACACTCAGCTCTCCTTCAGGCTACCCTCGGCCTCTTCCTCGCTCATTCCTGCCCGTCTGTCCGCAATTCAGTCTTGGTGTGCTACGAACGTTCTCTACCTCAATGCCAGTAAAACAGATTGTTTCATTGGGACCCCTGACCCCGCTTTACCAATTTCTCACTGGTCGGCCTCCCTTGGCCCTGCGCCCTCACCTGCTAGTGAGGCAAAGAATCTGGGGGTCATTTTCTACTCCACTCTCCTCACATCTTGGACATCTCCAAAAAGTCCCACTACAAGCTGCACCTCCTCAGAGCTATTCTACCTTTTCTCACCTTTCCCCAAAGGCTCACCGTCTCCAGAGCCCTGGTTCTCTCTAGGCTTGACTATTGCAACAGCCTCTTTTCTCAATCTTCCTACTTTTACACTCAGTCCACTACAACTCATCCAGAACAGAACCGCAAGACTTCTCCTTGGCCTCAAGCCCAGGGACAGCATCTCTATGGTGCTGAAATTCCTCCACTGGCTCCCCATGGCTGCTAGGATCAAGTTAAAGACCCTCTGCATAGTCCACAAGGCTTTCTGGGGCTGGGGCCTGCACTATCTACAACTTCTACAATACTCTCCTTCTAGAGCACTTCTAGAACACTCCGCTCGTCCTCCAACTTTCTGCAGGTGAGCAGTTTTTCCAACCAGAGATTTGGGGGTAGATCTTTATCCTCCGCAAGTGCCTCGCTCTGGAACAGCCACCCTGCCCCTCTCGGCCTTGAGCCGGAGCTACTTAAGTTCTGGAAACTCTGCAAGACCTACTTTCCAGACTGGTCGCCTGGCTCGCCTCCATAGCCTCACAGGGTCCCAGGCTCCCCCGCCAGGCTTTGTACTTGCCTCCGCACCTCTGCACCGTGCTCAGCACTACGGCACTTTTAGCACCCTTTCCATGAGGGGTAACCCCTCTGCACCTAACCCAGGGCCCTGCTGGACGGGGAACACTTATTTCGCCACCCCTCCCCACTTGCACTTCCGTCTGTACATGTGCATGACCTGAATGTACTAGGCCTAATAAGTTCTGTCTTGTCCCCCCTTTGTCTCCCCTCCCTAATTTGGTTGCACCTGAAACACTTCATGCACTTGTACTAGGAGAAATGCTGTCAGGCCTAATACGCTAGATACTTTTTTGTTAGATCATTGGAAAACATCAAGGCCTAAGAAGAATAACTACTGTATTCCCTTGCTCCCTTCCCACCTTGAAGCGCTTTGTTTATTTGTACAGCGCTTATACACAAGTGAAGTGCTTCAATTATAATAAAAAATTACAGTTACACACTCAGTCGGCCCCTGCTGCCTTATCCCATCATCATCAGCTCTAAAGTCATTGCTCAGTGGTCTGTCAGCCATGCAGTCACTGGGATACTGCTACACCCTTCCAGCCTCCATGGAGACCTCATTCTGCCACCTACTTCCAGGCACCCCATACTGCAGTAGTTACTAAACCAATGAACAGCATGACATAAAACCAGCAACTATTGATCGAAAAGCTCATCTCGGACTCTCGGGCAGCTTTATTCACCATTCACAAAACCGCATTCTAAGCCCACTAAATGACATGGGGGTTACATATGAACCGCGTTTTAATCTAGAAAAAATGTGTGCTGAAAACATGTGTTACAACTGCACACAATTAAAATAACTAGGCTTTGTTAGCAGGATTAAATGCATACTGACAAACTAGAGATAAAAGGACCTACCAGAGTGGGTCCTCATGTGGCGTTTCAGCTTGTATGTATCTCTGCTGGCATAGCTGCATAAGCTGCACTGGAATGGGCGCTCTCCAGTGTGAGAACGGATGTGGCGTTTCAACTTGCTGACCTAAGAAAGGAAGGTAACACATATCTAAGACTTGTTAACCATAAAAGACATAGGGAATTCTGGACCAAGAAAATTGTTGCTTGCTGCAAAGGTAGAGACTTGTGAGCAAAATTACAAACACCCAACCGCCACAGGCCTCAATCTAAATATATTGTAATGCAGAAGGCAAAAAGTCAAGGTGCAAGCAACTAAGCAGCCATTAAAAAAAGTCACTAGCCACCTCAATTCAATACATACACACAGCACACCATTTCTTACTCAAGTCAAATATCACCAACTAATGGCGAGTGTAAAGTCTGCAGTGTTCCAACATGTACCAAGACATCCCAATTTCTGCTAAAACGAGACATGCCATACGGCCAAGAGTAGGGTCTAGCACGCAGAAACTGTGCAACTAAGTCCATCAAAATGGTAACATGCACCCTCATCAAGCAAATGCTCATCACTTCCTAGCCATCCTTTTCTAATTCCTAACATGATAAACTGGTACAAGAGTCCAATGCAAAGATTTAGGACCATTCAAGTTAATAGATGGGATAGCACTGCTTGGCAAATCGGAGGATCAGCAGAAGGAATAGTAATTACTAAATATGTGAGAAGTCATACCTGCCCTACAATGTCTCAAACTTCATACCATTATAGGGCACCTTTTCTCAGACATGGTACCCAGTAATATTGTCCGATAAAAATGAATGTAGAATCAAACAATTTAAGAAAGAACCGATCAAAGGTTTGAAACAAATGTGTGGTCCAAAAACAACCACAGTGTAAGAGTGGGGCAGTTACTTGAGCGACAAAGCCTGACAGGTGGATGCTTTTCCAGGCCAGGTAATGCCCAAGCCAATTACAAGTCTGAGCGAAGTGAGGAATGTTATCCTGGGCATTAACTGCCCCGAGAAAATCCCCCGCCCGTTTATTGCCATTAGCATTCCAGACCGTTCACCCGGGATGCTACTAGTTTTTTTTAAGTTGAGAAACATCACGGTCGCCATTTCTCAACTTTAAAAAAAACGACAAACCAAGATGGACGTCATAGATTAGGCAGAAGGGACTACGCAATTGCCATGACTGAAATGCGCTGGAAACACTGAGTGTTCCCAGCACCAGTAAGGGAGAAAGGAGCGCAAGGTATGTCCGGAGGGGGACGTGGAAATTGGGGTTGGAAGGTTGTTGGGGGGCTGGCAGAAAAGAACGGGGGCGTGGGCCGAGGGAAGCACTCACCTGAATTCCTGGCGTGAAGATGTTGGCCTCCTGCTTCCGAGGAGGATGGAAGCAGGGACTTTGAGGTAAAGACCATGTTCCAAGCCTCCTGATTGGCTGGGAGGCACCCACACACCCCTCAATGGGTGCTAATATTCTTCAATTCCAGATAATGCAAAGGGATTAATTTGAAACTTGTAGTAGAACTTCAAAAAGAAGGCTGGTGAGAACGTATATCACTTCAATGGGACTTTGTGTGGTACGTGCACTGCTCTAACAAAACATCCAGCCACAAAATACGTGACAAGGACCTAGCAACACAAGGAGGCCGAATGCACAAAAATCAGACAGTAAAGAATAGGATGTCTCTAGTGGAAGCATATAGCCCCATGGGAGCCTGCAAATGCTGCATGTGCCCTACACAAACAGCCATAAAAATGAACTACACAATACGCTAAAAAGCTAAAGTCTAGCAAGGCCAAAGGCTCATGAATGGCTGTGTCACACAAAAAGAATACAAGTGAACATTATCCATTCTATTCAGTATACACTCGTCCAGTCTTGGTTTCAACTTTGCATTCTTGTGGTCTTGGATTTTTCACATTAAAAAACTAGGACTAAAAGTCCCAAAATACAACTAAAAACCAGCACTGGACTAGTGTCACCAGAATGGAACAGATAATGTTGGCATGCATACTTAAGGGCAAAGGCTCAAGCATGACCATGCCATGTAGCTGCAACCTCATCTTCCCCACACAAATCACTTGATCGGCTCCAACTACCATCGATTATCTAAATTTGACAAAAGCAAGTAATTACCAGGTTACTCACCGTAGTGACCACCTTACTCCTAGTCCATAGTCCCCTTTCCTCCATACTTATGGGACATCTCTCCGTCCTGTGGGACGGGACCGGAGCACTTTGTAAAAAGCATCCACATTTTTTTCCAACAATGTGTCCTTCCTCTCTTTCTTGCGTGGGGACCGGCACGCGGCTGTAACCCCGCCCATCTTGGCTCCGCCCCACGCATCGCCCATCAGTCCTTTTCTATCGCCAGGTCAAAGACCCATTAGCAATAACAGGGGAACCTTATTAGAGGCGAGTATGGAGGAAAGGGGACTATGGACTAGGAGTAAGGTGGTCACTACGGTGAGTAACCTGGT
This sequence comes from Ambystoma mexicanum, assembly GCF_040938575.1. Lineage (NCBI taxonomy): Eukaryota > Metazoa > Chordata > Amphibia > Caudata > Ambystomatidae > Ambystoma > Ambystoma mexicanum. Next base: position 1,056,717,180 of record NC_090921.1, on the reverse strand, counting down.
AATACTCCTACGTCCCGTCCCCACACCCCGCTCTCTCCCAAAGAGAAGCAGAGATATCTCCTGTGTGGTTTCCATATGAGGATATGCATGTACGTGTCCTGAAGATCCACAACACTGAGCCAGTCGCCCGTCTGCAAGGAGGAGCGTATCTGGCTGGGCGTGATCATCTTGAATTTCTCTTGGGGTAGGAAAAGATTGAACTGGGAAAGGTCTAGGATGGTGCGCAGGCCAGCCTGGTTGGGTTTGGGCACCGTAAACAGCCGGGAGTAGAAGCCCTTCCCTCGCTCCCCGAGGGGAACGGGTTCCACAGCTCTGAGGTCCAGAAGTTTCTGAACCTCGGCTTTGAGGGAGGGCGAGCCCGACAGCTGAAAAGGAAGTTTGCGGGGTGGGGTAGGGGGTAGAGGTAAGCTGAAGCCCGCTCGAGCGACTGACAAGACCCATCTGTCTTCTGTGATGGTCTGCCACACCTCCCAATGAGACGCAATGCGTCCTCCCACCGGGGTCTCGTGCGAGCACAGAAAACCCTCATTTAGTAGGTTTATCAGTGGCGGTGCCACCTGAACCTGAGGAGGAGGCTGAAGAGCGGGAGAAAAACCACATCTGTTGCCTAGGGCGTTTATTCCCCGCAGGGGTATCCACTCTGCGAGATTTGCGGTCGAGGAAGCCCCTAAAGCCAGAGGAGGGTCGACTTTGTGACAACGGTCTCTGGGTTTTGAAAGGAGCCTTAACCAGGACAATGACTTGGCTGTCTGAGTGCTATCCTTCGTCTTGGTGAGCTCTACATCTGTTGTAGAATGAAAGAGCTCCTTACCATCGAACGGAAGGTCCAACACCTTGTCCTGCACTTCTTTTGAAAATTTAGTGGCATGCAGCTACGCCTGCCGTGACAAGACGACAGGGCTGCCACTTCCGAAGAATGTAGCCTGTACCTTGCGTCAATCTTATTGACAAAAAGACCCAAGTGTGGCTTTTCCCAGACTCTTCGGACCTCGGCCAGAACATCCTTCTGCAGGAACAGGCCGGTACGCTCCAAGGGAGACAGGGTGAACGCCCCAGAAAACACGCCCTCCTCCGGAGCGGGTGCCTCGGGCACCGGAACATCTAAGAAACTCATCATGTCCAGTACCCGGTCATGAAAAGCTCTGGGAGCGGGGAAGTTCCTCGTTGTCCTGATCGCCTTGAGGGTCATCTGACAGGTCAGGATCCTGCTGAGCCGTGTCAGGCACTGCCTCGTCCACTGGGGACAATGGCAGCAAAGGCGGAAGAGCCGGGGAGGCACTACAGGCAAGGGAGTCCCCGGTGGAACCAACGGAGGAACGGGTGGATCCTAAGGCGTAGGTGGACATATCTCCCTGAAAAGCCCTTTGAAATATTCCCTCATGGGGTCGGTGCGCATAAGCGCTTGAAATTTACCAAAAAAGGCGTCCTCCGGAGACGGTTTCGGAACCCGAGGAGGCCTCTCATGAGGTGGACAAATCCAAGGACGTAGCAGGGAAGGGTGCCAGACCAGCCCCTCCACCGACGTATCCACATAAATCAAAGGTGCCGCCCCCGCTGGGCAACAAAACACTGTGCTGAAGAGGCATCCGGGCGTTCCAATCATAAACCGGCCGGTAAGGATACGCACAAGGGACCTTAGGTTCACCCAAGGGAACAATCCCTACACCAGAGGCCGATGACGTAGTTGTAGTGGTAGCACCTAAAATGGCCGCCGCGGTCGTGTCGGGAAAGGGCGCCATTTTGTCCTCATCTGAGGGGGAACTGCGGCACGTGAGGTAGTGAGGCAGGGGTCCCCGTCGATGGATCAGGGGTCTTAATCTTAGCCTTAACATAAGGAACCTCGGCAGAGCCGGTACTATGAGGCCTGGAATGTTTTTGTGACATACCAACCGCCAACTGAGCCTTCGAAGGAAGGACCTCGGCACTGCCAGTAAAAGAAGAACTTTGCTTCTTTGCCCCCTCAACAGGTCTGGTGTCACCACAAGAGTGGGAACGGTGAGCAACAGCTTTCACCGACAAAGCCTTGACCAGCCTCTCAGAACTGTTGGTAGCTTTAGCCTCTGAACGAGGGACCTCGGACCCAGGCCCGTTAAAAGCCTCATGAGCGGGCCTCGAACATCCGTTCGGTAACAACAAGCCCAGCCAAGACCTCGGGGCGAACCCCGGTCTTATCTTTGAGGGAAGCCGACAGAGGCCTCCGGAGCGAGCTCCGGTACCCCACGACTCAGAATTGGGTCTACAAACAGCCCCCACACGAGGGGCCTCGGAGCCTACTCCGGTATTCACAGACCCCTTACGGAGACCCTCGGAGAAAACTCTGGTAGAATTATTAGGCCCGAAGGGCACCTCAAGGCGAACCCCAGTGACAGAGCGATCAACGCCCATCCCGGCCCGAGAGGAACCCGGAAAGGTATCCCCCGGCCGGGGTGCTCTGAAAAGTAAAGAACTTACCGGGCGTTTCTTCTTCTCGTCGATGAACGCCTGAAAATGTGAAGGAGGAGTTCGCCGGAACACCTCCTCCCACCGCTCCAACCGACATTAAAGTGCTCGGACCAAAAGGGAGTCACAGTAAAAACAGGAGTCCCAATGGTGATCCGGACCCAAACACTCTAAGCAAAGAGGATGGGGATCCGCCCTCTCGAAGCGACGGTGACACGATGAACAATCAGGAAAGTCTAGCTTGAAGGACAAATTTTGGGAAAAAACGTGGATGCTTTTTACAAAGTTTTTCCGGTCCCGTCTCACAGGACGGAGAGATGTCCCATAAGTATGGAGGAAAGGGGACAGGACGTAGGAGTATTAAGAATTACTCCACACAATGACTCTTGTCCATGCCAGCTAAAAACAAACTAGGAATATCTAACCTGGAACCTGGGTAAAGAGATGAAGATTGTTTTACAAATCATCACAAATACATGGAAGTACAGATATTGTTTAAGATTTTTTTAAAGTCCACACAAAAGGACTTTACAAAACTATACCGCGGGCAATACGGACACTCCTACTCTTAGTATAAGGATGTACCACCTGATTTATTTGATATAAGATGACAGAGCAGTCAGGCTCATTTTAGGAGGGAGAGAGGGCTGTAGAGAGGTACAAAAGGACGTGTAGCATACATATGGTCCAAGAAACACAAACTGATGTTTTGTAAAGAGTATGGTTTATTTTATGTATATAAAGTTAAAGCATTCTTTAGAAAGGTAGGTACTATTATAAGACGATCACAATAAAAAAAAAAAAAATTTATTTATTTTTTTTTTATTTTTTTAAAACCACACTTCTGGTACGTGAACCCAATTATGAACCTTATTCAGAATAGCAGTATGCAGTTCAAGGAGAGTAAAACCTAGTGTTACATATTTTTAATGGCAGTAAGTTATTCAAGGGGAGTAAAATCACATTAGAAGACTTTTAGAATGACAGTATGTAATTCAAGGTAAGCAGACCCTATTGGTAGAAAACTTATTTATTCAGTTTCAGGAATAATGCAGTTATACCAGAAATGGCACAAGTTAAGTATCTTGCAACATATGTTACTTATTCTTTCAGGAATTATAAAGTTTACACTCATATTAGAATAGTGGAATTCAATTCCACTATTCTAATGTTCTAATACAATTCAAAGGTAAGTAATAACTTGTGAATTACTTTTCAAAATGGCATTATCCACTTCAAAGATAAGTAATAACTCAGTATATACGCCATTTAGAATGGCAGTATGCTATTATTCAAGGCGAGTGCAACTATCGGTAATACATGGTTGCATTTATTCAGTTTCAGGACTAATACAGTTATACCAACTGTTACTTTATAGAAACTAAAGTTACTGACTTAAGTGACTAGAGTACTCGTAGTTCACAGGCCCCTTTCTTCCATCCTTGTGGGGAGTCGCCCAACATGGGGATGGTACCAGAAACTTTGGCAGTGAAAAAATGAGCTTCCCCATTAAATTAAGTAAAGCGCGACCTCGGGCGCCTCGCCTCAGTCCCCTTTGAACACATTGGACACAGATACTTGGCTACACTTACATATATTAGCCCTTGGCATACTAGCGGGGGAAGTTGGGTGGGACTATAAGTAACTTTAATTACTCATATGTTCCGTCCCCTTTCCTCCATCCTTGTGGGAGATTCCACTGAATAAGAAACATAGGGTGGAGCCGTGATAACCTGCCTCATATCTAGGATGAAGCGCATAGGTTCTTTAGAAATGCCTGAGCAAACTCTGCATCGCGTCTGGAGTGGGTATCCAATGAATAGTGCTTACATAGACTGAGTGGCCCAGGTAGCCTCCTTGCTGATGACTTCCCAAGTAACGTGACGGCGTGACCGCATGAGCATGAATCACCTCAGCAACTGGTTTGCCCTACGGATGTATACGCCTCCGAAATGACCTAAACCATCCAGACGGTTGAAGCCTTAGAGCCCCAAAACTCACCAACAGTGCCTCAGACTTCCTGAAGGATTTCTTCCGAGAGATACAACTTTAGGACCCTTTTAAGGTCCAAGGAATGCAGAGCCCTCTCTGCCTCACACTGTGGATTCGGGAAGAACACAGAGCAGAACTCTTGATTCAGATGAAATGGAGAGACCACCTTGGGCAAGAAGTTTGGGCGAGTGACGGCGTGACCGCATGAGCATGAATCACCTCAGCAACTGGTTTGCCCTACGGATGTATACGCCTCCGAAATGACCTAAACCATCCAGACGGTTGAAGCCTTAGAGCCCCAAAACTCACCAACAGTGCCTCAGACTTCCTGAAGGATTTCTTCCGAGAGATACAACTTTAGGACCCTTTTAAGGTCCAAGGAATGCAGAGCCCTCTCTGCCTCACACTGTGGATTCGGGAAGAACACAGAGCAGAACTCTTGATTCAGATGAAATGGAGAGACCACCTTGGGCAAGAAGTTTGGGCGAGTGCGCAAGATGACCTTGCCACTGTGAAACGTGGTGAAGTGCTTGCACGAAGAAGACGCATGCAGCTCGCTAACCCTGTGTGCAGAGGTGAGAGCTGCCAATAAAACAGTATGTAGCGTCAACAAGCGTATCCACAGAAGCCATCAGCTCGAAAAGGCTTGCGTTGCAAAGCTGCAAGAACCATATTGAGGTCCCAGACTGGGTGTGGTCTATGCACAGGAGGGAAAAGCCTAGACAACCCCTTAAAGTGGGCCTTGACCACCCAGTTGGCTGCCGAAAACATAGGGTTAGGGGAGTTCTGGTAAGCCTCGATGGCCACCAAATACGCGTGCCAAGTATCCGCCAAGTATCTACCTGAACAATCCAGGTGCGCCAAAAAATTATAAGTTACTCACTGTAGTGACCAACGTACTCTTAGTCCAATTGGCCACCAAGTGGCGCTGGAGGTGCCTCATCTTGAGGCGTGTATGCTGAACAGTGAGCACGCAGGAAGCCATTAGGCTGATTATGTGTGGAACCACCATGCCGAGGGGAGGGGGGGGGAGGGAGGGGTGTCGAAATGGCCAGAAAGTGTCCCACGCCCTTGAGGTGGGACAGTCTTTTGGGTGTGGGGAACACTCACTGAACGGTAGTGTTCCAATGCACCCCCAGCTGATGAAGGGTATCCGCCAGCCTCTGGCAGGAGTGCACCGCCACTTTGGGCGACCCCGCCCTCACCAGCCAGTCATCCGAGTAAGAGTATAGATGATGGCCCTCCAAGCGGAGGAGGCCCACCACTGCGTTCATCAACTTCGTGAAAACACAAGGGGCCAAGTTCAGGTCAAAGGTAAGTGAAAGTGGCAAGACATGATCGCGACGCACAGAAACTTCCGATGCGGTCGATACAGGAGTACATGCAAGTACGTATCCTTGAGGACCAGGGAACACATCCAGTCCCCTATGCAGAACGAGACTCTGCTATGTGTGCAGGAGTAATCATCTTTAAGTGTTCCAGCAGTAAAGACCCTCAGGCCAGCCTGTTTGTTCTTGGGTACTGCAAAAATCCTGGACTAGTAACCGAAGCCCCTGGACCCCTCAGCTTGGGAGCCGGTAAACTGGAAGGCCTCAGGTCTGTCCCTGAACTGCACAGAAGGGTCACCAGGGCCCTCAGCTTGGGATCTGGTAATCTTAGAGGCCTTGGGCCTGCTGGAAACTGAATTAGAAGAACCTTGATCCATAGGAACCCCGGGGAAGGAGTTTTTCGTGTAGCAGATCTGAACAGAGGCACTACCTTGTTGACTAGAAGTCCCAGAGACGAAGTCCTTACGGTGAGGAGGAGGAGAAGTGTGGAAGATCTCCCACAACCGCGATAAATGATTCTTCAATGCCCTGTGACCGAGAGCGCTCCAGCGGTGGTCGGGCCACAAACACTCAAGAAAGAGTGCTACGTTGGGTCACAAGAGGCACATCTCGCGAATCCTCCTGCGGCCGACATGAGCTGGGGGAGGGGGAGGCACCGAAGGGAAGTGGAAAAATAATTGGAAAAGAGGGGAGCAAGCAGAAAGCTTAAAAAAAATGTAAAAAAATAAACGTCCGTGCGGGGAAAAAGGGACAGGTGAGGCACCAGAGGGTGGTAGCGCTATACTAAATTTAAAAAGGGAAAGTCCATTTTCCGCTGCCAAAAGGTTCCGGTACCGTCCCAAATAAAGTACAGTCATAAAATCATAAAAAGGACACAGATAAAAAATAAACGAAAGGGTGAGTGGGGAAAGACTCCCGCTCATTCGAGAACAGACAAATAATTCCTAGGTCCAGCGAAAGTTGGAGGGTCTCACAGGTGAGGGAAATTTGGCATCAAAATGAAAATCTAACGCAACAGTGTTCTTCTCATGCCGAGCTCTTCTCTTATACACTATATCCACGAGTTACAGGAATGGTTGGTAATGAGATTAACATTACTCCAATAGTATGTGAACGGGCAGCCAGATGTGTAGGAATGCTCTAAATGGTGTATGTTTCCAGGTTACAACAGATCAACAACAGACCAAAGACTGCTTGGAAATCTGCTTCTCCGAAATAAGTCAGATATTCATAAGTCAATGGTCCCAAGGATTTCGAATTTCTGGGCCTTTAACCATCTCTGACGGTTCCAAAAGAAAGCCTTGTCCTTATGAATGGCTCTGTATGATGCCCTGTCCAGACAAAATAAGAGGGAGATTGGTTCCTTGCTAATGGAACTGAAGCCAAAAACACATCTTTAGTTGTTGGGGACATTTTAGCATAGCACTGTGGTGAATGTAAAGCATCTAACCTAATATGAAGACAAGATTTCCAAACAAATGTTAGACTAAACACTATGGCAGAGCAAGTAGGCTTCACTCGAGGAAGGAGGTAGGCTGGGAATGAGGTACAATTAGCCCCCATAGTTGCACTAGTATTCTGAAAAAATGCACACTATTATAAAATTACACAGAGTAACAGGGAGTTAATAGCACATAGTAGACACTAATGCTAAAGGAAGGAGTTATCTGGTGGTAAACTGAGTACCTATAAAGCGATGTCAAAACATGAATAGTCACTATTTCCCCAGCAACCTCTAGTGCATAGTAAAAAGGTACACATATACAGCATATACTAGATGAAGTACCTATATGGAGGAAAGGGGTTAACACTCAGCCATTTTGTTTGTGGTCTTTGTGCCATGATGAGCAGACAATGTCAATTTTGTCATCATAGTCGCTTTGAAGAGTTGGAGGTAGAAGGTTCCAAAAAGGCTACCCACTCTTCCTTTTTATTAGCACTATCCGCCATTTTGTAGCAACGGGTAACCTGTTATCCTTTGATCGAGGGCTCATTAAGACTTTTGAAGTCTTGAGGCTCACAGATGCTAGTCTGGCTCTCATAATACTCAACTCAGAAGCCCAGAGATGCATCAAAGGACACCACACCATTCGTGACTCCAAGCTGACATCATTGATGTCTTGCAGGATTTTGCCCTCTCATGTATGGTGAAGGGGAAGGGTGCACTGCAATGCCGCCAAGTGTTAGTTAGGAACTTTTGGGTTTGAACAGGTGTTCAGGCAGATGAAGGTGTCCTGGGTCTGAAGACCAGTATTTTGCAGGGAGCCCAAGTGTTACCACCACCTCCCCCAATGTTATGTCTCCAGTTGGGGTAGCCCAAGAAGCCTCTGGTATTATCCCAAAGGAGAACAATGATCATGCGCACAGGCAGTGCACTAGCGACACTTCTGGAACCGGTAAACCACTAAGATTACTACTGACCTCCGAGTGATGGTGGTTGGTGAATTCTTCAAGATGGGGAATAGGAACTCAAAAATAGCTCCTCCAAATGACCAAGCGTCTGGTGAGTGTGCACTAAATTATAAATTACTCACTTAGTCCCCTTTCCTCCATACTGCATTGGCGTCCCTTCCAACGGACGGGAGACAACCTTTTTCATCAGAAAAAAAACATCTTCCCCTTTAACTTTAGAGGGGCATGGGGGTGCAGCCCAGAGAGCATGCGCAGCCCCGACTCCGCCCCCCCCCACACCTCAGTCCCCATTGACGCGTCAACAATAGATTTTGCCCAGTGACACCATTATTAGGGTGGGGAGGATGGTGGTACGTATGGAGGAAAGGGGACTAAGAGTATGTTAATCACTACAGAGAGTAAGGAACAAGTTACTTACCTGTAACTGTTGTTCTCCAGCATGGGTCTGGCATGGATTCACATGCTCATGAATATTCCCCGTCGTCAGGCTGGGAATCCTCGGTAAAGAAAAAACCAGTATCAGTTTCGTTTCTGATCTGTCTTTCGTAGTAATAACCAATCACTGGTCTCTGCGTCATACTGACCACAGCCAATGACTGCCCTCTACCTAAGCACCGCCTCTGGCAGCCATCTTCAGATTTGGAAGCACGTGAAGTGGCAGTATGACCAAGTGAAGAGCCGCAGAGGGGTAGGCGGGAGGGTTCGCATGTGAATCCATGCCAGACCCATGCTGGAGAACAACAGTTACAGGTAAGTAACTTGTTCCTTCTCCAGCATGGGGTCTGGCATGGATTCACATGCTCATGAATAAAGAATACATAGCAGTACACACATGCACAACCACGGGAGGTGGCAAAGGCTCAACATTAAGCATCACATCAACTCAACATTAAGCATCTTACCTCCTCACCAGGCTCACCTCAGGCGAACAGGTTGCGCAGCACTGCTTGGCCGACCCTGGACTCCTCCCTGGAATCCCGGTCGACGCAGTAGAATTTCGTGAAGGTGTGCGTCGACCTCCACGTAGCAGCCCTGCATATGTCCAGCAGGGGCACACCAGATAGGAACGCCGTGGTAGCTGCGATCGCTCTGGTGGAATGGGCTCTCGGACGGCCAGGCAGCGGTCGGTTTGCCAACCGGTGACAGTACATGATACAGCCGGAGAGCCATCTGGAGATGGAAGCCTTCGAGAGAGCCTTCCCCTGATTGACAGGTCCAAAGTTCACAAAGAGTTGTGACGTCTTCCGAAAACCTTTCGTGCGGTCCACGTAGAACTTCAGCGCTCTAGCTACATCCAGCGAGTGCAAAGTCCTCTCAGCCGGCGACGAAGGCGACGGGAAGAACACAGGTAACACCAAGGGTTCGTTGAGATGAAAGTCCGACGGTACCTTGGGCATGAAGGAGGGGTGCGTCCTGAGCACTACCCTCGTGTCGTGGAAAGTCAAGTACGGGGCCTTGCAGGAAAGGGCCTGGATCTCTCCCACTCGTCATGCACGAGAAAAGCTGTTTTCCACGATAGAAACTTCAACGGGGCCGAGTGCAGAGGCTCGAACGGGGGTCCCATGAGTTTGGTCAGCACCACGTTGAGCTCCCACGCCGGGGCCGGAGCCTTCACCGGCGGGAACGATCTGAACAGTCCCTTCATGAACTCTTTCACCAGACGATGAGACCACAAGGACGTCCGGCCCGTGGTTCTGGTGTATCGGGAGATCGCAGCAAGATGAATCTTGATGGACGCGTGTGCCAGACCAGCTTTGGCCAGCGTCAGCAGGTACGGCAGCACTTGGGGAGCCGTAATCCGTAGAGGGTTAATCTTCTGTGCGTGGCACCAGACAGAGAACCTCTTCCATTTGTGTCCGTAGCATTTAAGAGTCGAGGACGCCCTGGCCTTTGCAAGAACCTCTCTGCAATCGGCCGGTATGTCGTATCCTCCAAACTCTAGCGCTGCAGGAGCCAGGCCTGCAAGTTCAGCGACTTCGGGTCGTGGTGGAGGATGGCGCCTCCTTCCCTGGAGAGTAGATCCGCGTCCGCCGGCAGCTTGATTGGCGGGGACGCCGACAAGTCCAGAAGGTCCGGGAACCATATCTGCCTCGGCCACGCAGGTGCGACGAGGATCATCCTGCACCGTGACCTCTTGAGCTGGTTGACGAGCCGGATTAGCAGAGGCAAGGGAGGGAACGCGTAGAGGAACAGGCCCTCCCAGGGGAACGAGAAAGCATCGCCCATGCTCCTCGTCTGGGGAAACCTGCTGGCGAACCTCCGGCACTTGGTGTTCGTCGCCGTCGCGAACAGGTCGATCTGGGGTGTGCCCCACCGTCGGAAGAGGCGATCCACCAGATCCTGCCGTAGTTCCCACTCGTGGCACGAGCGCAGCTCCCTGCTGAGTGAGTCGGCGATGGTGTTTTTTATCCCTGCCAGATGAAACGGCACCAGAAGAATCCCTTGGGCGACGGCCCAATGCCACAGGTCCTGCGCCTCCTTGGACAGCGCTGGGGACCTGGTTCCGCCCTGTTTCCTGATGTAAAACATGGTGGTGGTGTTGTCGGTGAAGATCCTCACCACCTTGCCCTTGAGGGACGGAAGGAAGGACCTGAGGGCCCAAAACACTGCACGGAGCTCCAGGACGTTGATATGCAGGGACTTCTCCGTCGGGAGCCAGAGTCCCCTTGCGTGCAGATTTTCGGTGTGCGCTCCCCACCCTTCTAGGGAGGCATCCGTGGTCACAGTCACCTGGTGGGCTGGGGTCTGGAAGTCCATGCCCGCCGTCAGATGCGCGCGGGTGCCCCACCACCGTATCGCTCGTCGGAAACTCTCGTCGAGCTTGATCCTTTCCTCGAAGCTGCCCGTCGTCTGGATCCAGCGCGCATCCAGGAACTCTTGCAACGGGCGCATCCGGAGCCTGCACATGGGAATGAGGTAGATGCAGGAAGACATCATCCCGAGGAGGGACTTGATGGACCTCACCTTGGCCGCGTCGGCCACCAACATCCGTTGCACCTTGCCCAAGATGGTCCTGGTCCTCTCCTCCGACGGGGAGGCCAGAAGGGACACTGTGTCGAGCCTCGCTCCCAGAAACAGTGCGACTTGCGCGGGCACCAGGTGGGATTTGGCGTAGTTCACGGAGAATCCCAGGTCCGTGAGGAGTTGGACGGTCCTTGCCGTGTGGACCACGGCGAGCTCCCTCGTCTTGGCGCGGATGAGCCAGTCGTCCAGGTAGGGGTAGACGTGAATCCCCTCGCGGCGCAGCTGCGCCGCCACCGGTGCGAGGCACTTGGTGAAAACCCTGGGTGCCGACCGCAGTCCGAAGGGAAGGGCTTTGAACTGGTAATGACGCCCTTGGACCACGAATCTGAGGAATTTTCGGTGCCCCTTTAGGATGGGAATGTGGAAGTAGGCATCCTCCAAATCCAACGACGATAGGAAGTCTCCTTCCTCCAGCTGACCCAGGACGTGCTGGAGGGTGACCATCCGGAACTTCTGCGCCTTGATGAACTTGTTCAGGCGTCGCAGGTCCAGGATGGGGTGCCATCCTCCCGTCTTCTTCTTCACGAGGAAGTAACGCGAGTAGACTCCGGAGCCCCGAAGCCTCTTTGGGACGAGTTCGATGGCGCCCTTTCTGAGCATCGCCTTTACCTCCAGGAGAAGTTGAGGGACGTGAAGTTCTTTCCTGGCCACGGGGGGGACGCGCGGGCACCTTCTTTGAAACTCGAGCGCGTGGCCCCGGGCCAGGGCGTCCAGCACCCAACGGTCGGTGGAGATGGACTCCCACACGCTGACGAAGCCCGCCAGCCGGCCTCCCACCGGGGTGCTCCGGTGGGGGCCCGACCCCACGGCCGGTTCAATCCTGCTTGGACGCGGCCTTGCCGCCTTGGCCTCCTTGGCGACGACGGCGGGGGCCGCCAGACTTGCCTCGTCCTCTGTAGGCCTCTTGCGACGACGAGCGGGCCGCTTGACGGTAGGAAGCGAAACCGCCGCCGGAACCTTTGGAGGCGCCCTTGCCTCCGCCGCTCCGAAAGGGCGTCCGCCGTTGCTGCAGTACTCCAAGGGCCCGGGCCGTCTCAGTATCCGCCTTGATGGCCTGAAGGGAATCGTCCACTGTCTTCCCAAACAGGTTGTTCCCGTCGAAGGGCATGTCCAGGACCCTGGTCTGGACGTCCTGTCGAAAGTCCGTAGCCTTGAGCCATCCGCGACGTCGAAGGCAAACGCCGTTGCCCATCTGGCGGAACCCAGTGTCGGCGATGTCCGTCGCCACGGTGATGGCGTGGTCCGAGGCCACCTCACCTTCCTGCAGGATCTCAAGGGCCTCCGCCCTCTTGTCGTCCGGCAGAAAATCCAGCAGGGGAGCTATCTTGTACCAGAGTTCCCTGTCGTAGCGGGCCACGATAGCCAAGGCGTTGGCCGCTTTAATCGTCGTCGCCGCCGACGAGATGACTCTGCGTCCCATGGCATCCAATTTCTTTCCCTCGCCGTCCGGCGGGGAAGTCGACGTGGAGGCCGCACCCCCCCCCGCTTTCTTCCTGGCCGCCGCGGAGACGACGGAGTCCGGGGTAGGCTGCGCCCGGAGGCATAGGGGGGCCGAGTCCGGGACCCGGTACTTTTTCTCGTACCGGTCTCTTTTCGCTGGCGTCGTGGAAGGGTTCTTGAGGAGGGAAAGGCCCTCATCCCAAATGTCGTCCAACAGAGGCACTGCGAGGACCGTCTTCCTCTTGGTCTCGCGTCGTTGGTAAAGGAAGCCTTCCTTTTTCTTCTCCTCAGGGCAGAGTTGGAAAAGCTCGGATGCCCTGGCGATCATTGAGTGGAACGATCCAATCTCGTCGGGCGGAGAAGCCCTGGTGGGAGGCGACGACGGAAAATCCTCGTCGTATGCCTCGTCGTCCGTACCCGTCGCTGCCGTGTCAGTCCCCGTATCATCCCCTCGGGTGGACGGGGAGGAGGGCTGGACGGGGCGCGACGGTTGAAAAGGAGGCGGTGGATGGATCCTTCTTTTCTTGGTAGGGGGAACACCAGAAGGTCCCGGTTCTGGATCCCCCGACGGGAGAGGTTCCTCCGTCGGTAACGGTAGTCTCGTCCTTATCTCGGAGCATAAGGACTGTATAGCCAACAAAATGGCCGCTGAGTTGTCTTGCGGCGCTGGCAGAGGGGAATCCGACGGGCGAGCAGGGGCCCAGTCGGTATCCTCGACGATGTCGTCGTCGTCACCTGCGTCGGGGCCCATTCCGACGGGCTGGTCTTGTTCCACGCCTAGGCCGTGGCTTAAGACCTCGATCAGTTCCTCTTCTGAGGTTGAGGCCGAATCTACGACGACGCCCTGCCCCCCCTTCTTCCCCACGGAGGGTTTCACGGGGGTCCTATCGATGGGCACGAAAGAAGACTCCCTCCGAGGAGGCAGGGAGATTCTGGGCCCCGAGGCCGCCACCACTGGTGCAGCCTCCACAGGCTGGGCCAGGGCCGTCGCGACCGTCTCGATAGAGGGCTTGGTCGAATGGATCAAGGCCTTCACCACCTTAGGTGCGCTCACCGCCTTATCCTTGAGGGAGGGGGCACTGCCACGCTCCTCCTCTGCCTTAGAGCTCGACCGGGGTCTCTCCAGGAGCTTCGCCGGGTGCTCGGCCTTCCTCTTACCCGACCCAGAGCGTTGGCTCGTGGTTGATGGTGCCGGGGAGGGTGCGCCCTGCCTGGCGCCCGTAGAGCCCGACCGTTCGGCGCTCCCGGTGCCAGCGGACTCGCGGTGCTTGGCCTTATGTTGGGCCCCCGTCGCCGGGGCGCCCTCAAAGGTCTTAGAAGACCGCTCAGATTTCTTCTTCTTCTCGCCAGACGGGCTCTTACCCTCCAGCCAGCTGGCGAGACGTTGATGGCGGTCCTTCATGGTCCGTTCCGACATGTTGCCGCAAAACGCACAGTCCTTCTCCACGTGCGTCTTGTCCCCATGAAGGCAGTAAAGGCAGAAAGAGTGTTCGTCCTCCTTGAAGACGTTCTGCAGCTGGCATCCAGGGCAGGCCCTGAACAGCTTTCCGGGCGTCGAGCTTCCCTTCTCCTGGGCCATCTCCGAGACCGGGCCTGAGAAGCTTCTGGAGTCCTCCGAAGTGTAGCTCGACGAAATCTTCACCCTTGAGGGGCACAGATGAATCCGACACGGGTCCCCGTTGATCGGATGTAGGATCGGTGGAGCTTGAGGCTCTTTTGACCGAAAGAATCGAAGTTTTTGTGAAAAAGCGCGAAAAAATAGCACTAACGCTCGAGAGCAATAGCACGAGGATCCCAACACATGAACGTGCGGTAAAAAATCTGAAGATGGCTGCCAGAGGCGGTGCTTAGGTAGAGGGCAGTCATTGGCTGTGGTCAGTATGACGCAGAGACCAGTGATTGGTTATTACTACGAAAGACAGATCAGAAACGAAACTGATACTGGTTTTTTCTTTACCGAGGATTCCCAGCCTGACGACGGGGAATATTCATGAGCATGTGAATCCATGCCAGACCCCATGCTGGAGAACTTGTAATTACTCTTAGGGTCCCGTCCCCTTTCCTCCATACTGCATGGATGATTACAACTGAATGTAGCCCCAGGGTGGAGAGGAGACCAAGCAAACAGGTTTAAGAACCACCTGTCCGAAAGCTGCATCAGACCTAGAGCCGGCATCCAAACAGTAATGCTTGCAGAAAGCTGAGGGAGTGGCCCAAGTGGCCGCCCTGCTTTTAACTTGCCAAGGGACATGGCGCTGGAATGCGATGGCCGGTGCCTTGGCCCCGACTGTGCGGGCTTGCATGTTGGCCGGAAGTGGCTTGTGCTGGCCCTCATACACTTCCTTTATGGCCGAGACCATCCAGCGGGATATGGAGGCCTTGGAGGCCTGATAACCTGGTCTTGCGCCTCCAAAAGTAACAAACAGGGTGTCCGATTTGCAGAAGCCCTTGGTCCTGTCCAAGTAGGATTTCAGGGCATGCCTGCAATCCAGGCAGTGCAGCACTCTGCTTCGTCCTTAGGATCGGCATAAAACGTAGGAAGGACGATTTCCTCGTTCAAGTGGAAAGCAGAAGGCATCTTGGGCAGAAATGCTGGGTGTATCTGCAGGACTTTGTCCCTGTGAAAGTTGGTATACGGTTCTGAGGCAACCAGCGCCTGGATTTCACCGACTACCAGCCGAGGTGAGGCTGACCAACAAGGTGACAAGCCTGATGTCCGCGGATGCCATTGGCTCAAACTGTTTGTGTGCCAGGGCACCCAAGAAATGTTGAGGTCCCACACGGGGTGCGGTTTCTTGACGGGCAGGTAGAGCCTTGCGAGCCCCGTTAAATGCTTCTTGACAATAGGATAAGGTCCCCTCCTCGGAGTTCCTGTAAGCCCTGATGGCTGCGAGGTATGTATGGCAGTTGTCCACCTGCACACCGAAGTGGGAGAGCACATCGTCCAAGGTACATGCCAGGGGGTCGATTTCCTTGGAGTCTGCCCAGTGGCAGAATCTGGTCCATTTACTTTTATACTGGGCCCTGGTAGCCTTGCTCCTTGCGCCCTGTAGGATTCCCAGATTTCCAGATTAGCCAGGGAGAGGCTGAGGTGCCGCAGTTACCTGCTCAGGTACCACCCTTTGAGGGCTAGTTTAGGTGGTGCGGGGTGGATGACCCGGCCCCCCTGCTGTGCCAGATGATGTGCTGGGTCCGTTGGGAGGTGAATCTGAGGCCTCTCCGAGAGGCTGAGCAGCTCCAAAAACCATGGCCTGGCTGGCCACCATGGAGCGATTAGAATGATGTCGAGTTGGCGAAACGCCTTGATCTTGCAAATCACTATCACTAGGTTAGCGGTGTGGGCAAAAAGGCGCAAGCCCTCATGCCGTTCCACTGAAGCCAAAATGCACTGCCCAGGGAGCCGGGGGACTGTCCCTGCCAGGAGGCACACTGAGGGTGCTGCTTGTTGTCCCAGGTGGCAAAGATATCCACCTGGGGATAACCCCACCTGTTGAAGATCTCCTGAATAACAAGGTTGTTTAGCTGCCACTCGTAATTGTCTGCTCCCAACCTGCTGAGCCTGTCCGCTTCCAGGATGGATTCCCTCGCGAGGTGGACTGCCGTGAGGTAGATGTCATTTGAGGGCCCACTTCCATATGTTGATTGCCAGTATGCACAGAGGAGGGGGATCTGGTGTCTCCCTGCTTGTTGACCTAGTACATGTTGGTTGAGTTGTCTGTCTGGATGAGAAGAACCTTGCCCTTGATTGAAAAGTGGAAGGATTGCTCCGAGTGCTAGCCAGGTGGCGTTCAGCTCTAACCAATTGATGTGGTATTCCAGCTCCTGTCGGGTCCAGGTGCCGTGGATCGAGAGATCGTCCAGAGTGGCTTCCCAGCCCTTGAGCAAGGAGTCTGTGGTGATGGTGGCCTGCGGGTTGGGCGGCCGAAAGGACATGCTCGTCCGTAGGTTGCAGTCACTGGACCACCATGTTAGGTCCGGGTGGAGAAATGGAGGAACGTTGGTCATCTCGTATTGGGAGCCCCGCTCCTGGTTCCATGAGGCTGCGAAGTGCAGATAAATCCTCTTCATCCTCAATCTTGTTTGAGAGACAACTAATAGGACCGCTGCCAAGAGACCCAGGAGATGCTGGTCCACCATGCCAAGATCCCCTCTCGGCTGAGGAAGTGGGTGGTGGCCCTCTTGATGGCAGAGTCCTTCAGATCCAGGGAGCACATCCAGTCTCCCTTGCACAATGTTTCAGCTATAAAAGCTGGCGTAACCATCTTGAATTTATGAAGGGGTAAGGAGAGGTTGAGGGTGGAAAGGTCCAGCACAACTCTCAGGCCAGCCTGGTTCTACTGAATGGCGAAAATCCTAGATTAAAAGCCCCTGCCTCACTGGGAGGCTGGGACTTCCTCCACTGCCTGGTTCTCTACCAGTGAACGGATCTCCGCCAGAAGAGTTGCTGTCCCATCCTGAGGGAGTGGAGGGGAGGAGGGAGGAGAGGCTGGGATAGGTAGGCGGTACCCTGTGGATACTACGGAGAGGATCCAGGGGTCCGCAAAATTCTGGCACCAGCAATGTGCATGGAGAGCAAGCCTGCCACCCACTGGAGACACGTGGACCTCGAAGGGGCGGGTCATGCCTTCATTCCCTCTGAGGCTGTCGTGGAGGAGGAGGACTGGAAAAGTCTTTACTCCCCGCTCCCCTTTTTGTTGCTTGCGCTAGTTCTGAGACGGCGAGCAGTCCGGCTGCCCGGATCTCCGTTCCTGGAAGCTGCGGAACCCTCCATGCATACACCCCCTGTCAGAGCGCTGCTATGACTGGGTGTACAACTTGGGCAAGGTTTTTGTCAAGATGGATAAAGACTTGGCCATTTGTGAGCTGATTTTTTTTTCTTGTCCAGCTCTTCGTCCTTGGTTGAGTAGAATAGACCACCCCCCACCCCTCCCTCGAACGGTAGATCTAATATGCGTTCCTGGATGTTCGGGTCCTCATGTCCGTCGGCGATACAGATGGCACGGCCAGGGGTGTCGATATGGGCCACAGTGGAATCCATGCAGTCATGCGCCACCAGCTTGGCCTCTGCCAGCCCCGCCTTAAAACGTGATTGGCTCAGGGAGTTCCCAGAGGAAGTCTGCAATTTCCCGCCATAACCTCTGTTTAGCGGCAGCCAGCATGGCATCGGCTTGACAAAGGTGCAGGGACGCGTTGGAATAGTTTCTTTTCCGTACGCCTCCAAGATGGTCTCCTTGCCTAGTAGAGCCACAGAGGAGGAGGCCGAGGACGACTGAGGCATGGAGTATAGTCATGCAGCAGCGATGACCGAGGAGTGTGGCCGAGGATGGGCCGAGACCAAGAGCGTATCCCCCTCCATCTGCATGTACTTGGCGTCCAGGCGTCGATTGTCCAGCTGAGTGGGGCTTAAGCCAACCCTACTTGGCCAGGGAGGCTACATCAGTCTTCAGATTAATCCCTGTTTTGGCAGAGGGGCGTCGCGTGAAGACTTCAGCCAGAATCCCCTCTGCAGGCTGCTCGACCTCGGGCAGGCCCAGGTATTCCGCCAGCCCAGTAAGAAGTTTGTGGAAGGCCCCGACTGAGGATGGCGTGTCAGGATCCTCCTCATTATCTGCGTCCTGCGGATCAGGAGGATCCTGCAGAGGTGGAGTAGTTGGAGCCGGAGGCTGGGGCCCAGGGACTACAGCCGGAGGGCTGAGGAGGTGGCGGAGGCTGGTACAGAACCGCCCGAGGAGTCGGCTGGGGAGCCAGGACCAGAGGCTGCACCAGGGCCGGGGACGCCGGCAGAGGCACTTGTGGTGCTGCTAGCATAGTCAGGAGGACTTCCCTGATGGCGTCCTTGAGGATAACACCCATACGAGGTGACTTCATGAGCCTGAGGAACCCCTCGAAGAACCCCTCTTCACTGGTCTAGGGGGCTGGGAGGGTAGAGGCTACCGACTGAGTAGCCGGGGGCTGCTGGAGCCGCTGCATACCCTGCCCGTATGAATGCAGTGGAAAGCTGCCCTGCACATAAGAATGATAGGCTGTCGGCCACGTACCGGGATGAGGCCAGTCCCACCTCGACACTCGTTCTTCGCCGAACTCCTGGAACAGTGTCGAACGGGTGCCTTTGTCTGGTGCGACGGCCATCTTGTCGAGCTGCCTGCGAGGTGCCTGCGAGGCGTTGCTCGGCTCGCTGGGCCCAGCCTCCTCCAGGACTCTTGTATGTGGATCACAAGGCCTACCCTGCTCCTCAGGCCTAGGCTCGATAGGTGCGACACCCTCGACCCGGAGGTCGGTAGAGCTGCGTTTAGGTGCTCCCTCGGACCTATTGTCGGTACTAGGATGTAGCCCCTCGGCCATATTGCCGTTACAAGAGCGGAGCCCCTCGGATGACGATCCGGTACAAGAACCTTTCCGGTCTCTCAACACTGCCACTGGGAGGATGCCTCGGCCCAAGGGCCGGCAGCTGAAGCAGCCTCTGTGCACGTGCTGGTACAATGACTTGCAGTCTCTCCCACGCGGGAAAGTCCTTGGTAAGGAGTCTCCTTTGCGGGGTGCGATGGAAAATAGCGGCCCTTCCTTGGGCCTGGCTCGGTGTTTCAAGAAGTTCTTGAGGTCCTCTGGAAGAGCTCCCTCCAACTGGGTAGTCTGTTCTTCAGTGCTTTCGATGACAGCGAGCCACACGCTGAGCAAGCTTGCCAACCGTGGTATGGGCAAAGGCAACAGGAAGAGCCTGTTGCTGCATGGACACCTGGTGAACCCTGTGGAAGTCGACAAGCGCCGGGGAGGAGCGTGGCGTCGGAGGACCGAGTACCTGAATGATAAAGACACCAACAAAAAAGACGAAGTATCCGCGCGTGGAATTACATGGCCGAAGCCAAACCCAGAAGAGCTGGTGAATTCGGCCCGTTCCAGTCGGCACGGAAATGGGGACTGGGGTGTGGCGCCGCAGGGCGGAGTCAGGGCAGCGCATGCTCCCTGGGCCGCGCCTCTAAATTTAAGGGGAACAAGGGTTTTTTCTGGTGAAAAGGGTTCCGTCTGCAGTTCCTTGGAAGGGACGCCCATGCAGAATGGAGGAAAGGGGGCCAGAACGTAAGAGTACAGCACGTTTCAACACAGCCATCACACCAATTAAAATGCAATGGGTCTTGGAGCCAGATTAGTGCTTGCAATAGCTAGAGCAAATGGAAACACGTTGACCCAGCACAGACAGAGGGAAAGTGCACACCAACTAAGGTCTGAAATGATTAAAGTAATAACTGAAGGATAAACCAAATTAGAACATTAGGTGTGTTCTACCCAGCAGCACCTGCCCCAATGCACAGGAGGACTAACGGGAGATGCTGAGAGAAGAACAAGAAGGGAGTATCAAGGCTGCGGTTGTGCCTGTCCTTCACAAATGAAGGACAAGATGTGTGCCCTCCCTCCGCCCAAAATAAAACGTCTGTATTACTCCTTTGGGGACGAGCCAAAAGATGTACGGAAGAGGATGGCACGTAGGAGTAATGTGTGGCTCTGACTTATGTTCCCGTTATCAAGGCTCAGTTTTGCATCAAGAGCCACATCTGGCTATGTTGGCTTTAGGGGAAGCAACAAGGGTACATCACTGGTATGGTTTCAAATGAGCCAACTCCTAGGTACAAAACTTGTACTCGGGATGAGGCTCTGAATATAATTTCTCATGCAAACCAAAGCCCTCATGCTCACCAGGGAGCCTTTCATGCTTGGCTCTGGAAAAATAGCCATTATGGGCATAAGTGGGCTTTGAGCTAAAGGCATAGGGAGACTTCTTTGTAGCTCAGAGTATGACACCACCGGCAGAGGACATGCAGCCTAAAAGAGGACTCTCCTAGGGAGTAGAGCACTGCATTGCTCAGATAGAAAAGGACTAAACTGGCAGAGGCACAACCGAGACACCTCACTATAATGAAAAAGGTAGCTCCAGTGACATCAACTGAGGTGAGAGATTGATAAGTATCAAGAGCCATACCATGGGTATTAAAGCAGGAGTCAGTATTCACAAATTTACTCCAACGGCTGAAGAGGTGGAGGGTTCCTTGCAATCTGGCTCCAATGCCACCAGACTCAATGTTGCGGAGGATTGGCAATGACACTGGGGCTGCTTAGTCGAATTAGCGTTTGAGGCGGGTTTGATGGCCTCCAGCAGTTGAGTCTGTGCGTTGGTTGCTCCCACAATGTCAAGCCCACAATTGGTCTGCTCGAGACAATAAGTATCAATGGGTCAAGCTAGGGTCTCAATGGCTCAAATGTGGATGAAACAGTTTGAAGTTTTCCTAGCGTACCAAAAGCAGCACTGCAAGTACTGGGGAGGCTCAATAGTGGCAAGTGCAGTGGATATGGCATGACGTCGTCTCAATGTGGCTGCTTCTGGGTTGCTTAGTTGTTGGGAGTCTCCAATCCAGGGACTCCAAGACAAATTCTTCTGTTCTGCACTTCAACGCCAGGGAGTTTGGCAAGCATCTGCAGGGGATCCTTCACCTCCAGTGGGAACAAGCTTGGTTCCAGTGCATCCAGCAAATAGGTAGGCTTTGTTCCACAATTCAACCCCATTGTTCCCTGGGGATGCTTAGTAAATGGAGCTCTTCTCTGCCTTGGATGCTTTCGGTCTTCACATGTCTGGTAGAGGACTTTAAGATAGTGTTCCTAACAGAGGTCCAGTGAAAATTTCTTGCAAGTTCAAAGATTAATCAAAATAGGCGAGCAATTCCATGTCTTTCAAAAGGCAAAATGTCACAGGGTAATGGTCCAAAGCAAGTCTGCTGTACTGGGTCCAATCAATGGTGTAACAAGCACCCTGGGCCCTCTGACATCACACCCAGACTGCCTTGCCTGTAGGAAATTGGGAGTAGGAGGAATGAGATGGAGAACATCAACAGAAACGGTTGTTAGAATCATCTTTCAGCCCACCTTCCCTTCCTGGCTACCCTAATTCCCCCCCCCTTCCCATCCCAGCTGACTTCAACTAGACTCCAGTGGTCAGCACCCAGGTGTGAGTGGCTTTTGTCATGCCAGTGCTGCCTTTGAAACACTTCTCGCATAAGAGCACCTGGGTGAAGTTGTATCCGTCCTGCAGGAAAATCTAAGAGGCGGCATTGGTCCACATGGCTGTAGGGGAGAATATCAGAACAGACATCCTGTCATAGGGGGGCCCTGCTCACAGAACAAATACTAGTGGGATATTAAATTGCAGTGGCTATATAATTGTGTGCACAGCGTAAACGATTTACGTGCCACCAGACTAAGTCATTCAATTATAATTAAGATCAAAGGTCCGAAGAATAAATAGCCACCTCTAACAGCAGGAACTTTGTCCCAGCAGCGGTCAGGGATGCACAGGACTTGTAAACCTGCCCTTTGCCATTAAACAGCTGGAGATAAGGGCCAACATTGAGGCATCCACACCTTCATCACCTAAAGGTTTTCTGTACAAGAATAGATACACAGGAAGAGTGATCCAGTGTGCATGGGTAGACCAAATCAGCCCCACTCAGTGCTGGCCCCATGGAGGAGTCCATCAGTGTGTCAGGGTGGATAAATGTTCTTTGTGAGCGAGTGAGAAAGGTACCAGGTACCCAGAGGATACCCCATCCATGAGAACACTCTGATCGATTTGGAACATGTTATCAATGGGAACAAAGCTCCCATGCTGAGTGACACTGTAGCTAGTCCCACCGCTGTAGTCGACAGTTGTCACCACCGACAATGATCCAGAACAGCTGGTCACTGGGTTTGATAGCTTCAATCGGTGCCCAGTGGTAGAGTTTAGTTGGAGGGGGAAAACCTCCCAGTATTGCATAGCAGTTAAAGACTCCATTCACTTATACTGTTGGGTAATTATCTTTCTGCACCTGAAAAAATAAAATAAAATCACAATGGTCACTAAGGTGAGAACTAAGCGGCAAGAGAACAGATGAAACTTAAATCTTCAAACACACTATTCTTGCAGCACTACTGCCTGAGGCTCCCCCACCACTCATTTTCTGCACAGCTGCTGCAGACCAGAACTTAACCATGCTGGGCCCCACAACAAGCCACAGGTAGCTAGCATGCTGCAGGCAACTAGCGTATATATATTTTTTGTATCCTTCACTCTATCCTAATTAGATAGTTTTAGAATTACCTGTGGTTCGACAGGCAGACATGGCTAAGCATTTCATAGAACATTTGGGCTGTAAATGCTCTGGAAAAGCATCTTGGCTTAATGCATGATCCCAGTGACATACCCTTAGCCACTCCTTTCGAGAGCAATTACTTTTTTTTATTTTTAAGACACATTGTAAAAACTGCCTCATATTTGCGCATGCAATTTATAACCAGTTTCAAGAAATGTATAGTTACAACTTGCAGCAAATTCTGAGCTGCATGAAGCCTGTACAAGGTACCTTAGAAACCTGCTCCCAGTGAGGTTCTGTGTGTTCTGTGTGGGTCTGGCAACAATGTCCATCAGTGCACTGCTCGAATTCATGTCCGATAAGGTTCTGTCTGACACAGTTAAAGACAGGGTGGAGCTTTGATACCAGCTCAGAGTTAAAACCGTGATGCTAGGTGTGAAAGTTACCTGTTCCGTTCTGAGGCCTTCAAATGCCCGGAAGACATACATTGCTCACCATAATCTTATTTCTGGTGCTTGTATCCGTTTAGATTCATATGCTGTGCATATAGTCCAACATCTAGTGTTAATCGCAGAGCATTCCATCTTTTTCTGAAGATGGAAAGGGACGTCGACGTGTCTGTAAAACTACCCCCGTCGTGACGTGTAGTGTACCCAAGATCCCTTACGTGTCAAGGTCCCCCCGGTTGTTTTTGTTCTGCCATAAGGGAGCATGAAAAGAAAGCATAAGTACAGAAGAAAAGGTGTAAGATGTCCATGTTCCTTCAACTCCAAGAGGGGAGGAAGGGTGGGTACATGTGAATCTAAGCAGATACAAGCACCAGAAATAGGATTACGGTGAGCAATGCACGTCTTCTGATGCTTGTGAATCTGCTTAGAATCACATGCTGTGCATAGACTAGCAAGCAGTAAAACGAGATGGTGTTGGGATGCAAGGAGAAACGACAGTGAATAGACATCTTAACACTGCCTGACCCACCGGAGAATCAGTCTTAGAATCTGTATTTAAGCAGTAATGCTGTGTAAAGGTGTAAAGGAAACAGCAGATAGCTGCTTTGCAAATAGAATCTAGAGGAGCATTTGCAATGAAAGCTAAACTCCTGTGCTCTGGTAGAATGTGCTCCAAGCATTTAGGGTAAATTTCTCTTGGACAGAGAATAACACATCTGGATACATTTAAGGATCCATTTAGAGATTGCCGACTTCGAGATAGGGTCACCCTTCTCTACCCGAAGCAACAGAGATAAAGAATGTATCTGTCTCTCAGAGTGGTTTTGTCTTAAGGTAATACACCACTGCTCTCCTCACATCTAGTGTATGAAACAGCTGAGTAAGTGGGATTTTGAAAGAAAGTTGAAATTCATAGGACTGGTTTACATGGAAATTGGAAATGAATTTAGGTGCCAAGTGTGGATGTGTGCGCAAAACCACTTTGTCCTTCTGAATAGTAACAAATGGGTCTTAAACTGAGAACCTCCAGTTCATTAACTCTCCTAATTTAAGTAATATCCACCAGAAAAGCAGTCTTCTAGGTAATTATTGGGACCTTCAATCAGGAAATCTTGCTTTGAGGGGTGGTGTAAGCAGAAAGGATAATGGGGTGGACCGTCAATGAGTTAAAAACTAGTCCTGTGTCTAAGAGGGGAATTAGATCAAGGACTGTGTGTGGGTGATGTGCGAAACCGGAGGGTATTCTCACTCATACTCCCTTTGAATCCTCTACACAGGTGGCCAGGGAAAGGCCATTGCTTTTGGATCCTGACCCTGGGGGCAGAGAAGCGAGGGAGGATCACCTCAGTGGAGGGTCCTTGAGGATTGAGAGTGGGGTACCTTCAGGCGAAACATGGTATCCCATTTCCCTATTGACAACCAACCTAACCCTCGCCCGACCTATATGGGTTATTGTAAGTCAACTCCCCTCATTTCCCCTTTTGTGACACTTGACAGTACTGAGGCGAGGAAGAGGCAGCTGAGACTAATGAGCACTATACCATTTCCCACTTTGGTACTGGGATGAAGATGCCTGCAAGGTGTTGATTGTCAGGCAAGTCCACTTAATCATGGCTAGGCAACTCTAATTGAGAGAGTACACTTGCAACCTGTTAGAGCGTGTTAGGGAGAATTCTCATCAATGGTTGATTTCCCTTACATAAAGAGTACCCCAGCAGCTTTGCTGGATTTCTAGGATTTATTTTTTTCCCCTGGTAAGAGTGTGAGCCTTTTTTCCCCACTCTTATATGTGTTTTGCTATTTGTATTTCTACTTCGTGTGTGATCTTGGGCACTGGAGCCTCACCTACTCCATGTGCACCACTTTTTGTGTGTTACACAGCACCTTCAGTGCAGCGACACAGGGTTGTCTTTGAGACTTCCCACTGACTCCATTTTTCTGGGGCCGACTACTGTCCCCCAGAAACAGGTAAAGTTGCCATTAACTTTATATACTCTCTTTAAACCACAGAGCCAGTACACCCCATCTTACATGGAGTATTGGAAAGGGTTAACTCTTATCCCTTTTTGTCTGTACCTCTTGGGGCATTGTTTCACTCCCTTAACATTAAGACTTGGCTGGTGGCAGTGGTATCTATCCTAACTTTTCTACCGCGATTACCTTATATAACATGGTAATGTTTTAGGCTATATCGGCCTCGAACATAAACCTGCTTGACCAAAAGATTTATTTTGGTTCCGGCTGGGTTTAGTCGCCATTTCTTTTTGTTGAAGTCTCTCGTGTTTTTCTCTGGGCGCCAAACCGGGGGATGACTCCTTTGTACGCTGTCTTTTCGCGGGCTTCTGCACAGAAGCCCTCCTTAAGGCGCCTGATAGTCTAGGTAGGCAGGATGTGAGGGAGGGATCTTCGGACCCCTGCCATGGGTTCCCTTGGTAACCCAAGTCGCACTCTTGTCTGATTGGCTAAGGGGACTGGCCTTGCCAGGCCAGCCACCCTGCCGTGTGATTGACAGCCAAGCTGTATGAACGGGGGAAAAAACTGCATAAGAGCAGGTCTGTGGGACTGGAAAGACAGCGTTACCACTGGAACAAAAGAACCAACGAGGATCTGGAAGAAGAGGACACCTAAAACGACTGAACCGCCCAGTGAAGCCCTGCTGCAGGTCCCAATCTCCAAATCCGACGACAGAAGATCCTCCAGGAAACTTCCTCCCTTGAGCTGGTGGGACCAACCAGTTCGCCCAAACTACAAGCCAGGACCCCTCCTCTGGTCGAATTTGCTGTACAGAGCTACAATGGGCCGGATAGCCAAGAAGGTCAGACCCTGCTGAGGTTTTAAGGAGCGCAACTTTTCATTGTCGTTTGGCGCTGCTGCTGGTTTCTTCCCTAGGTAGTGTAGGACCCTCCAGTCTTCCTACTTCCGATCAGTCCAACAGTCGCTTCAGGAACCGTGAGCCTGCAGGAACTACCAGGAACGTCTGCCTCAGCTACAGCCCCCTCTCCGTATTAAGGTACTGTGCAAATCCGGTTGTGTGTTTCGCTCAGCCGCGGTGAAAGTGGTTGAAATCTTTCTCCAATCCAAGGGCTTGTCCTTCTCTTCGAACTAACTTTTCTACCAACCAACCTCGTCCGGCATCTGTGCCACAAACTTTACCACGAACTACCCTGAACTGTGTGATCTTGAGCAAAAGACTTGACCTATTGACTATGGCCCTAAGCCTTTTCTAGCTGATCTCCTCACTGTAGTCTCTCTTTTTCAATTGCTCAGAATACTTATCTTTTGGTTTTGCCTAATTGTTGATAACTTTGTCTTTCTCTCCTTTTAAATTACTGGAGTGCCATTTTGCTCCCACTTCATTTTGTGAGCCTAACTTGTCTAGGATTTAAGGGAAGTGGAGTGGTGCATTTATGATTGTGATTTTGACGTGCTTAAAAAAAGTGAAATGTTATACAACTGTTGAGTAAATAAATATATATTCTTTTACTTAGAAACCTTGAGTCAGTGTTTGCCTAAATCAAAGTAATTGCTGTCCTTTGTGTAACTTTTTTTACTCTTGAGATAAGACTGGCTGCTCCACTGATGCCACCACTATAACTGTGTAGTACAAGCTTGAACCAAAGGTGAAATTGTACTGTCACTTGTAGTCTTAATTGTGTGTAGTGTTCCCAAAGGGTACTGCATATAATTCTGATGTATAAAATGAGCTGGCAAAAGTAGCACACAGGATCAGCAGGGAACCTTGTTGGAGGAGAGGAGAGCCCCTGAAGGGAACTGCTATGAGACGGTCTGTTGTGTACAGCACGCAAAGACGCTGGGGACTGCAAGAAGAAGTGGTCTTAGAAAGCATGACGCAGGAGGCTGCTCTTTGTTTGTTCCACACTGCTGTGAAAGCTATTACAGAGACCGGTGAGTTTCTACCAGATGAGAAACCCATACTTGCCAATCCTACCAATTTAGGCGGTAGGATACCGCTTTTTAAGCGGTCTTACCGTTTTATTGGCAACAAATACCGTTTTTGAAAAATGTTTGTAACGTTTTTTTTTTTTGGGGGGGTTTCCCACACCAGCTCGGGGGGAGTCTTTCAAGGGCTCCCCCGACCTGCCGTAGCGGGAGAAAGCGCGGCATGCAGGTGTTTGATGTCAAAGGCACCCACGGCGGTGGGCTAAATGTGCCCCTCTGCCGCGGGTGCCTTTGACAAAAGGCACCATTAGCCCCCCACCACGCCAGCTCAGGGGAGTCTTTCAAGGGCTCCCCCGATCTGTCGTAGCGGGAGAAGGCGCTGCATGTAGGCTTTTGATGTCAAAGGCACCCACGGCGGTGGGCTAAATGCGCCCTCCGCCGCGGGTGCCTTTGACAAAAGGCACCATTAGCCCCCCACCACGCCAGCTCAGGGGAGTCTTTCAAGGGCTCCCCCGTGCTGGTGTGGTGACAGAAGGTGTGGCAAGCGCCTCATTGTCATTGAATGCACCCGCAGCGGCGGGCTCATTCAATGACAATGGGCTGCGGACGCGCCCTATTCCTACCATTACCTCCTCGCCTGACTATTTTTGAAACTTTAAGATTCCTACAGATTTTTGGTCACAGAATGTTGGCATGTATGGAAACCTGGTGCACAAATGATTGAACATGGCCATTTTTACAGAATACTTTGTATCAGAGTGGCCGCGTGTCTCCGAAGAGAGCGTTTTCGAAGGTCTGTGGTTTAAAGTCAATTCCATCGTTGAATATTGCAGCACCAGGAAAACATTGCATCTTAGTGGTTGCATGTCTTAAGAAGAACGTTTTCGAAAGGCTCAGAGTGCAGGGCATTTCAATTAAAGTGAAATAAACATACTAGCGAGCTGAATGAAACTGAACTTTAAGCCAAAGCAATGCTTCTTGAATACTGAATAGCGAACTGTACAAAAAACGTAACCATTAAACTACTTGCCGACTTCTGCAACCCCTCCTTTGCCTCAGGATCCTTCCCCTCCCCTCTTAAGCACTCCCTTGTGCATCCTCTCCTCAAAAAACCCACAGCAGATCCCTCTTGTCCGGCCAACTATCGCCCAATTTCCATTACCCCCTTCTAAGGCAAAATCCTTGAAAAGCTGGCCATCTCTCAGCTAAACTTTCATTCTGATGGCTGTCTCCATGACCATCAGTCTGGCTTCAAATCTGGCAGAAGCACAGAAACTGCTCTCCTGAACATCCGTGAAGATCTGCTTTCCAACCTTGACTCTAACATTCCCTCTGTTCTCATCCTACTTGATCTCTCCTCTGCTTTCGACACGGTCAACCATACCATCCTGCTCAAACGTCTCCGGGATAACTTGGGCATCACCGATTAGGCTCTGGCCTGGCTGACCTCTTTCCTTTCTGATCGACCCTCCCAGGTCCAACATGGGTCCTTCCCATCATCGGTCTTCCTCTCCACCTGTGGTGTTCCCCAGGGGTCTAACCTCTCGCCCTGGCTTTTCAACCAATACCTGGCAACTCTCGCCCGCTGTATTGCCATTTTCTGCTCAAACTTCCAGTGCTACGCAGACAACACTACTCATTTTCAGGCTGCCCTGGCCCACCTCCTCCACCTCTCTCATCACTGATTGCCTAACTGCCATCCAAGATTGGTGTGCCGCCAACGATCGTTGTCTTAATGCCAGCAAGACAGAGATCCTCCTCATTGGCACACCATCACCTTCCTTTCCCCTCACTCTCTAGCCGGCCTCCCTTGGCCGCCCTCCTATCCCCACCTGCAAAGCCAAGAACCTTAGTCTCACCTTTGATTCCACACTCCTTCTCTGCCCACATCGCTGATGTATCAAAAAAGTCAAACCTCCTAATGCACCTCCTCAGAGGTATTCTTCCTTTCCTCTCATTCCCCCAGAAGCTCACTGTCTCCCAAGCTCTGGTTCTCTCTGGACTATTGCAACAGCCTCTTTCTTAATCTACCTGCCTCTACTCTCCGCCCTTTACAACTTATCCAGAACAGGACTGCGAGCCTGGTCTTTGGCCTTAAGCCCTGGGATCGTATCTCTCCAGCTCTGAAATCTCTCCATTGGCTCCCAGTGGTTGCAAGGATTAAATTCAAAACCCTCTGCATTGTCCACAAGGCTTTCTGGGGCCTGGGTCCAACATACCTTCAGATATCCCTCCGCAAATATCTCCCATCTCGAGTACTCCGCTCCTCTACCTCGAACTCCCTCAGGTTCAGTCGTTTCTCAAAGAAACGAGCTGGGGGTAGATCTCGGTCTTCGACTGGGGCCTCCCTCTGGAATAGCCTCCCTGCCACTCTAAAACCTGAGGAGAACCATCTCCGGTTCCGGAAGCACCTCAAAACCTTCCCCTTTACTTCTGCCTTCTCCTCCCCTCTCCCCTGTTGATTCTAGTCTCCCTCGGCACCATGCACCTGGCCACCCTCTGTCCTCTGGGCCCAGGTACCTGCTCATCTTGCCACCCTCACGCACTGCCTCCGGGCCACCCCCTGCACTGGGATCTGTATCCGTACCCATACAGTCCTCCCCTTTGCTTCCTGCACTTTCAGACCTACGCGGCCTGCTGCCATAAACCCAGCACTTGCCACTTGCTGGCTGCACTCCCATCGTTTGTTGCCTTTTTATTTATTATCTTATTATTATTTTTTTTCCTTCTCGCTCCGCACTCTCCTTTAGTTCCCCCTTCCATGCACTTCTCCCCCTTCTCCCTCTACCCTGCACTTGCACGTTCTCAATGTCACTGGGCCTAGTAAGATCATTGTTTTTGTTC
The DNA here is from genome assembly GCF_040938575.1 of Ambystoma mexicanum. Classification (NCBI taxonomy): domain Eukaryota; kingdom Metazoa; phylum Chordata; class Amphibia; order Caudata; family Ambystomatidae; genus Ambystoma; species Ambystoma mexicanum. Next base: position 1,056,687,237 of record NC_090921.1, on the reverse strand, counting down.
TCCCCTGTTCCCTTTCCCTGCCTGGTCGCGCTCTGAAACACTTGTTCATGAGCGCGATAGAAATAAAATATCAATCAAATACAAGCCAAATTAGTGCATGCTGAATGTTTAAGTGAATGGAACTTTAAAATGCACGCAACATTATTACATGTTGAATTCTGAATTTAATGGAACTTCAGTCTTAAGGAAGATTGAATTAACAGACCTTTACAAAGGAGCAAAAAAAGAAATGAAGTGAAAATCAAATTAACTGAAAGCTTCAAAAGCAAGAATACATATTGAAGTTAATCCTATTACATGAAGAACGAAATTATAGTTTATGGACCAAGGAAGTCAAAAAAGTAGCCAGAGGGCCACCTGTTTGTGATAATGAGATGAAAGACCTGGGGAAGTAAACCCTGAGACTGGAGGAGCTACATTGGTGGTCTTGAGCACAGCGCCTCAAGACCTTTTTGTGTCTGTGTGGCCTGAAACTTGGGGAAGGGAGCCCAGAGGATTGTTTAGAATGGTATAAACATGGAACATAAGAAAGGTAACCTGGAGACCTTTTCTGGAACTGGTTTACACTTGGAGAAAGGAGCTGAAAGAAGCTCAGAATGTTATTTATGAACACTTTCTTTGGGGGATCTATGCGATTTTACCTACTAGAAAACAGTGAATGACAGTAAAAGTTAAGAGAAAACAGAAAGAAAATATCAAATGTTTTCTTTTTTTCTATTTGGGGGTCCCCTCCCCCAATTCCCTATGCGTTAAACCCCATCCCCAACCCCCTCCCCACCGGTTTTAGCTCCTTAGCCCAGCCCCTAAATATATTTTTAAACATGTTCAGTATTTTGTTCTCAGTTTTGTATTCTCTAATTGTTTTCACTATTAACACTGGATACCTTTCTTTGGTGACTGGCATCCCTACACATGGTTTAGTTTTAGTTGTTGGAGCAGGCTTAGGTTTTGGACACAGAAGTATTCTTAGGGTGAACTCTTGGACTCACTTACCTTAGTTTCGCTCAGGTAGGGAAATCCCACCTTCGCTTAGGGCAAGTTAGGCTTTCTACCATCCTTACATTTACTTTTAAACAGTTTGTTTTGAACTTTGAATCTGTTTTCTGTGTCTTGCTTCATGATGCCTTCACCGTGAACAGTCAATCGGGTTATTGTTACGAGTACCACACCAAATGACAGTTTTTCCACTTACTGGAATAACAGTGCCTGGTATTTGGTTTCCGTGCCTCTCCAAGACAATACACCTTTGAGGCAGTTGGAGATGCCAGAACTCTGACTTCAGGAGCCATGCTGCCAAGTTGAGCGGTTCAGGGCAAGACGGCAGTGTCGTCCCCTGATCTTGACACAGCATGTTGTAGGAGCAAGGCAGCTTTACCGGTGGGCAAAACGACATTCATGAGATACGAGAACCATGGCTGATGAGCCCGCATTGGTGCCATCAAGATTAGTGTAACTTGTTTCTGGTGCATCTAAAATAATTATCCTGTTGAGGAGAGAAGTTGGGGGAAAGCTTAAGCAAATATACCTTACCATTTGATTCAGATACCGTTCCCCTTGGAAATTATTTGGGGATACCTGGAGGAGTAGTCTGGGCATTGTGCGTTCTCCAGTGCTGTAAAGGGATCGATGTCTGGATGTCCCCATTCTGCAAAGACGTTGTGCAAAATGTGTTCATACAAGCGCCACTCGGTAGCTGAACGTCTCTGCAAGAATATTGTATTCCCCTGAAACGTGCTGCGACAGGAACATGTGTTTTGAGTGCCCATTTCCAAATGCTTTGTGGCAGTTTGGACAGCCATGGAGAGCGAGTAGCTATGGCCGTGGTGTTGTCTGTAACGATTAGAACAGTCTTCCCTTGCAGTAGTGTCTGAAAGGCTTTCAAGGCTTGACTGCTACTAGTAGCTCTAACAGGTTGATGTGTTTGTTCGCTACTGATTGTGACCACATGCCGTGCGCAATCTGATGTAAAAGGTGAGCTCCTGACCGGGATATGTCTGTAGTAAGAGTGACCTCTACTGGAGGGGTGGTGAATGATTTCCCTTCAGAAGGTTGTCCTTTGTTCACCACTGGAGTAACAGAACGAGGGCTTTCGAGAAAACCTCGAGATCTTCCCACTGACCGCTTGCCTGACACCATTGGCTCGAGAGCCACTCTTGCATAGAATGCATGCACAGACAGGCACGTGGAATCAGGGAACTGCAGGATGCCATCATTCCTAATAGCTGCATGGATTTCCGTACAGTTATCGGACGACCTACTACATACTGAGTGATCTGGAACATGTTTTGGAACCTCTGTTCGAATTAGGGTCTCCAGAAATTGTTTCACTTGGCTGGGGAAAGAATTGATTTCTTCTTGTTGATGGAGAACCGTAGTTGAAAATGTAGGTCTATACTCTGTCTTTTGGGTATTCTCCAGACATGCTTGATGTGTGTCTCCAGTTATGAGCCAGTCATCTAGATAAGGGTGCATCAAAACAGACTGTCTGCGCCGGTGAGCTGCCGCCACTGGCAGAACCTTGGTAAAAACCCTCGGGGCGGGGACAATGCTGAAGGTGAGTACTTTGAATTGTTAGTGAGTTCTCTTTCTTGAACCTTAGGTACTTGCTATGTGTTGGCAATATTGAAATATAAAGTATGCATCTTTCATATCCAAGATGGCCATGTAATCCCTGTGCTACAGCATTGGAATTACCGCCTGCAAAGTTGTCATCCTGAACCTCTGAGGCTTGACATACTGGTTTGCACAGCGCATGTCTAATACAGGGCTCATGGTCAGATCCTTTTTGGGTACAAGGAAGTATATTGAATAGATACCCTTGTTAACCTGATGATCTAGGACGAGTTCCATCGCTCCCTTTTGCAGCAGGGACTCCACTTCTGCCTGAAGGATGAGGCGATGGTCTGGAGACAGTCGTCGGTTCTTTGGCGGGTGATCTCGAGAGGCAGGGCAGACCATGGGGGCTGAAGCCTAGGAGACTTGCAGGGCCTAGAGCCCTCGTCTAAGGAAGGAGATGTTTTGTGAAGAATCTCATCAAATTTAGCTGAAAAAAAAAAACAAATTCAGAGACTGTCCAAACACTCCTCAGACCTGTCCCTAGTCCAGGAGATGGTAGTTCGAGTTTCTGAAAGTGAAACGCCAACTGCTCACGAGTAGGGCCTTTGGGCCCCTGTAAGGACTTTGATAAGGAACAAGTTACGTACCTGTAACTGTTGTTCTCCAGCATGGGTCTGGCATGGATTCACATGCTCATGAATATTCCCCGTCGTCAGGCTGGGAATCCTCGGTAAAGAAAAACCCAGTATCAGTTTCGTTTCTGATCTGTCTTTCGTAGTAGTAACCAATCACTGATCTCTGCGTCATACTGACCACAGCCAATGACTGCCCTCTACCTAAGCCCCGCCTCTGGCAGCCATCTTCAGATTTGGTAGCACGTGAAGTGGCAGTATGACCAAGTGAAGAGCCGCAGAGGGGTAGGCGGGAGGGTTCGCATGTGAATCCATGCCAGACCCATGCTGGAGAACAACAGTTACAGGTAAGTAACTTGTTCCTTCTCCAGCATGGGGTCTGGCATGGATTCACATGCTCATGAATAAAGAATACATAGCAGTACACACATGCACAACCACGGGAGGTGGCAAAGGCTCAACATTAAGCATTACATCAAACTCAACATTAAGCAATTCTTACCTCCTCACCAGGCTCACCTTAGGCGAACAGATTGTGCAGCACTGCTTGGCCGACCCTGGACAACTCCCTGGAATCCCGATCGACGCAGTAGAATTTCGTGAAGGTGTGAGTCGACCTCCACGTAGCAGCCCTGCAGATGTCCAGCAAGGGCACACCAGATAGGAACGCCGTGGTAGCTGCGATCGCTCTGGTGGAATGGGCTCTCGGACGGCCAGGCAGCGGTCGGTTTGCCAACCGATGACAGTACATGATACAGCCGGAGAGCCATCTGGAAATGGAAGCCTTCGAGAGAGCCTTCCCCTGATTGACAGGTCCAAAGTTCAAAGAGTTGTGACGTCTTCCAAAAACACTTCGTGCGGTCCACGTAGAACTTCAGCGCTCTAGCCACATCCAGCGAGTGCAAAGTCCTTTCAGCCGGCGACGAAGGCGACGGGAAGAAAACAGGCAACACCAAGGGTTCGTTGAGGTGGAAGTCCGACGGCACCTTGGGCATTAAGGAGGGGTGCGTCCTGAGCACTACCCTCGTGTCGTGAAAAGTCAAGTACGGGGCCTTGCAGGAAAGGGGCCTGGATCTCTCCCACCCGTCGTGCGGAGGTGATGGCCACAAGAAACGCTGTTTTCCACGACAAGAACTTCAACGGAGCCGAGTGCAGAGGCTCGAACGGAGGTCCCATGAGCTTGGTCAGCACCACGTTGAGCTCCCACACCGGGGCCGGAGCCTTCACCGGCGGGAACGATCTGAACAGTCCCTTCATGAACTCTTTCACCAGACAATGAGACCACAAAGACGTCCGCCCCGTGGTTCTGGTGTACCGGGAGATCGCAGCAAGATGGACGCGTGCGCCAGTCCAGCCTTGGCCAGCGTCAGTAAGTACAGCAGTACTTGGGTAGCCGTAATCCGTAGAGGGTTAATCTTCTGTGCGTGGCACCAGACAGAGAACCTCTTCCATTTGTGTCCGTAGCATTTAAGAGTTGAGGACGCCCTGGCCTTTGCAAGAACCTCTCTGCAGTCGGCCGGTATGTCGTATCCTCCAAACTCTAACGCTGCAGGAGCCAGGCCTGCAAGTTCAGCGACTTTGGATCGTGATGGAGGATGGCGCCTCCGTCCCTGGAGAGAAGATCCGCGTCCACTGGCAGCTTGATTGACGGGGACGCTGACAAGTCCAGAAGGTCCGGGAAACATATTTGCCTCGGCCACGCAGGTGCGACGAGGATCACCCTGCACCGTGACCTCTTGAGCTGGTTGATGAGCCGGATCAGCAATGGCAATGGAGGGAACGCGTATAGAAACAGGCCCTCCCAGGGGAACGAGTAAGCATCGCCCATGCTCCTTGGCTGGGGAAACCTGCTGGCGAACCTCCGGCACTTGGAGTTCGTCGCCGTCGCGAACAGATCGATCTGGGGTGTGCCCCACCGTCGGAAGAGGCGGGCCACTAGATCCTGTCGTAGTTCCCACTCGTGGCACGAGCGCAGCTCCCTGCTGAGTGAGTCGGCGATGGTGTTTTTTATCCCTGCCAGATGAAACGGCACCAGAAACATCCCTTGGGCGACGGCCCAAAACCACAGATCCTGCGCCTCCCTGGACAGGGCTGGGGACCTGGTTCCGCCCTGTTTCCTGATGTAGAACATGGTGGTGGTGTTGTCGGTGAAGATCCTCACCACCTTGCCCTTGAGGGACGGAAGGAAGGCCCCGAGGGCCCAAAACACTGCACAGAGCTCCAGGACGTTGATATGGAGGGACTTCTCCGTCAGGAGCCAAAGGCCTCTCGCGTGCAGATTTTCGGTGTGCGCTCCCCACCCTTCCAGAGAGGCATCCGTGGTCACTGTCTCCTGGTGGCCGGGGGTCTGGAAGTCCATGCCCGCCGTCAGATGCGCACGGGTGCCCCACCACCGGATAGCTCGTCGGAAACTCTCGTCGAGTGTGATCCTCTCCTCGAAACTGCTGCCCGTCGTCTGGATCCAGCGCGCGTCCAGGAACTCCTGCAACGGGCGCATCCGGAGCCTGCACAGGGGGATGAGGTAAATGCAAGAAGACATCATTCCGAGGAGGGACTTGATGGACCTCACTCTGGCCGCTCCCAGAAACAGTGCGACTTGCGCGGGCACCAGGTGGGACTTGGCGTAGTTTATGGAGAATCCCAGGTCCGTGAGAAGTTGGACGGTCCTTGCAGTGTGCTCCACGGCGAGCTCCTTCGTCTTCGCTCGGATGAGCCAGTCGTCCAGGTAGGGGTAGACGTGGATCCCCTCTCGGCTCAGCTGCGCCGCCACCGGTGCGAGGCACTTGGTGAACACCCTGGGTGCCGACCTCAGTCCGAAGGGAAGGGCTCTGAACCGATAGCGACGCCCTTGGACCACGAACCTGAGAAACCTTCGGTGTCCCTTTAGGATGGGAATATGGAAGTAGGCATCCTCCAAATCCAACGACGACAGGAAATCGCCCTCCTCCAGCTGACCCAGGACGTGTTGGAGGGTGACCATCCGGAACTTCTGTGCCTTGATGAATTTGTTCAGTCGTCGTAGGTCCAGGATGGGACGCCATCCTCCCATCTTCTTCTTCACGAGGAAGTATCTTGAGTAAACTCCGGAGCCCCGAAGCCTCTTTGGGACGAGCTCGATGGCGCCCTTCCCGAGCATCGCCTTTACCTCCAAGAGAAGTTGAGGGACATGATGTTCTTTCCTGGCCACAGGGGGGACGCGCGGGCACCTCTTTAGAAACTCGAGCGCGTGACCCTGGGCTAGGGCGTCCAGCACCCAACGGTCGGTGGAGATGGACTCCCACACGCTGACGAAGCTCGCCAGCCGGCCTCCCACCGGGGTGCTTCGGTGGGGGCCCGACCCCACGGCCGGTTCAGTCCTGCTTCGACGAAGCTTTGCCGCCTTGGCGACGACGGCGGGGTCCGCCTGACTTGCCTCGTCCCCTGTAAGCTTCCTGCGACGATGAACGGGCCGCTTGACGGTAGGTGGAAAATCCGCCGCCGGAACCTTTGGAGGTACCCCGTTTGCCTCCGCTGCTCCGAAAGGGCGGCCGCCGTTGCTGGAGAACCCCAAGAGCCCGGGCCGTCTCCGTGTCTGCCTTGATGGCTTGAAGGGAATCGTCCACTGTTTTCCCAAACAGGTTGTTTCCGTCGAACGGCATGTCCAAGACTCTGGTCTGCACGTCCTGACGGAAGTCAGTAGCCTTGAGCCATCCACGCCGCCTAAGGCACACGCCGTTGCCCAACTGGCGAAATCCAGTGTCAGCGATGTCCGTCGCAATCGTAATGGCGTGGTCCGACGCCACCTCTCCTTCCTGCAAGATCTCTAGGGCATCCGCCCTCTTGTCGTCCGGTAGGAAGTCCAGCAGGGGGGCCAGTTTGTACCACAACTCCCTGTCGTAGCGGGCTACGATAGCCAAGGCGTTGGCCGCCTTAATCGTCTTCGCTGCAGACGAGATGACCCTGCGTCCCATCGTATCCAATTTCTTTCCCTCGCCGTCCGGCGGGGAGGTCGACGTAGAGGCCGCCCCCCCCCCCGCTTTCTTCCTGGCCGCCACGGAGACGACCGAGTCCGGGGTCGGCTGCGCCCGAAGGCACAAGGGGGCCGCGTCCGGGACCCGGTACTTCTTCTCGTACCGATCCCTTCTAGCCGGCGTTGTGGATGGGTTCTTGAGGAGGACGAGGCCCTCATCCCAAATATCGTCCAGTAGAGGTACGGAGAGGACCGTCTTCCTCTTGGCCTCGCGCCGTTGATAAAGGAAACCTTCCTTTTTCTTCTCTTCCGGGCAGAGCTGGAAAAGCTCGGATGCCCTGGCGATCATGGAGTGAAACGATCCAATCTCGTCAGGCGGGGAAGCCCGGGTGGGAGGCGACGACGGGAGATCCTCGTCGTAAACCTAGTCGTCCGTACCCGTCGCGGCCGTGTCAGTCCCCGTATCATCCCCACGAGTCATGGACGGGGAGGAGGGCTGAACAGGGCGCGATGGCTGAAAAGGAGGTGGAGGATGAATCCTTCTTCTCTTAGGGGGAGGGCTCCCAGAAGGGCCTGGCTCCGGGTCCCCCTTCGGGAGCGGTTCCTCCGCTGGTGGTAACGGCAGTCTCGTCCTTATCTCCGAGCATAAGGACTGTATAGCCAACAAAATGGCCGCCGAGTTGTCTTGCGGCACTGGTTGAGGGGATTCCGACGGGCGGTCAGGGGCCCCGTAGGCACCCTCGACGTTATAGTCGTCTCCCACGTCGGGGTCCCTCCCGACGGGCTGGTCTTCTTCCACGCCAACGCCGTGGCTTAAGACTTCGATCAGCTCTTCCTCAGAGGTTGAGGCTGAATCCACGACGACACCCTGCCCCCCTTTTTCCTCTCCGTCGGAGGTTTCACGGGGGTCCTGTCGATGGGCATAAAAAAAGAGGACTCCCTCCGCGGTGGCAGGGAGACTCTGAGCCCCGAGGTCGCCACCACTGGTGTAGCCTCCACAGGCTGAGCCAGGGCAAACGCAACTGTCTCGATAGAGGCCTTGGCCGGATGGATTAAGGCTTTCACCACCTTAGGTGCGCTCACCGCCTTCTCCTTGGGGGGAGGGTCACTGCCTCGCTCTCCCTCCGATGGGGCCTTCGAGCTCGACCGGGGCCTCTCCAGGAGCTTCACCGGGTGCTCGGCCTTCCTCTTACCCGAACCAGAGCGTTGGCTCGTGGTTGATGGTGCCGGGAAGGATGCGCCCTGCCTGGCGCCCGTAGAGCCCGACCGTTCGGCGCTCCCGGTGCCAGCGGACTCGCGGTGCTTGGCCTTGTGTTGGACCCCCGTCGCCGGGGCGTCCTCAAAGGTCTTAGACCGCTCGGATTTCTTCTTCTTCTCGCCTGACGGGCTCTTCCCTTCCAGCCAGTTGGCGAGACGTTGATGGCGGTCCTTCATGGTCCGCTCCGACATATTGCCGCAAAACGCACAATCCTTCTCCACGTGCGTCTTGTCCTCATGTAGGCAGTACAGACAAAAGGAGTGTTCGTCCTCCTTAAAGACATTCTGAAGCTGGCATCTAGGGCAGACCCTAAACAGCATTCCGGGCGTCGAGCTTCCCTTCTCCTGGGCATTGTCCGAGATGGGCCTGAGAAACTTCTGGAGTCCTCCAAAAGCGTGGCTCGACGAAATCTTCACCCTTGAGGGGCGTAGACGAATCCGACACGGGTCCCCGTTGATCAGATGAAGAAACGGTGGAGCTTGAGGCTCTTTTGACTGAAAAATCGAAGTTTTTGAGAAAAAAAAACGTGAAAAAATAGCACTAACGCTCGAGAGCAATAGCACGAGGATCCCAACAATTGAACGTGCGGTAAAAATCTGAAGATGGCTGCCAGAGGCGGGGCTTAGGTAGAGGGCAGTCATTGGCTGTGGTCAGTATGACGGAGAGATCAGTGATTGGTTACTACTACGAAAGACAGATCGGAAACGAAACTGATACTGGTTTTTTCTTTACCGAGGATTCCCAGCCTGACGACGGGGCATATTCAAGAGCATGTGAATCCATGCCAGACCCCATGCTGGAGAATGGCGAGGAGGCCTGGCAATAGCCTGGAGGTAAATAAAAGGGTGTCTGGGGACCAGAAGCATGGGAAAGGGCCTTAGTGGGCTTCTCCCTTAAGTCGGAATTTTGTAAACAGGCGCCAAAACTTTAGGGGAGGCACCCTGGAAAGCAGAAGACTTGGTACAATGCACCACACGCGGCAGAGGCGCAGCGGGCCGAGAACCACCAGGCCCCGCCCAACACTTCAACGAGCCTGCGGGTGCCGGAGGCCTCTTTGATGGTATCGAAGGAGGTAGAGGGGTTGTGTTTAGCCTTTGACGGTGCGAGAATGTGTGCCCTCTGCCCTCTGTCGCCAGTGGGTAGTCTCCCTGTAGCAGTACGTTCGGCATGCCTGGTAGAGCTGGAGACAGGCACATGGGAGTCAGCCAACTCCACAATGTCTTTGGCATCCAAACAGGAGGCATGGCAGCTGTAGGAATCCTCGTCTGAGACTACCGCACTGGCTGGTGAATAGGACTCAGCCCACATGGCGTAAGCCACCCATCACTTTGTGCGCTTGTCTTTAAGCGTCTTAGGCTTAAAGAGTCAAAAGGGCCTTGCAACGCTGCTTGTCGTGGTCATGGAGTAGGCAGATATTACACTGATTTTAAGTGTCCTTCCACAGAAACTTCCTATTACAGGAAGGGCAACATTTTAATGGAATCCTCCCCATTGTGAAGTGGAAAAAGAGCAGCCAGACAAGGGAAAGAAAGCGTGGAAAGGAAGAAAAGGCATTCTCTAACGAAATGTCAAGAATAAGGATCCGCCACTCTCCGTACTGTAAAGGCCGAAGTGGCAAACAGGAAACAGCAGTCAATGAAATCGTAAGGATGTGTCGAAGATGAAGAAAACCGCAATAAATCTCGTCAACACGAGCTTTGCATGAAAGTTACCGGCCAGTATGGCAGAAAAAAAACGATCTGGGGACGGGGGGCCTCGACGAGTGAGAGATCCTGGGAACACTACATCACAACAGTGATAGTTTTACAGGCACGCCCATGTCGACACCCCTTTCCGATCTTCGAACAAAGATGCAATACTCTGCGATTGTGATTTTAAGCAGATTTACAAACAACAGAAAGGAGAGCTTCATTGCAGACATTCATGCAAGCAATAGAAAGTTTCAAGTATACCGAATGATACTAGATAACCTAGACACTCCTGATAAGATCAGGAAAGTACATTGGAAGAATGACCATTCCGGTTCCATGTGATAATGTCGCCTGGAAAAAGTTGCCATGCAGGAGACTTTTTCCTGACCCCTACAATACTTTCCCCAAATATTCTAGGAGGGGTATACTTATTATAAACTGCGAACCTAGAATATTTGGGGAAAGTGTTTGATTTTACTGACGGTGCATATTTTGGGAAATGTCACCCTCGGCAGCAATTTCCCAGGCGACTATCACTGGATACCACCATTCCTTGGCTCCAATCTGAACAGATTGGAAATGTAATGGATTTCAACAGCTTCTTGTTCAAGATTCTCCAAAAATTTGCACTTCCTTTGACAGGAAGAGGCATTTCGAAAGCAGTACAGCTTCTCGCAGGACCATTACCAACAATCTATACCAGATGCTGCTTCAACACTTTCAAAAAGGTCTAAAGTTCAGCAAATCGGTGGTTCAGGCAAGCTCAGAGGCGGTGGAAGGGATTCCTCTTTGTTAATCTTTATAATCTCATGTTTCTAGGGTCATTAGAAAAAAAAGCTCAAACTCACAAGAAACACCACATTTAGTAGACAAGCTCAAAGAAGCACTGTGTGTTCAGAGTCTACAAAGGTTCACTATCTCCAACGCCAAAACAAGCCACAGAGTAGGCTATTCTGGCTCGGTGATCAGATACCACCAGCTTGTCTGACTTTGATGCTTTATTAACTTTACACTGCATCCAGCTATTAAGTATGCTGATACAAGAGGCTGTGTCCCCTAGGTTCAGCAAAATGATTGAGGCTACTTTTTGGGTCTTCTACTCCGACATCACTTTCCATATCAGCGACCTCTTTTTATACGGATGTCCAAGGTAGAAGGCTGTGGTAGATTGTTACATTGTCTATGGAAGCTGGACTTTCTACTTTCCTCTAGCACAAAGGAGTAGATTGGCAGACTCGCTACCAGGATACTTCTTTTAACGTTACAGGGTGTGGCGACGTCCCCTGCCTGTCACTGTTGGGTGTTAGATGTGTTGGCCACAGGGGAGTTTGCCACCATTCAGACAATGATATTGTGCCTGAAGCGGGGCTATGCAGGGGATCCTCTGGGCCACCAGAATAGGACCCAGTGTTGTAGCAGAGGCCTGTCCAAGAATGTTCCCAGGTTGTGTTGGTCCCTTTAAGAGATGCCCCAAGAAAAACACATTGCATCCCTAAAGTTTGCAGTGTTAACACTACCTTCTTGTCAGTAGGCGGGATACAGGAGTAATATGGAACATGCTAGTAGACTCAGTATGTGGTTTGGTAGCACATGGCAGGAACAGCGAATCAGAACACGGATTATGGACGTCCATCCAGCGGCGCACGCACTGTACATGTATGTTCTAAAATAGCTCAAGGGCTCAGGGCGCATCCAAGTACGGTCCCAGGCATTGAGGTGATTGTCAGGATTCGACCATGGAAACTCTGGCATGCTTGGAAACGCACTGCAGTTTAGAGTTCCCATCCAAGCGGTCTAGTCCTCACCTAAGATGGCCACCGTGGGTATATTACCAAACCTCGCCCACCAACCAGTGCGTTGTATCTGCTCATTGATACTAGGCGCTCGCAGCTTTCCTCGCGCTAGCTGTCCTCTTTTGCCCTTCCAGAGAGTTCATCACAGCCCTATACAGCTCTTTCCAGCCCAACTCCTCGCCGGGCTTGTTTCAGAGGTTTTTGGCTTCCTTTTCTTTTCAGCGACGCTCGCTACGTTCCTCCTCTCTTTGTTTCTGTTTCCTTACCAGCAGCTTCGCCGTTTCCCGCTTTCGGTTCCGTTTCTCCGGTCCCGTTTTCTCCTACGGCTCTTCGTGTTCAAACTGGTTTCATTCGTGGGATCTATCCATTTCTGGTAAGTGGGTTCCTTATCTGTTCTTCCTAGTGCTGTACTGCTTACCTTTACTTCCGCAGTACTCTATACCGTCTCTCCTTCAGTCTAAGCGTGCTCCTCCTTTCTTACCGCGGCTGACATTGGCCGCCAAACCCTAGTGTTCAGACATCGCTCTTGGATTCAGGCTGCAGTAAATACTTACCAGATCCTTCGCAAACTTCCAGACCTGCACTCCGGAGCTCTTCTCCAATCCAAGCCTAGACCCGGGCATACTCTTTTCCCATTGTGTACTATCCTCGTCAAACCAGATCTACCACAAAAAAAACACTGCATCAGGGGGTTTTTTTGGCGCCATCCGGCTTTTTCCCTGAACTTTGGCTCCCCGGAATTCCCCTCAGACAGGTACCAATCCCTGTCAAGGTGGCCTCTGAGGGAGCCAGACCTTATCTACACGATAGGAAATCGAAGGACAAGACACCAAGGGAAGATTCCAGAAAAAGTCATCATCCTTTTCGAAGGACAACAAATCAGATGATTCAGGTGACGAGCAGGGGAAGGGCAGGGCAAGATCTGACAATTATCCTGTGTATTAAAGCAAGAGATCCAAATAGACTAATCACAAATTAAGATTCTCTGCAGGTGCACACGCTCAGTACAACCCATAAATAGGGGGCAGGGGTCCACAAGTCACAATCCACTGCGGCTTCAGTGTGGGGAGTTGGTGAGTGAGGTATGTAGAATAGGTTGGATGCTGTGTAGGATATAAGGAAGGTAGAGTAAGCATTTGAGAGAACGAAGGTGTGTCCAAAGCAAGATTAAGATGGTGAAAAGAACAAAAGGAAGGTCGGCTGAAACAGCTAGGTGCGATTGGGGCATGGCCGAGTGAATGCGCCTGGAAAAAGATTACCAGAATACTGTATTAGAGGAAGACAAGATTAATGGGAGGGAGGGTGAGAGAACTACCAAAGAAGGGGAGGAGAAAAGATTGAGAATGGGGTTAACAAGGGTTGGTACAAGTTGCTTAAAAGGTGGTGCAGGGAACACCAGAGACCAGGAGATTTACAAAGATATCACTGAGTAGGCGGGTTGAAAAAGTACACAATTAAAGGGAAACAGTTGTGGGAGGTGGAGAACACAACAGCCCTATGGATTGAAAATAGAAGCAAGGATGTAGAAGATGAGAGACTAACAAAAGGACTACCGCTGTACAGGTGTATAGGGAGGAGTAGTGGCTAAGGCTCTCCACTAGAGGCTCTCCCATCTGTGCCAAAAAAGGAGCCCACATTCAGGATCGAGTGTCCAATGCATCCAACAACAGCTGAACTCGTCAAAATCTGCAGGGTACGTGCCAACCCATCCACAGCATCCTCTACCCCTACTCCTTCCCAGGCCCTCTGCAATACACTCGCCTCTCACTTCATTTCCAAAACCCAGGACATACTTAACTGCCTTGTGGCGCACTCTTCCAACCCAACCCCCACCTCTGCCCCCTACCATTTACCCTCATCCTTCCGCTCCTTCAGTCCTGTCTCCTCTGAAGAAGTCACCAGTGCCGTCAACTCCATGAAGGTTTTGTCAAAACAGGATGCTCCTTGCTCTTCTAGAACCATCAAGGAAAATATCGCCTCTCTCGCCCCGGCTCGGACTGATATCTACAACCATTCCTTTGCTACTGGTTCTTTTGCATCTTCTCTCAAACAATCCCTTGTGCGCCCCCTCTTAAAAAACCATCTGCAGACCCTTCCTGCCCAACCAACTACCGCCCCATTTCCATCACCCACTTCTTGGGAAAACTGCTTGAGAACCTGCCTCACCGCCGCAACTCTTCTCCCATACCGAACTTGTTGCCAATCTACATGACCACCAGTCTGGATTCCTAGCATCCAGAGGCACAGAACTGCTCTTCTGAACACCTGTGAAGAACTGCTTGCATCTCTTGAATCGAATTCCCCTGCTGTCCTTATCCTCCTATATCTCTTCTGCATTTGACACAGTGAATCATTCCATCCTCATAAGGCTCCATGACACCCTTGGCATCTCGATACAGCCACTGAACTGGCTTACCTCCTTCCTAACTGACCGTTCCTCCAAAACCATTCTTGGCCCTTTCTCCTCCCCTTCCTCCTCCACTACCTGTGGCGTCCCCCAGTGCTCCATTCTTTCGCCCTGGCTCTTTAACATTTACCTTTCCCTACTGGCAAGACTCATTTCATTCTTCTGCCACAACTTCCAGTGCTACGCTGACGACACACAACCTTTCATCAAACTTCCCACTGACGCCCTTGCATGCTCCTTCATCCCGACTGCCTCTCTGCCAGCAAAACAGATTAGGTGCACTGCCAATAACCTGCCTCAATGCCAGCAAAACAGATTCACCCTATTGGGTCCCCTGCACCATACATCTTCCCTACACTCTGGTCTTTTTCCATGCCCTCCCCTGCCCCCTCCATTGTAGCTAGGAATCTTTGAGTCATCTTCCACTCCTACCTTTCCGTCATCCCTCATATTCAGGACATTTTCAAGAGTCCCACTTTCAGCTCCTCCTTCTCAAAGGGACTCTACCCTTCCTCACTTTCCCCCAGAGAATCATTTTTAAACCGTGTTCTGGTTCTCTCCAGGCTAGACTACTGCAATAGCCTCCTCAATCTTCCTTCCTCCACTCTGCGACCCCTCCAGCTTACCCATAATAGGGCAGCAAAAATTCTCCTTGGCCTCAAGCCCCGGTACCGCATCTCTCCTGACCTACAAAGCATTCACTGGCTCCCGGTCTCAGCAAGGATTACATTCAAATCCCTCCATCGTATACAAGGCTATCTGCGGCAGGGGACCACACCTCTGACCTACTCTCCTAGGCTCCTGCGTTCCTCCGGCACCAACTCCCTGCATTTTAAGCACTTTGCCAAACACAGAGCTGGTGGGCGATTACTTTCTCGGCTGGCTCCCTCCTGTGGAACATTCTCCCTCTCCCTCTGCGTATTGAGCAAGATCGCCTTAAGTTCCGAAAAAGCCTCAAGACCTTTAACTTGACCGCCTTCTCCTACCTTCCCTGCTAATACCACAACAGTGTGACTGATGTGCAGGGTCCTTATGTGCGTTCAGGGCCTTGACCCCTCCCACATCTCATCTCGGACGCTGTCTTCCTTCTACTGCACTTACTTGCTCACCCACTCATTGATGGTTGCACTTACGTTCTCCTACTCTCAGCACTTACCCTGAGCACTTCTCCATGAACATCAAAGCACCTTATCCCTCACCCCTCTGCACTTGCACATTCTGAACACTCACAAGGCATAGTAGGTTCGCCTCCCCTTCCAGCAATTCTCAATATTTGTTTGTAATATTAATGAAATTATTTATTCTTGCTGTGATTCATGGTCTACCTCTCCTGTCCCCACACTGTTTGCCCTGTGGGCGCTTTGACACAGTTTTTTCCAATTGTACAAGCGCCTAATAAGTAACCAATAAATAAAATAAACCGCCTACTCAGGCTATATCTTCAGGGGGGGTGCAATGTGTTAACAGTAGCAACTCGCACAGCAACAGTACAGAGACTAAAATAATGTCCAATCAAGGTTCTATAAAAAAATGTATATACTTAAATGAGACAATCAAAAATGCAATCAACTAAATTTAAAAAAAACTAACAAAAACCCACCCACACGGAAAGATCACATTAAATGCATGATTGGTATTGAATAGCACTTGGGGTACTTGAGATGGGGAGATCAGACCAGCAATTGCAGCAAGGCAGGGTTCAAGAAAATGTCAAAAGGCAAAAAAGTGGGGCTTAAAAGTCTATGGTCACAAAGCTGGAGCAGGGAAAGGACCGCTTCACAGTACTGTGAGGAGTCGGGAATGAAACTCTGGCACAAGGTAAACATGGTTTTGCCTAAAGACTTATTGATGAATAAAAAGAGGTTGGGGAAATGCCTTGCTGTCCGTGCACTAGAGGGGTTTCCCTACCTAAACTAAACAAATATAAGTAACTCACCGTAGTGACCAAAGTACTCCTAGTCCATAGTCCCCTTTCCTCCATACAGCGTCTGCGTCCCTCACTAGGGACGAGAACAGAACCTTTTTCACCAGAAAACATTTTTCCCCCCTTCAAATTTAGTTGCGCACAGGGGCACGGCCTCAGAGCATGGGCTCCCTTGACTCCACCCACCAGCGCCACACCTCAGTTCCCTTTGACACGCCAGCTATATTGCGTTTGCCTAATAACAGTCTTTTTTTAGAGTGGAAGGGTGGTGGGACGTATGGAGGAGTACATTAGTCACTACAGTGAGTAACACCTACGTCCCGTCTGTTCTCCATACTTTATGGGCGATGTTACCGAAGCCCTACGGAGGAGAGTCAATGGAACTCTAAGGAAAACGCAGTTTTTTAGGGCTGCTTGGCCAAATGCTGCGTCTGATCTGGCACTGGATTGTAAGCAACAGTGCTTGCAGAAGGCCGATGGGGAAGCCCAAGTGGCCACTTTTGTTTGTTATGACATGTGTCTTTGGAATGCCACTGCAGTAGCCTTGGCCCCAACCGCATGAGCGTGGATGTTTTCTGGCAACTTCATGCGCTGCCCCTCGTAGGCTTCCTTGATAGCCAAAACCATCCACCTTGCTATTGAGGGTTTGAAAGCCCGGCTTGCTGGTGTTGACCCACTAAAAGTGAACAAGGCATCCAATTTGCAGAAGCCCATAGTCCTGTCCAGGTAGCATCCGAGCGCTCTCCCTGACGTCGAGACAATGAAAAACCTTTTCTGCTTCATCCTTCGGTTTTGGGAAGAGAAGGTAGGAAGGGCTATTTCTTCATTCAAGTGAAACAAAGACAACGGTGGGGAGGCTTGAGGGGCGTACCGTAGCACCACCTTGTCCCGCTGGAACGTGGTATATGACCGATGCCATCAGGGTCTGAATTTCACTGATCTTGCAGGCCAAGATAAGGCCCACTAAGAGCGCAGTCTTAATAGTGAGCAATCCGAGGTCTACCAAGGCCATCAGCTCAAACTGTCATTGGGCCAGGGCGCCCAGGACCACATTGCGACCCCAGACCGTGTGTGGAGACTTTACAGGAGGGTACAACCTGGTTAGCCCTGCGAGATGCCTTTTGACCACCAGGTTGGCGGTGGAGAAAATGTCATTACTGGAGGTTATTTTATGCCCCTATGGCTCCCTGGTACGTACGGCACGTGTTCAGGACCCTCTCTGGCTGGCCTCTTGGCCCTCTTCCTGTTCCCACCTGTGAGGCTAAAAACCTCCGTCATCTTCAACTCCACACTTTCCTTCTCTCCTCACTTCTCCGACGTCTCTAAAAAGTCACACTACCAGCTTCTCCTCCTCAGATGTATTCTTCCTCTCCTCTCCTCTCCTCTCCTCTCCTCTCCTCTCCTCTCCTCTCCTCTCCTCTCCTCTCCTTCCCCCAGAAGTTCACTGTCTCCAGAGCTCTGGTTCTCTCTAGGCTGGGCTACTGCAACAGCCACTTTCTAAATCTGCCTGCCTCTAGTCTCCACCCTCTGCAACTCATCCAAAACAGGACTGCAAGACTTGTTCTTGGCCTCAAGCCCAGGGATCATATCTCTCCAGGACTGAAATCTCTGCACTGGCTCCCAGTGGCGGCGAGGATTGCATTCAAAACCCTCTGCATTGTCCACAAGGTCTCCTGGGGCTTGGGACCTCAGTACCTTCAACCCTCTTCCTAAAAATCTTCCTTCTCGAGCTCTTCGCACATCCACCTCCAACTTCCTCAGGGTCAGTTGCTTCTCCAAGCAGCAAGTTGGTGGTAGATCTTTCCTTTGCTGGGGCCTCCCTCTGGAACAGCCTCCCTAAAACTTGAGGAGAACCATCTCCGGAAGCACCTTAAGACCTTCCCTCTGCTTTCTCTCCTCCTCTCCCCTGCTGATATCCAGACTGAATCTGAAACAGCACTGGTTACCTGGCTAACCTCTGATCTCGGGACCAGGTCCCCACCCCACTCCTGGCTACCCTGCACTCTGTTTCTGTATCCCTACAACCCCTACTAGCACTTGACATCTGATGACTGCACTTACCCTTGCACTTGCCACCAGCTGGCTGCACTTCTACTATTGTCTTTATTTTACTGCTATCAAATGTATTGCACTGCCCCCTTCCCTTTCCCCCTGCACTTTTCCCCTCCCCCCCCCCTCCCCTGCCTACAATTGAGCGATTTCAATGTCACCTGGTCTAGTAGGATCGCTGTCCGTTTTACCTCCGTTTCCCCTCCCTTGCCTGGTCGCGCCTTGAAACACTTAGTGTATAGGCATGTTATAAATGCCATATCATATCACGCCACTGTGTGCCAAAGAAGGAGAGCACATGGTCTAGGTTGCACCCTAACAGGTCTATGCCCTTTTCCTAGGCCCAATGACAGAAACAGGTCCATTTGCTTCTGTATTGGCTCCTGGTGGAAGGGTTACGTGCTCAGGAGCCAGGCTGCTGGGGCTAACTTCTCCGGGGAGGGGTGGAGTA
The DNA here is from genome assembly GCF_040938575.1 of Ambystoma mexicanum. Classification (NCBI taxonomy): domain Eukaryota; kingdom Metazoa; phylum Chordata; class Amphibia; order Caudata; family Ambystomatidae; genus Ambystoma; species Ambystoma mexicanum. Next base: position 1,056,668,527 of record NC_090921.1, on the reverse strand, counting down.
CCACCCGCCCCTCCCCCTTTTTGGCAAAATAGTGGATCTGGCCCCAGTGGGAGAGGATCTAGAGGTTGATTCGACAGTTGTAACAGCTTGAGAACCATAATTTGGCAGGCCACTGTGGCGCCATCAAAATGCGACTAAGTCGACGTGCCTCCCTGACTTTGCTGATTACCCTGTATTAACAGTCGGTGGGCATGCGTATGCCCACATGCCGTCCCACTGAAACTGCAGCGTGTCCCCAGTGAAGCGATGCATTGTCCCATTCAGGACGCAAATTGGTGACCCGTGTTGAGCAAGCTTGCGAATAGGTGTACTTGTGGGTGACCCCATTTCTTGTTCAATTGCCACTCGTAATTGTCGATTCCCCCCAACCCGCCTGCTGTGCCTGTCAGCCTATAGGTTGGACTCCCATGGCAGGTGGATGGCCGATAGAGAAATGTTCGCTAAAGCCCACTCCCATATGTCGATGATTGGCCTGCAAAGAGGAGATCTGGTGCCCCCCTGTTTGTTGAGGTCGTACATGCAGATGGAGCTGTCCGTATGGATGCAGGCAGGGCTGTTGATAACCAGAAGGAAAGCTTTCAGAGCCAGCTATATAGCCATAATTTCGAGCCAATTTATGTGCCCGTCCTCGTCCTCTCTCGACCATGCGCCATCCACACTTTGGTTGCTCAAAGTAGCTCCCCAGCCCTCGAGGGAGGAGTCGGTTGTGATGGTGAATGCAGGCTGTAGCTGCCTGAATGGTCTGCCCACCATGAGATTAGCGTCCGTCCTCCACCATAGAAGGTCCTGGTGCAGATGAGCTCGGATGTTGACTAATGCTACCTGGGAAACCGTTTTCTGGCTCTATGAGGCCAAGAGTTGTAGCTGCAACCTCCTCATTTTGAGCCATGTATGAGGCACAGACAGGATGCAAGCTGCCATAATCCCGAACAAGTGCTGGTACCACCATGCCAAAGTCACTGCCCTGCTTAGGAAAATTATAAAATTACTCGCTGTAGTGACTAACGTACTCCTAGTCCATAGTCCCCTTTCCGCCATACTGTATGACAGGCTGGGACGAGTGTGGCTCGAGCCAACTCTTCTTGGCCAGAGCGTAATGTCCTTCTGCATCGGGATACCCGTCTTGGTAGGGGTGGGTCTTAGGGAGAGGACCTCTGCCAAGACACCCTCCTCAGGCTGCTCTACCTCGGGATGAGGAAGAGCCCAGATATTCTGCCAAGCCCGTCATGAAAGGCCTCCGCTGACGACGGCGTGTCAGGGTCCTCCTCCTCGCCTGTATCTGCCTGGGTGTCCGGCTGGTCCGCCGCGGGAGGTGGAGTGCTGGGCGCCGTGGGCTGCGGTGTGGAGAATGAAGCCAGAGGCTGCTTCGGAGATTCGCTCGGAACCGGCTGAACTGAGGGTGGATTGAACGGAGCCAGCAGCCGGGGCTGTGCTGGGGCCTGTGGTGCCAGAGCCATGGGAGGAATGACTATAGGAGCTGGTGGAGTGACCGGAGGAAGTCCCAAACTGGATGACACCAGTCCTACCTTGAAGCTCATTCACCTGCATGCTCTGTTCCAAGGAGAGGCATCGGATGAGTGGCCATGTTTGGCACAGAGGCCATTTTGTCGGGCTACGTGCCAAAGTCATGGTGCATGGCTCTCTGGACACGACCTCGCCCAAGACTCTTGGTGTTGGAACAGGAGGCCTATCCCGCACCACAGGTCTAGGCCTGGAAGGCGTACCGCCCTCAGCATCCGTCACTGGTAGTGCTGCGTGCAGGCGCTCCCTCGGACATGGTGCCGGTACTAGGCCTAAGCCCCTTGGGTATAGACCCGGTAGAAGAAATTTGCGGTCCCTCAGCACTTATACCAGTAGGGTACGGAGAGCCCTCAGCCGCAAGACCAGTAGCCCGGTTAGACTGTGCGTGTGCTGGTAACGGAACCCAAGAGGTTCCTCCCACTTGGGCACTTCCTCGGGAAGGAGTCGCCCTTACGGGGTGCGATGGAAAATAACGGCCCTCGATCTCTGCTGGGCAAACTTCGTCAAGTCCTCTGGAGGCGACGCTTGGTGGAGTTCCCTCCACCTGCCTAGCCTGTTCTTCAGTGCGCGTGGAGTCAGTCACACACAGTACAACCCTCCCAGCCGTGGTCAGGGCCAAGGCAGCGGAGGCAAAGAGCGTGGGGGTCAGACATGGGAAAGAGTCCCTCGCAGGCTGGACACCTGCTGAAACTCGCTGAAGTCGACATGCGCAGGGGAGGAGCGTGACACCGGAGGACCAAGTACCTAGATGACAAAGACAAAAAGATAAGAGAATAATCCAAGGAAGAGAGCGTGGAATTACATGGCAAGGCTAAACCCAGGAGTGCTGGTGAAATCGGCCTGTTCCTGTCAACGCGGAAAAGGGGACTGGGGAGTGGTGCCGGTTGGCAGAGTCGGGGTAGCGTATGTTCCCAGGGCCGCACCGCCATGCGCCTCTAAATTTAAAGGGTAGGAAGGTTTTTCTGGTGAAAAAGGTTACGTTTCCCATCCCTAGGAAGGGACGCCCATATAGTATGGAGGAAAGGGGACGGGACGAAGGAGTACTAAGATCTGTCAGTGTCAGACTATCCTGCATCAAAAGTACTATTCTGACCCTCACATTCGAAATAAATGAAGGAGAAAGAGATAATCTTTGTCCTTCAGTGTTCAAATGAGTAAACTATTGGCCAACTCCAACTTAAGTCTCTCAAGCATATGTTCCTTGCTCCAGAGGAGGTTTCCCTTTCCTTGGATACCACTTCAGTTTCTTACAAATAACCATTTTTGTTTTACCGCTTGTTGGACACCAAAATTATGTACAACTCTTGGTTCTTTGTTTTGTCCAGATACCTGGCGTCTCCTCCCCGGATTTTGCTCCTTAGTCCTTTGGACCAATACAGCCTTTCTGGTTATTCTTATACGCTTTTCCTTGCGTGGTAAGTTTCCTTACCAGGACTTTCCCTATGCACTTGTACCTGGAGGGAAGGGGAGCAGGGGTATGTGTAATGTCAAGCATACTTCCCAACATGCTACAAACCTGAAATTTGGTATGTGGGTAGGTTCCATGGTGTAGACAATGTAAAAAGTAGAAACTATACCCTTTTCAGATTTTAATTTATTTTTAACAGTCTGCAATGCTGACCCCTGCCATGTGCCTATTCTCGCTGTAGTTCGTCCGTAGTTCTACATAAGCTTCAGCAGTTCATTGTTCCTAAGTTTTAGTAACTTACCTGTAACTATTTCTCCAGCATTGGTATCCTTCATTGATTCAGATGCTTGAATATTCCTCGTTGTCAGACTGGGAATCCTCAGTGATTTAAATAATTATAAAAAAAATAAACAAATACATTATATCCATAGAAATACAATGTAGATTGCCCTTTATGGCCTACAAGTCAATCACTTGGGTAGTCCCTCCACCTCACTTTGGTCCTTATGGCCCTAACCAATGAGGTGGCAGGATTTTAGCTCCGCCCCTGGCAGCCATCTTCAGATTTTTACAGGAAGGATTGCTGCGGGAAGAGAGAGCAGCCTCTCGGGGGAGGCGGGCGGGTGCATGTGAATCTATGAAAGATACCAATCTACTCGCCTTACTATACAACAAGTAACAGGTTACATTACCAGGGAAGGCGGGAAGAAGGCTGTTCCTGCCTTACGCAACGAGATGGTGAAGAACCGCTTGTCCCACTGCTGACTCTTTGCTGGTAGCTTCTGCCAGGCAGTAATGTTTGGCGAATGTATGCAGAGTGCTCCAGGTTGCAGCTCTGCAGATGTATTTCAATGGAACTCCAGCGTGAAAAGCAACCAAAGCTGCCCTCCCTCTGGTGGAGTGAGCTGAAGGCGGTCTAGCAAGTGGATCATCTTTTGACTGACGGCAGTGGCCAATACACTGGGAAACCCAACGCGGCAAACTTTGCTTTGAAATGGGCAGTCCTTTAGTCCGGCCAGCAAATGTGATGAAGAGTCTAGCCGAGGAGCGGAATTCTTCAGTTCTCTGGATGTAGTACTTTAGGACCCTTGCAACATCTGGTGAGTGTAAGGACCTCTCTGCATCGGAAGAGTGATCCATGAAAAAAGGTAGGCAGTACTATGTGCTCGGTGAGCGTCATTTCTGACAGTACCGTGGGTAAAAATTTCGGGTGTGTCCTTAGTATGACAGTCTCTAAGAAAGGAGGCTATGACGACAGGGCTTACAACTCGCTAATCCTCCTGTGTTATGTCCCAGCATTCTGCAGGAAGATTCAGATCGATTACTTTTCGCTCCTCAGGAACCATGCATGCAGTGACAGGCTCCCTGGGTCGCGTGGTGGAGCACCTTCCAACCTTGTTGCGTTAACAGGCTCTGATGAACTTTGAGGCGAATCGGAGGGCATAGACACAGGTGATGCAGGGTTGGATACCAAACCTGGCGAGCCCAATCCGGTGCCATCAGGATCTTCGAGCAGGCCTGTTCTTTCAGTCTGCGTAGCACTCTCGCTATGAGTGGGATAGGAGGGAAGGCATAAAGGAATTTGGCTGTCCAGTCCACTGAAAAGGCATCCCCATCGAGAAGTGTTACAGATACCTGGAAGCGAACCTGTGGCATTTTTTTGTTGGCCTTTGTGGCAAAAAGGTCCATCTTTGGACATCCCCCACATGTGGAAAATCTGCCGGGTTTCTGCTGGTCCAGCTCCCATTCGTGGCATTCTGAATAATCTCTGCTTAACTTGTCTGCCAGGACATTGTCCACTCCCGGTAGGTGTTCCACCTTGATGTGGACCTTGGGATGCAAAGCCCAGGTACGTTGCTTTTCAGCCTCTTGCGATAGCAATTCCGACCATGTTCCCCCTCGTTTGTTCGTGTAGTGCATCGAGGTCGTGTAGTCTGTTTGAACGGTCACCGCCTGCCCTGCCAGTACCGGCAGGAAGGCTTTCAGCGCCCATCGAATTGCCCCGAGTTCTAACACATTTATGTGCAGCTAAGATTTTTGGGTGGACCAAGTGCCTTTGGTTTGTAGATCTGCTAAGTGAGCTCCCCAGCCCGATAGCAAAGCATCCGTCCTGAAGAGAAGGGTTGACGCTGGAGCCTGGAAAGGCATTCATCGTAGCAGGTTCTGAGGTAAGCTCCACCATCGGAGGGCTTTGTGAAAGGTCGCTGGTAGTTGTGTTATCTTTCCATGAGTGGATTGCCTGCTTCCATTGGTGGTACAGGGTCTCTTAGATTGGCCTCATGTGCAGCCTGCAATTTCGTATGAGGAATATGCATGAGGACATCCTGCACAGAAGAGAATTGAAGGAGCGGACCGTTGTCGCCCCGTTGCTTTGAAAATTATAAATTACTCACCGTAGTGACTATCATACTCTTAGTCCATAGTCCCCTTTCCTCCATACTGTATGGGCGCCCCTTCCAAGGGATGGGAGACAACCTTTTTCACCAGAAAAACCTTCCCCTTTAAATATAGAGGCACGCGTGTGGCCCAGGGAGATGCGCTGCCCCGACTCCGCTCTCCAGCGCCACACCTCAGTCCCCATTGACACGTCGACAATAGATTTAACATTGCCTAATGATACCAGTATTATTAGGGGGAAGGTTGGTGGGACGTATGGAGGAAAGGGGACTATGGACTAAGTACGTTAGTCAATAAGGTGAGTAACTTATAATTGCTCTTATGTCCCGTCCACTTTCCTCTATACTGTATGGGCAATTACAACTTATTGTAACCCCAGGTTAGAGAGGAGACCCTCCTTAAGCAAATAGGTTCCTGAGAACTGCCTGTCCAAAAGCCGCATCAGATCTAGAGCCGGCATCCAAACAGTAATGCTTGCAAAAAGCCGAGGGAGAGGCCCAAGTGGCCTCCCTGCTTATGACTTGCCAAGGGACATGGCGCTGGAATGCGATGGCCGTTGCCTTGGACCTGACTGTGTGGGCATGCATGTTGGCTGGGAGCAGCTTGTACTGGCCCTCGTACGCTTCTTTAATGGCAGAGACCGTCCAGCGGGATATGGGAGCCTTAGAGGCCTGATAGCCTGGTCTTGAGCCTCCGAAAGTGACAAACAGGGCGTCCGATTCGCGGAGGCCCTTGGCCGTGTCCAAGTAGAATTTCAGGGCACGCCAGACATCCAGGCAGTGCGGCACTCTCTGTGCTTCATCCTTGGGATCGGGGAAAAACGTAGGGAGGACTATGTCTGCGTTCAAGTGGAAAGCAGACAGAACCTTGGGCAGAAATGCTGGGTGCGTCCGCAGGACTACTTTGTCCTTGTGAAAGGTGGTATATGGCTCAGAGGAGACAAGCGCCTGGATCTCGCCATCATGATGCCTACCCCCGGGCATCAGGACCAAGGTCCTCAGCTCCGGGAGCAGGCATCCAGACATTTGTTTAAATGTCAGCAGCCCCGACTAGGGGCTGTCTGGGTTCAGTCCTGGCGCCTTAGGCGCCAGGCTCATCATAGAAATCAGTCCTGGCGCCATAGGCGCCAGGCTCAGACTTTTCTTACCTGATGCAGACCATGCTGCAAAAGAGTCCAAGCCTACATGAGGCCTGGATGGGACTATTTTGTTACATGGACTATTTTTTTACTCGGGCGTGGCTCTAGGGAACTTCTTACCTGGAACTACTTTGGAGGCTATTTAAACAACACACGAACAGCAGCACATGCTTCGCGTTATTCTGCATCCAGCAGCGCGACGCTCACCGTGCCTGCAGCCAGTATCCAGTCGTCTGCCACGCCCGCCTCAAATCCAGAGCTCCTAGAATAAAGAAGAAAAAAAGGACAAGGTTAGAAAACAAACTTATTTCAAATTCCTCACCTAATTCCGGAACCATTTCATCTCCGGACCTGGAAAGTACATAAGTCCTGCATGCGTCGCTTCGCCAGCTCCAGCACGGCGCCATATTCACCAGTTCTCACAGCATCGATCCGGCACTATCTCCATCATTTCTTCGCCGTAATCCGGCACCTAGGGGACACAAGAAAAAACAAGGTGAGCCAAGGGAATCAACAAATACAACCTCTTACCACCATAAACTTACCACCGTCGGTATTAGTTCATAACTCTCCACATTTTCATATGCCGCATCTGTAAAGAGGGAGAAAAACAACACGTTAATGCATGCAATAGTTACCGGACAGCGTTGGGTAACACAGACTCTTACCTGAACGCCAGCAGCAGCTACGAGACCTTCTTCTCACGAACTCAGTTGCAACTTAAGGAAGGAAGGGGACAAGAGTGAACATCGGGCACATTGAACTCTTTGAACTTGATACTTACCAATCCCGCCAGGGACTTCAGAGTCAATACTTACCGGAACTCTCCCAACGTCTTCAAACCACTGAAGTAACTGGTATCTACGCAGGATGGAGAGCTCATCTTTTACGAACATAAGGTGAGGTTACTAAGGGGATATCGGAGGTGATTAGTGGGGGAGAGCGAGAACAGTTGGGAGGCCATCACTAAAACCCACAGGTGGTTAATCCCGGTCTCCACTTGCAGGAAAATACTTCTTCGGGTCCAGCAGACAAGACTAGACGGGCCAGTCCAGACAGTCATCTCTGCACTACGCATCACGTTGAAAGAGACCGCAGCTGTCCGGGTCCGATCGACACTCCTGTGGGGTCCAGGTGAGCGTAACACTCGCTGACTCTATAAGCCGAGGTAAGGCCGTCTTGATGGTGTCCAGCCTGATGTCCACGGACACCGTAAGGGTCCCACATGGAGTGCAGTCCCTTGACGGGCGGGTAGAGCCTTGCGATACCTGTCAGATGTTTGACAATAGGGTTGGAGGAGGAGAAAATGTCCTCCGAGATCTTGTAAGCCACAATGGCTGCAAGGTATGTGCAGCAGGTGTCCACCTGCACGCCTGAATGAGCAAGGTGTGCCGAAAAGGAGAGCACGTCGTCCAAAGTGCACGCCAAGGGGTCGATTCCTTTGGAGTCTGCCCAGTGGCAGAATCTGGTCTATTTGCTTTTGTACTGGGCCCTGGTAACTTTGCTCCTGGCGCCTTGTATTATCTCCAGATTGGCCTGAGAGAGGCAAAGTTGCTGAAGCGTTACCTGCTCGGTACCACGCTGTGAGGGCTAGTTTCCCTGGCGCAGTGTGGATGACTCTGCCCCCCTGCTGTGCCAGAATATGTGCTGAGCCCATCGGGTGGTGAATTGGGGCACCTCCGAGAGGCTGAGTAGTTCGGAAAACCATGGCCAGGCCAGCCACCATGGAGCTATTAGAATGAGGAGACAGCGAGACTCCTTGATCTTGCAAATTACCCTGTGGATCAGGGGAGTGGGCAGAAAAGCGTAGGCTTTCATGCCAGTCCACTGGAGGTGAAATGCGTCGCCCAGAGAACCGGGGCCCTAACCCTGCCAGGATGCAAACTGGGGACCCTTCTTGTAGTGCCAGGTGGCAAAAAGATCCACGTGGGGGTGACCCCACCTGTTGAAGATCTCCTGAATAACGAGGTTGTTGAGCTGCCACTCGTAATATTCAGCTCTCAGCCTGCTGAGCCTGTCCGCTTCCAGGTTAGAGTCCCGAGAGGTGGACTGCCGTAAGGTAAACGTTTACCAGGGCCCACTCAAACATGCTAATCGCCAGTCTGCTCAGAGGAGGGGGATCTGGTGCCTCCCTGCTTGTTGACGTAGTATATGCTGGTCAAGTTGTCCATCTGGATGAGGACAACCTTGCCCCTGAGAAGTGGTAGGAATGCCCTGAGCGGCAGCCAGATGGCGTTCAGCTTTAGCCAATTGATGTGGTATTCCTGCTCCTGTCGAGTCCAGGTGCCGTGGACCGATAGATCGTCCAGGGTGGCTCCCCAGCCATCGAGCGAGGAATCTGTGGCGATGATAGCCTCGGAGTGGGCAGCCAGAAGGGCTTGCCCGTCCAAAGGTTGCAGTCTCTGGACCACCAAGTCAGGTCCTGGTGGAGAGATGGTGGAACGTTGATCATCTCGGATCGAGTGCCCCACTCCTGGTTCCATGAGGCCATGAAGTGCAGCTGAATCCTCCTCATCCTAAATCTTGTGTGCAGAACCGCTAACAAGACCGCTGCCAGAAGACCCAGGAGATGTTGGTACCACCATGCCGAGGTCAGTGGGCGGTGGCACTCTTGATGGCCGAGATTTTGTCCTCCAACGGAAATACCTTCTCGGAGCACGTGCCCCAGATGAGGCCCAGGAATGTCAGTCTGCGTAGGCTGCAGCTGTGACTGAGATTGAGCGAGAAGCCCAGATTGTGCAGTGTGTTCATAAGGGCATGGAAAGAGTGGTGAACGGCTTCAGGAGATGTAGCCCTGACGAGCCAGTCATTGAGTTATGGGTAGATGTCGAGGCCCTGCGCTCTGAGGAGGGCCGTCATGGGATTCATGAGTCTGGTAAAGACCCTGGGAGCAGAGGTGAGGCCAAAAGGAAGGACCTTGTATTGAAAATGGTAGCCCATGATCCTGAACTAGAGGAAAGAACGATGGGGCTGCCAAATCGGGACGTGTAGGTACGCGTCACTGAGATCCAGGGAGCACTTGGTCTCCCTTGCACAATGTCTCCGCTATAAAAAGCTGCCGTAACCATCTTGAATTTTTCCGGGGGTAAAGAGAAGTTGAGGATGGAAAGTTCCAGCACAACTCTCAGGCCCGCCTGGTTCTTCTTCTGAATGGCGAAAATCCTGGAGTAAAAGCCAAAGCTTCGCTGGGCGGCTGGGACTTCCTCCACTGCCTGGCTCTCTAAGATCGACCAGATCTCTGCCAAAATAATTGCTGTCCCAACCTGTGGGAGTGGAGGAGGCTGGGGTAGGAAGGCGGTACACAGTGGATACTACGGATAGGATCCAGGGGTCTGCGAAATTCTGGCATGGAGAGCAAGCCTGCCCATCACCGGAGACACGTAGACCCAAAGGGGCGCGTCATGCCGTCTTTCCCTCGGAGGCGGTCGCTGAGGAGGGGGGACTGGAAAAAGCCCTTACTCCCCTCCCCCCCTTTTTGTTGCTTGCGCCGGTTCCGAGACGGCAAGCGGTCTGGCTACCTGGATCTGCGTTTCTGGAAGCCGTGGAACCCTCCATATGTACGACCCCCTCAGAGTGCTGCCGAGATTGGGTGTACGATTTGGGCGTGGTCTTTTTAAGAATGGATAAAGACTTAGCTGTTTGTGAGCGGTTTTTCTTATTGTTCAGCTCTTAGTGCATAGAGGAGTGGCAGAGGTCTCCTCCCACCACCCCACCTCCCCCTCCTCGAACGGTAGATCCAGTATGCGTTCCTGGACATCCGGGTTGATTTTTGTTGCCCGGGCTGATGATGGCGTTTCTGGATCCTCATCCGTATCCTGCAGATCTGGAGGATACTGTGGAGGAGGAGTGGTTGGAGGCTGGAGTACAGGGCCCGCGGCCGGCAGCTGAGAAGACTGGTACAGAGCCCCCTGTGGAGTCGGAGGAGGTGGTTGCACCAGGGCCTGGGGCGTCTGCTGAGGCATCTGTGGTGCCATTAGCATTGCGGGAAGGACTTCCCTGATGGCGTCTTTGATGATAACCCCCATCCGAGGTGACTTCATGAGGCCGAGGAACTTCTAAGAGCACCTCCTCACTGGCCAAAGAGGTGGCACAGGGTGCCGATGGGGTAGCAGGGAGCTGATGTAGTCACTGCGTACCCTGGTCATATGGACGCAAAGGAAAGCTGCCCTGTGCGAATGAGGAGTAGACTGTAGGCCACGTACCTGGTTGAGGCCAGTCCCACCATGACACTCGTTTTTCGCCGAATTCATGGAATGGCGTGGACGGGTGCCTCTTTCTGGCGCAGCGGGCATTTTGTCGAGCTGCCTGCCACGGGCCTGTGCTCCTCGGCCTAGATCCGATAGGTGCGACACCCTCGACCTGGGGGTCGGTAGAGCTGCGTTTAGGCGGCCCCCCTTGGACGTATTGCTGGTATTGGGGTGCAGTCCCTCTGCCATTGTGCCGGTAAAAACGCGGAGACCCTCGGGTGGAGACCCGGTAAAAGAACCTTCTGGTCCCTCAGCACTGCGACCGGGAGGATCCGAGGATCCCTCGACCCGAAGGCCAGTAGCTGAAGCAGCCTCGGTGCACGTGCTGGTAGTAGGACCGGTCCCGCCCATGCGGGAGACTGCCTGAGAAGGAGTCTCCCTTGCAGGGTGCAGTGGAGAATGTGGGCCCTACTTGGGCCTGGTTAGATGCGTCACAAAGTTTTTGAGGTCCTCTGGAAGAGCTCCCTCCACCTGTCTGTTCTTCAGCACCTTCAAGGACACACGCCGAGCACGATTGCCAACCATGGTCTGGGCCAAGGCGACGTAGGCAGAGGCCATGGGGGTCTGAAGTTGGGAAGAGCCCGTTGCAGGATGGACACCTGCTGAACCCTGTAAAAGTCGACACGCGTCGGGGAGGAGCACGCCGCCTGAGGACAGAGTACCTGAAAGATAAAAAGACAAAGACGTATCCGCTCGTGGAATTACATGGCCAAAGCCAAACCCAGGAGCACTGGTGAATTCGGCCCGTTCCAGTCGACGTGGAAAAAGGGACTGGGGTGTGGCACCAGAGGGCAGAGTCAAGGCAGCGCATGATCCCTGGGCTGCACCCCCGCGTGCCTCTAAATTTAAAGGGGAAGGTTTTTTCTGGTGAAAAAGGTTCCATCTCCTGTCCCTTGGAAGGGAGGCCCATACAGTATGGAGGACGGGACTTGAGAGTATGATGTTTCATCACTGGGTTTGTGAGGGTGAATGAACATGTGTGTTAAGGTAAGCACCAATAGCAGACAAGTAATGTACATGAATGCCAGTAAATGAAATGTCCAATATGAAAAAAAGGATGCAATCTTGGGGCGTGATAAGGAGCAAGATGGTTTTGCAGGTGCCAGTGACAGAAACTGAGCCATTTGCTCTTGTACTGAGCTCCGAGGAGGGTTTGCATGCTGCTTGGATGATGCGCAGAATTTCATCTCAAAGATTGAGCTGCGATAGGGACCTGACCTGAGGAACCAGGCCGCCAAGCTGAGGGATTTCGGGGAGGGTGGCCACACCCATTGATTGTTCTGGTGCACAAGATCAGGAATCTCCAGCAATGGATCGGAGGATATACGGCTATTTAATTTAGCTCCGAGAACCAGAAACGTGGCTGCCCACCACCGCAGAGCTATGACGAGTGCATTTGTGTGCTCTACTCAGCTTCAACAAAGCCTGATGGATTAAGTGGAGAGTGGGGAAAGGCAAAAACGGATATCCCGTCCCACGAGATCGCCAGTCTATACACAAGGGAGCCCAGACCCAGGCTTTCCCTGTGAGATACAAAGCGGAAGTTTCCAGTTGGAGAATGTTGCGAACAAGTCTACGGTCAAAGTCCCCCATTCGGAAAAGATCTGGGATGAAACTTGAGCGTTCAATTCCAAATCATGGTTTGCTACAGAAGGGCGACTGAGGGAGTTGGCTGCTATGTTCTCTTGGGCCGGGATATGTACTGCCTGCAGCCAAATTCTGTTCTGCACAGCCCACTCCTACATCTGAATGGCTAGATCGATTAGAAGCAGATATTTGGTCCTGCCCGCTTGTTCACATAGCACATTGCAAAACAGTTGGTCATCCGAATCCGAACAATTTTGTTGGCGATGCTGGGCAGAAAAGCTTTCAGGGCAAGGACGATTGCAGGGAGCTTGAGGTAGTGGATATGGTGATCCCGTCTAAGGCATACCATAGGTCAAAAAACCTCCTATGCTGCGCACCAGCACAGCAGGGAAGAGTGTTAACGCGACTCAAGGAGACAGATCCCAGAACGGCGTCCCCACCGAAAGATTGGTGAAGTCGGACTACCAGCGGAGGTCGGCATTCATTTCCAGGAGACACTGGTATTACCCGAGAATCTGGATCCGTTGTCTGGGACCAGCACTGCCTGAGCGTTAACCATGTGCATTTCATCTTCAGTCTTGCCAAAGGGGAGGGATAAGACACAGCAGGCCATTGGTCCTAGGAGCCTCTGAAACCACCAAGCTGACCGGTGGGCGAAATTGAGGAAAAGGAAGCTAAATCCCCCATCCAGTCTCTGGTCTGAAAAACCCTGGCACGGACTGCGTTCCATAGAAAACCCAAGAAAATCAGCTCCTACGAGACAGCCATTGAAGATGTTCCCCAGTTCACTCAGAGAGTCCCAGCTTCAATAACAGCTGCAGAAGCAACTGTATGTGGGTCGTTGCTGTCCGGGGACAGTGACTGAGGAGCCATTCGTCCAAATATGGACAGACATGGAGTCCCTGAAGCCTGAGGAATGCTGCTATTAAAGTCATCTTTGTAAAAACTCTCGGCGCCAAGCTCAATGCAAATGGTAGGACTCAGTATTGAAAATGTTTGCCCCCCTACCGAACAACAAAGATATTTGCGGCGTTGGGGCCATACCGGTATATGCAGGTATGCATCCTGAAGACCTACGACGCAGAGCCAAACATCCCTCAGAAGGTAGGAGCGGATCTGAATGGGCGTGATCATCTGAATCTTTCTTGGTGAATGTGAAGATTGAAAATCGGACTGGCCCAAAATAGTGCGTAGGCCAGCCTGGTTGGATTTCGGACCTGTAAAAAAATGCAGGGATAGAAACCAACACCCTCTTCTGCCCGAAGGACACCTTCTACCATCCCCCGGTCCAGAGGTTTCTGAACTTCGGCACAGAGAGAGGTGTACCCAGTCTGCTGTAGAGGACGGGATAAGGGGATTGTCGGAAGAGGGAGGCAGAAACCCCAACAGACCACTGAGAGCCCACAGGTCTTTCGTGATGGTCCACTAAGCCTCCAGGTATAAGATAAGAACCCCGCCCCCACCAGAGTGTCACGGGGCTATTGTAAACCATTATTCAGTATTTTTAAACGGCCGAAGGGGTACTGAATCCAGCATTGGAGGACATGGAGTCAGAAAAACCGGCTACATGGTGCACCGTTGTCCACTGACAAAGGTGGCCGCTTAACTGTGAGCTCTGCAACACAATAATCCTTCAAATACCATCCTCCGGAACGAACGATTCTCTACAGAAGTGAAGAACAGAATATGAAGAAACATAGCGGGCATCTGCGATGGATGTTTCGAGCAGAATCGTGCTGTCTGTCGCCCGCCCTGACAGCGAGTCGGCTGTGATGGTCCTGAGATAGCCGCACAGCCCGGGTGCCAAATCCGAGGCTCCACGAGTGAACAAGAGGGTCAGACAGTGACCAACAGGGTGTGCAGCAACCTAGTCCCGGGGAAATAGCAGCCGACTGAAGTCATTCCCCAGCCCAAGAAACGAGTGCCCACTGATGGGGACGTGAGGCGGCCAGCGGTGGACGGAACTTCGCCCGAACTCCGGTCGGAAAAGTTACATGGCGGAAACGACTTGGGCAGGGGCCAATGGGCACTGTCGGGACTCCCAGAGCAGTTGTACCCACCCGAACAGCCGTATCAGACGGGCGGGGACAGCAGAGCACAAACTGGGCATACAAGCATCCAGACAAACTGGAGCGGGAACCCCGGCAGTGTTAGTACGCATGTGGTCGCAGCGTGCTACGCGGGACTCCCACTGTATACAACGCCCGCCTGCCAATTTAAGATAGAAATCCGTCCTGCCTGGGTGAACACTAAAGCCCGTAATCACTGGCCCTTGCAAGGATCACACGGTGTGCTCAGAAAGCAACCGGGGTGCTCCTGACACTGCCGGACAGACGCCGGAGCGAGCAGAGACTTACCCCCTAGACCATTAAAGCATACTCCTCACCTCACAAGGGAGGAAGGCACAGCACAACTAACAGGGGGGGCACCCCCGCCTTACAAATTTGCCTGGAACATTGTGGCGCAGCAAGTGAGCGGTCCCCACAACACACATGATCCCTGTCTGGAGAAAGGCATTTGCATGTGGGCACCAAGAAAATGCAGCTGAGACCAGCATAGGCAGCAATACTGAAGCCACAGGACTGCACAGAGTAGGCACAAAACAGAACAGCACCGGCACGGGTCCAGACAATACACTACTAAGATACTTCCACCAGTGTAAGGCGGAGGGGGTGGGGGGACATTCTTTGTTGCTCTCAAGCTCTCATTTGGGAATCAGAACTGAAACAATAGCTTGCCTCCACTGAACACACTCGGGAAAAGCACTAGGAAGCACGGCAGCAAGCAAGAGCGCATTGTTCACAAACATCAAGGTCAGTGGGGCCATGACAAGAGGCACGAAGGGCAACAAGAAGGGCGCTATGGATGCCTATACGAGTGCGAACACCACAGAAGAGCCGAGGGGACCCAACCTGCCGCACCAACGACCAACCAAGCCCATGCAGAAACAAACATGGACTCATACATGGCGGCACTACAGGTGGGCTTCTCGGTTGTAAACAATCTTGACATTGGTAGCAATATCGCGTCCATTAGGGCTAACCTGCAGAAGGTGAACACCAGAGTCACGAAAGCAGAGACCAGGGTGAGCGCGCTGGAGGACATTGCGGTCACACACAGCAAGGTCATAGATGAAATTAAGAGACTGAAGGCGACTCGAGACAAATGCGAGGGATTTGAATCCAGATCACGCTGCAACAGCATTCGGGCGGTCGGTATGGCCGAGAGACCCATAAATATCCCGATGGAGGTGTTCCTGGAGGAGGCACTTTGCACGATGTTCCTGCATGCGTAATTCGAGACATTTCCTCATGGAAAGGGCTCACAAATCACTGGCCCCAGCACCAAAACCTGGCGCACCGCCGTCACCCGCCTACTAAATTACTGCTACCGGGACCTGATACTCAGTTTGTCACGAAAAAAGGGCTCTGTCATACGACTCAACCCAAATCCATATCTACCCTGACTTCTCCAATGGGGTGCAGGAGGCCCAGCACACACACGACCACGTCAAGGTGCTCAGAGACAGAAAAGTACCCCATGCCATGTTTCCAGCTGAACTCCGATTGTAACTTGCGCCCACTGCCCATTTCTTTGAAACACAGGAAGCCATTATGTACATCAAACAGAACATCCCAGCTCCACCGAACAACAGCTGATATATGTACTCAACCGATTCACAAACTGGAGTTTATACTGAAGGGCCGAGCAAATTAAGAGGTTTTTCCAGTCCGCATGAGCCATTGGTTGCGGTTCCTGCAATCAGATTGTTTTGGTGTTACCCGTTGTGGCCAAACAGAGACACCCACTGTTTCAGAAGTGAAGTTGTGGTATGGGGCTACACCATCCAGTTGGAGGGATGCTGAGGGTGGGTGTTGGGGGGGGGGGGGGGGGGGGCCAGGGGGCGTTTGGATAACTTAAAAAACTGACGGTTGGGAAAGTTACAGTGTGCGCAGAGTGATCAAAGCATGGGGTAAAGATGTATTTACAGTCTTTGAATGACTGCACCCGGGCTAAACCATAGTATAAAACTCTTCAACAGAACATTAGGGGGCTGGCGAATCCTGTCAAGGAACAAAAAATGTTGGCATATGCCAAGAGACACAAGATTGACATCGTTTTACTGCAGGAGACCCACACCACTGGAAAGGCCGTGGAGACATTTGCTCGAGACTGGGGCCCCCTGCGGATAATCACAGACTACTACTCGGAGGCCGGAGGGGTGGTGACCCTTATAAACCAACGTACGGGTTTCCACTTCACGAGATCCAAAGTGGACGGGGAGGGGCGTTACGGAACCGTGTGGGGTACACTGGGAAACCAAGAGATAATACAAGTCAACACAAATACGGATGCCCCTGAATTTTACCTCCACGATATTATGCAGATCTCACCAATGGACGACTCCAAAGTTATTTATGGGGGGAGACCTTAATACAATTCTAGACCCACATAGATGGGACATCCAGAAGCCCTACAGCGCATATCAAAGCCGCAATGACAATTCTACAAGATATGTCCACAATGCCTCTCGTGGACGTCTGGAGGGAACTTCACCCCAACCTAGAGGAATATACATTCCACTCGCCGGTACATAAGTCCAGCTCACGCATTGGCTACTGGCGAAGCTACCCAGATTGTATCCCCAGGTCAGGGAATGCTCCATCCTCCCACGAACACGGTCAGACCATTGCCCAGTCCTGCTGGAACTGGCTGCGGCCAACTCCGAACGAGGCCCATGACTGTGGCGGATGCTGACAGCCCCAATGCGAGACGAGACTATCATTAAACCCTTGCGTACAGACATCGCAGAATACTTTGATCGAAATTTGGGCTCAGTAACCACTGTACGGGAATTTTTCAAGGTCTGGCTACGAAGACATCTAATGTCTTGGACGCTGGGCAAGTTACAAGATATTAGGAAGGAAGACCTCATGGTCGCATGTGATCCACTTAATCAAATCTTCGTACAGTATCTCATGTAACAGCGCCTCGATGCCTCTGGGCTGTAAGTGCACTATACAAATGCAAATAAATAAAAAATCTAATTACCAAGCGGAACTTGCCCTACGCTCCCTCGAAAATGCGTAGACACCAGGGACTGCGACTCAAGCCTTTACAAGAACAGCTGGAGAGGTGTAGAGACCTTGCTGACAGAGAAATACTGTTATCCATCCAATGAGGGCCAGGCATTATGGAGAGGGGAAAAAGGCGAGCAAGACCCTGGCAAATCTTATCAAGGCAGAGCATGGGTGTAGACCAATCTCAAGTATTGTGGGGGCAGATGGTTTGGTTCACACAGAAGCCGAGAAGATTAACAGGGTATTTTTAGACTTCTACTCAGAGCTATACGCAAACGCAGACCAAGTATCAACGAGCAAGCTAGAGCAATATATGGACTCATTTCCGCTCCCCAGCCTAGAGCATGAGGACAGAGAAATATTGGAAATTCTCCTCACAATGGAGGAAATTGGGCAGGCAATAAAAGACTTGGTAGGGGGAAGGCCCCTGGGTCCCAACGGTGTCCAGGCACTTTTATAAATGCTATGCGGCGGAATTAGCCCCTAGATTATTGGAGGTGTGGGAGGAGACCCGTCAGTTGGTACGCTACCGGGATCCATGAGGGTGTTACGCTCACCTGGTCTCTGCGGAGGCGTTGGGGCACAGTTGCAGCCCTCCCTGAACTTGAATCACCCCCTTCAGACCTCTCCCTCAGTAGAAAAGCTGTGAGCGGTGATACGTGGTGATACTGCTCCTGCGTGGAAATAAGAGTGTGAGTGCGCCAATCTGTGATTGTTGTACCTCTCGAACTCGTCACCCCAAAGTACGGTTTCCGTGAGCATACGCCGGCCCATAAAGCTCACCTGTGAATTATGGAAGATAAACTCTCCGTCCTGCTACTTCTGGCAGGGGCGCATCGAATGGGATCTAGTTCCTTCACTGATCCCCGGATAAGGATTAGTCCAGTCCAGCTGCGACTACGCTTCTCCTTATGATTGGTAAGTCTTTCTTGAGCTCTTGTGATGCTATTCGTTCCGTTTAATGTCTTTATATGTTTCTCCTATTTATGCCCGCAATAATGTCTCTTGTGTTTTCTTCCCTAAGATGGAAATACAGCCTCAATGTAGCTGTGAGACGCGAGATGCAGCCGGATGCAAGATGGACGCTACCGCAATGTTCGACAGCAGGTAAGTGATGGTTTAAGGAAAAGTGCGAAGTCTGGCGAAGTGCAACCTTAAACGGACTGTTTTTTCGAGGTCTAACCTTGTCTTCTGTTTTTCCTTGCAGGTGCTGCTGTCGACGATTGAGCATGTCGTGCTGCGGTGCCAAGATGAAGATTCGGCGTTCCGGAAAGTTTAATGCCTGTGCCCCTTCATGACCATGACAGAGGGAAGCAATCATTACAAGTCCTGCTCAAGCCACATAATCCTCCGCACAAACCTAAATCCTACCGCCCCTCGTCCCTGATAAATACGGACAACAAAATGTTCGCTAAAGCCATTGTGAATAGGCTGCTACCACAACTGAACAAACTGGTACACCCAGACCAGTCGGGGTACATCCCCACGAGATCCACCTCTCTAAATTTGCACAGACTCTTTGCTAGAATATGCCAACTGGACCCCAAGGCATAGGTGAAGGCGATATCGCTCAATGCTGAAAAAGCATTTGACTGTCTCTTGGAGTTGTTATATGTACGCATCCTGGGACGGCTGGGGTTCGGGCCAAGGTTCCTGAGCTACCTCCGGCTATTATACAAAGAACCCAAAGCCAGAATAAGAACAAATCACACATTATCTTCCGGGTTTACACTACATAGAGGCAGGCAACAGAGATGCCTACTTTCCCCCCCCCCCCCCTCTTCTTTGCCCGCACTATAGAAGGTATGTCGGCATATCTACTGCACAGACACACAAGGCGGGGTATCCGGATACGTGCCGCCCGCAGTTCATATCGCTCTACGCGGATGACACCATGCTAAACATTAGAAACCCTAAAACTAACCTGGCCCCAGTACTATGGGATGTAAAGGAATTTGCGAAGTACTCGGGAAACATAATTAACCAGGCCAAGTCTGAAATCATCCCACTGACTCCGGGTGCTATATGGTCAGACCACAGCGCACTTACGATGGTCCCCAAGCTCAGCCTGATACCTTGGAGTAGTGGCCACTGATACACACTCTGTATACCACAAAATACGAACCATAATTAACAATTGGAGACCAAGCGGACCCTTTTGAGCAAACATTCGATATCAGTGTATGGCCGCATAGCCCTTCTTAAAATGGTCGTTGTCCCTAAACTAATATCTGTTTAGCAATATCCCAACAATATGGCCCGGTCAGAGAGAGAGAGGGGGGGGTGGGGGAAGGGGGGTACTGTTAGACTGAATTGGTCTAAGCTATGCAAGAAATGACAGGTGGGATGGCAGCCACAGAATTTGCGCTCTACTACTACACTGCACAAGCGCATTTCGCAAAATACTGGTTCCAGAGCACAGAAAATATGCCCACGAGCAGGTCGAGAAATACGCTGCTGCCCCCTTTGACCTACGGTCCATGATATTCACACAAAAATACAGGAAACCCGGGGAGATTGACCCAGTGGCCTGCACAGTACGGGCCTGGGCCGCATTGTTTCAGAGGGTGGGCTGTGCAGAACCATACTGGGCCGCCTCCTCTCTCTGGCACTATTCTGACATTTCCCCCCACACTGGACACAAAGCTGCAAAAAAAGCTGGGATCCTGGGAAGGAAATGACAAAGGGAGACCCATTTCTGGGTGGCGAGTTTGTAAAGCTGGAGGAGGTTCACATTAAGATTGGTTCAGGGCTTACCATAACATTACAGTACCACTGCCTAAAGGCGGCCTGTAGACGCAGATGACCCTCTTTCCCGGCTGAGCCGGGCCCCCATCCGTTCATGCTTAAAATTACGAGAACGGTTCAAAGGGAGCATCCCACTCCCCGTCCAAGAACACAATGAAAACAAAATGGGAGATCTAAACTAACAATTGAGGACATGTAATGGGCTAAGTACTGCCAGCATACTAAATCAGTTTTCCTCAATGCTAACTTCAGGCTAGTACAATTCAAAATCCTAAACCATTTGCACATCACTCCTGGAAAAGTTGCAAAGTTTGACCGATCTAAGCAGGCCCTGTGCCCCAAATGCAAACTCCCAGAGGCCAATTCCATACACATGTATTGGGAGTGCCCAGTCGGCCGGCAATTCAGGGAAGGGGTGGCCACCATACTCAGCGAGATATATGTCTACATCCCTGCCACCCTACTGAAATACTTACTCAGGGACATAGGGAAAGTTCGATTAAGACACGTAGGCTTTTGTCTGTAGCGGGGGTGGTAGCCAAACTTAACATTGTAAGATGCTGGAAGGCGAAAGTAGCACCCACAGTTCAGTCATGGCTCAAAGACTTGATTTACATGTATGAATGTGAAGAAAGTTATGTAGGGGTGGGAGTTGCATCTATGAGTCAGCCAAAGGACATTTGGTGCCCATTCTGCCGCTACCTGCCGACAGTTACGAAGAGGCCCAATCAGTGACAAAGTCTGAGGGCCCTATACCGCCTCTGCATTTGCCTGACTAAGCAAAAGCGCCACATTAGCGAAGACTTTCTTCCCTACCCCTTCTAGAAGTTAATGACCATGGGAAGGAGTCATCCGGCCAGAGTGCCCTGAAAAGAAGAGTACTTATCGGACGACTTCTTTTCTCTGCAATTAACTTCAGTAGGTGTACCAGAGGAAAGATGGGGAAGACCACTTCCCCACCTATCTAATCTTCTTTTGGGTGCACAGACTGAAAGGGAGTCGCAATAGAAGCATGCGTCCCAACAATGGTCTGGGCCCAGGCACAGGATGAGAGGGTCCACAGCCGCGTAGTGACACCCGCAGGAAGTACACGAAACTAACACCTTACGCTCCCGGCATAAGAAAAGAATTTGACCATGGTACCGGGGTAGGAAGACCAATTTGAAGAACAAAATCAGGGGGGGTTGGGGAACAACCAGCAATGCTAAGTGCATCCGATCCCGATCATTCATAGAAAAGGACTGAAGGGCGATGCGCTGGGCGGGGCTCAAGAAGACAGGGGAAAAGCCACACGTGCTGGCCCCGTGCAAAAATTAAATAAATACAAGCTTTTGTGATGCTATCAAAAAGTGCTCCGGTCCCAACCCAAAGGGCAGGACGTACGAGTATGTACCTTTGGGACTATACCGGAGATCTTGCTTGCCACGTCAAGCAAAATTATGGGTCTGTAAATGGAGGGACAGAACCTGTCCAAGTCTTAAAAATGGGAACAAGAAGCAACTTCTTCCATGAGTTTGGAGTCTTCATCCTCCATGTTATATCGTTAAATAAATCAAACACAATCCCACACTTTCGGCTTACTCTCATAATTTGAATCCCATCTGGCCCAGTAGCTCGGGAAGAATTTGCCCACATTATAGCTTGGTGGATATCTATATAAAAAGTTAGCGGCCAAGTACGGTCATCCCAAGTTTTAATCCAGATCCCAGATGTAAAAGGTATTGCATACATCTCAAAAATATTTCCTACAAGTGGATTCCTCTATGAGATTTGAGTGCAAGTTTGGGGTCGTTCCATCTTGCCAAGGTTGAGTCAAAAGCAATTGGACTGCCTAGGATTCAAGGTCCTAAGCATAGTTTGGGTCTCTACGATACATAATGGTCTTGTGTTACATTAGCCAATTCACGTACTGTTGCTTCAGTTTTTCTGTACTTTTAGGGATTCAGGAGAATTAAGTCTTAATTTACATAACTTTGGTTTGTTCTGTCTTTCTGGAGGATACCCTTAAAGCTGTAGCACCTTGATGGCAAGGCATAAATAGTTTGCCCATTGAACCTTATGAAGGAGCTCTGACGCGGGTCTAAAGTTTTAAATCGCTCTGTGAATTTTGACATAGTTATTACATATTGCATCACAAATATCTAAATTGAATGTCCCAAGCATCCCAGGAGACCACAAGATTCTCATTCTTTGATTATTTAACTTCATATTACAGTACAGTGAACATGCCCCCCCATATTCACCTTAATACAAAAATTAAGTACAGCATGGTTGCTGTTCTTAGAAGGGAATACCTTTAACAGTACAAAATTCTCATGCAACAGGTTTGTTACAAATATTTAACCTATAATGGAAGTGCCATTACATCTTTTGCATGTGGGATGGACAGGAATATCTTTCCCCAGCGTAACGTTTGCCATAAGGAAGGCAAGACTTTCAGCAGATCGGCAAATAAACCACCTCTGTACTTGGAATCTCTAGTATGCTAACCAACACACCCAGGTAGGTCACTGAGATATAGTTGGGGTAGCCGCCCACAACTAGTAGCTCTCTAGTTAGCTCTCTATACCACGAGTGCAGGCCATTCGATAGATCCAGGATGAACTTTGTGACATTCTCCACCCAGGGATTAAATAGGATATTCACAATTCAATATTTGTAAGATTACATATCTGGTAGATTATAAGAGATTGCGTACTGCTAGTGGGTGCCTGGAATTCATATTCCATGGTTCACATTTCCTGTTAAATGAAATAGCGTGTAATATCCCACCATACAGGCAACACTCCTATCCTTTATCAGCTAGAATGTGAAATGCCACATATCTGTCCAGCAATGGTTTAAGTAGTAACCAGGTTTCCTGAAGTAGGAGGGTGTTGACGTTTCCCTGAAGCAAATCTTTATTGCACCCCTCGAATTCCATGATTTTACTGAACATGGAGAAGAAAAAAACTCATAGCCTTGTATTATGATCTTTCCATTGGGCATGGAGATCAGTTATCTCCAACCAGTCATCCCTTTCACTTAATTGTTAATGTTAAAAGGATATTTGTACCGTGCACCATCACCACCGGAGTGGTCCCCTGGAGCTCTGGCGGCTCTGAAAGAAAAGGGAGGGGTGGGATGGTGGGGAGTTAGTGGGATGAGCTGGAGAAGTGCAAGAGAGCAGTTATGTGCTGTTGGCGGACTCGGCCCGGAATTCCGTTGGCTGGGCTTGGGGTGTTATACTGGTGGGAGACGTCGTGTTCTGTTGTGGTGGTTCATGTGTGTCTTGTTTTGTTGTTGTAGTGAAGTTTGTGCGGATTGTTGTGTTGTAGGTTTATGGTTGTGTTTGGTTATAGTGTGAGAGGTGTATGCCGAGGTAAGTATTAGTGGGTTGGTTAATTGGCATTGCTGTCTAGAAGTGGGGCAATAAATGTCCCCATTCCTAATTCGGCGGGGTGTGGGAACGTCATTGTGTCTGCGTCCAGAACAGGGTTGGGCGACGCTCACGATTAAATTCATGGCCTTCCCGCTCAGAGAGGTGTCACCTTTTTCTACTTGTGTCGATTTTTTTGTGAACATTCTCTAGCTGCCCGAGCTGGTATCAATTAGCCTTCGTGACTGCCGAACCTGTGGACTGTAAATATCATACCCTAATATAGGAACTAATGGGAGTCTCATCTAATAACAGGTTTTCAGTCTCAATTACAAGTGCATTGTTGCAAGGTCCAATCTCATTTCCAATATAAACTCCAGCGGCTTTACATCAGCAGAATACATTGCATGCAGCCTCATGCAGTATCCTTTAGCAGAAGTAAGTTCTGCCTATTTAAAGTGACCATGTGATGCAAATGGAAGAGCCGTTCCAAGCAAATAAAGAGTGATTTGTCACTTCCTTCCTCTTTTGTCACACTATTATCTCCGTTTCCATTAAAGGTCAAGCCCCTCTTTTTAACCACCATGGTTCTCTTTTCTTCTAGTATTAAGAACCAGGATTCGCATGTATTGTCATTGCTTGGAGTTATGTGACTCCTTGGACACAAAGGTTCGAAAGCCGGATTCAATAATTCTATAGGTGGTTGAAGCACTCCACCATGAAAGGATGCGGTTTTATTTAGCTGCATATAGTGTTTGTCATGGTGTTCACAAAACCGCCACGTATCCCCTCTTCTGATTACGTTGATATTTGGATTAAGAGCATCCGGCACCTTGTTTTGTACCTTTTTCATAGGCAGCAAGTCGTTTTATGGTGGATTTTTGGTTTCAGTTAGATGCTTGCAAACTGCCGATACTAAGGATATAGTGTGCGACCGTTTCCTCCGACTTGGGTGGTTTCCTGTGCTCCCTTTTTAGCGGTTTGTCCTTTTGTTATTATTCATAGGGTTTGCTTGATTTGCTTCTAGAAAGGAGTATTTGATTTTGCGTAGGAACCCTCCTGAGCACCTATTTTTAGCTCCTGCTAAATTTGTTGTGTTTTTTCCTTTTCCCCCTGGGAATTTTGCTTGCGACCCATCATTCACATCCCCATTTCTTTTTTCGCTCGCATGCTTTATCTAGTTTCGGTAGTTGTATGATCGCTGCAAAATCTTAATTGTCTGAACGCACTGGTAGTACTGGGATATTAAGTCAAGGGGGTTTCTCACTTCACTCCTCTATCATTCCAACTTCTGGTGATTTAGGGGATGCATTAGTGCATTAGCATTCCAGAAAGCCCATCTTGAAATTCAGTGTGTTGAGCGTGAATTTAAATAGAAATTTAAAGTGAACAACAGAGGTTGAGCCATAGAAGGATCCAAGCCCAGGTGAGTGGTGGCTAAGGTATAGGTTCATATACGAAAATAGACGGTTCAAATGCTCCAGAGGTGTTACTGTTGTCTGACAGAGAAATTTACACGAAACAGACAGTTTGGAGCTTTTACATCCGAGTTCTGTCATTCATTCTAGAATCGACTTTGGAATTTGAAGCCTGCATTAGGGAGTCGCACACAATTGTTTCCACTACACCTTCAGCTGAATGTGTTGGAGTGAGGTCTCCCTCCTCTTACCCTCGTAAGGGGATGGAGGGTTTGTCCTGGCCCCCTTCCGTAGCATATGCAGGGTTTCCCTTTTCCATAATCTCCAAAATTGAACCATCCCCTATATTTTGTAAAAACAGGTTAATTTCCCCTTGTAAATTACAGTTCTCCCATTTTCATTGTCATTTTTACTTATTACTGCAGCCTTTCTATTAGCAGCCTCATCCTTTGCTATATTGGCGATGGTATGATGACATTTATAACGTGCCTATACCACAAATGTTTCAAGGCGCAATTGGAATGAATCATGCATACAACTGTCAGGACGCAAAGCCAGCATGGTATGGGGATTTGCTTCCGAGAGCATACATTTGCTTCCCTTTGTAAACAACGGGTCGGTAGTTTTGAGATCAAAAAGGTGTTGCAACAAAGTAGAAGATAAAGTTCAACTCACACTGTTAAAGCCTCAACTTCCAACTGAAGCAGGAATGATGAGCTTCTCCCCCAACCGACCCAGGCCATACTCTGCATACGCCACGGCCTGATCTGTGCTTTTCAAAAAGCTGGTGCTGCTTTTGGGAGGATCAGTGCAGCAACATGGTGACTCCCCAATTGAAACTGACAAGACCGTACTCTGCTATATGTATATTTTTATTTCTGTTCTGTCCCATGGGCCACTTTTATCCACGCTCAAACTGGCTCACTAATTATTTTCATCTTTGTGCAATTGTGCAGGCACACCTTTGGGGGTATGCATCTACCATTTGTAAACAGGTTATTGATTTCTGAACCGCATGAACATCCCAGTTCTTTAAAAAAAGAAAATTACAATACCTAGTTCTGGCACAGCTCAGACACACTGCAGTTGGAAGAGCCAGGCAAATCATCACAGCAGCGCTTATGGGGAGCGTGGCTCACCACGACTAGAGAAAAACAAGTGCAGCAAAGAAACCGTGATCATGGGTCAGCAGGCCAGACTTGTGGCAATGGCAATAAACTGGTTTCAGTAAGGCCCCTTGTTGCAGTGGAAAGCAGCAGCAATGTTCGTGGGCCACAAGTCAAGGATTTACAGAGTAAACAAGAGTGCGAGAGTCCCTCTAGTGAGAACGAACATGGGCTAAATACCCTGTTCTATGGAATGTCTTCCAACAACCACATTTTAGCTCACTGCACACTTCACAGAGGAGAAGAGAAATAAATAAACAACATTTTCATATCTGGTCCCACCCATTTATTCTCTGAAGGGTGCAGTGAGCTAAAACGTAGTTGTAGACCCTCCAGAGTGGAAGAAATTCTATAGAATAGGGTATTTGACCCATGTTTGTGTTAAGTAGATTTTTCATTGTTATGCCAAATCACCTTCACCTGCGAGACCCCCAGCACTTTGTGCTGGACTTGTGGATTATTTCTGTCTATGTTCCTGGGTAAGTGTGAACCTTTTTCCCCAATCACCCAACCTTTTAGCCTGGCTATGAGAGTTTTTGGGTCTCTCCATACTTTACTTTTGGAGTCATGCTTTCATCCAACTTTATAGGCATCTGTAATTGCCTTTTGCTGCACGCAGCACTTTCTGTGCAGTGTTGCTGGGGAGCCGCTTGGACTTCCCTTTTTATTTTGTGTTATTCTCCTTGTAAGAACACATATTCCCAAGGGCATAAGGATACTTTTATCCTTTCTACATTTTATACTGCGAGATCAACACACACCACCTTATGTGAAGTGCTGAATGGTCTCACTGCTCCTGTAACATGTCCGTTACATTGACGAGCATACCTGAACGGCTGGGTGAAGTGGGAGAGTTCTACCAACATTTGGGTAATTTTCACTCGCAGGCTGTGCTCACAGCTGTGGTAATACACAGAAGGGTCACCAATGACCCAAAATGGCCAAGCTTGTTGGGGGAGGTCCCGATTTGACTTTGGTGGGAATCCTTTGAGAAGCCCAGCAAGGTGCCAGTGTGTCTGAGGACTGGAAACAGGGGAGGATCCCGAAACTCCGTTGGCGTTTGTCTTCAAGCATGCTTGCCTGGAAACCGTTCCAACTGGGAGGCTGGCTGGGCTGCAAGGACAGCCAACACCAAAGTTTCAATGTGGCACGAATGCCGATCTGCTGGGTTCTTGGATAATAGGCTGGATTCCTGGTGCACAGACAGAGCCGACCACTGGATCTAAATCCAAAGAGGAAGAAAAGAAGGCGGCTGCAGTTCATTCCAGTGATCTGAGAGGATTGCAGTGTGACAGCTGATGCGCTGACCCTATCTTCCATGTTACAGAGGAGCTCCGAAGAGGACGATTCCTTCCTTGGGGCTGGTGGGCATAATCAGCCTTGAGACGACCTACATTTTGAGCCATCCCACAATGACTGGCGACCTTCCTGGGCCGAAAACCACCAATACCCTGGACCTGCAAGCATTGCACAGTACATAGCCTTCAGAAGATCGAATCCTCCTGAAACTTTTGTGACTCCTTCCGGACCTCCAGAAGCAAGATTCCACTCCTTGAAGTCCCCTCACAAGAGGGCTGGACCAAGAAAGTGAGGTGAATCGACCAGGAGAGAACCGTTCTTCATCTGGTATCCTGAAAAGGGCGCCAAAACCACAGAGCCGCAAGAAGCTATGAAGAATGCTTTCGCTGGGAGCATTTCCACTCGGCTTCTGCTGCAAAAACCCCTTTGTGTCCCTTCTTTCATCAGAAAACCAAGAATTTGGCGACCAGGTCATGCAGCTGCTGCATCGTAAGGGTGTCAGCCTGCATCATCTTTTTCATTGCCGAGGTACTGCAAGGCTCGAGGTAACACTTACCCAGAGTCATTCTGCCGCTCCTGTGCTGCTAGGGTGGTAATTCGTGCATTTGGGTGTTTGCCATTCTGTAAGTCCTTTACAATGTGGTTCACTTACCAGAAGTATTACATTGGTATTCTATTGGGTTTGCGTATGAATAGTGCCTACCTTGCTGAATAATTCTCTTTGCCTGTTGTATACATATAATAATTATTTGTATAACTCCCAGAGTGTATAAGTGGTTCTTTGGACCATACGTATGCTAAAAGTTCTTTGTGCCTTCCTACAGCCCACCCAAGATAAGCCTGGCTGCTCTGCTATAGCTACCCGTACCTTGAGTGGTGCAGGCCTATACTAGAAGTTGGAGTTCTGTATTGCCAAGTAGAGCGAGTCATAAAGTCCTAGATAAATGTACTTAACTCCCCTACAGTTTGTTCTCAGTAGACTGCCACACTCTTATTTAAAAGGATTTACAGAGTCCCAAGTTGTTGCTCGGGCGGCGACTAAAGCAGCAGAAGTGTCTTAGCAGTGGGTAGGCGGTCCACAGGATGGTCCTGGGATACTCTAGAAATGGCAGGAAATCCTCCTTTCCTGTCCAATAACCAGTTATGAGGCTACTCCAGACCAGCAATGGCTAGGATCTTCACCATTCAAACAGGTATAATCTGTCCAATCAAGGAGAGCCACACACCTCACCGTCTGCCTTACATCCCAAATCCAGACCCGACCAGTCCAGCCACACAAAGCACTAGCCCAGGAATCATAGCTGGATCCCGGGAAGTACATGCCGTTCTATTGAGTTTGTGACCCCCAAGTGGGCAGGAAGGCAGCCAAAAACACGATGGCAAAAAGTACAGGACTTTGATCCAATGGAAAAGCCATTTTCATTATATGGTAGTCGAAATCGCGTTGTGGGGTGTACACTTTTTTTTTTAAGATGGTGCACTAAACATATGTGTTTTAAAACAAAAAATTAGAAACACTGTACACTGCCATCTGCCCACCTTAACCACAGCCAAAAGTCATAACGAACAAGTTACTTAGCTGGAACTGCTCGTCAGCATGGGTCTGGCATGGATTCAAATGCTCATGATTATTCCCAGTCAGGCTGGGAATCATTGGTAAAGAAAAAATCAGTTTGGTTATTAGTAGAAAGAGTTCAGAAACTAATCACTAGTCTCTGGGGTCATACTGCCCCCAGCCAATGACTGCCCTCTACTTAAGCCCCTCGTCTGGCAGCCATCTTCAGATTTGGTAGCACGTAAAGTGGCAGTAGGACCAAGAGAAGAGCCGCCGAGGTGTTGGAGGGAGGGTTTGTATGTGAATCCATGCCAGACCCATGCTGGAGAACAACAGTTACAGTTAATTAACTTGTTCCTTCTCCAGCATGGGGTCTGGCATGGATTCATATGCTCATGAATACAAGAATACATAGCAGTACACACATGCACAACCACGGGAGGTGGCAAGGCTCAACATTAAGCATCTCCTACCTCCTCACCAGGCTCACCTTCAAGCGAACAGGTTGCACAGCACTGCCTGGCGGACTGTGGTCCTACCTGGAATCCTGGTCGACGCAGTAGAATCTCGTGATGGTGTGTGTCGAACTCCACATAGCAGCCCTGTAGATGTCCAGCAGGGACACACCAGACAGGAACGCCGTAGTAGCAGCGATCGCTCTGGTTGAATGGGCTCTTGGAAGGCCGGGCAACCGTCGGTTTGCCAACCAGTGACAGTGCATGATGCAGCCGGAGAGCTATGTGGTAATGGAAGCCTTCGAGAGGGCCTTCCCTTGGTTCACAGGTCCAAAGTTCACAAACAGCTGCAATGTCCTCCGAAAACACTTTGTGCGGTCCACATAGAACTTCAGGGCTCTAGCAACATCCATCGAGTGCA